>NC_136914.1:30841314-32041314 GCF_949752795.1 Hyperoodon ampullatus | reverse complement strand
CTTTGAGAACTGGACAAAGTACCCTCCTCTCTGTTTTCTGCAGGTAAGTAGACTTGGTATCAAATAGCACACTTTGGGAAGCAGGAATTATAAGAGAAGTTAGCATAGGCCAATTTTCTATGAGGTTTATATAAAAGCAGTTACATGGGATGGGGTGGCCCATGAACCACGAGCACCTGCACAGTTCAGAGGATACATTGCTGGTTGAGAAAGAGTCTATAGATCAGGAAGGGCTCTGGCAGAGCTGGCTCCAGGCAGCCAATCCATAGGGTTATGAACCTAACCAGTGGTTTATCCAAAAATGTCACATCGGCTGACTCCAGGGCATGATGAGTTCCCAGGGCTGGTTCAAAGTCTCCCAAAGGTGGGCAAGAATGCCCAACCACATGACTGCAGGTTAAATGAAAAAAGTATAAGTTGGAAACTATTAGAAAAATGTCCTGAGCACTTTCTTCTCAATTTGATTTATTTTATGTAGCAACCTGACTGCCTTTGAATATAAGAGAAACCAAACGATATAGAGAGATTGTATGTGCTCACCAGTTTTTAAGTTACCATAGGGGGGTCAGGGGAATGTAAAATTAACTCTTCTGGAGGCTGCTTCTCACCCGATGTCCCCCGTTTTTGGGGTGGGGTTTTAAAACTTTGCTTATTGGACTCGAGATGATTTTTGAGAGTGGGCTGACCAATTTTGAGGGCTTGTCTATAAAAATATATTGCCAGTCACTTTCCAATGTCTCTTTTTGATATACATTAGCTAATAATTCTCAAAGAATTCTTTACACTTTTCCCATCATCTTCATATGTTTTTATCCAATTATAATGACATTATATACAGGGGGGAAAACTTAATCCTCTTTCATTTTGGCTACAAAATCAGTGTGTGTTGTGTTGGATATGTGTGTTTAGAATAGAACTTAAATTTTAACAACAGATCTGCCAGCCAGTTCTTAAATGGTGCTCTGAACCCTAAGCTCTTTCTTCATTTTTTATTTCTAGCAGCGGGAAAGGACCAAGACATATAGCAGTATTTCTGTTGTTTCTACAACAAGGACATGAGTATCATATATGCTATTGCTAAATAATAAGCACTTTAATGTTCAGGCCTAAATTTAGTACTTCTGTAAATATTATACTTTTCTATTTTTAAACTAAAATAAAGCATTAAAAGTTAGAAGTGGGATAGACCGACTTAGGGCATCTTTTTACTATCTTCTAACATTGGACTGTTTCAAACAGTGCACTTTTAAAGTGTTTTGTCTGATCTCATTTTGAATCACTCAACAGTCTGTGATGATTTCACCACTTCCCTGTCAGACTGTTGTGCCCTTCAAGTCTCACAGACCTTGTTATTGAAAGTGGGTGTGTGCGTTCAGCTTAACTTCTCTTCCAAAAATGTTTCTCATTCCTTTTATTCAGATCTATGCATGTACCTGGTGGGTATGTTAACACATGTTGAGTGTGTGTGGTGTGTGTGTGTGTACACCTACAGATAGAAAATCAGACTGCAATGCTTTAAATACTCTGAGTTTTACTTTGTTTTTCTTAGCATCCAACTATAGTAAATTATGTCTTTGTATTAATAACCTTGTCTAGCAAGGGCTCAAGCAGCTCTTAAATCTTGTTCCTAGCTCTTCCCAGAATTCTGTTTATAGTCTCCCTTTCAAATTGACATTCAATATACCTAAAATAATTTGACCACAAAACCATAATCCACTCCCTTAAATTCAACACCATTTTGCTTGGCATTTAATTTAGTTATATATTGAATATATTTCCACTTACACTGAGGAGAGTTTACCCACTTTTTAAGGCCCAATAAAGCACATCCTAGACATCTATATATCCATAGATATGGTTTTAATATATGTACTTGTTTAGTCCACACATTAAAACAATTATTTCATTTAAGTGTCGCATGATCAAGCACCATAGTTACCATCTACATGTCTATGTTCTTAGATAATAATCCTACAAAGAAGCCTATTTGGGGGTAAATCTTGTCAGTTAAGCAGTTAGGTGTTGATCACCATTACTGCAACTTGTTCAAATTCGCATCTCCTTACTCTTTAAAACAAGGAAAATCTTTTGCAAAATTGATCTTCTGAATCTGAAGACTCCTGCCAATGATGATTTTCTATAAAATTACTCTTTCCTCCTTTAGGAAAATATATCTTTTCAAAGTTTACCTAACTAAAATTATACTCAGAAAATTCAGGTGTTCCTGCCAAATATTTTGTTGATGGGGATATTTTTAGATACCTTGCCTTCTTCTCAAGTTTCTTTTTTAAATCCCATTTTCCTTTTGGTAGTGTGAGTTTTGTCTGTAAGAAAAAGTATCATAAGAATGACTCAAGTTATGTACCCAGATCCCAAACCAGGATGCCTCAGCTGCCCTGACTAGCTCTCTAAGGCCCAGTAGAAATATGCAGAAATCCAATCAATCACTCTCCATACTTCTGCACCCCACCCTTTCTACCTGTGTCTTCAAAAAGTGGCTCTGTGGGAGTTTCTTATCTCTTTTTCCTCAGAGCAAAGCAATTAAATGATTAATTTTATTGCCTGAACAAAGGCAATAAAAATATTCTAAACATGCTGCTAATATTAATAATGAAAAACATAATAGCAGTCATTTACTGAGTGTTTGGTATGTGCCAGGAATTGTCCACTTAATTCTTTACATGGATTATTCGATCTTTACATGGAGATTCGATCTCCCGATAGCATCCACTTTGCATTTGACTATTTACAAAGCTCCTCCAAAACATTGTCTTCTTTGGGAAGACTCAAGTAAACAAAATGATTCTGGCAGAGTAAGATGTGGGTCTTTTTAGAACAGCATCCAGTGAATTGAGTGGGAAAGATGGGCAGGGAGCAAAGAGCAGCACTGCCTGTGCTCCTCGTTTGCTCCTGGTTGGCGTCTTTACATGGTTCAGTTTCACTAACTGTGGACCACGGAGTCTCACAGCTCACGGGGAGTCCATGGAACACGCTGCATGCAAGAGGCATTTGAAAAACAACACACACATGTGACAGAAATAACAATAGCATTGTAATTTGCAGTTTTTTGGAAGATTCCTTTGAATTCCAGTGATCTCACTTGACACCTTATTTGTTTTTAGAAAATTCACGGAGAGAAAACTTTCAGTACTTACTTTATCTCAAACAGGCAAAAAAACAGTGAGAATTGTCAGCCCCACCCTAGGAAGAGAAACACAAGCATATGGACTTCCTTACTTGCCAGCTAATAACTCACGTTGGAAAATCCTTGTACTTGGATTTGTCTTGATGTCAGTCAATGCACTGTTGCCATGTTATCAGTGGAACCAGATTTGGATCCCTGTGGTCTAGTGGGTGTGTGGATCTCTACTAGATCACAGAGAAGGGCAACCTCAGACAAGCACCCCAGCCCCTATGGTACTTGTGATCACAGACCTAGGCCCATACCTTGGGAGCTCAACAAAGCAAAAGCAGCCTTCTCACCAGTCTGCACCTGTATAGCTAGGGAACTCTCACCTCATGAAATAATAGGTTTCATTTTTCTTCTGTGCTACCATGGCAGCAGGTAGCCTTTTAAATGAGTATGCATGCAAATCTGACCAGCAGAGTAGCTGGTGAACGATGAGAAAAGTAAAAATCGTTTGCGGTACATATATCTAACTACGGGCATCAGTTCCCCTGTGCCTCGGCCTCTGTAAACAGCAGTCATGGCTCTACACCACCTATACTCCAGAATTCCACACTTAAAAATAACTAGCAGTGTATACCAATTTTATGCAGACTCTCCAGTTTCTGTCCCATTACTGAATCATAAATAAAGACTAACAGTGTCTTTTTATATATAAGTAAAACTATTTTTAATGCTACAATACATTTGGATCTATTTCTACAGATGCAATATTTGAATTCATGTACCTCTGAATAAATACCAGAAGTCAAACATCATTCTGCCACAGAAAGACTCTGGAAAGAGTCACTTGTCACCAGGCAAGTGACAATCTATTTTTAGAGAAAGAAAATTCACGTTCTGTAATTTGCACAAGCAGAGCTGCATGAAAATAGCCTGTCCAAGCCACACCCACCTTCTTGTAAAGATTTACAAAGAGCACTTGGACTAAGAAAAACAGTAAATATTTTATGAAATTCTGATTTATAGAATGGATCCATATGAAGCAAATATTTAAAACAGCAATAAAATAACCTTAATATAAGTACACATTCTTAAAAATACTTTCTTTCAATGAAATGAAACAGCATTTTTAATGATTTAACATTAAACAGGGTTGCCAATAATTTTTAAATGATGTATATTTACATCTCAGGGAACAGTTTATTCAAAGCTTTTCCCTTGCTTGACTTGATGTGTATTCATTTTTAGCATTCTTATGGAATTTCTATCTGTTTTATTTTCCTCTATTATGTAGTATTTTATTATAAGGATAGTGACAAAAATGAATAAAGATAAACTAAATGACTATACTAAAACACAATTCTGATTATGGTGACAAAGATTCTTTGCTTGACAAAAGTCAGGCCCCTGAACTTTCTCCTAGGCTTTTCACACACTTCCTTATAAAATCAAGTTTCAGCAAGAACCCTGCAAAGTCAGTTTAACCAGAAGCCCTCACCCTTACAGCTACCTTATCAAGCTCAATACCTAACCTGGGTCCTCAGCTTCCACCATCCCAAAGGTGCTGTCTGAGTACCTGTCTTTAGCAAGAATCTGGTTAGGCCACTTTACCTGGAACTCCCCTTCCCCCGGATGTTTGCTCTTAGCCATTTTTCACCCCATGACCCCTTCTCTGCCCCCTGGCTATAAGTTCCCACCTGCACTGCTGTATTCTGGGTTCAGCCCCATCTCTCTCCCCACTGTACTATCCCACTGCAGTGCGGGATTGCGATGGTCCTGAACAAAGGCGGATTTACCATCTTTAACAAGCACCATAGAATAGTTTTTCTTTAACAATGATTAACACAACCTAATGTAACATACCCCAAAGTTATTGAAACTTATTTTTTATGGAAATCAGCTCTCTTTATAAGAAAGATAGACTGATTATTTTCTGGTTCTTTAAAAATAAATGCTGCTTGAGAGTAGAATGTAGATTGCCAGGGGCTGGGGAGTCGGGAAGATGGAAGATGCTGGTCAAAGAGAACAAACTTTCAGTTAGAAGATGAATAAGTTCTTAGGATCAGACTATATTTAATAATACTGTATTGTACACTTAAAATTTGCTAACAGAGTAGATCTTACACATTCTCACCACACACACACACACACACACACACACACACACACACGGTAACTTTGTGAGGTGATGGAGGTGTTAATTAGCTTGACTGTAGTAAAGATTTCACAACGTATATGTAAATCAAATCACCCCATTGTACACTTATGTATATGCATTATATTTGTCAATTATACCTCAATAAAACTAGAAGAAAAAAAGAGAAAATAAATAAACAAATTCTGCTTTACTAAATTAGACTTTTTTAAAAAAAGATTATTTTTACACATATGTATAGAATTTCCTGTTTGAAAATGTATTTGTTTCTATGCTCCCTGGGTTGGCAAATAGCTATAAAGTAAAGCCGTTTATGTAGCTTAGATATGAAATCCCAGGATACTGCAACAGCATTTTATATCATGCAGTTACTAATTATCAAAATAAACCAAAAGGTTAGGTATCACATTACAAATAAAGAAAAGGCTCAGAGAGGCTAAGTAACCTGTCCAAGGTGACACAGCTAGAGAATGATGTGGATTTCTACTAACTTCTGCCTTTTCCACACTGCCTCCCATCATGGAGAAGACAAGATTCCTGCTTTCACAGAGATTCCAATCGAATGCCTCTAGGTATGATTCACTGTGTATCTTCCACATCAACCAACACCATGATTTGCACAATGAAAATACTCAATAAATGTCTGTTGGAAAAAATGAAGGAATGAACGCCAGTTCCTACTGAAATCTGTCTAATGCAGATAGCTAATTACTAAAAGACCTCTAATCAGGCCAGATCTCCATGTTTTCCTGATCCAGTGTCTTGTAAAAAGCTCAGAGTGTTAAAATCAAAATCAAAGAATCTTAGAATTACAGAAACGTCATAATGCTGAAGTTACCAGAGACTATACAGGCAAAAGTGAGTTTATTTCAGAAAAGTTACCCTAGAGCCATAGTTCTCAAACTTTTTTATTTCAGAACCTTTTGGCACTCTTAAAAGTATTGAAGCCCCCCAAAATCCTCCTTTATGTGGGTTATTTATCATATAGAAATTAAAACTGAACAATATTGAATAGTTACATATTAACTCATTTAAAAATAACACAGATACACCAATTACATATTAACATAACATATTTTTACAAGAAATTGCTGTATCTCTAAAAAAATAATAAGAGAAATGGAATTGTTCTTGCAAGTTAAAATGGTATTAACAGAAAAAACAGCAATGAGTTGAGCTCCTGATTCAAACAATTGTATAGGCAGTTTTCCTCAAGAAAACCACTGCACTGTGGGAAGCAATAGAAGTGTTTTATATACACTTTCCACTTGCTCACCCAAAATATTAAAAAGATGTACACTTACAGGTAGAGATTTAAGAACATTAACAGTTTTTAATTGCTTCATCAAGGACTTTCTTAAGCGCATCAGGCATTCATTCCATGTGCCTTTTCACAGGGGTCCATTGGCCACGAAAGGAGAACAACTCTTGGTAGAGTCTGGTGCCAGCTTCGATTCATCCCAAGGCACCAACAGATTCACCCATGATTGCAAATTTTGTAAATATTGTAAAAAAAAAAAAAAAAAAAAAAAAGCAAAAACTCTGAGTTTTGTGACCTCACAGACCCCCCTGAAAGGGCCACAGAAAAGCCATCACCCCAAACATTCCCATTCAATATGACCACAATCAGTAACAAATGTGAAAAGTCCCATTTATCTTTAGTTATCTGTGTCCATAAACATTTTGAATATGGTTGGGAAGAGCCTGGCACTAATAGAATGTTTATGGACCAGCTCTCCCTTAAACCTCTCTGAGTCTACTTCCTTGGGCAAAACAAACCATGAATCTTTTAAAAATAATTACATACAAAAAATATATATATTGAGCCAGATAAATAGTTGCTTGCCCTCTCATTGTTGACATGGCAATACTGTTGGTTTGCTTTTTCCACTGTTTCCTTATTTACCTCCTGGCAGATTTATCTAGATTCAATGCTTAGACCTCCTGTTTTCCTGGAAAACAGCAGTCAAGGATGGTTTCAAACTGTCTGTGTTTCCATGGCATAGGATCAGTGGCGAAGCCAATCCCAAAAGCTAGCTCAAACAGTGCATTAAACAATCTTTGAGTCTCAAAAGATTATTTATGGAATCACACAGGCTTCCTCTAATCCCTGATCTCTCCAGCCCAGCTATGGATACAACAAGATTTAGGATTGATGTGTACTGACCATGCATTAATCAATTTCAGCACAGCCTAAAAATTCCATGGCAAGGGTTGAAATAAGCAAAAATGACCTGTAATTGAGGAAAATAGACTGTGCTTTGATTAACAATTACATTAGAATTGACCCAGAAATGCTCAGTTGGTTGTCACTTGGCAATATGAAGTTTATGAATATAATGTATTTGACCAGACATTTCTCCTTTGATTCCGACAGATACAAGAGCAAAGACCTATGTCAACCAGCCCACATTTTACACAAATGAGGCTTTAGCATAATCCATGCCAGAAAGCTCTGAGAATAAATGCTAGACAGTAGGTGGAAAGGATACATAAAATTCTAAAGGCTTTGAAGTTGGAAGCAGACGTCTGAGCAACTCTGTGCTTCTTCCCAGGAAGGAGATGCTTTGAGACACAGAGAACCCTTAACAGGAAGTGGGCCAGGATCCAGAGAAATACCTTCCTGCTGTAGAGGCCACGTTGCCAGTAAGCTACACCTCTGTCACGGACTAGGGTTGGTGTGGCAGCTCTTTATCTTCAAAGTTGCATCCTTGAAAAATCAAATAAATAGCTTAAATTCTGTGGAGTGAGAATATGTGGTCTCTAAGACGTCTCCACCAGAGAAAAGATGTCGAAGCCCAAAAGACAGACTGACAAAGGTCAGGGCCTTTGTATTTACTTTCTCCATCCTGTCATGTTCTTGTAGAGAATTTTTAGCAGCAGAAGTACATTCCGTGTAAGGGCCATAAAAAGTGAAACTATTTGCCTTTTGAAATAGTGCTGGTTTCCTAATCTCCACGAGGTTTTGAGATGGCCTAACTTCTTAGTGGGAGGGATGATCTAACAGGTCTATTTCTGCAGGAGGAGACTTTACCAACTTCCTAGATGGAACTGGGTGTGTGAATCAACAAAGGGGGCCATCTTTTCTGGGAAAGAATCACACTGAGAAATGAGAGAACAATAGTTCCCAGGCCTGGAGATGACATTGTGTCAGATTCAAGACACAAAATCTGAAATGATGCCTGAGGCCCACAGATTGGGTGGGAATTCTCTAGCTAGAACACAGAAATCCCTCAGTCCAAGTTTGTTGAATTTAATTGAACCCTGTAAGCAGTATCCTGTATGCTTATAATTCCTAGATTTGTTTATAAAGTAAAATGAAAAGTACTAACATATGCTCATAGGAAAAATAGAACAGATGGTTGTAAAGCAAATTATTTAAATACAACACCTATGAAGCCAAACAAAGCCTTTCATATAATGTTAAAGAGTCCAAAAGCACTAATGTGGTATTTGTCGCATTAAGACTCCAATTCCAATCCTGGGGAAATTTCTTGGCTGCTGCCTTGCAGACCTATACTCTCCAGAATAGAAGCCCCTCTAATCTCCACCTCCCACCCCCCATTTCCGGCATCTTAAAGCTACAGACTGGCTGGACCCTGCCTCTCTCTAATTGTTAAAAGTAGGAGCAATTTTTAAAAGATGGCAATGACAAGTCACAGGAAAATGCATGTAGTCAACTGCATTTACAGAATGTAATTAAAAAACACATACACAGATATCCACTTATTATGTGTGTAAAATAATTTTTAAATTGGCTGAAAAGGTGTATACTAATCTCATGACAGTGACCAGCTCAGGGAGAAAGTGCAGGAAGGAACATGAAGACATGGTCGAAGGGAGCTTAACTGACTTTAATGTATTTCTATCTCTAAAGGAAATTCTTAAAGCAAATATGCACAGGAAGTTGACAGGATAATTCTGGAAGTTGGAAACATGATATTTGTTAGGTTCATTGCTGTTCTTTGGTATGTTTTATATGTCTTGATGAGGAGACCTCACGGAACAGAATCTGAGAATAAAATCCCAGCTAGCTTCTCAAATTCTGTCAGCTGAGGACCCTGCAGTTAACAAACACAGAAGAAGGTATTGTCTGCAATTCCCCCATCTATGCAAAAAATACCCTTCACCCCAACTTGACCGGGATGGTAAGTCCATGGAAACTGCCTTCCACGCCCTCATGGTTTCCTACAGCACCAAAGGCTACCATGGGCAGCTCTATGCTGTAGAAAATTCAAAGACAGACTTACATGGTCCCTACCACTAAAGCCTTGCAGTATTCAGAAATTCAGGAAATCATAGCTATATATACATATATATACTTACAGTAAATTCAGATTCTTACAAACAGGGTGGTTCTAGACAATAACGATGCTGGTCTATTGACTACTTGCTCTCCGTCAGTGTCTTAGTCCCTTGAGCGGTTACCACAAATTTATAAACAACAAATATGTATTTCTCACAGTTCGGGAGGCTGAAAGTCTGAGATCAGGGTGCCAGTGTGTTCGGGTTCTGGTGATGGCCCTCTTCGGGGCTGCACACTGCCGACTCCTCACTGGGTCTCCCGTGACAGAAGGGACTGGGGGGCCCAGTTGGGCTTCTCTCCTAAAATCACCAATCCTATTCGTGGGGCTCTGTCCTCAGGACCTCCTCAACTACCAAAGGCACCACCTCCTAACACTAACACCTTGGGGGTTCAGAATCACACAGAATTTGGAGAGGAACAAACATTCAGCCCTTGACAGCCAGATACCAGGACAAGTACTTCATGTGCAATAATTCGTGGTATTCTCAGAACAAATCTCCAAGAGAAGTAAAATCATTTTTGTTTTCATATAATAAAGAAATTAAAGCTCTGAGACATTATAAACTTGTCCAAGGTTACAGAGCTGTCTATTTCAGAAGCTGAGATTCGAACCCAAGTCTGTTTTCTATAAATGCTATTCTATGCCATTTCTCTATGAATTTAGTGAACTGAAAACTTGTAGAATTTTTTTTCATCTTTATTGGAGTATAGTTGCTTTACAATGTAGTGTTAGTTTCTGTAAACAACTCCCAAGTCACCTCTCTGTTGGTCCCTCTCTATGGAAATACCCTTTAATTTCCCATCAAATAAACAAAAAATATAAATACAGGGAGAACTTTATTAAATAGAAAAAAAATTAAATATTTTCCATTCAGTTGATTTTTCATTTTCTAAACATCTCATGATCTGCCTTTAACAAAACTTTACTTCTTTACTGCAAGTACGCTTTTATTTCTTTCACTTTTAACCCTTTTTTTCCCACATCTTTATTGGAGTATAATTGCATTACAATTTTGTATTAGTTTCTGCAGTATAACAAAGTGAATCAGCTATACATATACATATATCCCCGTATCCCCTCCCTCTTGCTTCTCCCTCCCACCCTCCCTATCCCACCCCTCTAGGTGGTCACAAAGCACAAAGCTGATCTCCCTGTGCTATACAACAGCTTCCCACTAGCTATCCACTTTGTATTTGGTTCATTTGGCACTTTGGATTTAATATTTTGATATAACTAGGTAAGTTTTCTTTGATCAAAAAAAAACAATGCCCTGAGTAACTGTGACATTTTCAGACACACTGCTGCTAATTGAAAGGTTACAAAGTTGAATAAGGCAGGGACTTGCCCTTGAGAAATTCATAGCTTATTAAAGAAGACAGACTAGTCAAAAATAATTAAAACTTAATAGGCTAAAATCTAATTGTAAGTTTGAAAATATTACACGGGAGAAAAAATGAAATGGCTTGGGAATAACTTATAATTTAATAAGTAAAAATAATGATAAAATATTTTACTTAATTCTTATATCTATATTTACCTCTACTATTATTTCTGGATGATCAATTTCTTAACTAATATGAAATGCTCACTGAACACCTCTTGTGTAACAGGCGTTATCCTAAATCCTTTATGTGTATAGAAGTACTGAATCCTCAAATAGCCCTCTATAAAAACAATATTATTATTCCTATTTTCAGATGAGGAAACCAAGGCAAAGAGAGGTTAAGTAGCTTCTCAATGTTCAAAAATTAGTTATTGGCAGTTGGAATTCAAACTTAGCAGGCTGGTTCCAGAATCTCAGTTTCTAACTGTTATACAGACTATATCTGAGGTCAAAAAGCAAGTTTTATACCTCCTAAATCTTCTTCTGTTATTTTATTTAATCTTTTGAAAGGAATTTGACCAAATCTTGGAAACTCAAATGCTCTCTAGAATACTACCCTTTGTCATCCTAATGGGGGAGAATTTTTATCCACTCAGTTCAGATACCCACGCTTCAAGAATAAAAGGTTACTTGTGCCTCTATCATATTTAACAGACCCAGTAAAATGCCATAGCCTTTGGGAATGTCGATTTGTTAACTGGGTGAAACAGAAAGAATGTTGTGTACAGAAAATTAACAACTGCGTTCTGTATTCCCTTGCCCTTGCTGTAGCATCAGAGCAAGTGATTTCAGTTTGCTTCAGGCATAACTTTTCTAAGACTGCTCACAAAATCCACCGAGTATAATCCAACATATTCCCAAACACCATTTAAATAAGGCATATATTTGACTTTAAAATAAAAATTTCAGTGTAATTGATGAGAAGCATTATTGTATAAAAAATAACTATTTATTATGGTATTCATGAAAAATGGCCTAAGCTTGTTCATTTGTTCATTTATTTGCTCAGTAAACATTTTCAATAAACATCTCTCTATAAACATTGTATGATGCTAAATATAAGAGGCAAAAAATAAATAAAATAAGATCTTACAAAAAATGTAAAATTTCTCTGGAGTAAAATCTATTAGAAAAGTCAAAAGAGGACTTCCCTGGTGGTGCAGTAGTTAAGAATCCACCTGCCAATGCAGGGGACACGGGTTCGAGCCCTGGTCTGGGAAGATCCCACATGCCGTGGAGCAACTAAGCCCACATGCCACAACTACTGAGCCTGCGCTCTAGAGCCCATGAGCCACAACTACTGAGCTCACATGCCACAACTACTGAAGCCCGTGCACCTAGAGCCCGTGCTCTGCAACAAGAGAAGCCACTGCAATGAGAATCCCACGCACTGCAACGTAGAGTAGCCCCTGCTCACCACAACTAGAGGGAAAGCCTGTGCACAGCAACGAAGATCCAAGGCGGCCAAAAATAAATAAATTTTTTAAAAAGTCAAAAGAAAAACAACAAAGTAAGAAAAATTATTTGAGACATTTAGGGTTGGATAATGGCTAACTTTCATCACATAAAAATGTTTTTATAAATCAATAAGAAAAAAGTTATGGAATGCAATAAAAACATTAATGATTTGAACAAGCAATTCACAGGAAAAAAACACAATTAATCAATGTATGAAAATATGTTATCCTCAACCTCACTTGTAATGAAGGACCTGGAAATATATACAAGACCCCATTATCCTCCATAAAATCAGCAAAAACATTTATTAGTTTTCCACTTCCCAAAGTTGGTAAGAGAGAGGGAAGCAGACACTCTCGCACATTACTGGTAGAATTGTGAAACACTGCAACATCTAGAGAAAATTAGCCTTTGTCTGTGACTTTGGGACAAATAAATGCTGGATGAGTCAAAAATGTAAATCCATTCTCACAGATGCCACCCTTGTATATATAGTTTGATCTACTTTTGTAAACAGTGACCAAATGAACTCTTAACAGTCAAACTAACTTCTGACTTTTAGATTCAGTGCTTTAACCAGAGCCAAAACTGGGAACTCCAATCTTGGTGTCTTATCTTGGATGGTTCCAGGTTAAAGTCTTGCAAATGTCTTATCCTCATGAATTATGGGGGATGAGAAAGACTCCTCCCTCTATTGCACCCTTAAGAGATTATAATATACTATAATATACTATAAACATAACTTTTATATGCACTGGGAGACCTAAAAATTTGTGTGATTCACTTTATTGTGATATTGGCTTTGTTGTAGTGGTCTGACACCAAACCCAAAATCTCTCTGAGGTATGCCTGTATTTAGGATGCACTAAGTATCATAGGAACATTGCCAATCCCATGTTCTTTCTTATGGTTTCCCCAACCTCTTTATCATTCCCAGCCTACGATCCCACTCGAACTTTCTCCTTCACTATTTTATGGCAAAAGTTTCTTCTTCTTTTGACTGCATAACAGTAAGAACTTATATTATTTTCGGCCAGCCATCCTTACATTGATCTATATTTTTGCTTTATACAGTATAGTCTCCTAACTAAGTAATGTTTTAAAAACCAAACTTGGCGTGCAGCAGTGGGGATAACCATCTCATATTACTTCGCTGCCCCTGCGGTGGTTTTCTATGGTTTAATGCACAGCAGATGTCACACAAATATATCTTCATTGGTTGAACGATGGTTGGAGCTCCCCTTAACAGAAAGCAGCATGATAAAGACAGATGGTAGGTTGAGATTTAGCTGAAGGTTCCAAAATTAAAACAAATGTCACCAGAGACAACTTCTAACAGGGTTTGCCATCTAATCATTATCGGTTAGCTCTTCTGTTCATCAGCTGCAAACCTCAAGGTCTATCCCTTCTCGTAGACTTCACCACGAAGTTCATGAATCTCCTCTCCCTCCCCCACCCCCTACCATAGTCATCATCCCCAGGACCTTCAACATCTATACTGACCACTCCCCATAGTGAATACCCTTACCTACTTCACCCTAGCAACCTTCTTCCATTCTCCACTGTATTGCTACTACATGTTATCACACCAACATCTTCCATTAAACTAAGAATAACTTGGTAGTTGTTATGTAATAATAGTTAAAAATATGAAAAATACAGTTAGCCAAACTTGCTAAAATCTCTATTTGGGAACTTACTAGCTAAGTAACACCAAACAAGAGAGTTAACTCTTGAGAAACAGTTCTCCATGGCATTTCTGCACATCTCATATCAAGTTTTCTTCTGCACTATCTCTTCAAGGATGTCAGTATAGCAAACAGCCTTGGAAGATACAAAGTGTGTCTCCCTCTGGGGTGGAAGACTGATTTGTTTCCTGACCAGGATAATAAAGATAATGTCTCCTTCTGGGGCAAATGTTGGGCAGTTGTGTCAGCAGCCTCTTATAAGACTGGAGGTTTCCTCAAAAAGTACAAAACCCGGGCTTCCCTGGTGGCGCAGTGGTTGAGGGTCCGCCTGCCGATGCAGGGGACGCGGGTTTGTGCCCCGGTCTGGGGGGATCCCACATGCCGCGGAGCGGCTTGGCCCGTGAGCCATGGCCATTGGGCCTGCGTGTCCGGAGCCTGTGCTCCGCAACGGGAGAGGCCACAACAGTGAGAGGCCCACATACCGCAAAAAAAAAAAAAAAAAAAAAAAAAAAAAAAAAAAGTACAAAACCCCACTGGGTGTAGCGTTCAGTGGGGCGACTCCACATCGCCCCAGTGGGACCTGAGGGCAGAGGAACGTGAGTGATGAAGTCATTTGTCGCTGACCCGGGAGGCTTTTGCCTTCTGCTAGCATCTATGGCTGGTTAACTTGTTAACTTTCAAGCAGGGCAAGACCTCAGACCCTTCACAGTTCTTGACAGGAACTTCTTTATGCCTTAGTTGCCCTACCTGTACAATGGAGAGAGGGTACTTACCTCAGAGAGATAGTGTGCTAATTAAATGGAATAATGAGGGTATACATATACGGAGCCCAGCCTGAGTCTCGCCGCTGCCCTTTTCATCAATATTCGGTGACTCCTTGCCAAACCAAGTGGCCTGCTCTCGGCTCAGTTCCCACTGGTGGCTCTGAGGCAGAGACACCAGAGATCATCTCTTCTTCTCGAAGTTCCTAAACCCTAACCTGCACTAAACTGGTTTTCTTCCTACGTTTTTGTAGGAAGGTAGTCCTAAATTGCCACAAATATACTACTTAACAATACAAAAACAGAAAACCAGTTTTTCTAAGGTGGAAGAAGGGGAAGGCAGGAATTGGAATGAGGGGGTAGGGAGAGTCATGAGATCTACATCACACGGAGGTAAGAGTTATTAAAAAACCTATAAAACATCAAGTCACTCAGTTATGTAGATGGCCAATATTTATTATTCTCCAATGTCTAATCTTAATGACATATTTACAAAGAATTACTGGAAAAAAACAGGGGAAATGGTGGCTGTAAGGTATGTGGCCAAGTGACCATTGAAACAGTGTGGAATAATAGAAAAAAGACACTTTTACTGTCAACAGATCCCAGGATTCCAAGCCCCAGATTTTAGTAGTTGTGAGAACTTGGGTGAGTTACTTAACCTCAAAAAACTTTGGTTTACTTACCTCCCAAGTGGGGTAAGACTCTCTATCTTGAAGAGCTGTTGATGGGTTATCTCAGTAAATTGTATCTATGACGGGTATGACTATTCCATGAGTAAAATACTGAAGAATTACTTATTCAGAAATTAATATGAGGGCCAAGGGACATTTCTGAATATTTCCCAAAAGGATATAACATCTCGTGATGTGGTACCAGGCTTGCCAAATACAACCTTATAGAACACCGGGCTTGCCAGATACAGCTTTATAGAACTTAAACTCTGGCTTATAAAAACCCAAGGTACAGAAAATTCCTTAGTGGCAGACTTCTGTAACTCTGCATCAGTCTCAGATAACCACTTACTTGATTGAACTTACCTGTAACAAAAAATCAAAGAGAGCCATCTTGGACCATTCGTGGTGATGTATTTCAGTGCAGCCCCATTCAGGTTTGGGTACGCGGCCATTCTGCCAGCACTTCTGTTTCAGCAACTGCTGATAAGTTCCCCAGGTGAGCTTAACAGAAGAGTGGGTCTCATTACTCGTTGGAGATAAAGATGAGTCCCAGAGAATGAAAGGACATGGGCGGCCATCTATAGAATCCAAAAACACAAAAAAACACACTTTTAGAATGTTACTGACTCAGTGTGTACTCTTGGATGTCATTCAGTCTTTCACAGTTTCACACTCTCATCTGTCACATGTGAAAGTTTGATTAGATGACATTTATGATCACTTTCCCTTCTGAATATTTACTGTTTTTATACCTCAGTGATGCTTCCTGATAGGAGTCTTATAAGATGGAAAGTTATTGTTAGACAAGGAAAGAGAAGATTTTTTTAAACAAGATACTTTATAGATGTGGCAGTAACAGGCCACTAACCACCAATAACAACGTCCTCTGGTTAATGTGGTTTTATTCCACATCTAAAAGCAGCCACCATGAAAAAGGAAAGAATCCAGACATTTATAATTATCTATTCAGTGTCTGAGTGGAGTGGCTCTCTATTTGTTATAACAACTGTCTGATTTTCTGAGGCCATATTATGATGTCAGGAAGAAAAAGAATTTTTAGAAGTTGCAAATTTAAAAGTGAAATTGTATGTTTCACACCAGTCACTATAATCTCCAAAGAAAGAAAAAGGAAGCAAGAGGGGTTTTTTGGGTTTTTTTTTTTTTCTGATAGAAACAACAGCACTCCTGGTAATGGGTCATTTATTCACATAAAACCTCACAAAGTGTATTTAAGCAAATGTCATTTCTTCAACTTCCTGTGCATAGAATATTTTTCAAAAACATCTGTCATTCGAATGTTTTTGTCTCATTCTTGATAGTTTAGAAATTTCATTGGTGAACTGTACATTAAATGACACTGTAAGCTTAAAGCCAAAGCATCCCTCTCAAGCTCCATGTCTGTCAAATAAAGTCACTGAAAGATGATGAAGAGCAGCTTTTCTTGTAACTTAAAACTCAGAATGATCTCTTGGGAAAAAAAAAAAAACCACTAAGTCACAAAGGTCTGAAAAATCCCATTTAACTCATTCTTAACAGGCCTGGGCATTTGAATCCTCTGAAACTATGGCTGGAATGTCAAGACACATCACAGGGATTTTTAAAGCTCTTTCAAATGACCTGAGAGGTTCTCAATCTATAACTGTTTTTTGTTAAAGACTTTTATTTTCCCACCTTGCTTATTTGTCTTCATGTAGAGCTCTAATCTCTGGTCTTTAATGCAAGGACAGTCACTCCTCTAACTACTCCTGAACGTGGTGTTACAATGACCTTAATAATATTAATAACATTCACTTACTCATTCTAATCACCTACATTCCAGTTTTGTTCAAAAGAAAAATCTTTCTCCTTTTAGCCTTGCAATTTAGGCCAGGGCCAGTAGCAAGTCCTTTAGATTGTGGAAAATAGGCCACAGTCACTGATGTACAGTTGAAAGAAAAATAGACAAAGAAACATGAGCCATATATAAAGAACTTAATTGTTATCTCTCTCCTTTTTATTTCCTTTTACTGTACGAAATGATTTGGGGCTGCTGGGACCCAATTATCTTCTTAGGTATTAGATAAATATAATGTTAAATGTATATGCTCCAAATACTATGCCAATTTTTAAAAAATAATAATAAATTCTAGGTAAAAACAGGCCATCATATAGTGGGAGACACACATAAACCAGTGTAACCAAATAAATGTAAGAGACACAACACAGCTTTCAAAGATATGGGCACTTCAGACTTCTAACTGTCAACACCAAGAGGCTCTATCACTCAGTGTCTTTGGAACAAACTGATACACAGCTAGCACTTTGCATTCTCAAGGCTGGGAAGTATTCAAAGGGAGCTGAAAAATACTGAAATGCAACAACACAAATCAATACACAAGACAGACAAAGTGCCAGTTTCCTCAGTACACAAGGCCCTCAGAGAAATGAGGAAATTATGCACATAAACAATTGAAACAGTTAACTTCTGTGCTGTTTTTCCTTCCCTTTAGAAACATTTGTTTCATATTTTAAAAGTAATTAAGAGTAAATCTACTCATTTTAGGAAATGTGGAATAACATTAAAATGTATAGCTAAAAGATGACATGATACTATATATAGGAAACACTAAAGTCTCCACCAAAAAAACTACTGGAGCTAATAAATGAATTCAGTAAAGTTGCAGGATATAAGATTAATATACAGATATCTGTTGCTTTTCTATACACTGAAAATGAACTCTCAGAAAGAGAAATTAAGCAAACAATCACATTTACAATCATATAAAAAAGAATAAAATATCTAGGAATAAACTTAAAAAAGGAGGTAAAAGACCTATTTGCTGAAAACTATAAAACATTGATGAAGGAATTTGGAAATTATACAAAGAAATGGAAAGATATACCATGCTCTTGGATTGGAAGAATTAATATTGTTAAAATGGCCATACTACCCAAAGTCATCTACAGATTTAATGCAATCTCTATCAAAATACCCATGACACTTTTCACCAAACTAGAACAAATAATCCTAAAATTCATATGAAACCATGAAAGACCCCAAATTGCCGAAGCAATCCTGAGAAAAAAAAGAAGGGAGCTGAAGGAATCATGCCCCCTGACTTCAGACAATACTGCAAAGCTACAGTGATCAAAACAGCATGGTACTGGCACAAAAACAGACACATATATCAATGGAACAGAATAGAGAGCCCAGAAATAAACCCACACACCTTTGGTCAATTAATCTACAGCAAAGGAGGCAAGAAAATACAATGGAGAAAAGACAGTCTCTTCAATAACTGGTGCTGGGAAAACTAGACAGCTACATGTAAAAGAATGAGATTAGAAATTTCCTTACATCATGTACAAAAGTAAACTCAAAATGCATTAAAGACCTAAATGTAAGACCTGAAACCATAAAACTCCTAGAAAAGAACACAGGCAGAACACTCTTTGACATAAATTGTAGCAATATTTTAAAAATCTGTCTTCTAAGGCAAAAGAAATAAAAGCAAAAATAAACAAATGGGACCTAATTAAACGTAAAAGTTTTACACAGCAAAGGAAACCATAAACTAAATGGAAAGACAACCTACTACATAGGAGAAAATACTTGCCAATTATATGTTTGACAAGGGGTAAATATCCAACATATATAAATAGCTCATACAACTCAATATCAAAAAAAACAAAGATCCCTTAAAAACTGGGCAGAAGACCTGAATAGACATTTTTCCAAAGAAGACTTACACACAGCCAACAGGTCATGAAGAGATGTTCAACCTTGCTAATTTTCAGAGAAATGCAAATCAAACCACAGTGAGATATCAACTCACACCTGTCAGAATGGCCAACATCAAAAAGACTACAAATAACAAATGTTGGTGAGGATGTACAGAAAAGGGAACCCTCCTCCACAGTTGGTGGGACTGTAAATCGGTGCAGCCACTATGGAGAACAGTACGGAGTTTCCTTAAAAAGCTAAAAACAGAGCTACTATATGACCCAGCAACTCCACTTCTGGGTATATTCCAAAGAAAACAAAAACACTAATTCTAAAAGACACATGCACCCCAATGTTCACTGCAGCACTATTTACAATAGCCAAGATATGGAAGCAACCTATGTGTTCATCAACAGATGAATGGATAAAGAAGATATGGTATATGTACACAATGGAATATTACTCAGCCATAAAAAAGAAGGAAATTTTGCCATTTGCAACAACATGGATGGACCTAGAGAGTATGATGCTTAGTGAAATAAGGCAGACAGCGAAAGACAAATATTCTATGTTACATCACTTATATGTGGAACACAGAAACAAAACAGAAACAGATTCACAGATACAGGTAAAAAAAACTAGTGGTTACCAGTGGGGAGAGGGAAGTGGGGAGGGGTGAGATACAGGCTATAGGATTAAGAGTCACAAACTACTGTGTATAAAACAAATAAACAACAAAGATATACAGTACAGGAAAATATATCTGTGATTTTAATAACTTTAAATGGAATGTAAAACTACAGAAATATTGAATCACTATGTTGTACCTGAAACTAATAAAATATTGTAATCCACTCTACTTCAATACAAAAAACAAATAAACAAACATAAAAAAATGTCTAGCCTAGAAACAGCACTCATCTACAATCTCCTACCCTAGTAACCAGTTCTGTTATTTGTATATATATATATATATATATATATATATATATTTTTTTTTTTTTTTTTTTTTTTTTTTTTTGCGGTACGTGGGCCTCTCACCGCTGTGGCCTCTCCCGTTGCGGAGCACAGGCTCCGGATGCACAGGCTCAGCGGCCATGGCTCACGGGCCCAGCCGCTCCACGGCACGTGGGATCTTCCCAGACTGGGGCACGAACCCGCGTCCCCTGCATCAGCAGGCGGGCTCTCAACCACTGCGCCACCAGGGAAGCCCCTGTTATTTGTATATTTACATCTGGTATTTTCCCATCCCTTTCTTTCCCACCTGAAAAAGTAAATTGTTTTTAGAAATTTAAGGAGTAGAGCTTATGGTTAGAGTTCAGACTCTAGAACCCAACAGACCTTTTGAATTCTGATCCTACTACTTCTTAGCTTTGTAACATTGGACAAGTTATATAACCTTTTCAAACCTCACTTTCATCCTCTGTAAAGTGTGGGCAATACTGTACTTTCCAAAACAAACTTTGTTAAACATGCGTTTAAAGTTCTCAGCCTTGTGACTAACATATATGCATATCCTGGAAAGGTTTTGCTATGACTATTTTTATATGCATGCATTATACAATCACATAATTCATCAGCCTTCTAGCCCTTATTTGTTTATTGAACATCTACTATGTCTCAAGCACTATTCTAGGCCTAAAGCATACAGACATACATGCCAGGTTTTCAGTTGTTTGTTGTTCTGTGGGATTTTTTGCTTTCATAGAGTTTACATTTCCAGCAAGGAAAAGAGGCAAAAATTACACAAGGAAAATAAGCTATTTGGAATCACCTTATGTATATAGTTTATCATAATTGTTTCACTAAATGTTACATTGCAAACATTTCTCTTACAATTAAATATTCTTAAACAGTGTCACTTTAACTGTGATACAATAATGTAGCAAACTTGGTCAAGGGCAGACGGTGAGTATTTCAGGCTTTGAGGGCCATACAATGTCAACTAGCAAGTACTCAACCCCATTGTGATACGAAAGCAGTCAAAACAATATATAAAAAAATGGTGGTGACTATGTTCCAATAAAACTGTATTACACACCCTGAAATTTACATTTTTTGTAATTTTCAAGTGTCCTAGTAGTATTTTTGTTATTTGGATATTCTTTTCAACCATTTAAAATTGGGGAAGCCATTGGTAGCTCAGGGACCACACAACGTAGGCTGTGGGCTATCTCTCACCCACAGACTGTAGTGAATCAACCCCTAATCTAGTGTATGGGTTTATTGTGTTTCATTTACCATTTCTCTCCTTTAAATCTTAAAATTTTTTTGAATGATACATTTTCTATTACATGGCTCTCAAACTGCCACAGGGAGCTTTCAACAGGTAGGAATCATTGGTTTTCAGTTAACATTCTCTGTTTTCCTCCACATGCATCTCCCCTCAGCAAAATATTCTGACTGCCACAGAAACACATTCTGTCCTGCCATGCCTGGCGTCAGTCACCGCAGGGAAAGGGGCTTCCGGAGAGCAGGTTAAGAGGCAGTTCTCAGGCTGAGCCAGGCTGGATGTCCTTCCTTGCAGAGTCTTTGTGCACGTTGCCCAGGCTGGTTCCAGATCTCAGAGCTGTGAGCAACTACTGTGAGGTGCATTGCACTTTGTATAAAATATGGCTGATAACAGAATTAAAGGAACCTTGATAGATCTGAAGGGATGACGGAAAAGTACCCTCTGAAAGCAGCAAACAGGTTAAAGCAACTTACCTGAAGTGTTTCAGAGATGAGGGGCATTCATCTCTTCGCATGTGGGTTTGTCAGAATGAGGTAGTACTGGGCTCTCTAGAGAAATCTTAACGGTGAAGAGAGAAAATTCTACCTGTCAGAATGGGGAGGAAGTGGGGTTTTAAAAGAAATGTGAGTGTTCATGTGAATTAATGGTTATATAGCTGTCTTTTAAAAACCTGAGACTTGCCAGTAAAACTTATTTTTTTCCAAAATCTGAACATCTCCCCTGAATTTTGATGTTCTCCCAAGTCATTCTTTATTCAAAAGCACAAAGAAGACATTCTTGTGGGAAGACGAACGTGAAAGTCCACTAAGAATGAATGCTCTACACAATCTCCTTTGCCCTGGTTTATCAGGTGTCCTTCACCTTGAACCGATGACCAGTTTTGTTGAACTACAGGGGGAGTTATCAGTGAATGTCTGCATCTATCACTGGGCAAAAACATCCTGAGCTCTGAAATCACAAGCCTATTTTATCACATGGGCCAAGTTCCAAGCTTCTTGTGAACAAGACAAAAAGGAAAGTGACAGTTCAGCTCAGAGCCCTTCATTAAAAATGACTCCAAAACCCTCTAAAGAAAACAAAGACCAGCCAAAACCTGAGGCTCATCTTTGTTATGGGAAACAAATTCCGTCATGTTCCATTGCAACTGTCCAATGCATTGAAGGAAAACTTGAATGTTGCAGATCTCTAATCTAAAAGCAAGTGTTGATGTGGGCGTACTCCACTGAGAAGGTAGCAGGTGTCTGATTGTTAATGATCCCTTAAGTACTATCTGCTCTATTTTTCTACTGTGCCTCTCACAGTAGGGTTCTGGCTATTAAAAGTGAAGAAAGCAGGTAAGATCTCTTGGCTTAAGGATGGTGAAAATGTGGACAAGTCAGTCAATGTGAGGGAGGGTGAAATAGGATGCTGTGACAGTCTGGCCGGGGAGGAAATGTGGAGGATAAGATGCTCAGGCTTTTAAACATTGTTAATTCACTTATTCCCAAAGCACATATTTACCATTGTCCCCCAATATTTGGATGCATTTGGTTCCTGTGTTTGGGATAGAAAGAATTCAGAGTGAGGCATACCAGAAACAGAGGCCCGGCAAGATCCCAGTCCCAGGCAAGGCCTGGGCCACAGCTGGGAGTTTAGTGGAAACAGACAAGCACGCGTGTAATGACAATCAGGTTATGTGTCTGCCAGTTGAAGAGTGCTTTAAAGGGACCAAGTGAAGGAAGGACTAAAATAAAGGCTGAGCTCTCAGAGTCAAGCCAAGCAACGAAGAACTGCCGGGCCCCAGCATAGCAAAATGAGCAGCTCTGGCCATTAACAAGGAGAAGAGCCATGTCTGAAGAGGAGCTGAGTGCGTGGGGTGGAAAAAGAAGTCACGAGTGTTGATTCTACTCTTGACTGCATCTCTGGTCTCCAGAGGACTCAAGCCCAGTCCACCAGCCACCCTGACTGAGGCAACGGGTTCCCCAAGGCATGAAAAGTGTGAGATCCAGAGACACTGAAAATATAGCACTGTCAGATATTAGAAAGAATCAACCTATACTTGGTTTTAAAAGGGGAAGGTGGCAGAGAAGCAGAATTCCATAGATTTTATACGTGTAGATTCCATGCAGCCAACCAAATCCTCAATACAAGGGCTTGTCTTAGGAATCCAATTTCTGGGTGATTTCGAATACCGTTCTTCCAACAAAAATATAAATGTATTTAGTTACTTTCCTAACTGTTTCACTAACTGGTTTTCTCGAGGTTGGACTGTTAAAATAATCTCCATGTTTCCTCAAGCATTAGCTAAGCATGAAGCATTTGTGACTTCCTCTGCCACAGACGACTGAAACAATCCAAACCATCGGTTCTACTTTAAAAACATATGACCCAGCAATCCCTCTACTGGGCTTATACCCTGAGAAAACCATAATTCAGAAAGAGTCATGTACCACAGTGTTCATTGTAGCTCTATTTACAATAGCCAGGACATGGAAGCAACCTAAGTATCCATCAACAAATGAATGGATAAAGAAGATGTGGCACATATATACAGTGGAATATTACTCAGCCATAAAAAGAAATGAAATTGAGCTATTTGTAGTGAGGTGGATGGACCTAGAGACTGTCATACAATGTGAAGAAAGTCAGAAAGAGAAAAACAAATACCGTATGCTAACACTTATATATGAAATCTAAAAAAAAAAAAAAAATGGTTCTAATGAACCTAGGGGCAAGACAGGAATAAAGATGCAGATGTAGAGAACGGACTTGAGGACATGGGGAGGGGTAAGGGTAAGCTGGGACGAAGTGAGAGAGTGGCATGGACATATATACACTACCAAACGTAAAATAGATAGCTAGTGGGAAGCAGCCGCATAGCACAGGGAGATCAGCTCGGTGCTTTGTGACCACCTAGAGGGGTGGGATAGGGAGGGTAGGAGGGAGACGCAAGAGGGAGGAGATATGGAGATATATGTATATGTATAGCTGATTCACTTTGTTATAAAGCAGAAACTAATACACCCTTGTAAAGCAATTATACTCCAATAAAGATGTTAAAAAAAATAAATAAAAACAAAGTGTCCTTCTTTGTTCTGAAGCTTTGACTAATGGACGGGAACTTCTGCTTTCTAGGTCTGCCCTGGACTTCCGCTGTAAAAATGGGAGCTCCCAGACACTTCCTGTCTCAATATTCCCTTTAGAAAAACAGGAACCGACCTTGATTTCAGAGGGTTGTGATGATGGAGTCGCTGCCAAACTCCACAAACGATTGCATTTTGCCAGTAAAGTCTTGGTCACATCAGGGGGACCTGGTCCTGGGCCATTTAATATTGGTTAAGGTAGTTGAAGAAGCCATGAATTCCTGACTGGAGTGAGCTTCCTACAGTCGGAAGCTCATCACATCACCTCTCTTCTTCAGACCCCTCAATGATTTCGCATTATCTGTGGGATGAAGTCCATGTCCTTCCATAACATAAACCCACCCACTCTACACTCACCACCGCCAGCCCCTATTCCCCTTTTTCCAGAACGGTTTGCAGTTTCCACACACACGCTGCCTTCACAAGCTTCTCACACCTCGATTCTCTCCACCCTTCTGTACCCACCCACAGTGACTTTGAAGAACTAGTCTGACATTACCACTTCTAGAACCTTCTGCAGTCCCCCTACCCACCCCCCTATACACACACATCCCTCTCTGTGCCTGCAGGCTTCCCTAAACATATCTCCTGGAGGTCTTTACCCTACCTGTCTTTTTTTTTTTAAACATCTTTATTGGAGTATAATTGCTTTACAATGGTGTGTTAGTTTCTGCTGTATAAAAAAGTGAATCAGTTATACATATACATATATCCCCATATCCCCTCCCTCTTGCGTCTGCCTCCCACCCTCCCTATCCCACCCCTCTAGATGGTCACAAAGCACCAAGCTGATCTCCCTGTGCTATGAAGCTGCTTCCCACTAACTATCTATTTTACCTTTGGTAGCATATATACGTCCATGCCACTCTCTCACTTTGTCCCAGCTTACCCTTCCCCTTCCCCGTGGCCTCACCTCCATTCTCTACATCTATGTCTTTATTCCTGTCCGGCCCCTAGGTTCTTCAGACCATTTTTAAACTTTTTTTAAGATTCCATATATATATGTTAGCATACAGTATTTGTTTTTCTCTTTCTGACTTACTTCACTCTGTATGACAGACTATAGGTCCATCCACCTCACTAAAAATAACTCAATTTCACTTCTTTTTATGGCTGAGTAATAGTCCATTATATATATGTGCCACATCTTCTTTATGCATTCCTCTGTTGATGGGCATTTAGGTTGCTTCCATGTCCTGGCTATTGTAAATAGTGCTGCAGTGAACATTGGGGTGCATGTATCTTTTTGAATTATGGTTTTCTCAGGGTATATGCCCAGTAGTGGGATTGCTGTGTCGTATGGTAGTTCTATTTTTAGCTTTTTGAGGAGCCTCCATACTGTTCTCCATAGTAGCTGTATCAATATACATCCCCACCAACAATGCAAGAGGGTTCCCTTTTCTCCACACCCTCTCTAGCATTTATTGTTTGTAGATTTTTTGATGGGCATTCTGACCAGTGTGAGGTGATACCTCATTGTAGTTTTGATTTGTATTTCTCAAATAATTAGTGATGTCAAGCATCTTTTCATGTGACTCTTGGCCACTTGTATGTCTTCTTTGGAGAAATGTCTATTTAGGTCTTCTGCCCATTTTTTGATTGGGTTGCTTGTTTTTTTGATACTGAGCTGCATGAGCTGTTTGTATATTTTTGAGATTAATCCTTTGTTATTTGCCTCATTTGTAAATATTTTCTCCCATTCTGAGGGTTGCGCTTTTGTCTTGTTTATGGCTTCCTTTGCTGTGCAAAAGCTCTGTCCTCACCTGAGAGCCTGGCACAACATGAATTGTGCAGCTGCCACTCCCCTGCTCTGGCAGCCGTACCAGCATCGTGGAGCTCACCGCATGGCTCACACGGACTCAAGAGGAGAGAGGAAAGCACCCACTGTATTTCTCCTGCTCTGTGATGAGACGAGGTAATACAATTCAGAGAACAGTGAGCACATTGGAATCTACACTGAATTTAAATGGAAGGGGGTGAGGGGCCTGCAGTTTGTCATCCAAGCAGCCCTGACACACAGAGTTCCTGGAACGAGGCTACCTAATCCGGTCTGACAGCTCTATGGCCGTAAAGCGGCATCCTAAAAATAAAGCACACAGAATGCATCTCCCATGCTGGGCATGAAAGACAGTAGGATGCTTAAGTGCTACCAAAATGGTAGCCCTTGGGATTCATTTGCATCTCTGTGCAGACTGCTGGGGAGCTTGGCCAAAGTGCTCAGTTGACGATCACAGGGGGGCTGGGGTTCTTCTGCTCTCTACATAGACATAGTCTGCTTTGTCTTGTCTTAGATACATATTTTTAAATATTTTGTTTAAAAAAGTATTTAAATGTATCAGTATCACATAGTATCTGGTGACCTCTATCATGATTGATGATTTTTGCAAGGACGGTTTGGCAGAAAACATACTAATACATTCAGTCGTATTTGCATATACACGACTGTTTACGGTAAAACAAGAAAATCTGGGAAGCGTTGGCTTGTATTTAAACAACAACAACAGCCCTTGTAGCTGTGTTCAGGGTAGTATGGCCATACTTCCTTTGAGTGAAAATATTATCAATGTTAAGTGGTTGAGTTGAAAAAAGAAGTTAAATAGAAAGATTGGCATAATGGTAAACCAGAAATCACATGTTGTCACTATCCCATGAGTATATCAAGTTATATTTGAGAGGTCATGTAGGTCAAGAGAAGCAACGTGAGGATACTTTAGTATCAGACAGAACTCGGTACAAATTCCACTTCCACTGCTCACCCGCTATGCGTCCTTGAGCAAATTTCACACCTCACCGAGCCTCAGGATTCCCATATATAAAGTATCAATACTATCTGCTGTGTGGAATTGTTAAGTAATGCAATAGTCAAATGACATCAAATGCAGTATAGACATGCTGTGAGGCATAACACTAGATTCTTTATAAGTTTACAACTGAAAAATACATCATTATTGCAAACATGGATTTCTTTACAAGATCTTTGATGCTATATTTCAATTCACTTTTGTATTTCCCACACAGATACGCATAGGATGAGACTCTGGTCCAGTGGTCATGGCTGGATTTTGTCGGGTGGTACCCTCCTGGCCCTCCCTACCTAATTACAACCTTGTCCTTCCCCAAGTACAACCTTCTCATTTTCTGGGCTATCTTTGGAGTGACACCTGTCAGAAAATGGTCCAGTATACAGTTCAGGGCCAGTAAACCTGCTAATTTCACATATATATTTTTGGATTCAAGGAGAGTCATCTAGAATTCAAGTTATACAACCAAGAACCTGTCCCAGAGGAACCTGAGCTAGTGGCTCTGGGCTGATAGGATCACCTGTGTCAGTTTTACAAACAAACAAACAAACAAATAAATACCTGAAGATGAGCTTTATCATTGGGACCTTTTGTCTTTGGTCTGGATGAACAGAAAGTTTCATCCGAGAGGCTGGGGCAGGCATATCATTCAGTCACAGCCTCTGATGCTCTTTTACATCTCCCTTTGCATCATATGTCTCCTTTTTACATCCAGGTAATTTACATGACTTTCAACAAAGGTATTTAATTACACTGGGCCTTTACTTCCACATCCACAAAAGGTCTCTCATAGAGTACCCATCTTATAAAAAGTTTAGGAGGATTTATTGAGATAATAGGTGCATGGTACTTAAAACAGTGCCAGTATATGGTAACATTCAATATTACTCTTGCTATGGTTACAGTTGTTGTCTCCTTGAGAAATAAGAGGTTCCCATAGCCCGTATCTGTGCATCAGTACACAAGTCATCAAGGTCTAGTTGTGTGAGATAACCAGGTATACAAATAGGTCATGGTGATGGAGAAAGAAGACACACCTTAAGGCCCCCCAAAAGGATTTGGTGAGGAAAGCAGATTGATAAAGGGGAGTCTTGGAAGTTACAAGACAAGGGCTTGAATTCTTTCTGGACAATTAACTCATTGTATGACCTTGAGCTGCCTTCTTCTTATCTTTCTTTCTTCTCAAAATTGAGGTAAGAAAGTGTCTCCTGCATAGGTTTCTTTGAAAGATTAACTGCGATAAGTCAAATATCTATATTCGACTCACAAGAGACTAGCAATGTTCTTGGTACTAAGCATGAATTTATTTTCACAAACATTCATCAAAAGTCAGAGAACAGAAACAACACTTAAGGCAGATTATTTACAGGACTGGCTGACTATCCACTCTCCCAGATATGAAAAGATCTCCTCCCAGACCAAGCCAGATCATCAGAGAAATGCATTACCTAAGCTGAGTTCTATTTTTCCTCCTACAGAAAACTCATTATCAAATTACATTGCAGTGTGAAGCCACAGACCATATTATATTTATGGTCCTCACAAGAATAAGCTCCATAAACCTTATTATTTGCATAATACAGAGGCTGTCAAGGATATTTTTCTTTACCTTTTCAATGAGTTATTTATAAGAATCTCAAGGAGAAATCCCAGCCTGGATTTAGGACTAAAATGGTAGCACTTGTCCTGAGTTTTTGAAGCCAGAAGCAAGTACAGATTTACTGTTTGGAGTCAGTGAAACAGACCAAAAATGCATTCTTGCATTCATTCAAAAATATTTATTGAGCAACTACTATGTGCCAGACGCTCCACTGGGATCTGGACATTCAATGATGAGCACGACAGGAAATGTCTCTGCCTTCATAGATCTAGAGCCTAGTGGGAAAGAAGAGATGATTAAATAAGCAATTATAATTATAAAGCAATGATATAGAATGAGCCAGAAACAGATGCTGGGTAACAAGATAAGATCTATCACCCCCTTAGGTAGCTAGGGAGGCGCAAATAAAGCTAAGCTTGGACCAAGGGAAGACTAGGAGGACTCTAGAGGGAAGAGCCACACATCTGTGGAAATCAAGGGAAGAAAGACACAAGTCAGGAAAGACTAGAGGTAGGTGAGTGAAGAGAGATACCAAGAACCTAAGACTGTTAATCCTCTACCATGACCAGAACTGATCTATTTATGTACTTTACATCAGTACAATGTCTGCATGAGTAGAATTATATTGTGTAGAGTGCTCTAAACTATAAATAATGTCCTAGCCTCCTGAGGAAACTGGTCTGATTTTATGACTCTCAATAACTACATTCTAGTAGAAAGTATCAAAGAGAGAATAAAGAAAGTTCTGGTATTACTTGAGATACAGTCTTAGTTATTTAACTCATCATATTGAGAGTCATGTCAATACAACCTTGTTGGTTTCTTTCCATCATCACTTACTTCTGCAAAGAGAGAGGAACACCAGTCTACATTGGAATTAGAAATGCCTCCTTCAAATTTAGTGCCACTGCCTTTTTCATTCCCAAAGATGCTGGATATTCAGAGAACAGAATTAAATACCTAAGAGGTATCCTGACACCAAAAATTTTAAGCCAGCAGGAGACCTAGGTTTTAATCCTAGCCCTGTCACATGAAGAAATGATATGTATCCAGAGGAAACTCTAATTCAAAAAGATACATGCACCCCAGTGTTAATTGCAGCACTATTTACAATAACCAAGACATGGGAGCAACCTAAATGTCCACTGACAAATGAATGGCTAAAGAAGATGTGGTATATACACAATGGAATATTAGTCAGCCAAAAAAAGAATGAAATAATGCCATTTACAGAAATATGGATGGACCTAGAAATTATTACACTAAGTGAAGTAAGTCAGACAGAGAAAGACAAATATCATATGATGTCACTTATATGTGGAATCTAAAAAAATGGTACAAATGAACTTATTTACAAAACAGAAACAGACTCACAGATATACAGAACAAAATTGGTTACCAAAGGGGAAGGGGAGAAATTAGGAATTTGGGATTAACAGATACATACTACTATATAAAAAATAGATAAACAACAAGGACCTGCTGTGTAGCACAGGGAACTATATTCAATACCTTGTAATAAACCATAATGGAAAAGAATCTGTAAAAGAATATATATATGTATAACTGAATCACGTTGCTGTACACCTGAAACAACACAGCTCTGTAAATCAACTAGACTTCAATTTAAAAAAAAGAAATGATAGGTGAGGCTTGGAGGCTATATGAGTAACTCAGTGAACATGGAACCTCATGTGCTTCGTGTAGGAACACAAATAGCAGTATTTATTGAAGATTTACTGTGTGTCAAGCACCAGGTCTACGTGTGTTCCCTGTATTATCTAGCAACAAACTCATGAGGTGGGTACTGTTGTCACTTAGAGCTGAGAACATGGAGGGTCAGAGAGATACTGTGACGTTTCTGGGTCACACAGTTGGTAAATTCAAACCCAGCGGTCCAGCTCCAGAGCCCAGGCTCCTAACCACTACTTTCCTCTCTCAACTTCCGTCCAGGAGCTCCCAGGGAAGCTGGAAGGACAGATCAGAGTACCGTGCCTCAGGATACATTCAAGCACGCATCACCTCTTCTCAGGGCCTTTAGGACATGAATGAATGGCAAGGGAGCCTTCCAGGGGGACCCTCTGCCCTGCTTGGTCTAGGACAGGCTCAGTGTGTGCCTGCTTCTCCATGCCCAGCCACATCCTCCCTCTCTCCAGGGTGCACCTGTCTGGACAGAAGTGGTAGCGTCACCTAAGCCCAATGGCTAAGAGCTGATGTTTTGAAGTTTGCTGGGCCTGGGCGCAAAACCCAGCTTACCCATTAACATGAGGCCAGTTACTTTGCCTAAATAAGCCTCAGCTTTCTCATCTCCCAAGTGGAGATAAGAATCGCACCTATCTCCTAGTACTGCTATGAGAAACACAGGAGTCAAGATGTATAGAGACTCTATGTCTCAGTCAGCATAGTGCTTAGCAGATAGTGAGCACCCTCTAGAAATGAGCTTGTACCACCATTTGATAGAAGGTCTGAGAGGCTTTCTCACATCAGCATCATCCTGGAGGAAGACTTTGTGAATCTGAGGCATCGAAACACACCTGTGAATCTGCAGCACTTAGCCACAAAGCAGGATGAGTAGGGAATGCCAAGTCTTTCTAAATAAACCAGTGGTACTTCAAGAAGTACCTATTCTAAGACTAAATTATACCCCTGAAGCCATTGAAAATGCAGTTTGGCTTTTGGCCACTGCCAAGGCTTTAATCCATTCCAGTCCAGACTCCATGGGAACTGGGCTGAAATGCTACGTTTGGTAAGGAAATAGCCTTTGAGCTTATAATCTCTTTGGGGTCCTTTTTAGCCTCTTGGACCAGCCTGGATTCAGAGTGGCAACTTCTGGGATCACTCTGCTTTCAAACACAGCCAAGGACCCAACCTACTTTGTGTTGGAACGCTGGAATAGCCTTAGGATTCATAGAAAATCCTTTCTATGGCATGAGCATTGTCACACACCAGCCCTGACGCCTGCAGCTGTATTGGCAGGCTGCACACCCCAGAACCTGCCACAATGTTTGTCACCTGATGGCACCTCTCGGCACTCAGGCTCAGTAAAGCATAGTCGTGGACTTGGAGGGACCACGTGGCTGGTTGGTATATACACTGAACAAATCACCTCTTTTGGCCTCATTTTCTTTGTAAACTAAAGCGGTTACGTCCATCGTGAAAGATGAAGAGGTCAAATCTAACATGGTCTGGCCCTGGGCCTCTTAAAAAGATTCCATCTGCCGAAGAAAGATAACCCTCTTTGCCTTTATTTTTAAAAACTTCCAGTGCACAGGATTCTACTTACTTCCATACAAACCCAGTTACTAATATGCCTGACTGTCAGCAAGCTCTTTGCCTCCACCCCGGCTCTCTCCCTCATCACACAAATTGTCACTGGCTTTCATCAGATGTAATAAGCCTCCAGGAAGCGCTGCGAGGGAAACGGAGAGCACAGATTGCACAGCGGGGGCTTCTCTCGCGTGTACAGCACAGCATAGCCCGGGCACTCTCGTGTCCTCCCAAAGCTGAGAAAATCGAGGATGCCAAGCGTATGGAAAGACGCTGCTGCTGTCCAAATGGGAAACGCGGGTGGAGAAAATCATTTAGAAAAAGAGGCTGAGGGAAAAGAGAAAATCAAGCCCAGTCTCCAACAGCTGCAAACAAGAAGCCCAGGAAACGGTTACCTTGGATGAACTCGGATTTCCTGCTCACAGAAGGCAGGGTCCGGTTGAGTCCCAGGATCCTGTCCAGGTGGAAGGCAAACACCTCGCTCATGTCCAGAGGCTGCTTGAGCAGCCCGCAGGGGCTGGGGCCGCAGGAGGGCCCCGCGGGCTGGCCGGTCCCCTGCAGCACCAGCAGGTGCGCTCTGCTCCTGGGCCAGGCCAGCTGGAGACCCGCCACCGCGCCGTCGGCCAGCAGGCGCATCCGGCCGATGTCTTCTCCGCTCAGCCACGACGGGGCGTTCTCGCTATAGATCCTGATGTTGCTTCCCTTGGCCCGGGGCAGCTGCACATCTGCGTCCCCACCTTGCGCTCCCAGACCCTGCATCCACCCCCAGGGTCGCTCCCCAGCCTTGGCCAGGTTTCCTCCCCGGACGTGCCCGGGCACTTCAGCATCAGCTGCCCTTGCAGCTTCCTGAGGCCGAAGGGACGGTCCGACCAAAGCCCCGGGTCCCGGGGCTTGAGAAGCCACCGCATACTTCTTCCTGCGCTTGGGTTTCACGGTGCCACGGATGCTGGCGGGCTTGCTGCGCTTGGAGCGCAAGGTGATGTACACCACGTTGGGCTGCAGCGTGGTCCCATTGCCCTGGGACTCGGGAGGGGCCAGCGTGCCGTCCAGGGGTATCTCAGGGAAGGGGGCCTCGGCGGTGGCCCGGCTCCAGTGCGGCCCCCTGCGCGCGCGCCCTCCGTGCGGGGCAGAGGCGCGCCCCACCTGGCTCACCAGGAAGCCCAGGTAGATGGCGCAGGCCGTACCCAGCAGGAGGGTCCTCCTGGTCCTGGGGCGCCGGCTGCTCCAGAGTTTCCGCACCCTCGGGACGCACAGGGAGGAGAGGAACCAGTTTATGAGTTGCCCTGGCTTGTCCGGACAGCTCATTTCTGAGCCTCGTCCGCATGCTGCACAGAGTTTAAAGTCTGCCGTTGGCTCCTTCTGGCATGATGCATGGTTTGCTGAACGCAGCTGTCGCCTCCACTCAGGTGTCTAAGTGGTCTCCAGTGGGTCGAGGAGGAAGTTAAGGTCTGCTGATGGAGCCGGGAAGGCTTCTGACACTGGCCACAACAAACCTTCTAAACCCCGCCAGTCTCCCCGAGGAGAAGTCTGGCTAGTTCCTGGGAATGAATGGAAACAGAGCGAACTGAGTCACAGTCTCAAACTCGGTCAGTTCCTCCACAAGAGGAAAGAAAAACACGGAACCTTTTCCTTTCATCACTATCACCACGAAATGATTTTTTAAGTGAGGTTTAAAAAAAATAGAAACAAGATAGACGTATAGATTTGATATTCAGTTTCAATTAGTGAAAACCAACCACCAAAATCCAAGACTATTTTATAACTTGTAGCTAGAGTCATTTAATTTGATCCTGAAGGGAAAGCATTAAAATTGGATAAATTCAGGCTTTTCGTTTTGAAATTCAGAAATAATTTAAGAAAAGTAACCAAAGGTTTTAGAAATCTGTAGCTATCTTCTATTTATTTTTAAAAGTCCTGCATTAACTAATTGGACAGAAGCACCAAGTATTAACATTCAAATTCAGAAACATGTTCTCTTAATCGTACGGTACAGCCTTTTCTTCATAATATATTCCATTATCTTACTTTAAGGGTTATCATAATATAAAGCTATACATGCCCATGTATCTTGGAAGCAATTACATTTATTCAGTCACACACACGCACACACACACACACACACACACACGCATAAACACACATCTAACTGCTTTTTATTCCTTTTCTTTTCACCAAAGTCAGCTGAAAGAAGAAAACCAAAAGCCCTCTAGCTCTACTTTTTCACATTATTAAAAAGAAGAACTGGTAAGCAACCTTACTTACACAGCTGGCCCCGTGCTTGGCTCCAGGAAGAATGTAATCCCTGACTCTAATGCAAAGAACTATTAAAGGCTGAGGCATGTAAGTAGAGCATATTTCATGGTCAAGAGTGTTCCACATTTCAAATATTTCAGCTCTGCTTTCAAAGCTCCCTTGAAAATTCCTGATTGCAAAGCAAAACGGGTACTTGTTCACTGGCTGCTGACAACCCACTTTTAAGATGTGTAAGCGTTTTTTTTTTAATATTGGAAAAAATAAACTTTAATTTTAAATTCTGGGAAAAAAAAAAAAGCAAATGCCGTATTTTTCCACTTATTTTTAACTCCTGGGAGCCCTCTAGTGTCCTGTATGGAAACAGACTCAGAATTGTCAGTCTTTTGGGTGTTACAAAGCATTAGAGAGTGTTCGCTTAGCAGCAGTGAAATAAACACCTCATGAGGTGAATGCATTCACCTCTCTGTCCATCCCAGCCACCGGGGATTAGAGCACCACCGCTGCCAGGGACTTACCTTTCCATCCTGGCTGTGTCCAGAGTAACACTGGCCTCCCACCGCTTCTGAGAAGAGAAGGCCCAGAAGTTCATAAAAAGGCAAGAAAGGGTTAATGCAAATGAGGGAGAAAAAAGAACAGGCCGATAAGAGTGCACATCGGTGGGAAGAGACATTTATAGTGTGCCGTTGCTCGGCGCAACAGTTCAGAAAAAGAAGTTGTGGATTCTCCCTGATTGGAGGCTTCTTTTAAAAACAGGTTAGTGATTGCTTTAGGTGGCTTGCATGTCCGGGCACAAAGGCAGGGGTTGATGACCTCCGGGTCTCACTTAGACTTATTGTTTTTGCTTCTACAGCAAATAGAGTCTAGAAGGCACGCAGGCAGGCAGGGGACAGGGAATGTTTTCCCCACAGGAAAAGAAGGTTGTTATAGGGGGGTGAGGGCAGGGAGTGGGAATTAGAGTATGGTGTGTAGTTGTAAAAAGACTATATTTAACAATGTGGAAAAGATCAAGGCTTTGGAATATGTATAGAGGGAAAGGATAAACTTCCAAGTGATCAAATACCAAAAATTATACTAGAACTGTTCCTGTAGCACTCAAACTCAGACGATTCTTCCTAGAAGCACCCATAGATTCTGGCTAAACTGCATGAGAACTTAAGCATCAAATTGATTTCCTTTGTTCTCCAATACTCTTTTTTTTAATTTTATTTTATATTGGAGAATAGTTGATTAACAATGTTATGTTAGTTTCAGGTATACAGCAAAGTGATTGTTATATATATACATGTATCTATTCTTTTTCAAATTCTTTTCCCATTTAGGTTATTACAGAATATTGAGTAGAGTTCCCTGGGCTATACAGTAGGTCCTTGTTGGTTGTCTGTTTTATATATCGTAGTGTGTATATGTTAATCCCAATCTACCAATCTATCCCTCCTACCACCTTCCTCCCTGGTAACCATAAGTTCATTCTCTAAGTCCGTGAGTCCGTTTTGTAAATAAGCTCATTTGTACCATTTTTTTTAGATTCCACATATAAATGATATCATATGATATTTGTCTTCCTCTTTCTGACTTACTTCACTTAGTGTGATAATCTCTAGGTCCATCCATGTTGCTGCAAATGGCATTATTTCATTCTCTTTTATGGCCGAGTAGTATTCTATTGTAAATATGTACCACATCTTCTTTATTCATTCACTGTTGATGGACATTTAGGTTGCTTCCATGTCCTGGCTATTGTAAACAGCACTGCAATGAACATTGGGGTGCATGTATCCTTTCAAACCATGATTTCCTCTGGATATATGCCCAGGAGTGGGATTGCTGGATCATATGGTAGCAATACTCTTAAAACACACTTCCATGAGCCCAGAATTATTTTCTAGATAGTAAATATTAACTTTTTGAAAGGAAACTATAACCAAGCCAGTTTGTAAAACTATCTTGTTATTTTCAGTATTCAGAAGAATAACTGACCTGAACTCTTTAAAAAGTAAAAGTAAGTCTTTGGCAAGGCCAGTTTCTACTAAGCAGAAGACTCTGCTAGCTGTTTCCAAAGCAGGTTTTTTTAGTGGCAAGATGCTTGGGAAGTAGATAAGAGTTGTCTGACCTAGTAAACTTGGTTGACTCCTCCTCTCGCCCCCAAAATGTTTGTCCCTGACACCTATTGAACTTCTTGGAGGCCCTTCTCCCAGCCCTGGCATCTGACAGGGAGTCACCGCTGCAGCAGGGGAAGGTCTCTGGTAGAATTAGGAACCAGCTCATGGAATCATGGGTGTAGCTAATATATTGATATTACAAATACACTGGATAAACAGGGCTCAGCAGAGAGAATCAGAAAACAATCTGAATCATTCTTCCCACTGCCTATTCAAACCCACTCTGGGCACTAGTAGCCCTTTTCAACTCCTTTGGATAAAAATTCAGGCGTAGTTTCTGTAGTCCGACTTTTTAAAATTTCTCCATCCTTTGAGCCGCAGACACACACATACACACACAAAAACTAATCAAAAGTTAGATTCTATGTAGTAATCGAGATGTTCACATTTCTTTTATGTTTACAGCCTTTCCCCTCTCAGGCAGCTTGCTGTTTCTCAAAAAAGCATGGCCAAAATCTACTGAACAGGGTGAAAGGAAATCCACTTGGGATTGTTTTTTTCTGTCTAGACTACCCATTCCTCATCCTCCCACCCACCCGCTTGGCTTTGAGTTTGGCTCTGGCTATTCCAGAGGTGAAAGGTGGTGGGAAGGGAGAGAAAACAACAAAAATGTCCTTGCTGCCCTCTGACGTTGTGAATTGGCGTGCCGGCTCTCGGGGCTGGGCAGGTGCGTGAATCTGACCCTCTGGGGGGAAGGTGCAGTCACTTTGAAGATCATGGCCTCTCTGGCTGGCTGTCGATGTCTGCTCAGCCCCTTGGAATCTGGCAGCCCACTATTCTGCGGAGATCACCTTGTTTCTTCAGGCCCTTCTCTTGGAAAGCATTTAAGATGACCAGCAGGCTGGCTTTCTCACTTGGGCCTGTATGTATCGCCCACAAATGGTCCAACAGACACAGACACATCCTCTGCCTCAGCAACCTCAGGCTCCCCAAGATAGCAGCCACCTTCCCAGGCACAAGATCCCACATCACACTTTGGAATGTGCAACCATTCCCATCTGTTGCTCAAGGTCATGGCTGAAACTGAACAGAAAGGTATTTTCTCCTGTCAGGTGTCATGGGGCTCCAGAGCGAAGTTCCATTCAGTTTTAGAAAAATAAGCCTGAATTCCTTGAGTGAGTCACGGTTTGAAAATTTGTTGTCACGATATAATATTCACATACACCACGTGAGGACACATAGAACACTCAAAATATTTGTTACTGTTCTGAATATTATTAGCTCAGAGAGACTGATACGATAATATTACCTCATACCTAAAGTATTCTCTCTCCATTAAAAAATAAATCTATGAGCAAAACAAAGTGGAAAGGTAGACAATAAGACAATGGTGTGGCCCATTAAAATAACCCAGGAATTTTTTATATCTTTATGGAGAAGTAACATGGGTTTGTAACAATGTTCCATTTCTTTTATTTATTTATTTATTTATTTTTTTGGCCATGCCATGCAGCTTGCGGGATCTTATTTCCCTGACCAGGGATTGAACCTGGGCCCCTGCAGTGAAAGAGCTGAGTCTTAACCACTGGACCACCAGGGAACTCCCTAATGTTCTATTTCTTGACCTAGATGATATTTATTTGGGAATAATTCCTTGGCTATCCATTTAATATTTGTTCACTTTTCCGTATATATCTTATCCTTTAATAAAACTGAAAGAGGTGGTGGGTAAACAAATATTCATTTATATTCTTTATATCGTGGATATAGCTATTATACCCCCATACAGAAAGGGAGTGAGAGAGTAATAATATTTTACATCTTTTTTATTTACAATGAAGAGGTCCTGATACTTTCGTCATTCAAGAATTAAATTAAAAACTTGAAGAACAATGAAATCACTGAAAATTTGAAAAATAGATGCCTAGGTCCCATCCAGCTCCCCAGAGATTCTCCTTTAATTGCTGTGAGGAAGGGCCCAGAAATCCATAGTTTGAAAAATGTCCAATGTGCAGGGTTATAATTCACTCTTCTAAAGGTTAAATGGCTAGTTTCAGAGGCAGATTAACAGCTTTTCACAGTCAAGTGATACTCATTAGGTTTTACTGTCAGGGAAATAATCTTTAAATCCTTCAGGTCTTCCAAGGGAAAGATCCACGTGTGGAAAGGCTGTTTCTCCTTCAACCTGGGAGAAGTCCAGGACCAGGGCCGACAGTAGGAAGGAATCTCCTTTCCCCACGTCTGTCAGGTGTACTGTTTGCTGCTGCCGTGAGAACAAGCTCACCCACCAGAGGGATAGGTAAGGGCTCCAGTCACTGAAGGGCTAAGTGTTAAGCTTTTCCTTGCTATGGTTGACCCAGACTTGTTACATAGACTATAGACCCACAGATGGATACTCTATCCCTGGTCTGTGCTGTCCAGACCCTCCCCCAGGGTCCCTAACACTTGCCCACCATCCTCCTGACCTGTAGGACCGACCCACAGCTCTCTTAGAACCATAATCCTGGCTTTAGCCTCAGTTCTTGGGTCTGCCCTCTGTCCTGCTTGTCATGAGGAATTTGCTAGTACTTTTGCTACCCATCCTAACAGCAGGCCTGGGCGGGACCAAGCTGGCCTGATCTGTTGCTGAAACACTCTTAGCCTGACAAGCTTTGAAATGTTGTTACAAAGGGGTTTAATTGGTACCAAGAAGTTGGTGGTTCCTTCCGTAGTGCTTAGATCTGTCTTTAAAACCTTAGAAAGAAGTTACAGGTTTTGTGTTATGTGTTGTAGAAATACGGGCACTTTTATCTGACACTGATGGTCACTGCTAAGGACACTTCTCCTATGGACCCATGCCACCACACCTAGCCTCAACAGGAGAAGCACTTTCAAAGAAAACCTCATGTCTTCTCAAAGCTAGACTTACCCATCTATGAAGTGATGCTGAGTGTCCTAGGTCCATCTCTCACGTGCGACCAAGAGAGCACCAATAGGCCTATTTCTAGGGGATGAACAGGCTGGCCTTTCACTGCATTGGGTCTCCTCCCCTCTGTCTACTCTTATATCTGGTGAAGAGTAACCTTGCCTTCTCCCGGTGTAGAAATCTCTCACAACAATCCCTTTAGCCTCATCTCCCTAGGAATGTTGCTTCCATTTATTTAAAGTTGTGTTTGTGTTAGGATGGTCCCGCCACGTGCCCAGAAACTGAGCAATGTTTCCAGAAACACAGCATAGTATAGGAAACAGGTAAAATATATGACAGTCAAGTTGACACATGTCGGAAGCAACAGATATTCGTAGGGTTGTCATTTCACTTCTAGATAATTAGACGGTCTATGCATGTGATAATAATCAGCATTTGTTTTATAATTCTAAAACCCAAGAACACACAGACTCATTGTGGAGTACAGAAAAAGTAGGTTAAGTCTGAGGTAAGTTCCTTCTAAAAGCCCCAGACAGTCTAGACAACTAAGCTTCTCTGTTTCAGCTGTGGATACTGAAGGCCTCAATTCTCTGTTTCCAACCCACACTCCCAGGGAAGCCAGGACAGACAGACATGCTGGCCCTGGGTCGTTCTTGTCTTAGGACAGGATGCCCCAAGCAGCAGTGGTTTTCAGCCTGTGTGGAAGGATGAAGATGGGATAAAGCACTCTCGATCCTTAGGCTCCTTGCAGGAAACTAGTGCAGAGGATGGATCTCTCCTCTCCTCCCCTAAAGCAAGTTGGTGTCAAAGAAATAAGCTGCTGGGGGAGTACAAGTAAAGGAAGGAAAGCCCCCTGGCGATTCTAGATTAAACTGGGCACATTAGAAATGGAGGTATAAATAAACACCTTAAAAGTACAGGAAGAGAAGACAGAGAGAAATCTGGGGTCGTTTTTACACTTGTATCTCGTTTTGAGACTCAGTTGTGTTCCCCACAATGGTTCAGACATGTGTGGTACATCTGATAAATTGTTGGGCTCTGAAAACCACACACACATGGTTATAAATTGATGCAGAAACTGGATTAGAAAAGACAGAATATGTTAGTGTCATATATCTGGCCCGTCCACCCTATGCATTCAAGCCCCAGGAAAGAACTACAGGCAAACCTTGATGGAGCGATTTTCATGTTTTATTCTGAGACACTGAGGCCCTAGCAGTACATGCTGGTTTCCAGGCAGGAAATGGGGTGCAAGGTCAGGGAAGAGCCCATCCTCCCTGTCCCACTTCCAGACATTGGCAGTTTGCCAGTTGGCAGCTGAGAATCCCTACACCAGTGGTTTTCAAACTCTGGCCTTGGACCAGCAGTATCAGCTCCACCTGGGAATTTATTAGAAGTGCAACCCTTCAACCTCACTCCAGATCTGCTAAATTAGAAATTCTGGAGGAGAGGCCTTGTAATCTGTATGGGAACGAGCCCTCCAGTTATCTGATGCATGCTTAGGCTTGAGACCCATTGCCCTGGTGGACAAACCCCAAAAAGAATAGGGCAGGGCTTCCCTGGTGGCGCAGTGGTTGAGAGTCCGCCTGCCAATGCAGGAGACATGGGTTCATGCCCCGGTCCGGGAAGATCCCACATGCCGCAGAGCGGCTGGGCCTGTGAGCCATGGCCACTGAGCCTGTGCGTCCGGAGCCTGTGCTCCACAACGGGAGAGGCCACAGCAGTGAGAGGTCCATGTACCCAAAAAAAAAAAAAAAGAATGGGGCAGGCCAGGAAGAAGAGAGGAAAATGCCAAAAGAGGAAGGATAAAGTAAGAAGTTCAGAAGATTCAAAACCACATTATGTGAGGCCGCTCTGTACCTTTTCTCCCTTTATGAATAGTGTTCTGTTTCCTCCTAGACATTGCATCCATTGGATTAGAACACACAGAGAACGGGTTACATCACAAACTCAGCCACTCGCCTTCACCACCCAGCCCTACGATTCGAGCCCCTTGCTCAAAGCAAGGTCATAACCTGTAAATACTGGGAAAAGAAGAAATTTGAGAGAGACTGCCATTCACAATCATGGAATGAAAACCAGGAGCCCTCATGGCTGGGTGTGGAGGAAAATCACAGAAAGAAATCAGATCCTCTACAGGCCAGCACCAGTTGTGCATCCATAAAGATACATTTTACAGTAAAATCACAGTGGTTTCCAAAAGGAAGTCCTCAGGTTCCCATGGCCACATGTAATGTGTATCATAGCCAAAAATTATAAGCCAAAGAACTTTGGTAAGAAGCTTGGAATGGGTTCTGCAATTTAAAAGGTGAACAGATACAAAGCACTGTACACGTGGAAGAAAATCAATTATTTTTATAAGAATGAACATGTTGCTTCTCTAAATATAACACACCCCAATTATTTCCCTACAGGAAATAACCAATGCTTTGGTTCAAAAGGCACATTATTTTGCAGGTCTTTGGGGTATGAAGACAACCTTGATTGAGGTCATCACCAGCTCAAAGGCAATGCTCTTTGCTTTACCTTTGCACTAATTACTTAGGATATAGAAACAGCCAGACAACAGAGCTGATGACAATAAATCTGCATTTACGTTCAGTGGAGCTGAGGAACTTATAAACAAAATATTCTTATCTCAGCGAGGTGCTTTTGGCAGGTGCTGTGGACTGAATGTTGTCTCTCCTCAAAATTCGCATATTGAAACTCTAGTGGCCAATGTGATGGTGTTTTGAGATGAGGCCTTCGGGAGGTTGTGAGATCATGAAGGTGATGCGCTTGTGGTGGAATTAGTGCCCTTGTAAGGAGAGACAGAAGAGCATGCCTCTTCTCTCTCTGCTCTGGGCCGGGTGAGGATACAGCAAGAAGACAGCCACCTGCCAACCAGGGTGAGGGCTCTCAACCAGAGCCTGGCCACATTGGCACCCCGATCTCAGCCTTCCAGCCTCCAGAACCGTGAGAAATAAATGTTTGTTGTTTTAACCACTCAGTCTATGGTAATTTCTTATAGTAGCCTGGACTAAGACACCAAGAAAGTTCATTTTGCTCAATTTCCTCATCTGCAAAACTGAGGTTATTGTATCTAGTTCAAGTGTTGTTCTAACAATTAAATTATATGTTATATGTACGTAAAGCACTTGGCACAGTGCTTGATCCACAGAAGTCATGGCTTATTCACCTGCTCTCTTTTTCTTGCAAGGATGACGCGGATGACTGAGCTTTCTCTAAGGAGACTACAAGAAAACACCAGTGGGTAAAACATTGATCAACACTTCGTTTCAAGTTCAAGAAACAGTCATCGATCTGACTGAATTACTAATCCAGCAAATTATCCAGAATTTGATTCACTATTTCCTTCTATACTTAGCAAAGGACTTAAAAGATAATCAGGTACATTCTGCTGGCTACTTTGGATTCAAACCTTCAGTGATTTTTGCCTTTATTTAAAATTAGTCTATGGTAACCGCTGGGAGGCTACAGTCAGGAGATCTTTAGCAATGTAACTGACATCACGGGGCGTTTGTCATGCAAGGTATTACGTGTGGATCACACCGGGAAGGACTTCCCCTCGGGTGATTTGACATCTTCCAGCTGGTTAGACCTCCAGAACAATATTACCAGAACAATAATGACTGATGACAATAGAAGTATAATACTTTAATATTGGTTTTACTTTTCTTAATAATAGCACCTCATAGGGTTGGTGTGAGGATTAGATGAATTAATAAATAAAAGCCCTTAACATACCAAAAAGAAGTTAACTCAGTCATTACCAGGACACTGTGGTGGGGAAAAATAGACCTAAGAAATGTTTACTTACCATGGCCAGAAAGAGATTCAGAGTTGACCACCCCCTTTTGCTCACAGCTCAGGGGAGGGGTCACTGAGTTGTTGGACGGTTTTAGATGGTCCTTCTCCAGGCAGGTATCTCCCTCCTTGTAAGGGGTTATCAGAGCCTGAGGTGTCTGTTGCCATATCTTTAGACTCCTACATTAGTCTTTTTGTTTTTTTCATTTAAAATATCTTGCAGCAAGGACTTTGTGACAGGCACTGTCGAGTCCCTTTGGACGTAGCTGTGGAGAAGAGGGTTGCCCTTCTTCTCAGATCTCGCCGTCAAGGGGAGTTTGGGATCCCATCTTCCAGGCCAGACTCCCCAAGAGCTTTCAGCTCTGTCTGTTCTCCACCCTCTTCCCCAGCCACCACCTTAGGACCTGCCCAGACATAATGTCTGGTTTCAGACCCAAATTCTTCCCATCCTGTCTGGTCTCAACACACTTAAGCAGATACCTCCTACACACAGCCTCAAATATGACAATCCTAATCAGGCCAAATTTGCCATTTGCCAAGTGGCAGAACTAGACTGCTTTGATTAGTTTTATAGATTATTCATTTTAGTTTGATGAAGAATTCAACTACCAATCTGTCGTAAGTTTCAAACCAAACCAAAACTTATTTTCACTTATTCACTTATTGGACCTTGGAAAAAAAGACATTGTCCATTTCTTTAAGAAAAAAAAATCCTTTAAAATTAGTCAAATTTTAGCTAACAGGTGAATAAATTTCCCCCTAAAATATATTAATTTTTAAATAAATTTTAAAACATTTAAAAGATGAGTGTGGGGGCTTCCCTGGTGGCGCAGTGGTTGGGAGTCCACCTGCCGATGTGGGGGACACGGGTTCGTGCCCCGGTCCAGGAAGATCTCACGTGCCGCCGAGCGGCTGGGCTCGTGAGCCATGGCCTCTGGGCCTGTGCGGCCGGAGCCTGTGCTCCGCGACGGGAGAGGCCACAGCAGTGAGAGGCGACCTGCGTATCGCAAAAAAAATAAAATAAAATAAAATAAAAGATGAGTATGGAACAACAGCTGAAGCTTTTAACTGTCTGAGAAGCTTAGTGAATCTAAGTTCATCACTAAACATTTTATCACTTTTCTAAGTTTTCCACAGAGAGCACAATTCAAGAATAAAATGTATAACTTCTGCTTCAGCATTATGTCAGAGGCCATTACTCTCAAAGACCTTTGTACTTTAAACCTAGACTGAGGACAAATAAGGAAAAACATATAACTACGGTTTGCAAGTTCTCTAAAAAGAAACAATTCTCAAATTTAAATTTTCCACAAAAGAATATCAGTTTATATGAGATGACTATCAGAAATCACCAATAGTCAAAAGAAAAAAAAAGAAATTTTAGAATTAGAATCCAAATATAAATTTAGTATATACTATATAAATAATGTTTAAGGGACAACAAAGTGAGCATGCAATAAGAGGGGATTAAAAATGATTGAGCACATATTTAAAAGAAATTTTAAAGTAACGTTTAGAAACGATAATAGAAATTAAAATTCAATGGATACAATTTTGAGCCCTGAGCCCAACAGTGTAGCTTATATTGAATGAAATCTTCTACCAAAATTAACTTTAAAAGTTGTAAACACATATAAGCAATCCTTTGAAGGCCTTGGAGAGCCAGCAGAAGTGGTTTGCAGCAGCTGGAATCCCTAGAAAGGGATATACACAGGGGACTCGAGTCACCTCAGAAGTCTCCCGTGGGCATCTTCCAACTTGTGGCCAGGGCAACAAGGGCCCGAGAAGAAGACAGGGGTCTCACAGGCTGAGACACACGTGGGGTCCACGAAGCCAGAGGCACTGGGTTTGAGGAGAGAGGATCGGCACAGAGGGTGACCCCAAGTCTGCATTCACCTTTCCCTCACATGGCTGGGCACGTGGCTGGGCAACCTTGGGCTGTGAGTGTGCAGAGCAGGCCTGAAGAAGGGCAGGAAGCAACACCCATCCTCGGGGTCAAAGCTAAGGGCCAGGTGCTCCATGGGGTCCACCAGGGGCTGTGAACTGGAGGTCAGGAAAAGTAGAAGCAGTGCTGTTGGCACCCCTCCCCTGCCCATGGCCCAGAAACACCACCAGGCTTTGGAGGATGACCTCCGTCCAGGGGGCAAGGTGCTGATGTGAAGCTGGGGCTAGCACATCCACCCGGCCCCCGCAAAGGGCAGTGTAAGTGAAGGGCACCTGGGCTCAAGTTCCTTTGTGTCCATGGCACATCCCCCCGGGCATAGAGCCTGGGTTAGGAGAGGCCCGTTTCTCCAGCAATAGTCCGGAGCTACGCTGACAGAAGCGATGAATTCTCTCCCTCACAAGAGAGGACCTTTTTGATCTTTCCTGCACTCCTTTCTGCCAGATGAGTCCGTTGTCACCTCCTCTCTCTCCCTGATTTATTCTTCCTCTGTACGTCAATCCCTCTGCTTATTTCCAATACTCTACTTATTCCATGGTGTTGTAATTTGTCATTGGTGCCCTGCTTTTTTTTGTTTCCAGGCAGCAGGAAACCTAAAAACCCAATTCAAGCACCCACAAAAAGAAATCGTCTTGGCTGGTGTCACTGGAACAGTCAGGGATAGAAATGGCCTCAGTGTCGCTGGGTCACGTCGGGCTATGATTCTCTTCACTCTTTTGGCTGTGCCCTTGTCAACAGCTGACTTCCTCAGGCTGATCCCCAGGTGGGTAGCTTCCTGAAGCAACAGACTCTACGTGACCCCTCTTTCACCTCTAGGAGAAAAAAAAAATTATAAGCATCTCACAGCCACCAAACAAGATTTCTGAGCTTCGTGCAGAAGCCAATCCCTATAGATGAAAGAATGTCATATAGGTTTACACTTTGGTTACCCGCTTACTGCTAAACCAATAACTATAGTAAATGACTTTGAATTATCCCTGGAGCTGCGTGTGATATTAATCCCATACAAATCCTTAACCTCCTGACTGCTACACGGTGGGAAACACTTAGAATGGTGTTGGGTAGACGAATAAAGCATTGTTATAATCACAGTAGGTTGTTTTCTATTGTCCCCATAAAACCATAAGAGCCTGTAAGAAAGGGAGAGTCCTGACATACCTCTGTGCCTTCAGATCCTACTCGTGGATGACATACGATCAGGATTCTACAGATTCAGATTCATTCACCTGAATAAATGGGCAAATAAAATAATAGTTGATTCTCCTCAAAAATATATTTGTCACCAACCATTCCTGTAATTCTTTTTTTTTTTTTTTTAAGTCTAGTCTTTTGAATTTATTTTATTTTTGGCTGCATTGGGTCTTCGTTGTCGCATGCGTGCTTTCTCCAGTTGTGGCGAGAGGGGGCTACTCTTCCTTGCGGTGCACGGGCTTCTCATTGCAGTGGCTTCTCTTGTTGTGAAGCACAGGCTCTAGGCATGTGGGCTCCAGTAGTTGTGGCACGTGGGCTCAGTAGTTGTGGCTCGCGGGCTCTAGAGCGCAGGCTCAGTAGTTGTGGAGCACGGGCTTAGTTGCTCCGCGGCATGTTGGATCTTCCCGAACCGGGGTTCAAACTCGTGTCTCCTGCATCGGCAGGTGGATTCTTAACCACTGTGCCACCAGGGAAGCCCCCATTCCTCTAATTCTTAAAGCATATTGTAGTTGCAATAATATCCGTACAACACCTCATTTTTCAACCCCACCCTGCATGGTTGTAAGATTTACCTATTGCTTTTTTGTGATTCTTTCACTTGATTTCAACACATTACTGATTATATTTAGAGCTGCTATTAATACAGACTTCAATTGCTGTCCTGTTTTTCCCCTTGAGCAGTGAAGCAGTTGCCATGGAAACAGAATCCAATACCTCTCTCTAGAGCTTCACATCAATGCAATTTGATGAGAGGAACTCACACACCACCTCCTTCCTCTATTTTATAAGTCTGAAGATCTATTACCTCCAAAAGATGCAAGTCATCACAGGGGTGAGGCACCTTTGATGAAGTGTGGGCTTGACAGCTTGTCCAAAAAGATGTATCAGAGCTCTCATCTGGAAATAATTCCCTAATCAGACTTAGAGAAAGTTATTAACGCTTGAATTGACAAAAAAAATTCCAAGTCACAAGGTAGATTTTATTTATAGGTCGGAAGAAGGATCATTTTAATTGACAGCATGCAATCAGCACAAAGTCACAGACTCATAACCACATTACCTGGTGATTATGTGGTGGAGGCATCATTCCCCCCAACTCCACCTACGCAAAAAGTGAGATTTGAAATCTAATCTAGGTGGGCTGATAGGGGAGGGGATTATAAGGCCCCAAGCCTCTCTGGGAGGGGCAGCTCCTCTCAGCCAAAGGCGAGGGCAATTCCCTGGAGGAAGCTGTAGTAGTTCTAAGCTTGAGCTACTCTACTCTGAGCCACTGGGGGAGGGCACATTGGCTACGGGAACTCTGTGGGGAACCAGCAGCCTCAGCTACTGAGTAGAAAAGATTGATCACCAAGTCCTAAACTCTCAGCTGGAACAAATTTTCCAAGACCAAGTTTTGACCTTGTCAGAACTCCAGAATCTTTTACTTGGTATCTGGATGCACTATGATGGAATTTTCTATCCTGTCCTGAGGTGTTTGCACAGTCTACCTCTGTGGGTGTATCTCTGAGGGTAACCTGGGTTAACCCAAGAATGTGGTCTGGAGAAAACCAGGATGAGGTGGATGCAGGGGACAAAGAGGCAGCAGGAGAAAGATCACAACACTAGAGCCTATTGTACCATCAGGGACATAAAGCATAGGGATCTAAGCAAAGCAAGTAGCCAGTGGACAAGCCACAGCCAAGTCATCATAGGGGTATTGACTCTTAGATACTGGCAGCTAACAGCAAGCTCATGGATGAGACACAAAGCCTAAAAGGTACATGTACAGAGCAGAACAGGATCAATAGACGACAGAGATCAGTACCAGAAAAGGAGAAAAGGCAGAAGATGAGGCTGGTCTGTAAGAAAACAGACAGGATCCCATCCTGATTCTGTGGTGAAATCCCAGTAGATTTTGTTGCGATATCTTTTCCTTAGTGCAATGTTTTTATATTTGTTTTCTTTTTGATTATCTGCTTGCTTGGTTTATAATCCTGAACTTATCAAGATGAGACCTTAAAGATGACACAGTGTATTTGTTCTTAGTCTATGTTTTCTCTGTCTCAAGGAAAAGGAAGATAATCCATGAGCTGGATCAAGACTGATTCTCCCAAGTGCCTTGGTTGCCACGGTTTTGTTCTTTGCTGTGTTACCCTTTGCCCTCATCCTAAACCCATCCCAGTGTTCCCAAGGAACATTCAATTCCCATCACTTTTCTAGGAGACGAGGAGGTCAATATTCTTAGTGGAGTGTATTCTACATACCACCAGATTTGGAAATATTTTTTGTCCAGACTTGCACAGGGTCCCCAGCTCTGATACTGCACAACAAAGCCAGACCACACTTGACCCATGTCTACCCAGGGCTCAGGGGCATTCAGGGTTGCCGGGTTCTCTGCAGGTACTAGTTGTGGCTGTTGTCTTTCCTTCTTCATACTAAGCCTGTTTCCAAGGGACTGGATAGAGATCATGCTCTTACTTGATCTGCTTTGGACAAAATTCCTGACCTGCTCCTACTCTACCTCTTACTTGTTTGCTCTGTACAACTTAAACCCCACCCTTCACGCCTGCCCCCACTGCTTCACTCTGTCCATCTTCCTTCTCCCCTGTTCTTGTTTTAACAATCCTACTGTACTCCCTACTGCCCCTCCATTCTAGGATGGCTAGGACGGCCAGGCTAGATAGGCTGAGAGGGTATCATGTCCCAGGAGAGCTCAGAGCAAGGCCAAGGCCATTGTAAAGACACTGAATTTTACCCTAGGGAATTAGAGAGCTGTGGAGGGTTTTCAGTTGAGAAGTGGATGCGGTCGAAAAATGACTGAAAAGCATCACTCTGATTGTTGTTTCAGGAACAGATTGTGGTGGGGGGTGGATCTGTAGACAATGAAAATAACTCTGATTGGGACGATGGAGCCCTGATACACGGTAGTCACAGGAGAGGTGGTAAGATGAGGTCAGATCCAGATGTATATTTTAAAAGGCAAGGTAAAAGGATTTCCTAGAGTTTCGAATCTAGGATATGAGAGAATGAACAGAGCAAGGCTGACTCCACAGGTTTTACTCTGAGCAATTTTTTAAGCACTCACATATTATTTCAGGGAATCACAACTATGCCAGACATTATTCTAAGCCCTTGGTCAATCACAGCTCATGTAATCCTCGGAACAACCCTATGATATAAATGTTATTAGCATCCCCATTTTATGGACAAGGAACTTGATGTACAGATCGCTTAAATGATATGTGAACGTAATTGCCATTAGCTGAGAAGGATTGTCTAGGAGGTGAACACATTGGAGCAATATGAGGAGTTCGCTTTTCTACTTTTCAAGATCTAGAGAACACTAACTACCCACCTGTCTAGGCTCAGTCCACCTGTGTTTTCATGGTACACACGTCTTACCTGCAAGTGTTGTATTAGGTACAGCAGGTTGGCACCAGGGCTCCCACAGCTTGGTCTAACTCTGGAAATAGCGGTATGATGGGAAATGTTTCCCAGTCCCTTGGAGGGGAGAGTAGGATTTTCTGAGTATTTGCTCATTTCTGTGTAAATATTCAAATTCAGTTTCAAACAATGTAATTTTATTGAATATGGAGTTTGAGAGAGATGTACACAGTCTCCCATCAGCTGCACCTTACCACTAACTGGAGCCTTTATGATAATTTTAAAGGGTTAGTGACTATCTGTCTATCTATCTATCTATCTATCTACCTATCTACCTAGTATTTGGGGCCCCTAAATGAGGAGGAGAATTTATGGTTGGAGACATGGCCAAAGTAGATGGGAAAAGTAATTTAAACTTGAACTAGAGGTTGAAGTATGGATGATAAAGCAAGAATAGACAGAATAAATCCAAGGATGTGGAATTATGAAGGGACTACATAACTATAGGAGAGCTCAGTGGTTGAAATAACTGATTTTTGGCTGATGGCACCAGGGTCCAGAGCAGAGATGACCAGGATGTAAACCTGAGGGGACTCCAAGGCAGGTCGGCCAATCAGGAGTCTCTGGAGTAGGTAAAGGAAGAAACTCAGTCAGTGTAGAGAAGAGGCATCACAGGACCCCAAGAGCAGGCAAGAGCAGACACACTCAAGATTGGTGTTTGCCAAATGACCACTTCTACAAACTGTCTGCTTCTGAATCTCCAGGAGTTCATTTCAAAAAATATTTTTGATACAGTGTATCTGGGTTGAGTCAAGGAACTATGTGCTTCTTAAAAGCTTCCTAAGTCATTTATAGATAATATCAGGTTTGGAAACGTGTTAAGTACCAAAAACAGTAGGAGTCAGGATATCAAGGAATCCCAAGAGCCAATAAAAGTCACCTAATTATGAGATTAGAGTTTAGGGCCAGGACAGCAATGCCTGAAAGGAATAAGACCCAGATAACAAGATAACACAGTAGCCAAGTAGCAGGATACATAGGTAGGAGCTGATGCTGAGACCTGGACACCAGGACCACGTGAGGCATCCTCAGCAAGGGTTCACAAGGGTCCCAAACGTGTCACCAGGAAGTTTTTAACTTCTTGGCAATGGGTCCAAGAGAAAAATGTATTCAGGGAAGTGACATGATCATTTCACTTTCACAGTAGGATGGTGGGCAGAGTGCAAAGAAACAAGACTAGAAGTAAGAAAACTAACCAAGGGGGAAATCAAACAAAAGATGATGAAGGCATGAACAATGGCTATGACCATAGGGATGGAAGAGTGAGGTTGGTTTTAGAGACATTTCAGAGTTAGAACTGCCATAGGATATCTGATTGGATGTGGAGAGGGAGGGATAGGGAGAAATGGAGGATAATTCTCACATTTCTGGATAAAGGGAAAGGAGGAATAGGGAGAAATGGAAGAGGATGCCCCCACCTCCAACTAGGGCAATCTGGTAAACAATATGCTGCAGGGAGATAAGCACCTAAGAAGAAAAACAGAGATGAGATCAGGACTCTTGGTGGCGAATAAGAGAAAATAACTCAACTGGCTCAGACAAAAAATGGCTTTTCTTGTTGCATAGAATCAAAGAAAGGCTCGAACCAGCAACGATGTAGTGAACTGTGGTAGCTACTGTGCTGTCTTTTCAGAATGTATTTTCATATCCTTTCTAATCACAGTCTCCAGGTTTCGAGTACAGCTACATCTGACACACTCACAGACACAGGAGCAGTGGATGAGTGAGGACTGGCCAGTCAGAGTGCCCCACACTTTTGGCCAGAGTGACCAACTCAGAGGTGGTCATAAGACCTGAGCTTGCCAATCAGTCTCAATTCATGAGGCTTCTCAAGCAAAGCCCGCAGAGACTTTTCTCCTGGTGCTGTTGTCTTCGGGGTAATGTTTAGGCAGGATAAATAATTGGAGCAGCCTACAACCCCCTTCCTCAGCAACCTAGAAAAGAGTCTAATTGTGTGAAGTTCAGTTGAGACCAACTCAAAAGCTGAGAGAAGAGGAGGTGAAAGATGGACAGTGTGAGTTCCAGGCATAAGTAGAGGCCGGGGTAATGCAGTATTTCTTTGATCACATTAGCTATTTCAGTATCCTTCCCAATCATATGAGGAAATAAATTCCTTTTTCTCCCTTTGGCTGTTAACAAAGGGTCTCTGGAATCTAAAATATTAGGTTCTCCACGAATACCTGCTGAAAGGCCAGAGCTACAACTGGGCCTCAGGAAAAACTCTATTTGGGGACTGGATTGTCAGCAGAATCTGGTCCACCTTTCATCTGCACCTCTCTCTGGATGCTGGTGTCATTCTCTCCCACTACAGACTACTTTCATTTACATCATTGGCCATGTGGCCACCACACATCTCCCTAGGTTCATTCTTCATAGGTTCTGTCTCTATTTTTGAACTTGGTTCTATCTCTGTATTTGAACTTGAACCTGCAGAGAGTAAAAGGCAGGCAGTTTTACTCTCTGCCTTTTACTCTCTTTACTTCCAAGTTCAAAAATTTTAAGGGAGGTTTCTGATTGACTTGCCTCATGTCATGTCATAGATCAAGCAATCGCCGCAAGGATATTGCAATCCTATAGCTGGCTTAGGTTGGGCCAGGATGACATCCCTGAACAAATCAAATGAGGCCAGCGGGGCAGACTTGCATAAGAAAACAGCCATGCTCATGGAAACCACAAAGTTAAAAGAGGGAGAAGAATAATTCCGAGAAGAACAGCAGTACAATTCCCGGAAGAAGGGCAAACATAGCCGTAGGTGTCCCTTACTGAAAGGATAATGTTTTAAGTATGTTGACTCTGAAGCCCCATGGAAGGTGAGAAGGAGGTATGGATGGTCAACATTATTACTCACGTCTGTAAGAGACTATTTATGCATGTAATTGCTTCTGATGAAACAGGTTGTCTCAGACTAAACTTCAAATTTAAACTGTAAACTGGGTGTAGTTTTACCCCAAGATTACCTAGAACTCTAGTTTTCAAAACAATTTTGCTCACTCTCAAATGGTTATGGGCTTTAATAGAGTGGACATTGTATAGTAAGAGAGAAGAAAGGGGTGTGAGTCACAAAGGGGCAAGACCTCATGAGCAAAAAATCCTGATCTGTGTTTCTCCCCTCTTGGGCAGGAGACAAGATCATGAGCTAGCAGACCCTCGGGACCCCAAGGTTTTTGGTCTGAGCAATTAGAAAAATGGGGTTGCCCTTGACAGAGGAGAGGAAGATTATGAGCAAGGCAGGGCTGGGTAAGCTTGAGTTTTCTCTCAAGACGTTTATGTGGAGAGGTCAAGGAAGCTCTTAGAAACATAGGACTGGGTTTCAGAAGAGCAATCTGGATAGTCTCATAGTTCTGATTGAATTATTTGGTTTTTGTGTGATTTCCTCTGTTTTTAATATTTGACTTTGGGGAGTGGATTTCATGATTTCAACTTATACATTCTATTTAAATTTTGGTGAATGCCCCCTTTTTGTCATTTTTTTTTTGAAGTGTAGTTGATTAACATCGTTGTGTTAGTTTCAGGTGTACAGCACAGTGATTCAGTTATATATACATTTAGACCTATTCTTTTCAGACAATTTTCGCATATAGGTTATTACACAATACTGAGTATAGTTCCCTGTGCTATCCAGTGGGTCTGATATCGAGACTTCAGGAATAAATAAGGAACCATCCAAGCAGATTGATGAAGGCTTCAGAGTATGTGAGGAAAACCAGGAGGATGTGATGTTCTGGAAGCCATGTCAGTGAAAAACATCAAAGAGAAGGGAAAATCACTGTGACAGATGCCGCTGAAGGGTCACGGAAATAACGACAAAGAATTAGCCATTGGACTTAGCAGTGTGGCTGACATCGGTGATTTTGACAGTTTCCATGAAGTGATGGGAGCGCAAGGCGAGAGTTCCGCGAGAGCCATGAACGCCAGCAGAGTAGACAGAGATTAAGTGGGACGCTGTCCTGGAGACACAGGATTCCTACAGCACAGCACCTTCGGGCTCTGACTCAGCCAAGTTCATAACGCCTCGTAAGCCACACCCCTCCCCCACGCACAGGGACACCCCCTGAGGGAGATGAGCAGGGCTGGGAGGATACTGATAAACTGAGCGATGTTTATGTTGTTTCTATTTCATTAAGAGAATCTGAGTGTTAAATAAAGCGTCTGCTTAAATGAGCAGATCACACTAAGCCTTAAATAAAAGTTCATGTTTTTCCTTCCTATCAGCCGGTGGGGAAAAGGACCAAATCAGCTACAGACAAAACTGAAAGAACTACATGTTATCCTCGTGTTGGATTTGTCACCTGTGTTGATAAGTTTTTGACCCTAATTGGATTAAAGTTCCATTATAATTTTTTTCAGTTTTATGGAGGTATAAATAGAATTGTGCATATTTAAAGTTTGCATTGTCATGAGTTGATACACATACGTTGTGAAATGATCACCACAATCAAGCTAATTAACACATCCATCACCTTCCATGGTTACCTTTTTGTGTATGGTGAGAATGAATAAGATCTACTCTTTCAGCAAATTTCAAATATACTATATATATATATATATATATATATATATATATTTTTTTTTTTTTTTTTTTTTTTTTTTTTTTTTTTTTGCAGTACACAGGACTCTCACTGCTCTGGCCTCTCCCGTTGCAGAGCACAGGCTCTGGACGCGCAGGCTCAGCAATCATGGCTCAGGGGCCCAGCCGCTCCGCGGCATGTGGGATCCTCCCGGACCGGGGCATGAACCTGTGTCCCCTGCATCGGCAGGCGGACTCTCAACCACTGCGCCACCAGGGAAGCCCCCAGTCCTCATTCTTAACGTATGACCTTATTTTCTACTTCACAGATAATTAGGAAAAAATCAGAAGGGAATGTACATAAGCCTCCAGCACATCTTCCCAACCTCCTGCAGCTGCACCTATATACTTGTCCCTGTGCATGACCTTCCTGTGCATTCAACAAGGATGTCTCCCTCTGCTCTGCACTAGGATCCCATCTGCTTGCACCCACACAAGGACATTGTTCCAGGAATTCTCTCCTTTCTTTTCCCTGGTGGTCCACCTTCAAAACAGCCCTGGATGATCCTCAATGCCTGGTACCTGCACCGTGATGCAGTCCCCTCTCACACTGAGTCAGGGATGGACTGTATAACCAGCAGAATTCTGCAGAAGCCCCAGTGTGTGACTTCAGATGCCAGGTCATAAAAGACAATGACACCTCTGTCTTCTCGGAGTTCTCACTGTGGGGAAGCCACACCATGTCATGAGGACACTCAAGCAGTCCTCCGATGAGGCCCGTGAAGAGAAACTGAGGTCTCCCCCAAGCAGTGAGGGCCAACGTGCCTGGCCCATAAGCAAGCCTCCTCAGAGGTGGCACCTCCAGCCCGTCCACATCTTCAGATGCCTGGAACCATGGCCAGCATCTCCGTGCAGTTTTGGAGGAGACTCTGAGTGAGAAACCCACCCAAGATGCTCCCAAATTCCTGACCCACAGAAACTGTGAGAGAGGACAGATATCCAGTGTCCCCCAAGGCATTGCATTTGGGATAATTTGTTACACGGCAATAGATAACTAATACATCTCCTGTGATCACAGGACTTGAGCTGCTCCCCATCTTTCCCAGAGGAAAAGCCAGAGTCCCCTGCAGGCCTTACGGGGCCCCTCCCATCCTGTTCACCCCATTCTCACCACCCCAGATCCACCCACGGTGACCTCCTTCCCTTCCTCAGAGCCCTGAGATGGGCCTCAGGGCTTCTGTCCTCACTGTTCCCTCTCCCCTCCCCCCCCAGCCATCCCTCAATGTCTCCCTCTCTGGGAGGCCTTCCCTGATGACCCTTCCAGAAACCCAGCTCCCCACATACACCCACACCCACGTCCACACACATTTGTCTTTCTCCCTCCTTTATTTTTTCCTTAATACATATTACTGTTTAATAGACCACATGTACTGTTTATGATCTGGCTGCCCTCATAGCTGAGAGCTGAGCTGGTATAGGGATTGCTGTCTGTCCCCAGTGTCTATAACACTGTCCAGTTTACTGTACATCCTCCATAAAGATGTCTTGGATGAATGCATGAATGTTAAGGATGCAAGGATGCAAAATTAATAGTACCTTAAAATTTCTTGACATAGGCCTTTGTGATCCGACTCCACTTTATAAACCTGCCTCTAAAATTTACCACTAGTTTGTATAGCAAATATATGGGTCCTTAGAATCTGCACCTTTTGTTTCATCTTAATTTTCTTCTAAGTTCTCTGTTTTTTAACTTTTATTCCTATTATTATGTCCTCATTCTACACTGCTTCAAAGGCTTCATGAAATTAATATAAATAAATGAAATTTAGTAAGTAAATAGTGTTAGTGTTCTCCTAAACTCAGAATAGGTGGTTAAAACTATCACTGGTTCAGTACATTAGAGAATTGTAAACTTTTTAAGGAATAAAGATCTAATTTTTTGTGAACCCTATTTTTAAAAGTCAGCAAAAGGTAATAGTTTTATTTTTCATTGAGGTAAACTTTATTGTGAAATAGTTTACATGAAAAATAAACTTTGGATCAGGACAGGAACATTTATTTTTAACATTTTGCCTCATCATTTCTCAGTATCACAGCGTATTTTTTCTAATGTCAGGTTATTCTTGGAAATTTTCATTTGCTTTCTGGATATAATAAAACTCTTCTTGAAAATTATTTGTGATAAACTGATTCTTTCTTTTCCAAAGAACCCAGGGAGAGTTATTTTAAAGACTACAGTGGGTGATTACACTATCTAGTGAATAAGCAGGTTTTTTTCTGCCTTCACGCAATTCATAATTTCTCATTACATATAGAATCCTCAAATTTGGGAGCAGGAGAGCACACCCAGTAGGATTCTATACGATCATTTAGCAACTACTGGAGAGAGGGAGAGTAGCCTAGATTTTGGAAAGCCCTTACAGCCATACTCACCCCAAAGAGTCATAAAATGATAAACATCTGTTCAATGATCAAAATGGGAAATAATTGGTTTTGATTCTAAAGGAAAGAATAAAATAGTACTTCTCAGGATATGTTTCACTTTGTAAGTACTTCTCTTATTTAGTGAATGGTTGAAAAATACAATCAAATGAAAAAATTATATATAGGTATATACCTTATCATATTTATGTGATTGATATATTTACCTGGCTGAGGAAGTAGTGTAATTGCCATAAAATAATCACAAACCTAACACTTTTGTAGATTATTTTTAATTTACTTTTGTATTGAAGTATAGTTGATTTACAATGTTTCAGGTATACAGAACAGTAATTCATATATATATATATATATATATACACACACACGTATCTGTATATATTCTTTTTCAGATTCTTTTCCATTATAGGATATTACAAGATACTTAATATATTTCCCTGTGTTATAGAGAAGGTCCTTGTCATTTATCTATTTTATATATAGTAGTGTGTATCTGTTAATCCCAAACTCCTAATTTATCCCTCCCTGCTCCAACTTTATTTTTTAGAACAGCTCTAGATTTACAGAAAAATTAAGCAGACAGGACAGAATTCCCATATACCCTGTCTCTCCTCTCTCACAGTTCCCCTGTTAATAATATCTTGCATTAGTGTGGTACCTTTGATACAATGGATGAACCAATACTGAAACATTTTTATAAGCTAAAGTCTGTAGTTTAGAGTTCACTCTTTAGGTTAGTTCTATGGGTTCTGACAAATGTATAATGTCAAGTACCCACCATTACATTATCATACAGATAGTTTCACTGCCCTTAATTCCCTGTACTTCACACCTTCATTCCTCCCCTGCCCCGCTTGAACTTCTCACAACTACCGATCTTTCTACTGTCTTCATAGTTTTGTTTTGCCCAGAATGTCATGTAGTTGTAATCATACAGTATGGAGACTTTTCAGATTGGCTTCTTTGACTTAGAAAGATGCATTTAAAGTTCCTTCATGTCTTTTTGTGGTTTGATTCTTTCTTTTATTGGTAAATAATATTCCACTGTATGGATGTATTACAGTTTGCTTATCCACTCACTTATTGAGGGACGTCTTGGTTGCTTACAGTTTTTAGCAATAATGAATAAAGCTGCTAGAAACATTTGTGTAGAGATAAGTTTCCCTTCATTTTTTGTAAATACTTGGAAGGATGATTGCTGGATTATATGGTAAGACTATGTTTATCTTTGTAAGAAACCACCTAACTGTCTTCCAAAGTAACCACACAATTTTGCAATCCCACCTGCAATGAAAGAGAGTTCCTATTGTTCCAAGGTGTCTCCATAATTTGGAATTGTCAGATTTTTGAACTGGAGCCATTCTAGTAGGTTTTGAAGTGTGATTTAATTTGCAAATGTTTTAACTTGTAATTGCCTAGTGATGTGATGTTGAGACTCCTTTCATATGATTATTGGCCATTTTTAAAACTTTTATGAGCTACCTGTTCAGATCTTGAGTCCACTTTTTAAGCTGTGTATTTGGTTTTCTTACTGTTGAATTTTAAGAGTCCTTTGTATGTTTTTGGATACGAGTCCTTTATCTGATATGTATTTTACAAATGTTTTCTCCCGTATCAGGGTTGTCTTTTCATTCTCTTAATGTCTTTCTCAGAGAAGTTTTTAATTTTAGTAAGTTCAATTAATCAATTGTTTCTTTCATTCCTTGTGCATTTAGTGTTGTATATTAGAGCTCATCACCAGATCCAAAGTCATTTAGATTTTCTCCTATCCTATCTTTTACAAGTTTTAAAGTTTCGTATTTTACGTTTAAGTGTATGATATGTGTTAAAATTTTGTGAAAAGTGTAAGGTCTGCATCTAGCTTAGTTTGTTTTGCACATGGATGTCTAGTTATTCCAGCACTATTGTTAAAATACTGTCCTTTCTCCATTAAATTGCCTTCGTTTCTTTATCAAAAAGCAGTTGACTATATACATGCGGGTCTATTTGGGGCTCTCCATTCTGTTCCATGGATCTATGTGTGTATTCTTTCACCAATACCACATTGTCTTGATTATTGTACTTTCCAGTAAGCCTTCAAGTTGGGTAGTGTTTCTCTTTATTGTTCTTCAGTATTGTGTTGGTAATTCTGGGTCTTTTGCCTTTTTGTATAAACTTTAGAATCAGTTCATCAATATTCACAAATTAAGTTTCTAGGATTTCGATTGGCATTGCATTCAATCTACAGATCAAGTTGAGGAGAAGTGACATCTTAACCATACTTTCTTCTATCCATGAAATTGGAATGTTTCTCCATTTATTTAGTTCTTTGATTTTGCTCAAAATAATTTTGTAGTTTTCCTCACATGGATCTTATACAAATTTCGTTAGATTTATATTAAATATTTTACTTTTTTAGTGCTAATGTAAACAGTATTTTGCTTTTAACTTCAAGTTTTACTGTCCTTTGTTGGTATATAGAAAACAATTGACTTATATCTATTAACCTTGAATCTTGCAACCTTGCTATAATTGCTTACTAGTTCCAGGAGTTCTTTCTGACAATTCTTTGGGATTTTCTATATATACAGTCAAATCATTTGAGAACAAAAACAGTTTTATTATTTCCTTCCCAATCTCTGTAACTTTTACTTCTTTTCCTTGTCTAATTGTTTTAGCTAGGACTTCTAGTACAGTACTGAAAAGCAGCTGTGAGAGGGGCTATCTTTATCTTATTCCTGATCTCAGTGGGAAAGCTTTTAGTCTCTCACCGTTAAGTATGATGTCAACTGTGGGTTTTTAATAGGTGTTCTTTATCAGACTGAGGAAGTTCCCCTTCCTCAATTTCTAGTTTACTGAGCATTTTTATTCTAAGTGTGTATTGGGTTTTGTCAAATGTGTTTTCTATATCTATTGATATGATCATGTGATTTTTCTTTTTTAGCTTGTTGATATGGTGGATTATATTAATTGACTTTTGAATGTTGAACGAGGCTTGCATACCTGGGATAAATCTCAGTTGGTCATTGGGTATAATTCTTTTTATATATTGTTGGCCTCTATTCGCTAATATTTTGTTGTGGGTTTTTGTATGTATATTTGTGAGAGATATTGGTCTGTAGTTTTCTTGTAATGTCTTTATCTTGTTTTATTATTAGGATAGTGCTGGCCTCATAGAATGAGTTAAGAAGTGGGTTTTTTTGTTTCTTTTTTCTTCAAGAGTGTAGATAATTGGTATACATTTCTTTCCTAAATGTCGGTAGAATTCACTTGTGAACTTATCTGGGCCTGGTGCTTTCTGTTTTGAAAGCTTATTAATTACTGATTCAATTTATTTAATATAAGCCTATGAAGACTGTGTGCTCCTCTTTAGATGAGTTTTGTCACATTGTGTCTTTTTAGGGATTGGTCCAATTCATCTAGTTTATCAAGTGTGTGAGCATAGCGCTGTTCATAATATTCCTTTATTACCCTTTCAACATCCGTGGGATAAGTAGTGATGGCCTCGCTTTCATTTCTAATAATAGTAATTTGTATCTTTTTTCTTCAGTTAGCCTAGCTAGAGATTTAGACATTTTATTGCTCTTTTCAAATAAACAGATGTTTCCTTTATTTTCTCTATTGTTCTGCTGTTTTGAATTTCATTGATTTCTACTTTTTTTCTTTCTTCTGCTTACTTTGCATTTAATTTGCTCTTCTGTTTCTAGTCTCCTATTATGGGAAAAGAGATTACTGATTTTAGATCTTTCTTTTCTAGTATATGTATTAAATACTATAAATTTCCTTCTGTGCACTGCTTTCACTGCTTCCCATAAGCTTGATAAGCAGTATTTTCATTTTAGCTCAATATAAATTTTATTTTGAAAACTGTTCTTTGATGCCTTAGTTTTTTAGAGGCATGTTGTGTAATTTCCAATATTTGGGGATTTTCCAGCTAGATATCTTTCTGTTATTTATTTCTAGTTTAATTTCATTGTGGTCTGAGAGCATGCTTTGTGTGACACATATTCTTTTAAATGTGTTAAGATGTGTTGTACAGCCTAGAATGTAGCCTATTCTGGTTAACATTTTATTTGAGCTTACTGAGCTTCTATGTGAGGTTCGTGTTTTATGTGTTGTCTCTTGTGATTGGATGAAATACACAACTGTCTTTTAGATCCAGATGATAATGGCGCTATTCAATTCAACTATATCCCCACTGATTTCATGCCTGCTGGATCTGTCCATTACCAATAGAGGGGTGCTGAAACTGCAAGTGTAATAGTGCATTTATGTCTCTTTCTCCCTGCAGTTTTATCTGGTTTTGCCTCATGTACTTTGATGTTCGGTTGTGAGGTTCAAACACAGGATTGTCATGTCTTCTTGGTGAGTTGACCCTTTATCATTATGTATCCCTGAAAATTTCCTTGTTCTGAAGTCTGCTTTGTCTGAAATTAAAATGGCCATTCCAGCTTTCTTCTAATTAGTGTTAGCGCTGTGCATGTTTCTCCATTTTTAATGTGTCTTTATAATTAAAGTGGGTTTCTTGTAAACAACATATAATTGGGTCCTATATTTTATTCACTCTGTTAGTCTTTATCTTTTAATTGGTGTATTTAGACAATTCACATTTAAAGTGATTATTGATAGAGGTGGATTAATATGTACCATATACTTTTTTCTATTTGTTGCCCTTCTGCTTTGTTTTCTTTTTTTGTCTTCCCTCCCTTTTTCTGGTTTTAATCAGGGATTTATATGATTCTATTTTCTCTCCTCTTTTAGCATATTAATTATACTTTTTAAAATATTTTAAGGGTTGCCCTAGAATATGCAGTAAACATTTATAACTATTCTAAATCCACTTTCAAATAACACTATACCTCTTCACAGGTAATGCATGTTCTTTATAATAAACTATTCCCAGTTCCTCCCTCCTGTCCCTTATAACATTGCTGTCATTCATTTCACTTACCCACAAGCTATAATCACCCAACTTATTGTTGCTATTATTATTTTGAAGTTATCTATTAGATGAATTAAGAATAAAAAATAAGGTCTTATTTTTACTTTAATTTATTCCTTTTCTCAAGTTCTTCCTTTCTTCATGTAGATCCAAGTTTCTGACTATATCATTTTTCTTCTCTATGAAAAACTTCTTTTAACATTTCTTCCAAGGCAGGTCTACTCATGAAAAATTTCCTCAGTTTTTATTGTCTGAGAAAGTCTATCTCCTCTCCACTTTCAAAGGATAATTACACTGGGGCTTCCCTGGTGGCGCAGTGATTGAGAGTCTGCCTGCCGATGCGGGGGACACAGGTTCATGCCCCGGTCCGGGAAGATCACACATGCCGCAGAGCGGCTAGGCCCATGACCCATGGCCGCTGAGCCTGCGTGTCCGGAGACTGTGCTCCACAACAGGAGAGGCCACAACAGTGAGAGGCCCGCGTACTGCAAAAAAAAAAAAAAAATGGATAATAACACTGGATACGGAATTCTACATTGGTGGATTTTTCTTTCAGCACTATAAATACTTCATTCCACTCTTCTTGGTTGCATGTTTTCTGAAGAAAGAAGTCTGATGTAATTCTATTCTTGCTTTGCCATAGGTTAAGGTATAATTTTTCTTCCAGCTTCTTTCAATACTTTTTTTGTCTGATATTCTACAACTTGAATATGATATACTTACATGTAGATATTTTTGTATTTATCCTGTTTGGTGTTTTCTGAGCTTCTTGAGTCTCCGGTTTGGTATCTGCCATCAATTCTGGAAAATTCTCAGCCACTATTACTTCAAATAATTCTTCTCCTTCCTCTCTTTACTGTCTGGTATTCCCATTATTTATATTTTACACTTTTTTGTAATTTTTTCATAGTTCTCAAATATTGTTCCTTTTTCAAAAAAAAAATCTTTTTTCTCTTTACACTTAAATTTGAGATGTTTCTATTGACATATCTTCAAGCTCATGTGTGTGAGTTTGTATTGTTTTTGTTTTCCAGCAGCTTCTTCTGATTCTTAGAATTTTCATCTCTCTGCTTATATTACACATCTGTTCTTGCAAGTTATAAACTTTCTGGGGTAGAGCTCTTATCATATTAATTATTTTAAGTACTTTAAATTCCCAGTCTGATCATTCCAAAACCTCTACCATATCAGAGTCTGATGCTTGCTTTATCTCTTCAGACTGTGTTTTTTCTTGCCTTTTAGCAAGCATTCTAATTCTTTACAAACCACACATGATGTATCAGATAATAGGAACTGAGGTAAGCAGGTCTTTAGTGTGAGGTTTTATGTTAACATGTTTGCTGTGTCAGAGGTTTCACTTTCCTTTAACATCCTTTGTTCTGTCTGCTCTCGTGTCTTTGGGTTTACTTAGAAACTTCTTTCTGAATGGTGTCTGTGTCCTGCAGCTCTCTCAGTTGTAATCCACTGTTACTGTACTGGAGAACTTTTAATAGATCATAAGGTATTGGGAAGGAGAGGCATTCTATAATCTTATGATTAAATCTTCCTTTTTATCCGGCAGGAATCCCCAGGCTATGACCTTCAAAATAGTTGTTCAGCATTTTTCTTGTTGTGATGACAGGCATGACAACTTCCAGCACCTTCAAATGTCCAAGTGGGAACCAGCAGTTCTTTTTTCTCTCATGTGAGACAGGTTAGAAGAGGCACAAGGTATCTAATTGTTCTCCCTGGAGGTCAGATGGAGCTCTAATATTGAAGTTTCCCTTGAGGGCTAGCCTTTGTTTCAGGAAAAGGAAGCTTTGGGTATATTTCAAAATGATTGCTTTTTCCCTCCCCTTGCCAGAGGCAAGAGAGAATTATTCTCTGATCTTCACAGGAGAGCCTTGTGGGCTCCTGAAGGTAAAACTCTTGAAAGTGTGTGTGCTCCCCTAAGGCTGGGTCCTGCTGCCCCAGAGTTTTCCATTCTCAATTAGGTCCACACTCAGTCTCCAGCTATTCACAGATTACTGCTTAAGTGTCCCCACCCATTACTGGCTCTTGTTCCTAGTCAGCTGGGATAGTCTGCATTCACCTATTTCTTCAGTTTTCAGGGAGATGATTTGTCCTGAATTCTCTGGTAGATGTAAGAAGAATTGTTGATTTTCAGTTGGTTCAGCTTTTTTCTTGCTGTGATGGCAGCAGTGACAGTTTCCAAGATCTTCATACGTCAGAGTGGAAACCTGAAGTCCTAATAATAATATTTTATATCCATTATATCTTTTGACGACATGAAAGGGTGCCAATGAAAAATGAGTCGATCTAAGAAAGAAATGGAAAATTTTATTCAAGCCAGTTTTGAGGATTATAACTCAGGAAGAGCATCTCAGAAAGCTCTAAGAACTATTGTGCCCATTAGAAGTCAAGGCAGTTATTTAAGTTTCTTCAGACAGAGGGCTGTACATCAAATGACATATTACTGGCAGTTTACATGATCCAGATCTAATCGGCATCGTGGTAGGTCATGTGATCCCCTACAAGACCAGGAAGGAATGTTGTCTTTTTTTTTTTTTTTTTTTTTTTGTGGTACGCGGGCCTCCCACTGTTGCGGCCTCTCCCACTGCGGAACACAGGCTCCGGACGCGCAGGCCCAGTTGCCACGGCTCACGGGCCCAGCCGCTCCACGGCACGTGGGATCCTCCCGGACCGGGGCACGAACCCATGTCCCCTGCATCGGCAGGTGGACTCTCAACCACTGCACCACCAGGGAAGCCCAGGAATGTTGTCTTTTAAGGAGTTGTCTTGTTAATGCTGGGAGAATGTTGCTCGTTGTGGTTGAGCAGGTATTCCTACAAATGGGGGAGGTCTGGCCGATGCATAATGCAGATACACAATGCATAGTGGCGGGAGAGAGGGGGCCAAAGGTCAGAGAAGGCTTTTTTATGTTTAAATTTTTCTTGTCTTGCCATTAAATACAAATTTTTATTTCACAAGGTACACAGATCTTATTATTGGCATTTAACCTACAAGAAAACTGAGGCTGAAGGAGATTAAATAACTTTCCCAAAGACAAAGGGCCAGTAGGTGAAGCTAACCCACATCTTCTAGACCCTGCCAAGACTCCTGCAACACAGACGTGTGTGTTCAGTCATTAATGCACCTGAAACAGTGTGAAAGGAAAACTTCCATGTAAGAGAGGATCGTCCACATTTCAGTTGACTCTGTGGCCTGATATAAAAAGCCCTACCCTGGGATATTCCAGAATAAATGTCCTCAAGCCTGACTCAGACCCAAGCTCCCATTTAGATTTTAGGGAATTCACAACAGTGGGAGTCTCAGTTTCTCAGTATGAATCTGGAGCAAGAACTAACCACATGATCATTCACTGAGGTCTCTTGCAATCACAAATGAAGCAGTGCTAGGTTGTATTTAGGCTCCATATTTTTGGAAGAGAGAGTTTGTATATGTGTGTATCTGTGGGTCTGTGGGTATGGATATGTGAAAGAGGAAGTTATTTCTTTACAATTTTTCTGAACTGCTAAATTAAGCTTCTCCCTTAAGTGAAAAGCCTTAGCTTCTTTAATTCTTTAAATGACATGACACTTTACCTTCTCACCTGCTTAAATACACTATAGCTTATGAATGTGAATAATATTTAAAGCAGGACTTCCTTCCAGGATTTCCTTTGCCTTTGGATTGTCCTTATGTTTTCTCGTGGTAACTCCACAACCATTACCAACCACTGAAATGTCTCAGTGTGCAATGTCACTTCCTCATAGAGGCCTTCCTTGAACTCTTAGACAGGACAGAACCCAGCACTTCCTCTTTCTGAACCTACGTGTTCATATCTTTGTCCCTTGCTATTCTGGAATCTTCATGAGGGTGGACTCTGCATAAGTCACAGCTGCACCCCCAGGGCTGACAGTCTAGGATGGTACTATGCACTAGACCTTTCTGCAGGATAGAGATAGTCTATCATCTGCAAGTGATTGTTGAGCACTTGAAAAGTACAAGTGAACTACTGAATTTTTAATCCCAATTTAAATTTAAATAGCTGTAAGCTGCTAGTGGCCACATATCAGATGGTGGAGGGCTAGAGCAATGTTTCTCAAAATCTAAATCAAGATGTCAAGATGTCAGGAATCTGCTTATTGATCCATTCTCCAGGTAATTCTTACCAGTAAAATGTCACAACTGCTGGTCTAGAATGGGATTCTCAATCTTGGCTTCACATTAGACTCACCTGGAGGAGGTTTTAAAAGAGAACAGTGTCCCAGCCACACCCCTAGAGATTCTATTTCAATTGGTCTGGTGTGGGGTTCAGGTATTAGTATCTAAAAAATGAAACAAGACAGAAACTCTCCCCTGGAGACTGTTACGGGCAGTCAGGCTTGAGCATCTAGAAGACCTGTCCTCGCTCGACCCTCAGAATAGACCAAATAAATATACAGATAAAAGGTCTAGGGGCGTTTATAAAGGATTAGTGATTACAAGTGAAATTTTGTGATGTCGCAAGAGATAATTGGTGACATTAGTGGTTCAGATGAATTTCTTGACGTTCCATGAAAAAAAAATTCAGCTTTAGATAATCTCTAACGACTGTGTGAAATTCCTTGTCCTTTTATCCATAAACGGTACAAATCATACCAAGCTCTGGGACATCTGGAGAGGGTGACACGCTGAGTTCCCTAAGCAATCATCTCTTAAAATACACAAAAGCCTCTTTAGTTTGCTGGTTGATTGACAGAGGGCCTGGTGACTTCACATGGAGTCACATGACCGTGCGCTGCCCAGCAGCTGGAAGAAGGTGTTTTCCAACCTGCCGCTCCGGGCAGGTCCCGGGTCTCCTTTGTTAAGCCTTCCCCCACCTCCTCCCCCTGCCAGGTGCGTCGATCACCGTCTCGGCGGTAAGGAACGGCGCCCGGACTAGTGCGGGAACGTGGGTGCCGGAGTCCCGCCCTCCCCTCCTGCAGGTGCACAGGTAAGGGTCCCGCAGTAAGTCCAGGCTGGCCGGGTGCCCGGCGCAGAGGGAATCAGGCGGGTGCAGGCTGGGCGCCGGCGCGGGGGAGGCGGCCGCGCGAGTGCAGAGCCCAGGGAATTTCAGCCCCGGCCCTGGGCGCGGCGAGGACCGCAACTCAAGGAAACCCAAGCAGCTTTGCAGGGGAGTGTCTGATCATTTTTCAAAACGTGCTCCTGATTGAAAAAAAAACCAAGGCTCAGAATAAGTAGATTCAAGCACTGCTAATTTTAGCCAAGACACCAGAGGAGTTTGCCAGGGGATTTGAGGAAATTAACATGAAACTAAAACCGAATCTTAGGTGAAGTGGAGCAAGCAATATTGATCAGCACGTACTAAATGCTAACTAAAAGGTCTCCATAGAGAGAGGTTTACAGGAAAAAGTTTAAATTACTACGAGAGATTTAAGGGAGAAGTACTATTCAATGAAACAAAAGTACCAGAACAAAAATAAATGAATATAGTTTAACAATATATCAGCATATACTTAAACGTGAAAACTACTTTATTCTAAAGCATATTAAGTTAATTTAAATATTATTCAAAAGTAGTTTGAGCCTTGTTAACTCAACAGGTTTGCATTTTTAAAAACTGGGTCTAGTGTGTGCTAGAGTGATTTTTTTCCTTTCCACAGAACTTCATTGATTTAGGATGAGGTAGATTCTTCCTTAAAGATAGTAAACATTGCCAACCCACAATGAAATTAGATCACATGCTTTCTGAAATGTACCAGAGAGGCATGCAATAAACTTCATTTATCTGCAGGTAATAACTAAGTAACACTGGTTGAAGTTCACTCAGCAGTCAAAATGCAGTGTATGCACTGTGATTAGCACACCAGATTATTCTTTCAAGGAAATCTGAGAGGTTTACGGTTGTCAGTATTCTACAGTAGAGACATCGTTTTGCTCATGTTGCTATTTTTTTAAGGGTAGGCATTCTCTTCACAATATGCTTATAAAGGGTTTTTTTCGCTTAGCTGATTTTAGTTAAAATGGAAACAAAATAAGTTTCTTAGCTGGACTTAATCACGTGTCCTTAGTCCTGTGATATTCTTCCTGGATACCTCCTGCCCCTCTGACCTATTGCAGCTCTGGTATTTTAGCAACAATCCACCAGCTTGACCCTTGAGCAAAACCCACGTAAGCCATTGAGGGAAGCCACAGGGCTGACACTTTCTTTGCATCTAATAGTAAGACTATTATTATTTTTATTGAAGTAGTGTTACTGTGTCAGTGTTTAAATGTCTTAGCATCTCTTCCTCAACTACGGTCCCATGGAGGATATTGTCTTAACAGCATTTAGTTTTATTTTAAGAAAACACACAAAATTTTAAATAGATATCTTTTTTGCTAAAATTTATTCATCAATTTGAAGTTATTCCTGTTTTGGGTTAAACTATGTTTAATAATACCAAAGAAGATATATTGTAGATAGTGGTATATTTGATAATTCTCTGCAAAGAACACATAAGGAACAATACGTGAAAAAAAAAAAGAAACACCTTAAATGTAAAAATTTATCATTGTAAAATAAAATAATAAGGAAAGGTAATTTCAGATGTACTTTGTTCAGTACATATCCACAAGAGGTTATCACTATAATATTAAATTTGGGGGAATAAAACCACTGGATTATTTTAAATTCCATTCCAGAAGATTTATATAGAGAAGTGAATGAATCAAAAGGTCAATGTGCACAATGATTTCAAAATGGTATTGGGGCATGACTCTGGTAACCTCCTGTGTTAAAAATGACTGTGTTATTTTTTTCTCATGTAGCTTGTACAATTAAAAAAGTGAATTATGTTCAATACCCTTTTCCAAATGTTATCTTATGAAAAATGTCTGGTTCTTAGCCATTTGGGTTTTGGTCCTTTAGGAAACTAGAACTTTTTAATAAGCATAGCAGTGTCGTCCAGTAGAATTTTCTACAATGATAGGCGTGTTCTACATATAATCTGCTCTGTCCAGGATGGTAGCTGCTGATTATATGTGGCTATTGAGCACTTGAAATGTAGTTAACTTAGCTAAGGAACTGAGTTTTTTTCTTTTACTAAATTTTAATGAAAATTTAGTTACCCATATGTGACCAGTGTCTACCGGATTGCACAAATACCTGACTAGCTGTTCCCCTTTGTTCTGCTGGCTGGTTGATAGTATTGCACAAGACACAACTGCTGACCTTGTACTGTCTGGGAGTCCTGAAGCTATTTTTCAAGAGCCTTAATCTGGAAGGGATTTAAGAGATATGTTTTTTTTAATTTCATTTTTAATGACATTTATTGCTTTGTTTTCATATTACGAGCAATACATGTTCACTGCAGACTACCAGAAACACATAAAAGCATAACGTAAAAATTTGCAATCTCCCATAATCCCCACCCTCCAGAGATAACTATTTTAGCATTTTGACACATTTCCTCCCAGTGTCTACCTATTTTTTTTTTCAATTGAGGTATAGTTGACCTACATCACTCTGTTATTTCCAGGTGCACAATACAGTGACTCGATATTTCTATGCATTACAAAAAGATCCTACAATAAGTCTAGTTACCATCTGTCACCATACAAAGCTATTACAATATAATTAACAATTTTCCCCATACTGTACATTTCATCTTTATGCCTGGGACTCATTTATTTTGTAACTGGAAGTTTGTTCCTCTTAACTCCCTCACCTATTTCACTCACCCCCCGACCCTGTTGCCCTCTGGTGACCACCTATTTGTTCTCTGTATCTATGAGTCTGTTCTTTTTTATGTTTGTTCTTTTGTTTTGTTTTTCAGAGTCCATATATTAGTGAAATCGTATGGTATTTATTTTTCTCCATATGATTTATGTCACTTAGCATAGTACCTTCTAGGTCCATCCATGTTTTCACAAATGGCAAGATTTCCTTATTTTTATGGCTGAGTAATATTCCATGTTGTGTGTGTGTGTGTGCGTGTGTGTGTGTGTATGTATGTATATATATATATATATATATCACATCTTCTTTATCCATTCATCTGTTGCTGGGCACTTAGGATGCTTCCATATCTTGACTGTTGTAAATAATGCTGTAATGAATAGAGGTGTGCATATATCATTTTGAATCAGTGTTTTAGTTTTTCTTCAGAATGATACCAAGAAGTGGATTTTCTGGATGGTATGGCAGTTCTATTTTTAGTTTTTTTGAGGAACCTCCATACTGTTCTCCATAGTGGCTGCACCAATTTACATTCGCACCAGTTTACATTTACACCAGTTTACATTCACACCAACTGTGTAGGAGGGTTCCCTTTCTCCATACCCTCTCCAGCATTTGTGATTTGTAGACTTTTTGATGATGGCTATTCTGACAGGTGTGAGGTGATATATCATTGTGGTTTGATTTGCATTTCTCTGATGTTTAGTGCTGTTGAGAATCTTTTCATGTATCTGTTGGCCAAGGGTGTGTCTTCTTTGGAAAAATGTCTATTCATATCCTCTGCCCATTTTTTAATTAGGTTATTTGTTTTTTGATATTGAGTTTTATGAGTCCTTTGTATTTTTTGGATATTAACCTATTATGAGGTATATCATTTGCAAATATCTTCTCTGATTTAGTAGGCAGCCTTTTCATTTGATTGGTAGTTCCCATGCTGTGCAAAAGGTTTTTAGTTAGAGTAGTCCCATTTGTTTTTGTTTTTTCAAGATTTGTTTATTTATTTAGCTGTTTATTTTTGGCTGCGTTGGGTCCTTGTTGCTGTGTGCGGGCTTTCTCTTGTTGCGGCGAACAGGGGCTACTCTTCGTTGTGGTGTGCAGGCTTCTCAATGCGGTGGTTCCTCTTGTTATGGAGCACGGGCTCTAGGTGTGCGGGCTTCAGTAGTTGCGGCACATGGGCTCAGTAGTTGTGGCTTGCAGGCTCTAGAGCAGAGGCTCAGTAGTTGTGGTGCACAGGCTTAGCTGCTCCGCGGCATGTGGGATCTTCCCAGACCAGAGGTCGAACCCGTGTCCCCTGCGTTAGCAGGCGGATTCTTAACCACTGCACCACCAGGGAAGTCCCCCATTTGTTTTTTATTTTTGCTTTTGTTTCCCTTGTCTGGAGAGACAGGTTCCAAAAAATATTGCTAAGGCCAGTGTCAATGAGTGAACTGCCTATGTTTTCTTCTAGGAATTTTATGGTTTCAGGCCTCACATTTAAGTCCTTAATCCATTTTGAGTTTATTTTTGTACATGGTATGAGAAAGCAGTCCAGTTTGACTCTTTTTCATGTAGCTGTCCAGTTTACCCAACACCGTTTATCAAAGAGGCTTTATTTCCCCATTGTATATTCTTGCTTCCTTTGTCATAGATTAATTGACCATATGTGTGTAGGTTTATTTCCGGGCTCTCTATTCTTTTCCATTGATCTATGTTTCTGTTTTTGTGCCAGTACCATATTGTTTTGATTACTGTAGCTTAGAAGTATGAAATCAGGGAGCATGATAACTCAAGCTTTTTTCTTCTTTCTCAAGATTGTTTTGTCTCTTTGGGGTCTTTTGAGTTACCATACAAATTTTAGAATTATTTGTTCTAGTTCTGTGAAAAATGCCATTGCTGTTTTGATGGGAATTGCAGGAAATCTATAGATTGCCTTGGGTAGTATGGTCATTTTAACGATATTAATTCTTTTGATCTATGAGCATGGTATATTTTTCCACTTGTTTGTATCATCTTCAATTTCATCAGTGTCTTACAGTTTTTCAAGTTCAGGTCTTTTACCTCCTTGGTTAAATTTATTCCTAGATATTTTATTCTTTTTGATGCTATTGTAAATGGGATTGTTTTATTAATTTCTCTCTCTGATAGTTCATTCTTAGTGTACAGAAACACAACAGATTTTGTATATTTATTTTGTGTCCTGCAACTTCACTGAATTCATTTACTAGTTCTAATGATTTTTTGATTCATTTTTAGGATTTTCTATATGTAGTATCATGGCATCTGCAAACAGTGACAGTTTCACTTCTTTCTTTCCAATTTGGATTCCTCTTATTTCTTTTTTTGTCCACATTGCCATGGCTAAGACTTCCAATACTGTATTCAATAAGAGTGATGAGAGTGGACATCCTTGTCTTGTTCCTGATCTTAGAGGAAATGCTTTCAGCTTTTCACCATTGAGTATGATTTTTGCTGTGGGTTTGTCATATATTGCCTTTATTATGTTGAGGTAGGTTCCCTCTCTATCTACTTTGTTGAGAGTTTTTATCATAAATGGATATTAAATTTTCTCAGAAGTTTTTTCTTCATCTATTGAGATGATTATATGGTTTTTATTATTCAATTTGTTATGTGGTGTATCACACTGATTGATTTGCAGATATTGAACTATCCCTGCATCCCTGGAATAAATCCTACTTGATCAGGATATGTGATCCTTTTAATGTATTTTTGAATTCGGTTTGCTAATATTTTGTTGAGTATTTTTGTATCTATGTTCATCAGGGATGTTAGCCTCTAATTTTCTTTTTTTGTGGTGTCTTTGTATGGTTTTGAAATCAAAGTGATGCTGACCTCATAGAAAGAGTACAGAGCATTCCTTGCTCTGCAATTTTTTGGAATAGTTTGAGAAGGATAAGCATTAATTCTTTTTAAATCTTTGGGAGAATTCATCTGTGAAGCCATCTGGTCCTGGATTTTTGTTTGTTGGCTTTTTTTTTAACTGAGTAAATTTCATTTTGATAATTGGTCTGTTCATATTTTCTATTTCTTTTTGATTCAATCTTGGGATATTGTACATTTCTAGAAATTTGTCTATTTCTTCTAACTTGTTTATTTTATTGGTATATAATTGCTTGTAGTAATATCTTATGATCCTTTGTATTTCTGTGGTGTCAGTTATAACTACTGTTTCATTTCTGATTAATTTATTTGGACCTTTTTTTTCTTGATGACTCTGACTAAAGGTTTATCAATTTTGTTTATCTTTTCAAAGAACAAGCTCCTAGTTTCAGTGATCAAAATCTTAGTTTGATTGTTTTTTTTTTTTTTTAGTCTCTGTTTCATTTATTTCTGCTCTTATATTTATGATTTCTTTCCTTATACAACTTTGGGTTTTGTTTGTTTTTCTTTTTCTAGTTCCCTTAGGTTTAAGGTTAGGTTGTTTATTTGAGATTTTTCTTGTTTCCTGAGGTAAGTTTGTATTGCTATAAACTTCCCTTTTAGAACTGCTTTTGCTATATCCCATGGATTTGGGATCCGTGTGTTTTAATTTTCATTTGTCTCCAGGTATGTTTTGATTTCCTCTTAATTTCTTCAGTGACCTATTTGTTGTTTAGTAACATACTGTTTAACTTCCTGGTGTTAGTGTTTTTTGCAGTTTTTTACTTGTGGTTGATTTCTGCAATCTCAGAGCATTGTGGTTTGAAAAGATACTTGATATGATTTCAGTTTTTTAAATTTAATGTGACTTATTTTGTGGCCCAGTATGTGATCTGCCCTGGAGAATGCTCCATTGCACACTTGAAAAGAATGTGTATTCTGCTGCTTTTGGATGGAATGTTCTATAAATATCTCTCCATATATTTATCTATCTAAATCCATTTTACCTAATGTGTCATTTAAAGCTTGTGTTTCCTCATTGATTTTCTGTCTGGAAGATCTGTTGATTGATGTAAGTGGAGTGTTAAAAATCCCTTCCCATGTATTTAGGTGCTCCTGTGTTAGATGCATATGTATTTACACCCAGTATCTTCTTATTGTATTGATCCATTTATCAATGTGTAATGTCTGTCTTTGTCTCTTGTTACAGTCTTTATTTTAAAGCCTATTTTATCCGATTTGAGTATTGCTACTCCAGCTTTCTTTTGACCTCCATTTGCATAGAATTCCTTTTTCCATCCCCTCACATTCAGTCTGGGTGTGGCTTAAGATCAGAAGTGAGTCTTTAGTAGACAGCATATAGATAGGTCTTGTTTTTTTAATCCATTCAGCCACTCTGTGTTTTCTGATTGAAGGATTTATTCCATTTACATTTAAAGTAATTAATGATTACGTATGTACTTATTACCATTTTAAAAATTGTTTTGGGATTGTTTTTCAGTTCTTTTTTGCTCCTTTTTCTTTTCTTTTGCTCTCTTCCCTTGTGATTTAATGACTACCTTTAGTATTATGTTTAAATTCCTTTCTATTTTTTTTTTGTGTGTGCATCTATTATAGATTTTTGTTTTTTGGTAACCATGAAATTTATATATAGCAACCCATATATATGTGTGTGTGTGTGTATGTGTGATTTTTTTTAAGTTGATGATCTCTCAAGTTTGAATACATTTGAATAACCCTGCATTTTAATCCCCACCAGATGTTTACTGTTTTTGACGTCATATCTTACATCATTTTGTCTTCTGTATCCCTTAACTACTTATGTTGATATAGATGATTTTACTACTTTTGTCTGTTAACCTTTCTATTAGCTTGGTAAGTTGTTGATCTACTACCTTTACTGTATATTCATCTTTACCAGTGAGATTTTTCCTTTCATAATTTTCATATCTAGTTGTAGTCTTTTCTTTTCCACTCAGAGAATTCCCTTTCACCTTTCCTGTAACACTGATTTGGTGGTGCTGAACTCTTTAAGCTTTTGCTTGTCTGTAAAACTCTTTATCTCTCCTTCAGATCTGAACGATATCCTCAACAGGTAGAGTATTCTTGGTTGTAGGTTTTTTCCTTTAATCACTTTACATATATCATGCCACTCCCTTGTGGCCTGCAAAGTTTCTGCTGAAGTGGGAGTGCTCTTGTATGTAACTAGTTGCTTTTACTTTGCTGCTTTTAATATTCTCTCTATCTTTAATTTTTGCCATTTTGTGGACCTCTTTGATTTTATCTTGTCTGGGACTTTCTTGCTTATTGCATCTGAATGTATGTTTCTTTCCTGAGATTATGGAATATTTCAGCTATTATTATTATTTTTAACTTATTTTTTACAGTAGGTCCTTGTTTGTTATCTATTTTAAATACAGCAGTGTGTACATGTTAATCTCAAACTCTCAGTCTATCCCTCCCCACACCCACCAATCCCACCTGGTAACCATAAGTTCATTCTCTAAGTCTGTGAATCTGTTTCTGTTTTGTAAATAAGGTCATTTGTATCACTTTTTTTTTTTTAGATTCCACTTGTAAGTGATATCATATGATTTTTGTCTTTCTCTGTCTGACTTACTTCACTTAGTATGATAATCTCCAAGTCCATCCATGTTGCTGCAAATGGCATTATTTCATTCTTTTTAATGGCTGAGTAATTTTCCATTGTATATATGTACCACATCTTCTTTATCCATTCATCCATTGATGGACGTTTAGGTTGCTTCCATGTTCTGGCTATTGTAAACAGTGCTGCAGTGAACACTGGGGTGCATGTATCTTTTTGAATTATGGTTTTCCCTGGGTATATGCTGGGATTGCTGGATCATATGGTAGCTCTATCTTTAGTTTTTTAAGGAAACTCCATACTGTTCTCCATAGTGACTGCACCAATTTACATTCCCACCAACAATGCAGGAGAGTTCCCTTTTCTCCATACCCTCTCCAGCATTTATTGTTTGTAGATTTTTTTGATGGGGATTCTGACCAGTGTGAGGTGATACCTCATTGTAGTTTTGATTTTCATTTCTCAAATAATTAGTGATGTCAAGCATCTTTTCATGTGACTCTTGGCCACCTGTATGTCTTCTTTGGAGGAATGTCTATTTAGGTCTTCTGTCCATTTTTTGATTGGGTTGCTTGTTTTTTTTATATTGAGCTGCATGAGCTGCTTGTATATTTTTGAGATTAATCCTTTGTTAGTTGCTTCATTTGCAAATATTTTCTCCCATTTTGAGGGCTGCCCTTTTGTCTCATTTATGGTTTCCTTTGCTGTGCAAAAGCTTTTAAGTTTAATTAGGTCCCATTTTTTTATCTTTGTTTTTATTTTCCTTACCCTATGAGGCAGGTCAAAAAGATCCTGCTGTGATTTATGTCAAAGAGTGTTCTGCCTATGTTTTCCTCTAAGAGATTTATACTGTCTGGCCTTACATTTAGGTCTTTAATCCATTTTTAGTTTATTTTCGTGTATGGTGTTATGGAGTGTTCTAATTTCATTCTTTGACATGTAGCTGTCCAGTTTTCCCAGCACCAATTATTGAAGAGACTGTCTTTTCTCCATTGTATATTCTTGCCTCCTTTATCAAAGATAAGGTGATGATAGGTGTGTGGGTTTATCTCTGGGCTTTCTATCCTGTTCCACTCTTCTATATTTCTGTTTTTGTACCAGTACCATCCTGTCTTGATTACTGTAGCTTTGTAGTGTAGTCTGAAGTCAGGGAGCCTGATTTCTCCAGCTCTGTGTTTCTTTCTCAATATTGTTTTGGCTGTTTGGAGTCTTTTGTGTTTCCATATAAAGTAAAAATTTTTTTCTTCTAATTCTGTGAAAAATGCCATTGGTAATTTGATATGGATTGCATTGAATCTGTAGATTGTTTTGGGTAGCATAGTCATTTTCACAATATTCATTCTTCCAATCCAAGAAAACATGGTATATCTCTCAATTTGCTTGTGTCATCTTTGATTTCTTTCATCAGTATCTTATAGTTTGCTGAATATGGGTATTTTTGCCTCCTTAGGTAGTTTTTTTCCTAGGTATTTTATTCTTTTTACACGATAGTAAATGGGATTGTTTACTTAATTTTTCTTTGTTTTCTTTTGTTGTTAGTGTATAACAATGCAAGAGATTTCTGTATATTAATTTTATATCCTGCAACTTTACCAGATTCATTGATTAACTCTAATAGTTTTCTGGTGGCATCTTTAGGATTTTCTATGTATAGTATCATGTCATCTGCAAACAGTGGCAATTTTATTTCTTCCTTTGTGATTTGGATTCCTTTTATTTCTTTTTCTTCTCTGATTGCTGTGGCTAGCACTTCCAAAACTATGTTGAATTATAGTGGTGAGAGTGGGCACCCTTGTCTTGTTCCTGATCTTAGAGGAAATGCTTTCAGTTTTTCACCATTGAGAATGATATTGGCTGTGGGTTAGTCATATATGGTCTTTAGTATGTTGAGGTAGGTTCCCTCTATGCCCACTTTCTGGAGAGTTTTTATCATAATTGGGGGTTGAATTTTGTCAAAAGCTTTTTCTGCATCTTTTGAGATGATCATATGGTTTTTATTCTTCAATTTTTTAGTATGGTGTATCAGCTATTATTTTTTAAAATATGTTTTCTCCCCCTTTTATCTCCCTTCTCAATCCTATACCCCTTAATGTGAATGTTAGTATGTTTGATGTTGTCTCAGGGGTTTCTTAAGCTATCCTTATTTTTTTTTAATTCTTTTTTCTGTTTAGCTTGGGTGACTTCCACTGTTTTTTCTTCCAGTTTGATGATCTCTTCCTCTATATTATCTAATCTACTGTTATTTTTTTCTAGTGTATTTTTTATTTCAGTTATTGTGTTCTGCACCTCTCTTTGGTTCTTCTTTGTATTTTCTAACTCATTGTTAAAATTCCCACTGTTTCATCCATTCTTTCCCCAAGTTTGTTGAGCATCTCTCTGATCATTACTTAAACTCTTTATTGGGTAAATTGCTTACCTTCACTTCACTTAGCATTTCTTGTGGACTTTTATCTTGTTTTTTCATTTTGAAAATATTCCTTTGTCACCGCATTTTTCTGGTTCTTTGTTTTTGTTCTTCTCTGTATTAGATAGGCTGGTTATATTTTCTGATCTTGGAGAAGTGGCCTTAAGTAGTAGACATCCTATTCATCCCAGCAGTACACTCCCCGCTGTTCACCAGAGATGTATTCTCTAGGGGTGCTTCTTATATGGTCTGCGTGAGCCCTTTTGTTGTGTTAAGGCCAACTACTGTGGGTACACTGGTAGGTGTTGCTGGCCCTCAGCCCTGTTGATTGCCAGGCCCTGCCTAGTGCAGAGGCTGCTGGCCACTGATGGAAGGGGCCAAGTCCCAGGATGGCTGGTTATGGGGACTATGTTGTCCCAAGGCTGGTGCCCACTCACTGGTTAGTGAGGCCATCTCTTGATGCAGCTGGCTGAAGTACACCAGGGGGTCATGTGTCTAGTGCCAGCCCAGTGTGGAAACAGAGACTCCGCTCTTAAAGAGAGAATGCAAAATCTCACATGCTGTACTAGTGGTCTAACACTAGCTCCATGACCCCCTAATGCAGAATCAAGTCCTAGGGTGGCTAGCTGCAAGCCAGGGAGTCCTAGAGCTAGTCTTGGCCTGCTGATAGGCAGGACCAGGTTCTGTGGTTACTGGGGACTAGGGGGGTCTACCTATGGTTTCTGCTGGCTTGCTAGTGGGTTGGGCTAGTCTCTGCATTGCTGGCTGCTTAGCCTTGGGCATCACTGATGACTTGGGCAGGACTGATGACAACTGGCCTTTTGGTGAGGCCAGATTCCTGTGCTAATAGGCTAGTGGGAGGACTTCAAAATGGTGCTTGCTAGCACCAGTGCCCTAGTGGCAGCATGAGCTCCTGAAAATGGCCGTTGCCAACATCTGTGACCTCAGGGTGAGAATTGCTTGCCTCCCGCCTCTCCAGGCAACTCTCCAAGATCAGCAAGAAGTCTGACCCAGGCTCCTTTCATATTACTGCCTTTGCCCTGGGTCTTGGAGTGTGTGAGCTTTTGTGTGCACCCTCTAAGAGCAGAAGCTCTGTTTCCTACAGACCTCTGATTTTCCCAAATGCAAGTCTCACTGGCCTTCAAAGCTAGAAGTTCTGGGGACTCATCTTCTCTGTGCAGGATCCCCAGTCTGGGGAGCCCAATGTGGGACTTAGACTCCTCGCTTCTTGGGAAAATCTCTGCAATTGTGATTATCCTACTGTTTGTGGTCACTTACCCATGGGTGTCGGTCTCAACTCTACTGTGTCTTCACCCCTCCTCCCATCCCCTGTGGTTCCTTCTTTATACCTTTAGTTGTAGAAGATCTTTTCTGCTAGCCTTCAGGTCACTTTCATTGATAGTTTCTTTGTAAATAGTTGTGATTTTGGAAGGAGGTAGGCTCAGGGTCTTCCTTCTCCACCATCTTGGCCACCTTCAAGAGATTGTTAAAGAGATCTTTAGGGGCTTCCCTGGTGCCGCAGTGGTTGAGAGTCCGCCTGCCGATGCAGGGGACACGGGTTCATGCCCCGGCCTGGGAAGATCCCACATTCCGCGGAGCGGCTGGGCCCGTGAGCCATGGCCGCTGAGCCTGTGTGTCTGGAGCCTGTGCTCCGCAATGGGAGAGGCGACAACAGTGAGAGGCCTGCAAACCGCAAAGAAAAAAAAAAGAGATCTTTGGGAGATTCTTCTATGTGTTCAGTTTTTTTAAAAGTCACAAATATAATTTCATGAACTATTTAAACTAATACACACCGAGGTGGTGCTACTGTTGAAGAAAAGTGCCTTTACCTCTAGGGGATCCTGAGTATGTAGCAACAATACAACTTAAATGTGCCCTTAAGCTTGTGTTAAATAGTAGAACAGCTTGTGTTCAAAAGGCACTGATAGTTCTCAAAGTCTTCACCTGTGCTCTGTCATTTACTTGTCACAACAACCAATTGAACTGAACAGGATCCTGGTCCACAAATCTTCATTATACAGTCTACCCACACAGAAGAATTTCTTTACAATATCATACAAATTGTATCCAGGTCTTGGAAGAAGTTAGGTTTTCAAGCTCTGAAGACAAATTTTGCTTGGTTTTTTTTTGTTTGTTTTGTAGGTCAGTGATCAAAAAATATTTGTTGACAAAATAAATGAAAAAATGAATGAATGAACATAGGGTGTGAATGTAATACATAATTTCATAATGTCCTAACTTTTTATCTGGAAGGACTCTTACCATACTTTTGAAAAACTCAATAAGTATCATGTATTGATCACAGTTTGCTCACAGATTCACAACTTTTTAATTGTTTCATTTTTATTCCTTTTATTTCAGAAGCTCTTGAAAAGTACATCAAGTTGAAAGTGAACCAGCTTGCTCTCGGGCAGGACCAGAGCCATGAGCAATAATGGAACAGACCTCACCACTGGTTTCATATCCTCTATTGTAGCCATCGTTTTGTTTGGCTCAAACTTTGTACCACTTAAAAAATATGAGACTGGAGATGGTAGTTATGTTTCCTTCATTGTTAGTCTTAAATTAATTTTAAATGTGAAGTTCACTTTTTCGGTCTTTTTTAAATGATGGCTATAAAAATGAATTTTGCTGCACCTGAAGCCAAATGAATAGAGCTTAAAAAAATTCATTTGACAATGCCCATGCCATGTTATCTGACTGCTAGTTAGTATAGGATAACCTTAAGATTGTGTTTCCTCATAAAGCTAGGATGGGGAAAGTCTTTTAGCCATATCTGTTGTGTTTAGAAAAGAAGGAAGTTAGCTCTACTGATAACACTTGTTTTGCACACACAAATTGCCAACACAAATCATATAATAGAAAACAATTTGCACATAACACGAAATCTGTGTTTGCCTATGAGCAGTTTTGACTCTGACAAACATTAGGTGAACACAGAAAACTGCACCCAGATGAACAAAGATGCATAGTAATGCACAAAATATGCTCACACACACCCCTTCACACAACCACCAGGTCTGTTACACCACACCCATAGACATCTGGTGTTCAAACCCTCATTCACCACCTTCCCAATAATTCACAAGCTACAACACTTCTGACATCCATTTGCATAAGCCAACTTCAGATCTTTTTTAAGGTAAAGTTCCATATTTATTGCAGCATTTGTGAATGTCTTAACCACTTAACCAGTGTAAAACTGCACTACCATTTTTTTAGGCTCCTATCTTTTCTTAATAAGTGGTTGATGAAGTTTCTGAGTGTTGTGTCCTTAGCCCCATTTTCCCTCTAAGCTCTGCAGGTTTTATCACATGATTTTACACAGTACAGTGATGTTTAGGAACACACATGTCACATTATGGTAGAACTGACTGTAATGTGAATTTTAGGGCAGGAGAAGCAGTAGTTTTTTTTATCTACCTGCCTTTCCTGTTAAAGCCAGGAGGAGAAATTGGGGATGTTATGGTGAAAGCCTGGTGGGAAGCATTGTGTTTTCACTCCAATTTATGTCTTTTTTTTTTTTTCAACTTTATCTCAGGCTTTTTTCTTATGTCTTTATACCACTAAGACAATAGAGTTACAAATCCTTTCCCTCCAGAGCCTGCCTTCTTCTTCCCTTTGGAGTTAGAACAGGAATGAAAAGTGCTAAAAAAATAACAAAAAGCATACTAAGGGTTAGAGGACCTGACTTTTGGGTGTTCTACAAGAACCGTGTGATCCCAGGCAAACCTTATCCACTCTTTTGTTCTCAGTTTCTCATTTGTAAAATGAAGTTCCCTTTCATCTCTCTGTTCTTACTTTTTTTGTCTTAGAGGTTAACAGCCTTTTTTTCTCTCCTCCACCGTGAGACTGAATAGAAATAGGCAAAATTTTCCAATAGAGTCAAAAGTGCTACAGAGGTCACTACAGTAGTGACCACTGTAGCTACAGTGCTACAGAGGTCACTACTGGTAAGGCATACACATAACTACCTTAGTATTTTTTCCAATGTCGATGTTTTCTGTAACCTTTTAATCCCTAAACCCTCCTTCTAAGCCTCAGAAAAGTACAGATACACCTCATATCACCATGTGACATTCAAGTAACTGGCAGATGGTAGCCCAGAGCATAGGAAGGGGAGTAGCCCTGACCTAGAAGGCTAATTCTCAGGTCTGGAATGCCTCACTCATTGCAGACACTCAACTCCAAGTGCATGAGACCTACATATGGCCACAAAGGACTTTATGTTTATCCCAAAATGGCGCATATGATCCCCAAAGGTTTAAATTACTATCATGCTATTGTGAAGTGCTTAATGCCATGTCTTTGGTGAAGAATGGCACTAAGTATAGCATCTGAATAAAAATATATAGTCTTGGTCTTGCCAACATTCTTTGGTAGAAAATTTTTGCTCCCTGTTAAGCCGGAATGCACAGTGTAGAGCAAGCTTTGGAGTCAAGTTAAGTTTAAATTCCAGTTTTACAAACTGTGAGCTATTTGGACAAGTTGCTTCATCTCAGATTCATTTTCTGTCTTTGAATTAGGGTTAATTATGATGCATAGTAGTTACAAGAAATATAAGAAACATGTAAAGTGCCTGGCATATAGGCATGCAATAAATTGTGACCATTACTATAATAATTCATTGATATTCCTAAGCGCACTAATTTCCTTAGATAGGTTTGAACCAATGACACCAATTTTTTTTTTTCAGGAATGTTTCTCCAGTGGGTACTTTGTGCTGCCATATGGTTGGTTGCCTTGGTGGTCAACCTGATATTACATTGCCCTAAGTTTTGGCCTTTTGCAATGGTTGGGGGCTGCATTTGGGCAACAGGTAATATTTGATATAATTTATTCTTTAATCATTTTATGCTATGATCAAAATAAATCTGGTTCATAATAGAAGGAAACTAAATGAACAATTTAGTTTCTTTCATTTATATGCTCCATAAATATTTTTGGTAGATTCCTGACTCTTTCCTTTTAATGATTTATTTCTTAGTTCCTGGTAGATAATTGTGATAGTAAAATTATTACTATATATTATATATATAATTATATAAAATTATTATAGGAAAAATGTTTCACTCGCTATCTGTTCAAGCATAACTCATATATTAGTTTAAGTGCTCTGGTCTTTCTTTCTTTCTTTCCCATTATGTTTGTCAGAAAATATTTATTAAACAGTTGTTTCTACTACTATCATTTTTAGAACTTGTCCTTAAAAGTAGACAAACACAGACATATTATCATTTCAAAAGCACTGGCAGAAAAACAAAAGCAAACAAAAATCTTCCCTCTGTTGCCTTCTCACTGTTCCCTGAAGTTATATAACTAGAATTTACACCTTTGCTTGACCAATCAGGAATGTTTTTCTTCTATTAATATAAATACACCCCAGGAGAGTTTTCTTCTCTTTAACAAAGAGAGGCCCAAGTATCAAGGCTCTCTAGAGGCAATTTGATTAAAAGCAAATAAATTTTTAAACGTTAAAAATGTATTGAGTAACTACTTAATTTGAATCTCTACAGAATTAAGTGTTTTAGTGAAGATGATGAGTTGGAGGACAAAAGAGTTAACTTTTAAATTTCCACTACAGTTGTGATTATTATAGCTCACTTATACCTTAGTATGCTTATGATTGTCACGTCTAATGGGAGAGGGGAACAGAGAAAGCAACCATTCATCCTGCAGATCAGGGATGCTGTAGGTTACAGTAGCTGATTGGATGTGGGGAGCAGAGGAAAGGGAGGACCCAATGGTGATGTAGGGATTTTCTCGTAAGTGATTAGGAGAGTGATGGTGTCATTGACTTGGATGAGGAAAACAGGGAAAAGAACGTGTCCGAAAGGGAAAATATTGAGTTCAACTGGGACCTTTTGAGCTGAAAGTTCCTGGTTTTGGAAATTTCTTTTTTTTTTTCTTTTTATAAATTTATTTATTTTTGGCTCTGTTGGGTCTTCGTTGGTGCGTGCAGGCTTTCTCTAGTTGCGGCGAGCAGGAGCTACTCTTCGTTGCGGTGCGCAGGCTTCTCATTGCTGTGGCTTCTCTTGTTGCAGAGCACAGGCTCTAGGCATGTGGGCTTCAGTAGCTGTGGCTCACGGGCTACAGAGCGCAGGCTCAGTAGTTGTGGTTCACGGGCTTAGCTGCTCCGTGGCATGTGGGATCTTCCCGGACCAGGGCTCGAACCTGTGTCCCCTGCATTGGCAGTTGGATTCTTAACCACTGAGCCACCAGGGAAGCCCCGGAAATTTCTTATTGGCACTAAAACTCTGGAGAAGGTCCAGGCTAGCACTGGAAGCATGTGACTCTAGCTGATAGCTGAAACCATGAAACTAGTCAAGTACCCAAAGAAGAATATAGCAAGAGGAAGGGTGTGTTCTAGGGAAAATATTCAGAGGGCATCTAAATCCAGAAGGTGTGATGAGAAAGAGCAACCAGAGAAAGAGAGAAACAGGAGGGACCTGGGAGATGAAGAGATCTTGGAAACCAAGAGAGGGAACCTTTCCAGAGGAGATTGACTGAGACCAGACAGCCAATCAAGAACTGGAAAGACCAACCATGAGTTTAGTCCTGAGCATGAAGCACTCGGTGCAGGAATCCAGAAGACAAGTTGGTGAGCATGGGAGAGCAAAGTCTGGGGCCGTACTGGGACAGGGACATCTGCCAGTGGTTGGCCCTGGTTCGAGTCATAGGGGATTGTCACTACTGATTTTATCATTGACCAGCTTCTGCAAAAACACATAAAACAGAGACCGACACTAAGGATGAAGAGCATTGGTGCAGTTAGGCATGGAGCTAATTCAACATTTTCTCTGTAGGATTTTGCCCTAAGCCTGGCTCTTTTAGCAGTCATAATCATGAGTTTAAATGCCAAAACATGTGGCTGTTTTATTTTTTAAATGATGAATTGCACTTTACTAAGTTTGTCCAAATCCCATAAGCTTTTTTTTTCATTTTTATTAAATCTTTATTTTGTTTTATTTTTTAAAATTTTTATTGGGGTGTAGTTGATTTACAATGTTGTGTTAGTTTCTGCTGTACAGCAAAGTGAATCAGTTATACATATACATATAACCACTCTTTTTTAAGATTCTTTTCCCATATAGGTCATTACAGAGTATTGAGTAGAGCTCCCTGTGCTGTACAGTATGTCCTTATTAATCTATTTTATATATAGTAGTGTGTATGTGTCAATTCCACTCTTCCAATTTGTCCCTCCATCCCTCTTACCGCCTGATAACCATAAATTTATTTTCTACATCTGTAACTCTATTTCTGTTTTGCAGATAAGTTTACTTGTAGCCCTCTTTTAGGTTCCACATGTAAGCAATATCATATGATATTTGTCTTTGTCTGACTTACTTCACTTAGTATGATCATCTCTAGGCCCATCCACTTTGGTGCAAATGGCATTATTTCATTCCTTTTTATGGCAGAGAAATATTCCATTGTATATACGTACCACATCTTCTTTATCCATTCCTCTGTTGATGGACATTTAGGTTGCTTCCATGGCTATTGTAAATGCAAATCAAAACTACAATGAGGTATCACCTTACACTGGTCAGAATGGCCATCATCAAAAAACCTGCAAACAATAAATGCTGGCGAAGATGTGGAGAAAAGGGAACCCTCCCATGAGCTTCAGTTGAAATTAAAATAAAAATTAATTCAATTGATAAACTTGTTTTCTGTATTGGAAATAACACCTTTCTTCTGTATATTTCATCTACAGGAAACATTGCGGTTGTCCCAATTATCAAAACCATTGGTTTGGGCCTTGGAATCTTAATCTGGGGATCATTTAATGCCTTAATCGGCTGGGCAAGCTCAAGGTAACACAAAGCAAAGTTTCAACTATGATTCTCTGCACTCACACTCTGTGTAAGGCCAGTGCTAAGAATAGGACTAGCTGAGAGGAATAATGCTTAGTTCCTACCTTCACAGAGGTCACTACTGGTAAGGCATACACATAACATATGCTACCTTGAATTACTATTTCCCTTAAGTTCTAAAGAAGTGATCTAACACCCTGATCAAGATAAAGTAAAGAGTTGTCTCTAGGGAAAAAAGTAGGGAGAGAGAAAGGACACTGATATTTATGTTCCCTTTCTATGTGTGGCAATTTGCTGGACATATTATATACATTATTCCCATCTCATTTTCACAACTACATGAGGTAAGTGCTATCTTATAAGAGAACTGACACACAAAGAAGATGAGGAACTTGCTGAAGTTCACAGAGCTAATCAGCCAGATTCAAACCCAGGCCTGCTGGTTCTAAAGCCCATATTCTTCCCTCTAGGGTCTGAGCCAGTGTCAGCAAACCCTGGTCCAGCTTCCCAGCCATTTTTGTAAATAAAGTGATATTGGAACACAGCCACACACATCCGTTTAAGGAGTGTCTGTGACTGCTTGTTCCCTAGAATGGTAGAGGTGAGTAGTTGCAAGAGGCCACCCAGCCCGCAAAGCCTAAAATATTTACCCTCTGCCCCTTTAAGGGAAAGTTTGCCAACCCCCAGCTCTAGAGCTGAGCTGTCCAGATAGGGTCACCACAAGCCACATGTGGCCACATGTATTTACATTTAAATTAATTAAAATGTGATAAAGTTAAGCATCGAGTTCCTCAGCTGCACTGGCCACGTGTCAAGTGCTCCATCGCCGTATCTGGCGGAAGCTGTCCTATTGTCCGGTGCAGCCTGGGAACAGCTTCATCATCTGAGAAGATCCTCTTGGACTGCACCACCCTCAGTCAGCATTAAGATGAGCATTCAAGTTGAGTTTGGGAAAATAAATAAAAAGGGGGCTTTTACTCTAACCTTGCTTTCTGGGCCCCTCTTCCCACTCAAAACACTACAACAAGCTCAGTTATAACAAAGCCAACTAACTTCCAGTACATTCTTTCCTGTCCTTTCCTCATCCCCACCCTGCTTTTTACAAGTGCTATTTTCTTTTTCCTGTCCTTGCCTCCTTTCTCTGGCCCTGGGTGGTTCACAGTGATTGTCGGTGATGATCACTACAACCTCAAGACATGGAAAAAAAAAAAAGAATTTAAAGGGATGCCAAAGAGCAGGGATCTTTGCCGAAGCAGTTACTGAAGTCTATTTCAAATATTATACAAAGTAGCAGTCAACTCATCAGCATTCAATTATCCACTTAATCTATTTTTTCTTCCTTCTTCCTTAGTCTTAGTGAGAAAGGGACTTTTCTTTTAGACAAGTACTTTTACATATACTAGCTCATTTAATCTTAAGAAACCTGTACGTGAGGTATAATTGTAGGTATAATTGTACCAGTTTTAAACATGGGAAATTGAGGCACAATAAAGATAGTTAATTTACCCAAGTCACAGGTAGTAGGTGAGGGACCTAGGATTTCAATCCAGGAATCTGACCCCGAGTCAATGGCCTTAAACACTGTGATGAACACATAATCAACAGTATCTGCTTTGATATGACTCTTTCAATTTCCAGGTTTGGCTGGTTTGGAATGGATGCAGAAGAGGTGTCAAAACCACTGCTCAATTACATCGGAGCCGGGCTGTCAGTAGTAAGGTACATGGCCATTTCTTATGATTTAACTTTTCTTCCCAACACTCAGAACACTTGTTAAAGATCCTGATGTGTTTACATTGCTTTACACCCACGTCTCACCAATCAACATGATTTTTTCTCAGATTCTTTATTTACATTGACAGGCATGGTTTCAGAGGACAGAAAGTATCAGCTCTGGGGTCAGGGGCCCCAGCCTCAGTGGTCAAAACTCTGAGACCTTGGGAAACCTTTTAGCTGCTGTGAAGCTCATTTTCATTATCTGTAATATTCAGAAAAATCATAAGACATAGCTCATAAATCAGGATCAAATAGAATTAAAGTATTTTGCGAACTAGAAAATGCTATAAGTCAATGTTATTCTGGCTTCCTGATGCTCTGAAATAGCCACTGATTCTCTCTTATTACTCATGTATTCTTTGCCACTCAGTTCCCACTTTCCTGTCACGTCACTCAGCTCTTCTCAACCCCCTCAGTTAACCACTCTCTCACCTGTGACAACACACACTCATGTAAATACCTGTTTGGGGACGTCTAGTTATATTCACTGTCTGAATGGCAGTGTTCAGTCCATAAAACCATCACAGAATTAGGTCACCTTAGATTCGGTCCCTTTTCCTCTCTAGAGTCCATCTGTATTTCCTGTCAGCACCTCTCATAATGGATAGTATTGCCTGCGAAGATTTTAGTACTTTTTTATTCTTCAGGGAAAGAACACTGTATTTCCCTTCCTCCTGCGGTTGATGGCTTTTCTCCAGCCACATTCAGGAACAATCCCTTTGTCGCTGAAGTGTTGCCTTAGAGAGTTCTTCCAGGCCAATCGGAGAGGAAATAACATTGATTATTCTAAAATAGCAGATTCTTGACATTTTTGGTTAGAGGCAATTTTGTATATTTTGTACAATTCACATAGCATTCGAGCTTTGAAGAGCTCTCTCAAAAAAAACATTTCTTTACAACCCAAAATTGGAATGTAGAATGCCTTCATCTTGACTTAATGATAATTTGAGGCCAATTTATCCAGTCCATCAGGCTTTGTTTTTCTCCATGTTCCTTCTTCCTTTAGAAAGTGTACGTTCTCTAAAATTACAAATTATTCACGTTCTATCACTTCTACTTGTGTGACCTTGGGCAAATCACTTAATTTCTCTAAACCCTGGTTTCTTCATCTGGGGATAAAGTGGGGATAATAATTGCACCAGCCTCATAGGATATTTTGAGGATTAAATAATATGTTCAGTGCTATGTATAGTGCTAGATACATGGCTAATGCTCTATATGGTAGGTAATTTTAATTACAATAGTCACTCTTTTAATTAATAACTATTTCATGTTTGGTTACTGTTACCCCTTTGGGCCTATGTTGTCCAACTCAACAGTTAACTAGCTAGCGTGCCTGGGAGTCACCCAACTTAGTCTAGATCTTGGTCTGAGGCAGGAAAATGCAGTGATCTCTTCTGTGGTGCATCCTGCCTCTCTTCTAAGTTTCTTTTGTTGACCTGAAACAAATAGATGGCCAGATTGTCCCCAGCAAAAATGGGTTTATTCAGGATCAGCAGAGAATTGCAGTTCGGGGTCTGTAACCATGGCGAGCCAGTACAAGTCCCTCACATCAAGGGAAGGAGAACGCCTTTATAGAGGACACAGGGAAGTTGGGAGGGTTATAGTAAACAAGGAGTCCATGGCTGTGCATTGGCTGAGGCCTGGCCAGGAAGGAAGAGAGGTCTGCCTCTTTCCTGTTGGGCTCTGCTATGATCACAGGGCCTGTGAGCTCCCCATTCTGGTCTCTCGACTCTATTTAACTGAAGTTTATGTTTGTTAATATTTTTAACCAAGGAATTTCTTGAACCTTTCCATTTTAACTCCGTTAAATCCGTTTGTTCTGAAGGGAATTCATTGAAATGACTTGGAGTTTCATAGCCAGTATAAGGAAACTTGGAATCTGGTTACATTGGTTTAGGATGTTGCTTTTCTTTTTAAAATGGAAACAACTGCTCCCATCCTCTGTACAGTCAATGGTAAAGCGTTGCTAAGGTCATGTCTAGCCTTACGTCTTCCCTACGTGTTATCCAGGGTAAGTATCAGTCAGTCTCCATATCCAAGACCACCCCAGGCATCTTAAACAGCAGAGGATTTAGCACAGGGAATTGTTGACAAAAAGTGTTATAAATCCCAAAAGAGCAAAGGGAGAAGGCGGCATCACCCAAAGCCCCAGGGCACCCACTCCAGCTGGCACTGTGGGGAGAAATATGTCTGCCCTGAGCTGCTGACATCCTTGCAGCCACCCAAGGCAAGATGATACCTGGCCCCACCCCACCCCCACTGCTGGCAAAGCCGAGATGAGGCACAGTTTGGGCAAATGTAATTTTCAGTCTCCTAGTCCCCATGGTTCAGGGTGGAAGTGGAGCGGATGCCAAGAAACAAAGTCCAGGACACTCTCTTAGACATGTTTCAGTGAAGATCCAGGAGTCGGAGTTCACAAGAAGACAGATTTCCTTTTCAATTAAAAAAAGGCTTTGAGGACTTCCCTGGTGTCACAGTGGTTAAGAGTCCACCTGCCAATGCAGGGGACACTGGTTCGAGCCCTGGTCTGGGAAGAGCCCACATGTCTCGGAGCAAATAAGCGCATGTGCCACAACTACAGAGCCTGCACTCTAGAGCCCTCGAGCCATAACTACTGAGCCCATGTGCCACAACTACTGAGTACACATGCTACAACTACTGAGCCCAGGAGCCACAACTACTGAGCCTGTGTGCCACAACTACTGAAGCCTGCATGCCTAGAGCCCGTGCTCCGCAACAAGAGAAGCCACCGCAGTGAGAAGCCCATGCACCACAACGAAGAGAACCCCCGCTCGCCACAACTAGAGAAAGCCAGCGTGCAGCAATGAAGACCCAATGCAGCCAAAAATAAATAAATTAAAATTTTAAAAAAAGGCTTTGAATTATCCTTGAATCTACTCTCCATTCTTTTCTCTACTTCCTTAACTTGCTTCCTCTGTAGAGTTGTGTTGTGAAGAAACCCAGATCTTTGATTCTAGCGGTTAACTTTCTTCAGAGCCACAGTCCTTACATAGAACTGTGGACCAGGCAAAACATCTCGACATGCATGTCCCCCGGGTGCCTCCTACTCCATCTCAGGTGGGGCTACCTGTGGAAGGGGACCCTGCCAGGTCAGGCACAAGGTCAGCCCTGCACAAACCCTGGGCCGGTGGTTCCTTTCTATTTGCCTTCAACATTTCCCAATCAGAATTACTTTTCTTACTTTAGCCTTCCCTGAAAACTGGTCCCTCTTCCTGCGTTCCTTCTCTCCGTAGATGGTATTAGCCACAGTCATTCAAATTCAGAACCTCAGGCATCTTGAATTTTTTTCCTTTGTACCCAACCCTGTATCAAATCCTGTAAAATTCTTTCTGAATCTTTCACAGGTTCCTCCTCTCCTTTCCCTTGGTCCCATACTACCTACCCACCTGTATACAGTTGGAAAAATCTCACATCTCAGTTCCCTAGTTCCATTCTTTTCTGTTGCTAGTATGACTTGCTTGTATCTGCTCTCAAATCAGGACATCACTCTTCTATTTAGGAACCCCTGAAGGCTCCCCACTGGATTCAGAGTAAATCTGTCTCCTTAATCCAGCATGTCCTCCACAGTTAGAGATTCAACACTTCTTCCTAGCACAGTTTCGCCGTGAGTTGTCAGTTCACTGACCCAGGATTACTTATCATACCCGACACTTCCTTCAGCCCCAAAAGCCCTTTCCTCTGCCTTCCTGAAATATCAGTTAAGATTTCCCATTCTATATGATGTTTTCTTGATCTTCTTCTTCCTAATTATCAATAGAATGAGTCGCCCCTAAACTCCCATTGTATTTTGCACTTCTTCTATTACCCACATTCTCAGGGTCTGTGTTGTATTATTCAGACAACCCTCTTTATCCTTAAACTATGAGATCCTGAAGGACAAAGTCTGTTATTTTCTTTGTGCACCATTTCTCCCACCATCACTATCAGACTTCGCTGCACGGTGCTTGACATATAATAGATGCTGTTGAAATCAGTTGTCAGTGTAAACACACACGTGAGTTTTACTAATAGTAATGTGTATAGGGTTGCAAATCTAGGGAAATTAGAAAGGTTGAAAGTATAGAGAAGTACCCTTGCGTATAACATATTGATTTATTTTTAAAGTTTCCCATGCTTTTGAAAGCATTCACAGACTCGATCATGGAACTTTGTGTTTGACACACTGTACCAAGTTCTTCAAGTCTGTAGCCCAGAAGACCTTGTGATCTATTTGGCTTTATGTTCATATCCATAAGATACATCTCATTACCTTGTCCTAACTTAGTGCCACCAGATTCCCTCTTGACCTAAATGAGCTGGAGTCTTCTTTCTGACTTACCCATTTTATGTCTAGTACACAGGCTCAGACCACTGATTCCTTAGTCTTCATTTCTTCCTCATGCTCAGCACCCCATCTCCCATCCAATTTGTAGTTAAACTTCTCAACTGACTAGCATATTTTGAGATTTTTATCATGTGCCAAAAAGTACCCCGAGAATTTTGTAGCCATTACTATTTAATTCTCATCACAGTTCTGTAAAGCGGGTATATCTCCATTTTTAATTTTATTTATTTAAAAAAATCTTTTGGCTGCGTGCGGGCTTTCTCTAGTTGTGGTGAACAGGGGCAACTCTTCATTGTGGTGCGCAGGCTTCTCATTGTGGTGGCTTCTCCTGTTGCAGAGCCCGGGCTCTAGGTGCGCAGGCTTCAGAAGTTGTGGCTCGTGGGCTCAGTAGTTGTGGCACATGGGCTTCAGTAGTTGTGGTGCATGGATTTAGTTGCTCTTTGGCATGTGGGAGCTTCCCAGACCAAGGCTTGAACCCGTGTCCACTGCATTGGTGGGCGATTCTCAACTGCTGTGCCACCAGGGAAGTCCCTCCCCATTTTTTAGATGAAAAAAGTTGAGGGTCAGAGAGATTAAGTGATTTGTTGGAGGGTCACACAGTTGTTTGAAGAAGCACTCTAGGGCTTTTCTCTGTGTCCTTCAAGTATATTTCTAACATATCATCCTCTATTGCTATTAGAAAAATAGATGGGTCTATACAAAGTAGAGGGTTTTCATGGTAACTTTGAGAAGAAAATGCAGTTGCAGTGTCTAATGTTAGCTTTGTGAATTAACATGTATATGAGAGCACACACATGCCTATTTAACAATTAAGATAGACACATATGATCAGGTTTTATGCATTCAATTTTACTGAGTGTCAGGTACTTCGAGGACCTTGAAGCAGATGGAAAATGTGGTTCCTATCTTCTATTGAATTGGAAAGTCTTTAGAGAAAAAAGATTACATGGACCTGTGGCAGATGGTCTGGACCGTGTGATGACGATTCTCAGTGTTTCGGGAATTCAGAGAAGAGGAAGATAGGGGAGGACCGGCCGGGGGTGGGGCTCCCTTCTCACAGTCAGCACTTCACGTCTCCTCTAGTTTGGGTAAGAGGTGAGGACACAGTGTGTCCAGCTAAGGAAGGCTCACAAGCACGACGTACAAGCTTGGAGCAGGGGCTGGTCAAGGAAAGAAGTCCTTGGGGGGATTATGTTGAGAAAGGTTGAATGGGGCATGAAGCAGAGAGCAGTAAAAATCAAAGCGAAACTTGAATTTCCTATGGAAGGGAATATGGAACCATTCAAGTTTATAAAGCAGCCAAGAGACTGAACTAAGGAAGCTAACTTGACATTTTAAATTTTTGTACAAAAGATAGCATATCTGGGTTCACTAGTCTGCACTCAGCTACCTATACTATTTCAGTCTCATGTGTGCTTTGAAAACTTCTTATATTGCTTTAACTTTTGAACCATGCAAATGTTTTTAAAAAGGAATATCAAAAGTATACCAAAGTTGTCAGTTTCCTTCAGTTAATTTAATATTTTAACACATTTTAGCGATTTGGCGTGGTTCAAAAGTCAAGGTCAGTGAGGCATTTGTTACAAAGATACTGGACATGAATAGTCAGTGCCTTGGGAGAGAGAGGTTAAAGGGCAAAAAGGCATTAGGCTTAAGCATGTGTTTTTATCTCTTAAAATATACTCTGGAGGTCTTTCCATATCAGAGCACAGAGGGCATCCTCATTCCTTTTTCATGGCTGTGTCATATTCCACTGGATGATCATGAAGGTCGGCTCACCTGAGTGTGGCTGTGCTTGTGTTAGAGGTCCCAGAGCAGGACTGGTAGGGTCAGGAGTGGACACACCTATGCCTTTGGTACATGGCCTCAGGGTGTCCTCTGCAGGGGTCACACAGTTCTGCACTCACACCAGTTGTACTTATCTCCTCGAGTTTGTCCAGTTGAGGATGTTAAGCTTTGAGGGGTTTGTCAATAGAAGAGGTGAGATATATTATTTCAAGGTGTTTCCATTTGTGTTTTTTACCATGTGATTCCAGGGTTAAGCATGAATAAAAAGAAAGATGGGGCCATTGACTGAAATAAGAAAATCAGGAGAAAGATCTGATTTAGGAGGGAAGCTTATGAGTCTAGCTTTTAAGCTATTGTAATTAAGGAAAAGGAGAGATGTCAAAGAGAATGGCTGTGCTGGAGAAATGGCAGGACCCCTGAAGAGGCAGTTTGGAAGTAATCATCGTATCATTAAGACTTCATTTAAGCTGTGTTTTCCCTTAAAATTCGGACAACTTAATGTGAACCAGGGTTGTGATAAATGTCACTAAAATTTCTTTTCTTTGCAGCGCTTTCATATTTTTGTTCATCAAAAGCAAAATACCAACTAACACATATTCTGTGGACACCACGCCATTAATAACAGAGCATGTGAGTAGAGAATGAGAACCACCTTGATCTGAAACATATAGTTAAGACAAAAGGAAAATGCATGGATTTGAACGCAGATAAGAGGGTAATGGGGTATTTTTTTAAATCAGGGCTATCTGAAATATTTTAGCATATTTATTATGGCTAGGTCTATGTAGCAATCAATATTTCCACAGTAAAGATGCTCAACAAACACAGAGGTCTACTTATTTTTATTAACGGTAGATCCCTACTAGGAGATGTGCACACAAGCCCATATTTTGGAATAACTTAAGGATTTCCGCAGTACGGGAATGCTGAATACTGAAGAGGAACATGAAAGTGACTTTAGAAAGGGGGAGGAAGGAGGCTTTAAAGTAGGACTGGGGGAGGGCAGGGGCCACAGATAAGACAAAGCCAGTGAAAGGGTAAATCAAATCACACGAAAGTGGGAATTAGACTTGACTTTCTTCTATTTCTCTTTTCTGCTGTATCCCATTCCACTCAAAGGTGAAGACAGGAAATATGTAAGGAGTCACTGTTTTGACCCTGAAGAACATAAATTAGTCTGGAATAGCATGTCTAGGTTAAACAGGGGCAACCTTTACAAGACAGCCCACAGCACTAGGGCCAGTGGCTCTGTACACAGAAGTGGTTCCAGGGCAAACCGCCATGGCCATGAGCACAGACTCCAGCCCCACTGAAGCTGAGTGTCTCGTGCACCTGCCGAGGGCCCAGTGCTGGCTGCCGCCCTTGAAATCCCACCTCCCACCCACACACTGAGGCGCTGCCTCCCTGAAAGGCGCTGCCTCTACTTCTTACTTCAAAATGAATCATTTCTTCCCCTTCCTTCTTCCCCTATCAAAACTCTTATCAACTAAGGTGACAGAAACCTTAGTTAAATTGACACTAAAGTCAAATAATAAGAAGCTTAGGTGTTAGAGGAAAGAGATGTATTGATCCGTAGGCCTCTCTGATCAGGGAGATGTTTCAGAGAGAATGAAGGAGTGAGACGGGGAGAAGGTGGCTGGTATTCCTTGCCCACTTTAGGGACCCAGATACCTCCTAACCAACTTCCCTGCAAACAAAGGGGGAAGAAAGGAAGATAAATGCAACTTGGTAAAAGCTACAGAGCAGGCTAATGGCCTTAGCTTTTTCCATCAAGATGGAAGTATGTAAGCAAACTTAAGTTTAAAGATACATAAAATGTATTGGTTACGATGCTGGATACATCACGAGCTGCTCGTGGGGTGAGAAAGCATGGTTGCCAAAGGAAAGCTTGATTTAGCACATAACGAAGAATTCAAATGTACAACAGTTTCTCATCTCTTATGAAAGCATTAGGAGTATGGCATCAAGTAAACTTCAACTAAGAGACAAAGATGGTTACATTCAATAGTAGAAATATTATGAATTTGCTCATAACTTTTCCTGACTTAGAATATTAGCTAATCTTAAAACAAGGCTGGAAATGTTTTGTTAGCTAATTTAGTTAAAGAATCTGGATAAAAATATGCCTATTGATCTTAAGTATTCCATAGTAGAAGAATCTAAGTTCTAATTTCTTTACAAGTTATTAAAATTTGCAAATAGAATGCAAGCATTAATAAATTTTGTTAGTTTTGACAGCTGTATCAAAATAGCCATTTAATAAACTGTGAAAAACATTTAAACAGAGAAGTTGCCCACTGCCAGACCATTCTGAGTGAAAGAGAAACAGAATCAGAAACATTTGAGTCTAGAGATGCCCACAGAATCAGTATACAGGGTGACATGGTCATATTTTAAAGTGTGTTTGAGAGAGAAGAGAAAAACACTGAAAATCTTCTTGTCACCAGTGTGGTTATCCATTGAATGCTGTTTTCCTTTTGATTTTTGCCAATGTTTTCAATAGGTGATTAACAAAACTCCAGATCCCGATCCTGATTATTCCTGGGTGGATAAACTTTCTACAGTGCAAAACCGCTTAGTGTAAGAAGAGGTTCTCTTATTCTGCTTTATATTTGGTTAAAGCAAGAGTGAAGTAATATTCATCTGAGTTCAAGACAAAAATGGTAACACAAGCTTTGACCTCCTAGCTCCATGGTAGAGAGACTTTCTAGTCGCTTGCTGAATTTTAAGGTACAGAGGGCCTTGGTCTCAGTGCTCCAAGGAATTCCTAAGCCACTGCAGTGTCTCTAGCCAATAATTAGCTGACAAAAGCAATCTCATTTTACAGGACTTTCATGCCTAAAGTAAAAGTAAAGTTACAAAAAAAAAAAAGAAAAGTAAAGTAAAACTATCAGTCACAGAGTATAATGGCCAGTATGCTCCCAGCCATCCCAATTGAATTAGGTCCACGTCTCCATTACATTACCCAGGTTGCTCTCCACTGGAAATACCTCCACTCGTGTGTCAGACAGTTTTATAATCCCAAGATATTTATTGTCAAATATAGTAGAATATTTTGTGTCAGTGTAGGTCCTAGTGCCCACCCCCAATTCTTTGTATCAAGACCAGGAGAGTTAGGCTCAATGACAGCCCTTATATTTTAGGGTTTTGGGGGCTGGCAAAGAAATATGAGAATGTTTATGCTTTATGTATGAAAATTTTGTATATTTTATAAAAGAAATATGGATATGTAATAGTATGTAGTTTGCATTTTTCAGTTGAGAGCTGTTTTAGACTTTCTGTAGTGACACCTCAAGAATAGAAGGCATGTCCTCTGTTAGTATATACAATGACCTCACAGTGGGAAAGAGGCAGTACTGGGCACATAATAGATGCTCAGTAAATATTTGAATAACTGGAATGAATGAAAGAATGAACTAACCCACACACTTTGGAAGAAATAAATATGTTGCTATTTTTGCTTTGGAACAAAATAGATCTATCAAACAAAATATTTTTCACAAAGCATTGCCTTTGTTAAGGGAATATTTGTTAAGAAGAATGTTTTCAGTTGTCTCATTGGCCAGCCTAGTCTATTAGTCTGGTCTGCATTTGGGACCCTCCTCCAGGACCAGGTGGTCTAGGCCTCCCCAAGATGCAGGGGTTTCCATCATGAACAGAGCTCACTGGCCATGTGAGTGCCTACAGTCTCATATTCCTTAAAACACCACTAAAATAGACTTCTTTTTTTGGGGGGGCCGCACCCCGCGGCATGTGGGATCTTAGTTCCCCAACCAGGGATCGAACCCATGCCTCCTGTAGTGGAAGCATGGAGTCTTAACCACTGGACCATCAGGGAAGTCCCTAAGCATTTGTTTTCAAGCTTGGAAAGGTATGGTTTTTGCCTAAAACTCTTTCCTGTTTCATGCCATTGTCCTTTGTATTAAGCCAAAGGGATTGTTCCAAAATATTAATCACCTCCCCACCAAAACCATTGGAAACGCTTGCTTCATGCAGATATGGCCCAAGTCTGAGGGATCAACGTGACCCTAGTGCTTAAGGCAAAACATTTTCTTCTTACAGAAAGTGATGTTTTATCTGAAATATTCGAATTATTTTGTTAGGGAATTCCCTGGCAGTCCAGGGTTAGGACTTGGCACTTTCACTGCAGGGGGCCCGGGTTCAATCCCTGGTCTGGGAACTACGCTCCCACAGGTCGTCGGCACAGCAAAAAAAAAAAAAAAAAAAAAAAAGGTTTCTTAGGGCTTCCCTGGTGGCGCAGTGGTTGAGAGTCCGCCTGCCGATGCAGAGGACACGGGTTCGTGCCCTGGACCGGGAGGATCCCACATGCTGCGGAGCAGCGAGGCCCGTGAGCCATGGCCGCTGAGCCTGCACGTCCGGAGCCTGTGCTCCGCAACGGGAGGGGCCACAACGGTGAGAGGCCCGCGTACCGCAAAAAGAAAAAAAGAAAAAAAAAAAAAGGTTTCTTAAATTATGTTATTAACTCAGCACTTCCCCTTGACCATGCCTAAGACATAGGCGAGTCTGGGATCTCAGTAGCTGTTTTGAACAAACGTGTGTTTGGCCCTTAGTCTATTCTAGTCATTATTATTATCTGTGCTATCGTCACAAAGGGTTTACAAAAGAAGCATCGGGCACGGTGTCAGCCTACAAATACTGCATAATTTAATGAGAGAGCCAGGTTTATTTATGTCACCTGTAGAATATGATGGCAATATTCTCACCTACGTAATGACAATTTATCATGATAATCCATTGCAGCATCTGTAAATCATGTCCTTCCACCATTAGATGGTGGAGGACTGAAGCTGCATCACAGTAAGGTGGCATCAGGTACCTTGACCCTGCAGGGCACTCCTGGGGCTTTTGCTTGTCACCCCACTTGAGATAGATGGGTGATTGCTACATAATGCCTTGTGATTTCCATTTTGAAGCATGCTTTTGATATGATTGCATGTGTGCGTTTGGCAGAAACATTGCTTTGGGCCCAGATGCATAGTGATTTATTTGTTTTTAAGGGGCTGCAGCCTCGCGGTAATATCTGGAATACTCTATGGATCTACATTTGTGCCCATCATTTACATCAAGGACCACAGCAAGAGAAATGATAGCATATATGCAGGGGCAAGTCAGAACGGTGAGAGGAAAAAGTTATTTTACTTTATAAATAAACTCAATACCCATGTTTCTAGTTAAGAGTATAAAAAGAATGGGACTGTGGTAGATATTGGTACATAGATTTGTCGATGAAAATTCAATTAACAGTCAAGTTAAGAAGCGAAAAAAGGGAATTTTATCTGAGCCAAACTGAGGATTATAACCCAGGAGACAGACTCTCAGAAAGCTCTGAGAACCCTTCCGCCTGTTAAAAGGCAAACGCATTGTCATATACTTTTTCTAGACAAAGGTTCGTACATCAAAATGACATACTGATATTTTACATAAAGTTCACCAAGGATACATAGTCCAGGTAAGAAGCTACAAAGGAGCAGCAGGTCACCATGACCTTCCACAGAGCTGGGAAAGAACACTCTTCTTTTAAGAAGTTATTATACATTGGTAGCATCAGAAGCAAAAAAGAAATTGATCGTTATGGTCAAGCAAGCACTCCCATTTTGAGAAGCTCCAGTTAAAGGGTAATGCAGATGCACACCTCACATTAGGGAAGAAGGAAGCCCAGACAGACACAGAGAGAATTTGATGTTTAGATTTTCTCGTCGCACCTTAAAATAAAATTTCATTTCATCAGATTTGATCTTACGTTGTCATTGTAAGTGGTGAGTTAGAAGGGCACAGGAAACTAAAAAAAATAAAATAAAAGACTGTTTGAATATTTTCATGTGATCTTTAACATACAAATAGAATCAATTTTAGTCAGGATTCATTTCAGCTACTTGGATCTTAACACATGGTTTCTGGCTTTACTGCAAGATTTGGAGATTATTTTCCAGTTTGATGATCTCTAGGAAAATATGTATTCTTCCCCTCTTTAAATAAAAACAAAAAACAAAAAACTGAAGTGTAGCACATAGTACTTTAAAATCAAATAAAGGTCAAAATATGGCCTGCTTAGTATATTATTTTTTGAGCACAGAGTAACGCATTGAAAGGCCCAATGTAATGCTTCCAAATTATCTCAGTTTCTAGCGCTAGAATTAATCTCTCAAGACGTCACTTCCACATAGTGTGCAACAGCCTTCTGCAGGCTCCAAAGGAGGTGAGAGTATCTAATTCAGGATCCTGTGATTATACTGAAACGTGGCTTACACCCACAAAACAATAAAAGAATGATATCGTGGTTAAGACAGTTCTACATCCATGGCACAGAAAATGAATGTCATCTGTGATCCGATAAGGGAGACTTCTGGAGGGCAAGTCATGAGGGAAAGATTGATGGAGAAGCCGGTTTTTGAACTCTAAATGAGCAGATAGACTTTGAGTGACTACCATGGTCTGTTTCTTCCTTTTTATATTCAGCCCCACGAACAGTACTCAAACTTTTATTAATTTCTGACTTTTTTTAAAGATTTTATACAAACACCTTTTGTATTTTTATTCTTTTCATTTTAAAGGATAAAAACTAATAAAAATAGAATAGCATAGGATAAATTAAGAGAGAAGGAAAAAAGAGTGACAAAAGAAAAGAGCCATGAAAGAGTAGAAAAACTGTGCTACACTTGTACACTTGCTAGTGATGAGTCATAATCTGGCTCTAAGATTTCTTACAGCCACAAAGGAAATCAGATCAGTCCCAGAATTCAGCAAACACAAGATAAAAACAACTAATTGTTCAGGAGTACAGTTGTTCTTGGTACTGGGACATAATAAACAATGTCCTCAACAATCTCTTCCCATAAATAGTACAATCAGTTCTTAGGGACAAGAACTTATGACAACTCAAATGTCATCTGATAGAGATACACTTTATTTCAATTGATTCAAAAATAATTCAAGGGGGCATATTTTTTTAATGTCACTTATTTAACAATCACATAAATGGTATATGCTCTGTGCTGGGCACTGTTCTAGTTACAGTAATAACTCAAGTGATCCTCCTAGCAACCTTACTGGTTGGATACCATTATAATTCCGGTTTTATAATTGAGAAAATTAAAACAGAGAGAGAGTAGGTAACTTACTCAAGTCTCCAAATTAGCAAGTGGTGGATTGATGAGTCCCACCAGGTTGTCAGTGTTTTAATCGCTAGATTATGCTGCCTTTTCTGATGGTCTTTGGGTGGATGTGCTGTGATATGGCTCAGAAGTAGGATTTAAGACTTTAGAAGAAGAGACAAACCCTTTGACTTTCAAGATTTTCTGGCTAAACAAGGCCACTCATCTTTCTCCAAATTTAGTTGAGAGAAACATTGAGCCCAGGGTGAACTTCCCAGCCAAGAACCTGCATTACACCCATCTGTTTGGCCAAAGGACCCTCTGCTTTAAATAGTCAGTGGAGTTGGGTTTCTCAGATATTGGGCCACCATCTGTGTTATTAACTCCCCCGTGTAATTAGGTTTATAGAAAACAAATAAAATCCTCTTTGGAATAACTTCCTGAATATCCTTCTGTATAGCTGCCTGGGTAGCTGCCATCTGCAACCTGGAAGCTTGTCTCCAGATTGATCAATACACCATATAAAATTAGCACTTCTAAAATTTTTTTACACACCATCCCCCAACTACAGTCTACTTGGAGATTTGCTACAATGGCTATAGCCATCAGTAAAATTAGGTCTGATACCTGTTCTTAAAAAAGGAGATATGTTCTTTGTTATAAAGCAGAAACTAACACACCATTGTAAAGCAATTATACTCCAAAAAAGATGTTAAAAACAATTTTTTTAAATTTAAAAAAAGGAGATATTAATATTATATTCACATAATGTTTGTTATTTCTTATTTAGCTTTCCAAGATAATCATAAAAGCCAGTCTTTTAGATTTGATTATAGTAACTAACTTCTTACTATTTTAAATATGTTAATTAAAATTCTATATAAATAACATGTAGTGGGCTTCCCTGGTGGCGCAGTGGTTGAGAGTCCGCCTGCCGATGCAGGGGACACGGGTTCGTGCCCCGGTCCGGGAAGATCCCACATGCCGCGGAGCGGCTGGGCCCGTGAGTCATGGCTGCTGAGCCTGCGCGTCCGGAGCCTGTGCTCCGCAACGGGAGAGGCCACAACGGTGAGAGGCCCGCTTACCGCAAAAAACAAACAAATAAACAAATAACATGTAGATGATAAAATAGAATTAATGCTTCCTTTACATTTAAGGTTGATTTGAGTGAGTTTGTTTTATTCTTAGAACTCCAGATGTATTTGAAATGACTAAACTGATATGCTTGAGAGTTTTCTAACCTGTATTTCCAGATTTAGACTACGTTTTTGCACACTTCAGCGGCATCTTCCTTGCAAGTACAGTCTACTTTCTGGCCTACTGTATAGCCATGAAAAATAATCCTAAACTATATCCCAAAGCAGTCTTGCCAGGTAAGAATATTAATGACAGAAACTCTTCTTACTCTGTGAAAGTATCATGCCCTATTCATTTAGCTTGAATAATCATCTTCTGGAAACCAAGCCATTCTCTGTGTGTGTCCGTTTTTGTGTGTCTGTGTGCATAGGTGTTCATTCCCTCAGTGACTTTGGCCCAGTTCACCACCAAATATGAAGGATTTAAAAACCATGAAACTGGGTTTGAAATGCCAAGTCATTATTACAGAACCTAGAACTTGAACAATGAATCTAAGATTATTTCCTCTGCTGAAACATCTTGTGTACTGAGGATCAGACTTTAGTATTTCTTCTTCACCAACTAAGGATGTATATTAAAAGTCAGAGTCCTGGGGCTCTCTCTATATTTTTATTTATCCATCTATCTATCTAACTATCTATCTATCTATCTATTTATTTATGGCTGTGTTGGGACTTTGATGCTGCCCTCGGGCTCTCTCTGTTTGCAGTGATTGGGGGCTACTCTTCGTTGAGGTTCATGGGCTTCTCATTTTGGTGGCTTCTTTTGTTGCAGAGCACAGGTTCTAGGCACGTGGGCTTCAGTAGTTGTGGTGCACAGACTTAGTTGCTCCACAGCATGTGGGATCTTCCTGGACCGGGGATCAAACCCATGTCCCCTGCATTGGCAGGCGAATTCTTAACCACTGCACCACCAGGGAAGTCCAGTATATATTTTTAAAGTGTCAACAAATACAAATCTCCAGTCACTTGGGAAAATAAACATTTTCTCCAAAAATTTAGGGGAAATTATTTTAAATTTTTAAAAAGTTATGTTAGGGGCTTCCCTGGTGGCGCAGTGGTTGAGAGTCTGCCTGCTAATGCAGGGGACACGGGTTCATAGCCCTGGTCTGGGGGCATCCCACATGCTGCGGAGCAACTAGGCCCGTGAGCCACAACTACTGAGCCTGCGCGTCTGGAGCCTGTGCTCCGCGGCAAGAGAGGCCGCGATAGTGAGAGGCCCGCGCACCGCAATGAGGAGTGGCCCCCGCTTGCCGCAACTAGAGAAGGCCCTCGCGCAGAAACCAAGACCCAACGCAGCAAAAATAAATAAATTAAAAATGTGTGTTCGCGTTTGTGTGTGTTAAAAAAAAAAAAAGTTATGTTAAATGCACATGCTTTTGGATTTAATCAGTTAGGCACTGGTAAAAAAATTGAATATATATTAAAAAGTTATAATTTCTCACTTATTTAAGAGTTTGCTATAATTCGATATGGAATATAGATCCACAAGTAAAATTTTTTAAAGAACAAAATAAAGCATATGTCCGAGATTCACTTTGAGTGCCTGATTCATTTAAGCCAAAGAGTACCACTGTACCACTATACCGTTTTAGAAAATGGTAGAATATTTACTGAATGCCTAGCTAAAGTATCAAAAATTTTAGCTGATATTTTTATTCAAATTCTAGGAGTCTTTTTCCCCTTAGCTAAGCATCATTCTGAATTTCACAGATTTTTATGGTCATGGTTTAGAGTAAATGGTGTTTGCAGAATATGTTCAGACCCAGTATCTTCCCTGGGTCCCCCTCCATTACCCAATCTTTACCTCAACTACTATTTTGGGTACTTGATTTCATGTCAATAAGGTAAAAGGTGATCTTTATACCCACAGCAGTCAAGAAAAGAGAAATCATTTGGTTTCCAAAATGGTCCTAAAACATGGCTAAAAAACCCATGTTGGCCATCAGTGTTGATAGGAGTGTGTTGATCTGAGAACTTTAACATTCCCGCTCTACCTGGAGTGTGGATTTTTCAGGAGGGGAGGTGGTTGGTAAACGTGTGGTGTGTGTGTGTTTCAGGATTCCTGTCTGGAATACTCTGGGCCATTGCTACCTGCTGTTGGTTCATAGCGAACCACTCCCTCAGTGCTGTGGTCAGTTTTCCAATCATCACTGCTGTAAGTAGCTGAACTGCTTTTGAAAATTTTTGTTTTTCAAACGTAAATCTAATTTTTCTCAAGCATTCTTAGTGAATTACTGAAGCCTGTCATGGAGTTTAATTTTTCAGGAGTATAATTAGTATAACAGATTCATGTAGATAAACTGATACCCTCTAATCTCATGTCCTTGATCTCTAAGGGAATATTACTAACCTCATTTTAGCAGGTTTGTTCATCTTTGATACCCTTGCAGTTTTTGTTTGGTCGGTTTACCTAATTTCATTTGGGATATATTGTAATTTGCTATTGATAACAATATTCATCTCTATATAACAGTTTATAGATGTAAAAAATGCTTTTGTGTGTAATATCACACTTGAGTCTCATGACAGCCTTGTGAGACAGAAAGTATTTCAGCCCCCATTCATAGGGCTCGTCAATATTTTAAGGAAGGCTTTCAGAACGTGCTGAAGCAAAGTATTGTCTCTGGATGGTGCCATTTACCATGCATTCGTAATGCAGTTTGCTTCATCTGATTTTTTTAGGTGCCAATCATGTAGCACATAGGTAACAGAAAAACAAAAATGTTTCTTTTGACATAGGCAGGACAGATATTGTCAAGCTTGTCCCCATTTTGAAGATGAGAAAATTGAGGCAATAGCTGACAGAGTCGTCTGAAAGAACATGGCTACGTGGACATCTCAGGGCTTCTCAGGAGAGAGTTTCTTGTATGCAGGGCTACATTTTGCCTTTAGTATAGAATCCTAGAATGTTTCAGGTTCCTTATGGTACCAGGACCGAGACACACACACACACACACACACACACACACACGAATTAATTGCTTTAACGTTGAGCTCTTATTTCTACTCTAGTATCTTAGATTGTTAAGTTGTTTACCTGCCTCCCTGCTTCCTAAATCATCATCATAAACAAAATTTGCCTAAAACATTTTAGCAGCACACCTGTGCAAGCCTACAAAACTGATATTTTTAAACACATTGTCTGGTCTAAAATACAATTGCATAAAAGTTTGAAACATCCTTAAATTTTAATTTAAATTCTGGGTTTCAAACAGCATATCTTGTCAGTTCTGTGTTCATAAAACCGTTGGCTTTATTTTGTATTTGAATTTAGTGGTACACTAAAGTGAACTATTTTAATAGGTTAGGTTTTTATTAGTTTAAAGGGCTCACATTTTGACATTCTTAATTTCTATTGAGGGAAAATGTTATCAAAATTGAGCAAGTTATAAGGAATTCTTTTTTTTTTTTTTTTTTTTTTTTTTTTTGCGGTACGTGGGCCTCTCACTGTTGTGGCCTCTCCCGTTGCGGAGCACAGGCTCCGGACGCGCAGGCTCGGCGGCCATGGCTCACGGGCCCAGCCGCTCCGCGGCATGTGGGATCTTCCTGAACCAGGGCACGAACCCGTGTCCCCTGCATCGGCAGGCGGACTGTCAACCACTGCGCCACCAGGGAAGCCCTATGCACATTATTTTTCAGGTCCAAAAGAACATACTGAAATTTCTTTAGTTATGATATTATCTAATGCCAAAGGAAGTTATAAGTTTATTCATACACTTTTTCCTCTTAAGCCCACTTCTAGATCCTAAGGAAGTAGTTCACTAGAAAAAACAAACTATTTGATTATTAAAATATTTTATTATAAATCACATTAAAGAAACACATTGTATGGCATAAAATATTATAGCATCATCAAATAAAAATGAAAACCATAGAGGAAAAAAAAAGGAAAAAAGTCTCATTTTTTCACCTAACGCTACTTAGTTTAACTCAATAGTGAGCTCAGATTGAGATTATGAATAGTTTTTCCTGACAATATTGTTATATTGTTTTTACAATAGAAGTTTATTTGAGGAAAGTGTCAGGTCAGCTCTCCACCTTACTGTATTTGTGTAGAGTACAGTCACAGAAAAATAACCAATTTAAATAAAATTCTTATTTTTATTTAAGGGTCCAGGATTTATAGCTGCAATGTGGGGTGTCTTCATGTTTAAGGAAATACAGGTATGTACACGAAACGTGTAGGTCCGGTTGAGAAGGGTATTTAATACTATGTGTTATTTTCTGAAAATTGCATGCAACACGAATGAATTTGACAGGTCAGATGCTCAAAGTGCTATTATCTCTAACTAGGAAAGAAAATATTAACGGTATGACAATTATTATGAACATGTTTTTCTCCACCCCAACTTCAGGGAAAAATGCTTTAGTTGACTTTATTTTCCTGTAAGAGATTTTGGTTAAATAATCCAATAAAATATGATAGAGGGGAAATTTTATCTAGTGTAAAATATGGTAGATAAACAAGATGAAAGATTTTTTATCCCAAAGATTAAAATATCCCTGAGGCAAATGGAATTTGGGAATAGATTTTCTGTTGGCTCTCATGCCCCCCAAGGTCCTCCATATCTAACCACCAACTTTACAGGAAAACAGTGTGGTAACAGGTGACAATCACCTCTTCCCTCTCGAGTGTAAATGGTGCTGACTTTTTTTTTTTTTAATTTATTTGGCTGTGTTGGGTCTTTGCTGCTGTGCACAGGCTTTCTCTAGTTGTGGCAAGCGGGGGCTACTCTTCGTTGTGGTGCATGGGCTTCTCATTGTGGTGGCTTCTCTTGCTGTGGAGCACAGGCTCTAGGTGCACAGGCTTCAGTAGTTGTGGCACGGGGGCTCAGTAGTTGTGGCACACGGGCTTAGTTGCTCCACGGAATGTGGGATCTTCCCGGACCAGGGCTTGAACCCATATCCCCTGAGTTGGCAGGTGGATTCCTAACCACTGCACCAACAGGGAAGCCCCCAATGGTGTGGACTTAAAATTGCATTCATCAAATAGTTCTAGGATGTGTGTGTGTATTCTCATTAAATATTGTTTTAGGATTTTTCCCCTTTACCTTTATTTGTGGAAAAAGTCTTCAGTTGAGCAATCTATGTGAATAGTATTTTTGTTGTTGTTGTTGTTGTTGTTGTACGCAGGCCTCTCACTGTTGAGGCCCCTCCCGCTGCGGAGCACAGGCTCCAGACGCACAGGCTCAATGGCCATGGCTCACGGGCCCAGCCGCTCCGCGGCATGTGGGATTTTCATGGGCTGGGACACGAACCCACATCCCCTGCATCGGCAGGCAGACTCTCAACCACTGTGCCACCAGGGAAGCCCAATATTTTGTAATAGTTTTTACTAAAAAAATATATAAACTAGAGACACTGTCAAGCCATCATAGATATAATAATTTTTGTCTTAATAAGCAGCAAATAATTCCTATTTCTAAGAAGATCTGATGTTGCTAATCTCTGGGAGCCATAAAGTGAACATGTCACTGGATAATTCCTAAAATGATTTTTCAGCTTTACATTTAAAACATCATTTCATTCATTCCAAATGAAATGTTTTGACCTAGAAAGCCATAAGATGTTAATACAAGTAAGATTTTCAGATTGAAGAAGTAATAAATTTGTTTAGAAGATACTTGGATCACAATCTTAATTTTTGTGTTTTTAAATTTACAAGACAATTTAAAACATTTATAGACCCATAAGTTACTTTTGTGCACATGTTTCTTACTTATTTTAGTTAGGGTTGCTTTCCACAGAAAGTAATTCTATGCCCAAGGCATGCTGTAAATCTCTTTGCAAATATTTCATCTGCCTCATGAAGGATAATGATTTCTATTTAAGCATTGAGTATTATCCAGCATAACACTCTGAAGCCTTAGAAAAGAACAAGTAAGTAACCATAGCTTATTTACAACTATAGATATAAATAGGCACAAACTAAGAATAGATTTATTATGAAACATTTAAAAATTATTTTAGTCACTACCACAGTAATAATGATACTGAATTTAAAATCTTCTTCCCTAGATACAAGAACTCCTTTGAGAGAGAGAATCCCTAACCATTGGGCCTCATGTTAATTCTTCAGAGTCCTCTAAAAAGACACTAAACACATTCAAAGAAATGTTTTTTTAAGACACCTTTGAAAAAAACAGCTCAGACCAAATAGAGGAGGAACTTTTTAAAATGATAAAACATGACCAAGTAGGGTTTAATTCAGGAATGCAAGGATGGTTCATAATATGCAAGTTAATTAATGCAATTTATTATACTATTAGATAAACAGAAAGAAACTTTGTGACAATATATATTCAAAAGGCATTTACTAAAATTAAAAACCAGTTTTTAATTAAGAAAACAACCTCTTACAATAGTAGAAACCTCTTACAAATAGGAGGAAGCTTTAGTTGATACAAGATGTCTATCAAAAAACAATAGCAAATACGTAACTAAGGTGAAACATAAGAGTTCTCTGTCAATTCTATCTCAATAGAACTGAAAAAATAAGAGTTCTCTGTAAGTTGGAAGTCATAGATTTTCCATCATTGCTATTATTCAGTATTTTCTGGAGATCCTAGCCAGTGTGATAAGATAAAATTAAGAAATAAGAGGACTAGATATAGGAGAGAAAATTGTCATTTGCATATAACATTCTCTTCTTTAAAAATTTAAGAGCATCAGCTGAAAATCTTGAGACCCAATAAGATCATTTACTAAGGCACTGAAATATAGGATAAATATTAAATCAATAGCTTTCCAATATGCCACCAAGAACCAATTAAAAAGAGGAAAATAAATGCTATTAATACCTACAAAAATTATAAAAATAAAAGAAAATAATTAACAAGAAATGTGTTGGATTTATAAAATCTTTTCCTTTACTGCAGAAATTTACTACAAAACATAAAAAACTATCAGAACAAATTGGAGACTCAGATATCCCTGATGGAACAGCTCACTGTGGTTTAGGCAGCACCTCTAATTACATTCAGTGTAATTCAGATAAAATCTCAGTGTGTTTGATCTGCAGATTTGAGAGTGGGTGCAAAAGTTTGGCCAAGTATGTAAGTAAAAATAGAGAGAGGGCAAAGCTGAAAGCACAGCGAGTTTTGCTGACCTTTTAACTCTAGTTTAAAAAGCCTTACAAATCTGTCTACAAACAGAACTTAAGGTGTGTCCAGCGTACTTATTCAATGCAGATACTGAGTTGCCTCTTGACAGCAACTTTAAAGGAAAGTTTTAAATACTTCCCATGCCAACGAGTTTAACAAAGACAACTAGACAGTGATGCCAAAATCCTATCTGAATTTTTAAAATTATTTTTCTTAAAAAGAAGATAAAACCGTAGAGGAAAACAAAACCAAAACGTTTATCTTTATGACTCATAGGTCCTATCAGCTATGTCTTGAAGCAGTCCTCAAAGACACATATTTAAAAGTCTACAACCTGGAGCAATAAGGACTTAATCGGAGATCCAAGCACTTTTTGTGTGAAAAAGTTTAACGATTTTATTTCATTTTAATGACATCAGGGCTCTGATTTGTCTGCTTTGCCCTTGAGACATTCTTTTATATCTGATATCTGTTCTTCTTTGGGAAGTTTGTTTTAGAATCTTATATTTAGCTATTTTAAACTAGACAGACATTATATTTTTAGCAACACATTTTAGTCAGTGTGTCCACAGTAATCCCAATGCAGGGGATTGTTACCACAGCAATTTACAGGTCCGTAGCAACACCCAGATAAAGAATGAGATGATTTGTCATTTTAGTAGCTGTCTCAGAAATCCAAGTTAAACACTTTTTTTGCTTGGGAAGGAATGTTAGCATGATCTTTCTAAGAGTCAACATTCACCTTTGACAAAGGAAAACTATTTTGCCTAAATATAATCAGTCTTTTTATCTAGGACACTAGGCAGTTTGGACAGATTCTTAACCTTAAAAGGGAAAAATTTTTATCCCTTAAGAACATTGTTCTTCTGTCTACATAGACAATAAAATAGAGAGTTTATGAAGCGTTCACATAAGTAGGTGGTAAATTGCTGATAAGTGAGGCCCCATATATTGTTTTTTCTTATTTCAGTGATTGCATCAATTGGCTAATTCACAAAGCACATTTGGAAATTGCCAAATGTATTGAGTGTATTGATGAGTGTATTGATTCTTTGAACAAATATTTATTGAGCGCCCACTCTGCACCAGTACTGGTATCTAGGCAAAGGCTGCAATATTTAAGACTAAGAAAAAAATGTCAGGGACCCTTAACGCCTTCATACAGGAGTGTGTGTGTGTGTGTGTGTGTGTGTGTGTGTGTGTGTGTGTGTAAATAGGCTGCCCTGTGTCTGGCAAGGATTTGTGCTGTCTTTCACTTGTAGAACTTGAATTAGAGTGACTTCTGGTAGGGTTGGTGCTGACAGTGAACCAGGTAATTCAACCAGCCCAACCCAACTTGCAAAGACCACTGTGGTCATCAAACAGACGCAAAATCACCCACTTTAACCCACCTGTTTTTTAAGATGAAAAAGAAGGGGATATACATTTTTGACTATATATTAATTGTCATTAATCTTAAAAAAAAAAGCTGGTAATAGTATCATATGATTTGACTACCAGGAGATCTCAGTGTAATTGAGACCCTATATTACTTGCCTCCTAGTATTGGGTCTATATTTAAAGAGCTATATAGACAGCCTGGCAATCATTCAGAAGGGAACATCCAGGACCGTGCGGGAGCTTGAAACCGTTCCATTTGAAAGATAGTCAAAGAAGCTAAAATATTGACCAGGGAAAAAGATTCTTCAGGGATAAAAGACATTTATTTTTCAATGTTTGAGGGTTTATCTTGTGGAAAAGAGATTAGAATTGATCTATCCGTACCCCTAGAGATGGAACTTATGAGAAATACAATATTTCTACTGCGCACAGGACAGTATTTCTTTGTTAAGGTACAGATGGGCTGGCTGCGGTGGGAAGTGGTCCTCCGTGCTTCCATCTTTAAGACAACATAGCTGGGCGAGTAAACTCCATCTCTGTTTTTCCCTTGCCCTTTAGACTGGTCTCTGTCTCTCCATCTGCACTGCATCGTTTCTGCCCAGGAAGACTGCGATCACCTTCTCATTGGTTCCCTTGCATCCATTCTGGCCCCCTCCAATCTGTTCACCATCTGCAAAAGCGTGGGCTTTACAAAATGCAAATCCCATCTTTTTGCCACACCCAGCTCTGCCTATTTCTCCGATGTTTTCCCACTGCTTGGAAAAATAAAACCAAAAGTAGAGCATGGCCTCTAAGAGGCCTGTGTGCTCAGGCCCATAGCTTCCAACCTCAGCGAGCTCCACCTAACTCACTGCTGTAGCCTCTTGGACCTTTTTTTAATCCTCTCGGACCTTCTTTTAATCCCTGGCGAGTACCATGTTTCTCTTGCAGCAGAGCTCTGCACACACACTCCTTCCACCCAGGATCTCTACCTGCTACCCTCCTTCCCTGCTCAGTTCATTGATACTAAGAAGCTCAACTCAACCTCAAACCTCCCACCTTAAGATTCCTTGGTAACACACAAACAGCCTTGGGTGTTTGCTTGTCAGCTTCTCTCTGTCTTTTAACATGCCTTTCTGTAATGATTTTATTCATTCCTGTCTCCCATATTATGTGAGTAGCTGAATAGGGGCAAGTTTTTGTTCACCATTTTAACCCCAGCAAGTGTGGATGCATCGTGGGAGCGCACATGTGTTTCCTGAATGGTTAAATGATGGAGGATCTGCAGGGTTTCCAGAGAGTCAGGAAGATCAGGCAGAGGGGTAGCAAAAAAACATACAGGAGGTAGACCAGATGGTTGGTAAGGTCCACAGCAACGTTGAGAGTCTGATTTTTGCATATTTGGTTCAGGCTTTCTTAATGACAGTTATTCATTTTTATTACTTAGGGTCGACAAAACTACCTGCTGATGATACTTGCATTTTGCATCATCTTGGCTGGAGCCTTATGCACAGCTTTTTCTAAAATCTAACAACCACGAGGCCAGCAGATGGCAGCAGTGCTTGAGAACACGTCTCTCCTGGACACAGAGACTGTGCTGAGAGCAGGGTTCATGTTCATACAGCAAATGGATCTCCATCCATCCCGGATTCGGGTAAATGATTTTTTTTTCCCCACAAATGTGAGAATGAAGGAAAACACTTTTAGTCGAGCATAAAAATGAGGAATTCTTCTAATGAACTATTTATGAAGCATTACATCTAAGGATGCTGCTTTAACGACAATATATATTTACTGGTACATAATCTAGAAAACAGTGTGGATTTCGTATACAAAGAACTTGGTACATGTCCAGATTTCCAACATATGAACCTCATTAGTGAAGAGAGGCATAAAAAATGTTTAGAGGGGAGGAGTGGGAAGAAGACTTATAGTGGAATTAGAATCCAAAGATATCTGGGGCCTTTGCAAGAAAAAGTAAATGTCAGAGCTGGTAACAGAATGTGAAAAGGGCCATTTCATTATTTTTAGCCCAGACTTATTTTAACCTCAAATTAATGTTACCCAGTTCTCCATCACTCAGCTGACTTAGCTCAAAGTGCCTTTTGATTATCTCCAGATAAAATCCATCCACAGAGAACAAAAACTTCCACCATTGAGAATATGTGTGTAACACATATACATACATAAACAAGTACACACATGAATACACATGCATATATGTATGTACTACTCCAAATTGGGGGGAGATTCTAGAATTGGTGAAGTGAGATTCTAGCTTATCGGAGTGAGAATTTTAAGGGACCAACACACTCCTTTAGATGTACAATTTAATTTTTTTCCCTGAAATATACTTTTCTAAAATCCCTCTTGTAACAGGTGGTTTTCTTCCTGTTTTAACTGGCGGTAAAAGAAAATCACAGAAAATGATAGTGTTCTTTAAGAAAACTGAAATGGAACTGCTAGTACAGTGTTTATCACCATGGTTCCCAAACTCTCAAAATAGTCGAATTTAAAAACCTGGAAGAGGGCTTCCCTGGTGACGCAGTGGTTGAGAGTCCGCCTGCCAATGCAGAGGGCACGGGTTCGTGCCCCGGTCCAGGAAGATCCCACATGCCGCGGAGCGGCTGGGCCCGTGAGCCATGGCCGCTGAGCTTGTGCGTCCGGAGCCTGTGCTCCGCAACGGGAGAGGCCACGACAGTGAGAGGCCCGCGTACCGAAAACAAAAAACAAAAAACAAAAAAAAAAACCCTGGAAGAGTGCTGTGTCAATTTCACCCACTCCCTCTCCTAGAAGCACTTTACTTTGCCGCTAGGACAGGCAGAAAGTGTGTGACTCCCTAGCTAATCTGTATGGGTTCAAATCCCGCCTCTGCTTCATCTTAATTGTGTGACTTTGGATAAAGATCCTGCGCCCCCTGTATCAGATTCCCCATCTGTAAACTGGAGATAATTGTAACATCCATCTCACATGGTTACTGGGACGTTCAAATTAGTGAAAATCTGTAAAATATTTTCGTGAGTGTCTGGCGCTTGGCAAATATAGAATTCTTTTTTTAAAATTCACTTTTGGCCGCAATGGGTCTTCGTTGCTGAGCGGGTTTTTCTCTAGTTGCGGCAAGCGGGGGCTACTATTCACTGCGGTGCACAGGCTTCTTATTGCGGTGGCTTCTCTTGTTGCGGAGCACAGGCTCTAGGCACGCGGGCTCAGTAGCTGTGGCGCACGGGCTTAGTTGCTCCGTGGCATGTGGTATCTTCCCGGGCCAGGGCTTGAACCCATGTCCCCTGCACTGGCAGGTGGATTCCTAACCACTGCACCACGAGGGAAGTCCCTCTAATTCTTAGCTATTATAATATGTCTTGTTTGAGAAAGAAAGCCTGTGTCTGTAGATTGGAGAATACTTTGTAAGAGCTACTCCTCTCAACACCATCCACACTCAAACAACTCCATATGCCTTTCTATGAGCTCAAATTAAAAGTGATACTGGAGTCCCTGTTTAATTGTTGAAGTGTGAATATAAATAAATATTTGATTGTAACATCTTCCAAAAATTCATTTTAATTTTAACCTAAAATGTTGATATCTTTGAATCAACTGACACGATATGAAGCTATTTTTCTTGTTTAAATATATTTTAAAAATTGATATTAATGGCATTGAATTATTCTTTAGCTGAGGTTGCCAGTTTGTATGCAAAATTTTAAATGTGAAGTAAAGCAATTGCAGAGGAAAAATGAAAAAAATCTTATTACCACTCTATAGTTTCTGCTACCAGATAGTGCCTATAATGTTAGTACAGTAGTGTGGGAGAGAACAAGCTTTTTCAAAATGCTTACCAAACAAACAACTTTTTATGTAGAGGTTAGTCTAAATGGGCAATTTCCAAATCTCCACTCCCTTCGCTTACCTTAGGAAGTTAATGCCCACGGTTCTTAAAGTTTGGGGGTTTTCTTTTTCCTTGTCTAGTGTGGTCAGATTCTTGTGTATGCATTAATTTTGGCTTGGCTTTCTGTCTCTGTGTTCAGAAGGCAGTACCTTAGGAGGGCATAGCCCCCAATGAAGCTGGCATCCAGATGATGGTAATTTTCTACTATCAGAAGAAAAATGCCTGATTACCAAAAATCCCTAATGAGTTTTAAAGAATTAATAGTACAGACTTTCCCCTGAGCTACCAAACCTCCTTTTAGTCCTGTTATACTGATTGATTTGTTCTTATAGAGTTGCTACCTACTAGCCTTGTATGTATCAATATTGGGAGAGCTTCTGAAAAACACATTGAGTAAAAAAGGTGAGTTGTAGAGGTGTGTGCATGGTATGATACCATTTAAATAAATTTTAAAAAATCAAAGTAATATGTACATTTTCTGTGAATTCATATTTATGCAACATAGTAGAAAAACATATGTACCAAACTCATATAGTGAGAATAAAATGGTGACACTAAGTCAAGGTGACCTTGAGCATTACCTGTAATACTCTAATTTTTATGGCAATAAATTCATCTATGTGTTCTTTAATATGTGTTAAAGAATCAATGGCAGAAAATCTCAGAAGCATATGTCTAAAATGTTAAAGTAATTCAAACTAGGAACTGTTTAAAATATCAAAGCAAGAATGAACACACACACACACAAACAAACTAAAAAGACAAAGATCAAGACAAAGCTGGGAAATTTTCCAGTGTGGGAGTCCCACCTCCTAAAGGTGGAAGCCAGAAACTCGCTTTCCTAGCCTCCCTGTGGTAGGATCTAAGGGTTTTTCTGACCATGGAGCCTCCAAGCCCAATTCCATGGTCCTGCTGGAGATTCTGTGAGCTAACTAATAGAATTGTTGCAGAAATTTGGCCTCATTAAACAACAACAAAAAAAACCTCACAAATACCTTGTAGTCTATTTTAATCAACTTTAAGAGGTATAATTTGCATCCAATAAAATTCTCCCATTTTAAGTGAACAGTGCTATGAGCTTCAGCAAATATACTCTCATGGAACCACCACTACACCCTAGATACAGAACATTTCCAGCAACCCACAAAGTTCCCTTCTGCCTCTTTGTAGCTAACCGGTGATCTGTTTTCTGTCATTCTAGATTACTTTTGCCTATTCTAAGATTTCATATAAATGGGATCATATACAATGTACCCTTCATATCTGATTTCTTTCATCTTCTAGCCATTTTCAAACAATTTTTACTGATCTAAAACAATTTTAATGCATTCTCAATTATCCTCCCTAGTGGAAGAAAGCATATGTGTGTATTCAAAATAACAACTAAAGCAAAAATGATTAACATTTGGAATTGTTATATTTAAGTCTATGATGTGTCATGTTCCAGAAAGTCACCATTTTAAATTAATAGTGTGGTTAAGAAGAATTCTTAGCTACCCTTTGAGTCCGTCCCCACCCTATAATGTTCTCTTTTGAGGGACTGTAAGATAATAAACTGCTTAAACTAGATGACCTCCATTTTCTACATGTTGAAAAAAAACACCTGCTCTTGGGTTTCTTACAATGACCTAATGGATTATAATCTCTGGGGCTGGGAAGTATGAATTTGCACTTTTTACAAGTACTCTTGGTGATTCTTACCACACTTGTGCTTTAAATTTTTTCTATTTGTGACTTATACCTTGCTATCTAAAAGATTTCAAAGTACTAGGTTATTACAAAATAAAAAAGAATATTGTCTTCCACTCCTAGAGGAAAGAGAGAAGATATAAAAGAATAAGTATCCACTTAATTTTATGAAGATTTTTAGGAGAAAAAAATGAAATGTTTGAAACCATCCTGTTTAAGTGGAATTTTTGGCAAAAAATAACAGTAATAATGACTGAGCATCATATTCTCTTTTTTGGCTCAAACCATTTAACTTCCACACATAGAATCATCTCTGCCTGGTGGCCAAGTCTATTTTCACTTCAGATTATGCAGATTGATTCTTTCTCCAGTATAAAATCTCTAACACAATTCATGTTGACAAGACCCCATGAAAACAAACAAACCACTGTTTGGTGATACTACCATGTGGAGATTTTTATGATGTGCCTGAGACTCTAGTAAAAACATGTTTATTATAAACACACAAAAGAGCATGCAATTCTTAGGAGGTTTTCCTCTGGATCATACCTGATCTGACATTAATTCAAATTTCACTCACTTATATTGAAGTCAAATTAAGCTCTCTATAGAAGTAAACATGTGGAAGCATGTAAAAAAACATGGTTCAGCCTTTTAAGAAATTTGTGCACAGTCTGAAAAAGGAAACTCAATAGATTCTCTCCATGTGTGTAACGCATCTTTCAGCTGAAACCTGACACAGAGTTGTTGAAATACAAAGGAGTAGGGTAAGTTGTCATTTACTTGACTGGTCACAGCATTATGAGCTTGGTGGTCAGTTCATTCACAATAAATTTTTTTAATACATACAATGTTTTAGTAAGTGATAAAATTCCATAAATTTTGATGGAGAAAAACATGGTAAGACTATGTTCGAAATAGTGTTTCTATTTGGTTCAAAATATGATATAGGAAGAGAAAGAAACTTTGGGGAAACTTTGAGGTTTACTTTTATTGAGGCAGTTTGTGACATTTGCTGGGTGATAGGCCATGGGTAAGAGAAGGTCGGTTTGTGTGGACTGAACTGATGCTGCTTCACAGCAGCTCCTAACAATGTCTGCTGTATGAGGAACGGAAGCCAGCAAAGAACAAGGGGGAGTTGCCCTTGTCTGATCTTGCAGACAGCTCTCCACTGGTTTTCAGTGTATAAACATCTACAGAGAAGCTTCTTCATCTGTCTTACAGCCCCAGTGAAGAGTGGACACCCACAAATGACCCCACTGACATGCTGGGGAAAGGCACCCAAGAACAATTCTTTTGAGGACTTCCCTGGTGGTCCATTGGTTAAGACTCTGCAAAGGGGAAGAGGAGGGTGGGATGGATTGGGAGATTGGGATTGACATATATGCACTACTATGTATAAAATAGATAACAAATGAGAACCTACTGTAGAGCACAGGGAACTGTACACTGTACTCTGTGGCGACCTAAACGGGAAGGAAATCTAAATAAGAGGGGATATATGTATACGTATAACTGATTCACTTTGCGGTACAGCAGAAACTGACACAGCAGTGTAAAGCAACTATACGCCCCACCCCCCCACCCCCCCGCAAAAGAAAAAAAGACTCCATGCTTCCAGTGCAATCCCTGGTCGGGGAACTAAGACCTCACTGGAGGTCTAAAGCCCCACACCCGAGTACTCACCCCAAGGGGATTAGCATCTGAAATGCGACTGAAAGCAAAGAGGAACAGCACATTGTAATGAAAAACAGGTTCAGAGGAAACGTTACATTTTTGTTAGTAACAGGAAATATATCATAATTTGAAGACTAGAGAGAAAATCACTGGATGGTGTTAGGGCCCCTACATACTACCAGCAGTGAAACTGTGGGCAGATCATTTGATTCCTCTGCATTTCATATTTTTGCTTTTAAAGAAATATTTTTTATTGTGCAATTAGTAAAGTTCAAGTTTGAGAAATTTAAAATTGTCAATCAGAAAAATTATCTGACCACCAAGAGCACTAGGTATGATTGCTGGGTTAAGAGACTATAGCCTGATATACCGTGATAATAATGTACATGTCTGTGTTCATAAAATATTCATTTTAATATGTCTGATAAATATGCATGCTAAAATTATTTAAGGCATTAAATAATTCATTGTCTACTTTTTAAGATTAAGTAGTGTAACAGATCGAGGAAAATATTCTTTCTTATTATTTCTGCATAAATTGTAACATATGTAAATACCTAAATCCCAAGTATATAAGTAGTATTATCCAATACAATTTACTACTTACAGTTTAGAACAGTGTAGAATTGGGACCTCTCCAAAAAAGAGCCATTCAACCTTAATAACTAGGGGAAATGTAGTCAGGTGAGTTAGTGAAAATGAGATATTCATACAAAGTGAGGCACTTGGTTGCTCTACCTTTAGTTATTTTGACGTATGCTAAATAACCATTCACTTAATTCATCTGTAGAAATACATTTTCATATTTGACCACCAGGAGGCAGTATAGGCTTAGTTGTGATAGTCTTTATGTTAAAACGTGTAAACTTTATTTTTTTAAGTTTGGGCTTCCTCACTCTTCCCCGTCCCCACCCCTGCCATGCACCTCTCTTTGGAAATGACTATAATTTGCCATCAATGGATTTTTTGTTTGTTTTTGTGTGTGGTTTTTGGGGTTTTTTTTTTTTGTTTGTTTGTTTGTTTTTGCAGTACGCGGGTCCTCTCACTGTTGTGGCCTCTCCCATTGCGGAGCACAGGCTCCGGACGCGCAGGCTCAGCGACCATGGCTCACGGGCCCAGCCGCTCCGCCGCATGTGGGATCCTTTCGGACCGGAGCGCAGAACCCGTGTCCCCTGCATTGGCAGGCGGACTCTCAACCACTGCGCCACCAGGGAAGCCCCATCAATGGACTTTAAAAATCTGAACTAGGAAAGAAAACTACTATCTGCCTTATGTCTTACATGTATCAGTCGAATCCCCAGTGTGACGTCTGCTTTTCAGTCTGTAAGTTTTCACGCCTTTTCAGCTTTATTATTTGGACTTTATCATTTGGTTTCCTAGAAGTTGAACACATCACAAAATAAACCCACACCTGGAGTTGTTCAAACAGAAGAGTGTGTCGCCTTAGAATATTCAGGACCTAGAAGAATTCTCGCAGCCCATGCTGCCAGCACTGTGAGTAATGCTGAGCAAATACTGAGCTAGAAGTCTCGTAGTTCTCTGAGCCAGTGACAGAACCGTCATTACTAAATCGTCAGGCTGAATTGCCTCAGGTTTCTCTAAGATGCTCTAATAATTCTTCAGCTTCATTAGGCATTTTAGGTCACAGAGACCTGGGACTATTTGCCCTGCTATTTTTGAAGAACTTTTTGCAACCAAGAGGCAGAAATGTTTTCCCAATAGGCTATTAAGAAATCCTACGCTGTATCTGGATGGATTCTAAATATGGATTCTTAAGGGTCTTCCCATCACTGGTAGACTGGCTTGTGGAAGGCGTGTTCTCAGTTCCTATTTCCTGGGTACAGAACGATGTCTTACTAAGGTGAATTGTTTGACGTAAATGCAGTAGCAAATGAGCCTGATGTCTGTTTCAGCTCTGAAGTGCCTGGTGGAAAATTACCGTGAAACAAGTTCCACGGAGATAGGAAAGCTGGACATGTCTAAAATGCTCAAATCAGAAACGGAGATATTTTCCAGAATCTTCTTAATTTCTCTTCATTTACACAACAGAAGTCATTTAGAATCCTGTCTCTTCATTTACATCATCTTGTGATGCTTCCTATTGAGGACCTCAGGTCTGAAATTCCAAAATCACATATAGGTGTTGTCTTAGTAATAAAACCTTCAGCTTTCACATGGAAATATAACATAGTTCTTAAATAGGTGATAAAAAAATATATATAATTAACTCACAATATATTCCAATAGGATTTTGTGCATTTTATTGGAGGCGGAGGGGTTGGATAACAACTTGGTATTTATTCCAGCACCATTTGTTGAAAAATTCTGCTTTTCTCTGGTGTTCTGAAATGTTTTTAATGAATACAAAATTCCTGTAGGTACTTGAATAAATCTGTGGGTCCTGTAATCATTTTTTGTGCTAGGACCACCGAGTTGTAATGTACTGGTCTTTTTTTTTTTTAAGTTTCCTTTATTTATTTATTTATTTATATTATTTATTTATTTATATTATTTTTGGCTGCGTTGGGTCTTTGTTGCTGCGCGCGGGCTTTCTCTAGTTGCGGTGAGTGGGGGCTTCTCTTGTTGCGGAGCTCGGGCTCTAGGCACGTGAGCTCAGTAGTTGTGGCTCGCGGGCTCTAGAGCACAGGCTCAGTAGTTGTGGTGCACGGGCTTAGTTGCTCCGCGGCATGTGGGATCTTCCCGGACCAGCAATGGAACCCGTGTCCCCTGCATTGGCAGGCAGATTCCTAACCACTGTGCCACCAGGGAAGTGCTGTAGTTACTGCCTTAATAACATATATTAAAATTGTTTAGCTTGTCCATTATTGTTGTTATTCTCTTTCAGGTTATTCCAGGCTATTCTTGCATGCTTACTTTTCTGGATGAATTTAGTATAAGTTTATCAAGTTCCAAGCAAACACAAATAACAGCAATGAGACATCTGTTTGTATTTTGCTTGGATAGCATCTGAATTTGTAGATTTAATTCAAATATTGAATCATATTTTAATAACAATTCAAATAATTCAATATATAAATTTCAAATATTGAGTCTTCCTATTCAAGAGCATCTAATATCTTTGCACATTTTTAAAATATTTTGGTTGTGCTACTGCGTGATTTTCTATCTTACTTTTATTGTTTTAAAGTACCAGTTCTTGGTTTTATTTATCAATTCTACTACTTATCTTTCATATATCTGTTGTAATCATTTTAATCCTCTTTATTTTTAATCTGAGTTAAGTGGTTAATTCAATGTTTTATTTTACTTCTTTTAGTAAGTATAAGTTCCTAGGCCTATTAATTTTTCTATAAATATGGTTTTAGACAAGTCACATAATTTTTGATATCTAGAGTTTTTATTTTCATTTTCTAGGGATTCTGTACTATCAATTTCAGTATCCTGCTTTACACAAGAATAATTAAGGCAGCACTTAAAAATGTCCAGGTGGTTAAAATTTTTAATTTTTATTTTTCTACTTTCTATTTTTCACATAATTAATGCAATCTATATTCTTTCTATTTATTAAAATATACTGAAGAATTTTTTGTGTGCTAAGATAGGATCTTATTTCTATAAATGCTTAATGATGTTTGAAAATAAGGTGTCATAACTGTTCTCAGACTATTAAATTCAGCATATACCTATTAAATCAACCTTATTTATTGTCTTTTTCATAGCCTTTAAACAAGTATTTGGGACCCCTGCTGTAGACAACTTAAAAGTATAAGAGAATATTAAAAAAGAAATCACACACCATCCCATAAAACTTAGATTATTACTATTAACATTTTAGTTTATTTTCAACTGTTTCCTAAGGATATTTTATTTAATCATTCTATGCAGTATTAAATATTATTTTTCATTTATTTCTACATGAGTATTTCCTATGTTGTAAAAGAACAACATTTTAATTAACATTAACATTTTAATGGATATACAGCATTCCAATATATCCAAGTCATAACTGACCTAACCCTCTCCCTGTTGTAAAACACTTGGGTTGTTTCCAACTGTTACTATAATTAATCCTGTTATGAGAACCTCTGTACTAGATCTTGGAAGTATCTCTATTTTTTTATATTAAAGTCCTGGAGAGTGAATTATAGGGCCAAAGAGTACAAACAATTTTAAGATTTTTTAAATGTATTGCCAAATTACTTTACAGATAAATTTCACCAAAATATATACCCACAAATTCGTGCTTCACTGCACATTTACCAGCATTGAACGTGAACACTATTTTAATCATTCCAGTTGGATAATCAAACCTAAGCTCATTGTCATAATTTCCATTTTCAATGAGCCTGAATATTTCCTTATGTTTGTAGCCATTGACCTCTTCACAGGATTTATGTTGCCATAATCTTACTATAATAGGTCCGTAGGGACCTGTAGTCAAAGTTCCCACCAACTTGCAAATGAACTTTCAGTGTGCATCTCATTTGTAAGTTAGAAGCTATTTATATTAGCTATAGGTTAGAATGGAACAAGAGAGCTGGCACACTACCAAACTCTATCAGAACTACCCAAAAGAACTTTCTGCAAAGTTGGAGATGCTTATATTTGTACTGTTCCTTATGGTAGCCACTAGCAACATGTGACCATTGAGCTCTTGAAATGTGGCTAATGTGACCAAGGAACTGAATTTTTTATTTTATTCCATTTCCAGTAATATAAATTTTAATTTTAATAGCCACAGATAGCTAGTGGTTATCATATTTGACATCACAGCTCTCAGCCATTTGCCCATCTTAGGGAATGGGTCAGTCTAGGCTTTGTAATTGGCCTACTAAATCCATAAGCAAGAGGGGAAAAAATAAGATCACGGGGCAAACTACAGAGTGTGGGTCAAGCTCAGTAAATGTAGTATAGACTCAATATATTTTTGTTGGTTTTTGAATTCAAGTGGCCATGTTAATCTAGCATATTCATGTACAATAGTAATTAATACTTCTTCAGTGCTTACCCATGTACAGATCTGTGTCCCAATGCTTTTCACATATTAACACACAATCCTCACAGTAAGTCTTCAACATAGCTGCTCTCAGTTTCTCCATTCTACAGATTAAACAACTGAGGCACAAAAAGGCACTTGCCTAGGGGCATACAGCTAATAAGTGCCAGAGCCAGGATTCAAGCCCAGCTGCTCTGACTCCAGAATCCACGCTTTTGTTTTATTTATTTTTTATTTATTTATCTATTTTTGGCTGCGTTGGGTCTTCGTTGTTGCGCGTGGGCTTTCTCTAGTTGCAGCAAGCGGGGGCTACTCTTCGTTGTGGTGCACGGGCTTCTCATAGCTCTGCCTGAATTTCTTGTCTGGCCTCTGATCAATTTCTATTGATTGGGGGAGGCCAAGAACCCTGGTCGGTATCAAAAACCCTGTGCAGTCATATTCAAGACTATAATTTTCAGTATTATTCCAAACTCAGGTCTGGCTGCTTGCCTCTCAAAAATCAATACTAGAGAGAGGCAAATGCTGGTGGACAGGAAGGTTGCTTTTAATCAGAATGCTGGCAATCTGGGGAGATGGTAGACTCACTGTCTGCAAAACAACTCTGAAGATTCTGTTCAGCCGTGAAGGTTTTTAAAAGCAAAAAGGGAAGCGATCTCAGTGAATCACTGATAGGGGGTCACAGCTGTTGCCGTCCCCCACTGTGTACAGGCTGTCGACTTCTTGTGATCTTTCTTTAGATGCTATCTTGTTCGCACAGCTTGTTTATGAGATTACTGAAGGGGAGGCTGGGAAGAGGTCTGGTCCTCTATTAATGATTTAGTCTCCATTTCTACTTCTTTGATCTATGGAAACAACCAGCAAATTAGGCAAGGTATTGTGTGATCAAAAGATTTTGAAAGGTGTGCTAGGGCCAGAGATGAGTAGAGCATGGGGTGCCTGGTTTAAGGTTAGTGACAAGACCAAGGGGCCTCCTGCAGAGAGCTCTTTCCTGCCAAAAGCTGCTTACAATATCAGAGAGGCAAACGTTTAAAACCTGATTCTGCCACCTATTAGTAGTGTAGTACTAGATCATTTGATTAACCTCCCTGAGCCTTGGTTTCTTCATCTATTACGAAGCCACATTATTGGCCAGAGTGCTGAAGACAATCTGTGAGACAGCAAAGTTCCAGAGGCTTGTCACACAACGAGAGGATGAGCCCAGAGACAAAATGGCATCAGCAGTCATCAGACCAGGATGAACTCAGAAAAAGACCAAACCCCAAATTGGGTTAACAGGGTTGCAGGGACAAAGCAAACGCAGCAACAGCTAGGATGAAGAAGCAATTTCAGATGCATGCCAAAGTCACAGAAAAAGAAAGATGATGTACCTGTCAGAACTCAAAACAAGCTAGGGGCAGGACAGGAATAAAGATGCAGACGTAGAGAATGGACTTGAGGACACGGGGAGGGGGAAGGGTAAGCTGGGACGAAGTGAGAGAGAGGCATGGACATATACACACTACCAAATGTAAAAGAGATAGCTAGTGGGAAGCAGCCGCAGAGCACAGGGAGATTAGCTCGGTGCTGTGTGACCACCTAGAGGGGTGGAATAGGGAGGGTGGGAGGGAGGGAGACGCAAGAGGGAAGGGATACGGGAACAGATGTATATGTATAACTGATTCACTTTGTTATAAAGCAGAAACTAATACAACATTGTAAAGCAGTTATACTCCAATAAAGATGTTTAAAAAATAAAATAAAAATGTGGAAAAAATAAAATAAAATACCAACCCCGCCTAGCACAGTTATTTGGAGAAACAAGGGATTAATGCAAACGAAAACATTATTATGCAAACTAACATCCTGTAACATTAAGTACCCATTAGTGTGCTTTCAGTGCCCTAATCAAGTATCTTAGGAGAGAGATTTTACTTACCTCATTATCTTAGGAAATATAAACGTAACTAGTAATCAAATTAATAGTTATTCTAAGAGGATGTCTTTGCTGCATAAATTAAACAGGATTAAGACATGAAATCTCAGCACTTGTTTATTATTTAGGCTTTTTATGTATTCTACTTTCTCTGATGGATATTTACTTTTGTCAGGGAATGGGAAATTTCCCCTGGACCCCTCTTGAGTTCTTGTGGCTAGACTAATAAGAAAATTAACACAAGACAGATTAACAGGTGAAAAAAAATTAAAAAACAAGTATTAATTCATGCTCATGGAGGTCTCGTAGAAATGGGACCTAAGAAGTGGCCAAAGCAGGCAGGTTTTATCATTTTTAGACAAAGAAACAATACATTTGTGACGAATTGACAGGACAAAAAACTTAGGCTTTGGGCACTCAATTAGTGAAGAATCTAAACAGTGTTTGGACTTGGGGTAATAAATTTAAAAAGAAATATGGTTTGTTTATATAGGCTTCTCCACCCAAATTCCCTGTCTCTGACAGTAAGGATGTCCTTCCACCTCTAGATGCTGGGAGATCAACTTTCACAGGGGAGATTTATTTCCTGCTTTTCTGGGAGACAGAGAAGGGTCAATTTTCTTCGTGGATTGGCTGCTTCTCCAGAAACTTCTATTCAAAGTAATCCATATGCAATTGTGGCATATTTTGGGGAGGCCTGGCCTGAGCCCCAACTCTTTGTTTTTTAATATATAACAACTGAGTTGTTCTTATACTAGATCAAGGGCCATCAATCATGTATGCCAAAGTTAGCCACAAGGAATAACGATCTGTTGTGACTTTAGGCTGCTTACTTCTTCTAGATACGTCAGCGCCACTTAAGAAAGGGTGTGCAATGCAGTGACTGACATAAACAGACTAGCATTTTACTGACCCAAGTTAAACTCTAGCTCCACCACTTGGTATTTGGGTAAACTCTGGTACATTATGCCTTCTAAGCTTCAGTTTCTTCTTCATTTGTAAAGGCACATAAAAGAAAAATACCATGTTGCATAATGGGGGACCACAAAGAGTTAAGTGTCCCAGGTAGGTGGTTATAAAATGAGGCAGAAGAGGTAACTAGGAGCATAGGGGTCTGGTCATGGATCTGTAAGTCATTTCTAGAAAGCTTAGAATTTAGTCAAAGGCTTCCAACTTTTTCAAATGTGAGAACCCCCTTTTAACATTGATGAATTTAGGGCCTCCACATGATGGTAACTGTGCTTTTAATATTCACATACATCGAAAATACACCATGTCTGGGCTTCCCTGGTGGCGCAGTGGTTGAGAATCTGCCTGCTAATGCAGGGGACACGGGTTTGAGCCCTGGTCTGGGAGGATCCCACATGCCGTGGAGCAACTAGGCCCGTGAGCCATAACTACTGAGCCTGCGTGTCTGGAGCCTGTGCTCCACAACAAGAGAGCCCGCAATAGTGAGAGGCCCACGCACCACGATGAAGAGTGGACCCCGTTTGCCACAACTAGAGAAAGACCTCGCACAGAAACGAAGACCCAACACAGCAAAAATAAAAGAATAAACAAATCAGTAAACTCCTACTCCCAACATTTAAAAAAAAAGAAAATACACAATGTCAAACATTACCACAAGTTCACCACAATTGAGGAAATTATTATTTATATTACTAGTCATAACCTGCATCTACAAACTTTTGAAAAACAATCATGTAATTATGTATGATGTATTATTATTTTTGTTGAAGTATAGTTGATTTACAATAATTGTGTTAGTATCAAGCAAAGTGATTCAGTTACATGTATTTCTTCATACTATATTCCATTATAGGTTATTACAAGATATTGAATATAATTTCCTGTGCCTATGCAGTAAATCCTTGTTTATCTATTTTATGTATAGTAGTGTGTATCTGTTAATCCCATACTCCTAATTTGTCCCTCCTTCCCTCCCTCTCCCCTTTGGTAACCATAAGTTTGTTTTCTATGTCTATGAGTCTGTTTCTGTTGTGTATGTAAACTTATTTGTATTATTTTCTAGCTTCCACATACAAGTGATATCATATAGTATTTGTTTTTCTCTATCTGACTTACTTCACTAAGTATAATATTCTCTAGGTCCATCCATGTTGCTGAAAATGGCATTATTTCATTCTTTTTATGGCTGAGTAGTACTCCATTGTATATACAGAACACATCTTGTTTACCCATATTCATTTGTCCATGGACACTTAACTTGCTTTCATGTCTTGGTTATTGTAAATAGTGCTGCTATTACAGCACTATTATTGGGGTGTATGTATATTTTCAAATTAGAGTTTTTATTTTTTCCAGATATATACCCAGGAGCAGGATTGCTAAATCATATGGTAGCTCTACTTTTAGTTTTTTAAGGAACCTCCATACTATTTTCTATAGTGGATATTTTTTCAGATTATAATCAAATTTTGCACCCAGCATAGATCTGCAAACATTAACCAAAATATCAAAATATCATCAAAGGTTTATAGGCTACAAACTGGGTACTCTACTCTAGTCCATGAAAAGTCAATGAAGCTTTCAAACCCTAGAGAGAGATGGTCAGAATTGCACGACAGAGCAAGACCCTGGACAAGGAGAGCTGAAGTGGGTAGGGGGTCAGTTGTTCATTTGAGATTTTCTGCACGAGGGCAGTGAAAATGTGAAATACTCAAGAGTTAACTGATAGCATAGGAACGGTGAAGGAAGGGGAAAAGTGAAGGCTAAACCCAGGAATGACCAGTAAATGCTGATGGCATTAGCAAGTAGGAGGAGGCTTAGAATGGAAGGTGGTCAGTTCGTTCTGGACATGCTGATTGGAGCTGCCATGAAGTCGGAAGATGCACAGTGGACAGTAAGTAAACACTCCAAAGTTGGAGGAGTCCACGGCGCAGAGTGATAGCCTCAAGCTTACGAGTCACATGGGGAGAGTGTATAGAGTGAAAAAGAGGGATCATAGCATGAATTGTGGGAAAGGCCAAGATTTAAGGAGTCAGAAAGGGAAAGGAGAGTGTGAATAAGACAGAGAAGGAATAGGGGCATCAAGGAAAGACAGGAAAGTTTGGGACCCTTGAGTTCATGGTGAGGAAAGAGTCTGAGCAGAAAGGAACAATGCAGTTCCTGCAGGATCATGTATCACCGTGGGCGGCCACTACAAAGTAAGAAAATGAGACTGATGGAGTGAGAAGCAGCTCTAGAGACAACCTAGTCCAGTCAGAGCCCTCATTTTGCAGATAGGAAGTTGAAGTTCAGAGAGGTTTGGTGTCCACCGTGGGTGAACTATAAACGGCAGATCTGGAATCGGGGTCAAGTCCTGTAACAGCAAGACCAAGACTCACCAACTGGTACTGAAATCTGAGGGCATCAAGTGCCTGAGAGAAGTAGCCAGGTTGTTTTAAGATCAAAACTAAAGATGGTATAGTCCTTACGAAACCACTTTCATTTCTAGGGATTTTTTGGCCTGAGGATTTTATCAGCTTCAGCTTACTGGCTTTGCCTAATTTGCAAATCTGTAAAACCTGCACTGGTGTTTTATCCCAACACAGAGATACTGTGTGTCCCTTGCATGGCTCCCTGCCAGGTCCAGGTCACAGTGACAGCAGAAGCCACTGCACAGGAAAGAGACAGCTATGAGACAACTAACGCATAATTGCAGCACCTGCCTAGCACTTAAGGCCTGGCCTGGCCTTCTCTCTCTACCCCCAAAGTGTGTGTGTGTGTACGCACATGCACGTGTGAGTATCAACAGAGATGTTTAGATATATGCAACACTTTTATATTAGGGAAATTCTTATGTTGAATAATCCTGTGGTAAATATAAACAATTTGGAAGGGGAATGCCAAGTTTGTTTCCACTTTTTACAGCAAAGCTATTGGAGTGAATGTATTGCAGTCACTATAAGTGTATACCTTTCACAGTTTTGACAGATATTTATGAGAATTTAACATCTTGATTCAAAAAGTTTGAATATCCTAAGTTTCATAAAGTTGAAACATTTTAAGGTCTTCATTTTTGAATGGTGTTTGTGGACTTTTTTTATGGAAAGTATATGAGGTTTTTTTTTTTTTTTTTTTTTTTGAGAGCACAAAATATTTTATTTAACAATTTGCATTTAGGAAACATAGTAGCTCCCTCCTCAGAGGAAGCTTCTTGAGTCAAAAGTTGCTGGCAATCAAACACAGAGAACGACGGGCAGGGCTGAGGAGGAAGCCGAGGGCGCCAGGTGGGTCTCGGCCCGGGAACTGCACCGATCGCTAATCCTGGGATGCGAGAGACTACCTGTCAACAAGGTAGGCCTCTCCCAAAGGGACGGATCAGTGAAACATTCTGGAACTGAAATGATGGTTTCAAAGTCCCTTCTGGGTTTAATCTTATGAAATTCTATTCACAGTGGATTCTGGGAGGCCCTAATCCCTATGGCTGTTTAATAGGGAAATCTTATCAGAATCTAAATTTCACATAACATCTATACTTAAAATGTTTCCTTGCAGAAACTTTCTTAAAATTATTTTCTCAACTCCTGGACTAAGAATCATTTTATAAGCAAACACTCTCACTTCCCTACAAAGTAGCTTTGCCTTCTCTCCTCGACAACTGAGAGCTTTTTAGCAATATACCAATTTCATTTGGAACAATCTTCTGACTTGAACATTATTCTTTTGATCTTTTTTTATATTCACCAGCAGAAAAACAATGCAAGGGCATATCATTTATCTTTTGACTATAGAGAATTTTATTCTGTCTAGTAAGTCATTCTGTAGCCTCAAGTCACCTAACTTTAAAAAAGGCAGACTGCTTCAAAGAAACCAGCTGATTTTCCCAAAGATGCATTATTCATGACCCTAGCTCTTCAACTAAGCTTTCTTGGATCTATGTGAAATAAACACAACCTATTTCGAAATAAATTCCTGGCTACTGAACTGAGATACTGAAAGCACACTCCTCTCCTGCCAGGGCCGTCGTCTCAAGAGTAAGTGTGTAAACCAACTGGAGTGTCAAGAAGCACCTGGAAGTCAATGCTCTGCCCACAACCTCCCTCACGGCAACTGCTAAGCAACGTACCTATCAGACACCGGGCACAAAGACAGCACAGACTCCAACTTTTCTAAGTACAGAATCTAACACATTTAGATGTTAAAGAAGGGAGTGTCTAAACACTGCAAAAAATGACAAAGAGCAAAAGGACACTCGGAAAAGATGTTTACAGTAGCAAGAAGGAACCTCATTAAAATTTGCACACCTACCCTAGACTACCCTAAACTTTCCGTACAATTTTGAGACTCACAGCAGTAACTGCTCTTAAGGGTGTATGAGTCACAAAGAACAAGAAAGAATTGATTTTTTTTTTTGCCTCTTGCTGTATCTTTGTAAGATAACAGCGCCTGGAACCCTAAGAAAGGGCAGGGGGGAAGAAAACTGCAGGGAGGCTGAAACTTGCAAAAGTATCAACCTAGGAACAACTGTCTGTGACTCAGTTTGCTTCTTGACGTATCGGGGGATGGGAAATACCTCTCTGGTTAACATCTGCATCACATGTATTTAAAACAAAATCTTAATAAGCAACTCACAATCTCCAAACCGGTTAACGCTTTTCAGGTAAAGGGGCAACAACTGATTTTAAATGGCTGTGTCATGTCCAGGCGCTCTACCGTAGTACTTCCATCACGCAAAGGGCAGGCCAGCTTACACATTCCTCTGCCCCTTGACACAAAACACAGCGCTCGACCTCGGCTGCAACCTCTTGGTCACCTCGCCACGATGTTACCAGTAGACGCAACAGGGCTGGTCCTTGGTTCAGATGTCAATCTACCTCGTTGCCCGTGCGGCTCAACAGAAGCCTTTCAGCCAATGGACGCAGAACTTCAGAACCTTGGAAGCCAAGGGCACGCTGAACTCCTACAGAGATCCCCTGTTCCTACTGCTTAAAAAGTTGCAGGTCTGGCTTTTCTTCCAGCCTTTGCAACACAACCCCACACTGAGGCCACCCACTGAGGTTAGTGTCCACGCAGCTGAGCAGGCAGCCCGTGCAGGCGGGGGCCACGTGGGCCTGAGCGAGCAGGCAGCCAGGGGGTCCTTCCGGCCCGCCCAGCCTGCAGGCCCCCGCGACCTGCGCTCCCGGCCTCCGACGCCGTGCGTGGACACGGCAGCCACCTGGGCACCCCCGGGTCCGAGTTTTGCTTTTGATCTCGAGTGCAATGGAAAGAAGTAGACTGTATACCATGTGAAACGAGCCTTCCAGAAAAAAAGAAATCAGTTCCTGTCCCACAGATTCTGAAAAATGCACGGAGCACAATTCACAAAAAAAACAAGCACCCCAGTAATTTGCAGGGAACAAAAACACAAGGCAAGGAGTGTAAGAGATGTCTTGCCTTCACTGGGAAACAGGAGTGTTACTGAGCACAAGCTCGTAGTGCTCACTGCACAACAGGCCGGTAAATCCAGAGACAAGGCTTTGGGACAAGGAGTTGTGGCTTTATTCACAAAGCCCGCAGACCGAGAAGATGGTGGACTAGTGTCCCAAAGGACCATCTTCCCCGACTTAGAATTCAGGACTCTTTTATACTGAAAGGGGAATCCTGGTTCCGCCAGACTCTGGAGGAGGTGTGTGAATTTCTCCCTTCCTGTGGCCATTCACCGGTGTGCCTGGTCAGGATGTTTCCTGGGAGCTAAAGGAAGGTATTTACTTAATGCTCATTACCTGGGGAGCAGGGTTAGGGTTAGGGTTAGGGTCCCCAGCCATTGTGTATAACTGAAGCTTCCAGGCATCATCCCTTTAGTGATGAACTTGTGATAGAGCCCAAAGGTTCTTCCCTATTACAGAAGCTGCTAGGGTGAAGGGTTGTACTCTGTTACTGCAGCAGTGGTGGGGAGGGGAGTTCTCTCTGATTTACAGAGCAGTATTTACTATGAAGTGATGGCACATGTTTTGCTAAAGTTTCTCATATTTTCTCACATAACCCCGATTGTTTAATTATATATATATATATATATATATATATATATATATATATATTTTTTTTTTTTTTTTTTTGTGGTACGCGGGCCTCTCACTGCTGTGGCCTCTCCCATTGCGGAGCGCAGGCTCTGGACCCACAGGCTCAGCGGCCATGGCTCACAGGCCCAGCTGCTCCGCGCCATGTGGGATCTTCCCGGACAGGGGCACGAACCCGTGTCCCCTGCATTGGCAGGTGGACTCTCAACCACTGCACCACCAGGGAAGCCCTAATTATATTTTAATATAACTATTCAATGATAAAACACACTATAATCAAGAGCTATGAAGCCATGATACAAACTTGCCACTTCCATTCCCCCAGGGTTTTTGAGGGGGGAGGAACTTAGTAGAAAATAGTTTTAATTCAATAAAGGGGAAGAAAGACGTCAAAACACTGTAGCAATTTACATGTGAATTTAGTTAGGTTTCACAAACGTATTGAAGATAATTTATTTCCATAGGTTGAAATTTTTAAGGTCTAAAATTATATTCAGCTCTTGGAGGAATCTGTGCTCATGGCAAACTCTAAAACCTCCTCCACACAGAGAAAAGACAGTGGCTTTCAAAATTGATTAAAATACACAGATCAAACCAGATATCACAAGTAATACTGTTTTATTGTCACCATGTTACTGCTTCCTTGGCCTCAAATGAAATAAATTTCCAAACATAAATCACCTAGAGATCAGTACTGTTCCTGAGCATTTCTCTGTGTTGGAGAGAAAGCACACGTGTGGACTGTGTACCCTGAAAAAGGCACTATATTGGTTCTCGTGGAATACAGCTACCCCTGCCCCTGTAGTTACAAGAGAAGTGATGGTGTGTCTCAGGAACCACGCGGTAATCTGAGCCCAAGCCGAGTCTGGCTGCTGCTCTCACAATGATGTTCCAGGTCAAATCACTTCATTCACTTGTTTCAGTATCTTAAAAAACTTATAGTAGTACATCACTGCAGCAAGAGCCCCAGTATTATATTTATAACTCTAATTTCCTGAGAAAGGTACAAGTTCTTCTAATTGGTCCACTAGCAGAATTCTCCTAGCCTAGTGTCATGAGAGGTAATTTCCTTATGGGCTACTAAGAAGATGCCTTAGCAAGACCGAGGTTTATTTGAAACTTTAGAGAAAAAATTCTTTCCAAAGACACGTAATTGATACTTTAAAAAAAAACAGGATACTCCTTAGTATATTGGAAAAAGCAGATTAGGTCACTGAGGTGATATCTTTAGTACAAAACCATCTATAAAATTTTGTTAAGAATTAAGCAATTTATTTCTCTTGAGATATACAGTCAAATGCCTAGGCTAAATACTATTCAGTTACATTTTCTCTAATGAAATGAATTAGAATAAACAATAGAATAAATAATTACCATTGCAATTTCCTAAGATAATTAAAACACAACAATTTTTTAGGAAAATTTTAATTCTTTGAAAGAAGTTTAAATATTCCTGGAAAATAGAAACTTTGCCAATCTCAACATTCTTTTCAAGAAATTTTTATCTTTCCAGTTAACTGACCAGTCTAAATTATGACAAAAATCGTGGTAGTGACTCTGGCTCCTGCTAAGATATCATATATTGAAAAATACATTTATGTATTAGGAGGCATAAGTGTACATTGGGAAATCTTTGAGAGCCATCGATTTAATAGCACTTGACCTATAAAGGTCAAAGGTTGACCAAGTTTATTATTTATTTATGATTATCATAGTTTAAAACTTACATATATCATATAATACTTTTTGTTATGTATAAAATAATGATTATTCATTATTATATATCTGGATTAAAAGACAAACCTCAACACATACAAAGAATAACCACAATAAAATCCTGCCAATCACTTTTTTACTTTGAAAAGTTTAAAAAACACAGACAAGGTCAGAGAGTAATGCAATACATATTCATCTACCCACACACAGAATTAGCAAAAGTTAATATTGTATAAAAATTTTTGTTCCTGGGCTTCCCTGGTGGCTCAGTGGTTGAGAGTCCGCCTGCTGATGCAGGGGACACGGGTTCGTGCCCCGGTCCGGGAAGATCCCACATGCCACAGAGCGGCTGGGCCCTTGAGCCATGGCTGCTGAGCCTGCGTGTCCGGAGCCTGTGCTCCGCAACGGGAGAGGCCACAACAGTGAGAGGCCCACGTACCGCAAAAAAAAAAAAAAAAGATTGGAACCTACCAAAAAGATATTCTACTTCCAAAGACACAAAGAAGAAACAACAATGAGATGGTAGGAGGGGTGCACTCATGATATAATCAAATCCCATACCCCCTGGGTGGGCGACCCACAAACTGGAGAACAATTATATTGCAGAAGTTCTCCCACAGGAGTCAGGGCTTGGAGTCCCATGCCAGGCTCCCCAGCCTGGGGCTATGGCATTGGAAGAGGAACCCCCAGAGAATCTGCCTTTAAAGGCCAGTGGGGCTTGACTGCAGGAGCTCTACAGGGCTGGGGGAAACAGACTCCACTCTTAGAGGGTGCACACAAGGTCTCACATGCACCAGGACACAGGGCAAAAGCAGTGACCCCATAAGAGCCTGGGCCAGACCTACCTACTGGTCTTGAAGGGTCTCCAGGGGGGCAGGGGGGCAGCTGCGGCCCATCCTGGGGACAAGGACACTGGTGGTCGAGGTACCAGGAAATATTCATCAGCGTGAGCTCCTCTGGAGGCTGCCATATTGGCACCAAGACCTGGTCCCAAGCAACAGCCTGCAGGCTCCAGTGCTGCGACGCCTCAGGCCAAACAACCAAGAGGGCAGGAACTCAACCCCACCCACCAGCAGGCAGACTGCCTAAAGTCTTCCTGAGCCCACACCCACCTCTAGACACTCCCCTTGACACGGCCCTTCCCACCAGGGGGACAAGACCCAGCTCTGTCCACCAGTGGGCAGGCACCAGTCTCTCCCGTCAGGAAGCCTGCATAAGCCTCTAGACCAGCCTCACCCACCAGGGGGCAGACACCAGAAACAAGAGGAACTACAACTCTGCAGGCTGCAAACACAGATCAGAACCAACCTTGGGACAAGCTCATCCCTGGCCCTTGGGTGATGAGAAGGGAGTGTACTGGTGGGGCACATAGGACATCCCCTACAGAATGCCACTTCTCCAAGGTCGAGAAATTTAACTAAGCTACTACATACATAAAAATTACAAATAGAAATTTAAACAAAATGAGATGGCAAAGGAATATGTTCCAGACAAAGGAATAAGGTAAAACCCCAGGAGAACAACTAAGTGACATGTACGTAGCCAGTCTACCCAAGAAAGAGTTCAGAGTAATGATCATAAAGATGATTCAAGAACTGGGGAAAAGAATGGATACACAGAGTGAGAAGTTACAAGAAGTTTTTAGCAAAGAGTTAGAAAATACAGAGAACAACCAAACAGAGTTGAAGAATACAGTAATTGAAATAAAAAATACACTAGAAGGAATCAACAGCAGAATAAATGAGGCAGAAAAGCAGGTAAGTGAGCTGGAAGACAGAGTGGTAGAAATCACTGCTGCAGAACAGAATAAAGAAAAAAGAATGAAAAGAAATGAGGACAGTCTCAGAGACCTCCAGGACAACGTAAAATGCACCAACATTCACATTATAGGGGTCCCAGAAGGAGAAGAGAGAGAGAAAGGACCTGAGAAAACATTTGAAGAGACAATAGCTGAAAACTTCCCTGACACGGGAAAGGAAACAGTCACGCAAGTCCAGGAAGTGCAGAGTCCCATACAAGATAAACCCAAGGAGGAACATGCCAAGACACATAGTAATCAAATTGATAAAAATTCAAGATAAAGAGAAAATATTAAAAGCAATTCAGGAAAAGCAACAAATAACATACAAGGGAATCCCCATAAGGTTATCAGCTGGTTTTTCAGCAGAAACTCTGCAGGCCAGAAGGGAGTGACAGGATATATTTAAAGTGATGAAAGGGAAAAACCTACAACCAAGAATACTCTACCCAGCAAGGCTCTTGTTCAGATTTGATGGAGAAATCAAAAGTTTTACAGACAAGAAAAAGCTAAAAGAATTCAGCACCACCAAACCAGCTCTACAAGAAATGCTAAAGGAACTTCTCTAGGTGGAAAAGAAAAGGCCACAACTAGAAATAAGAAATGTACAAAATGGGAAAGCTCACTGGTAAAGGCAAACATACAGTAAAGGTAGGAAATCATCCTACCTAATATGATATCTATACCAGGAATCATGAGGAGAGTGCAAATGCAGGATATTGGAAATGCATTTGAAAGTAAGAGACAAGCAACTTAAAACAATCATAGAGAGAGAGAGAGATTGCTATATTTTATATCCAGGAAAACTGATCAACTCTCACTAATTCTAAAACATAGCTACAAATTATTTTGAGTATAAATACACAGTCATATCACCTGTAAAGAATAGCAGTTTTCATTTGCTAGCCTTATTTCCTTTATTATTATTTTCGTTTCCAGTGCAACACTGAATAAAGTGGTGACAGCAGGTAATGTTGTCTTGTTCTTGCTATTAAAAGCCACCATTATTTATGATTATGAGATAAAGGAATTTTATTTTATACCTAATTTGTTTGAGGTTTTCTTTGTTCTTTTTAGTCACGACTAGTTTTTGTACTTTATCAATTCTTCATCAGAAATAATGATGATTTTCCTTTTTATATTTTTATTGTAGTGATTTATGTTAATTTTTCGAATGTTTAACCTTTTATTTTTTGGATAAACTCAATTTGGTTGTGAATATCTACCCTACACATACTGGTTTCTCCAATATCACTAGATCCAGTTTAGTAATATTTTAAGATAGTATGTAAATTATAGGTAAATTTGGCTTGTGATTTTCCTTTTTTATACTGCACTTGGTAGTTGCCAAGGGGATGATGAAATATAGCTCCTGTGCTTCTGGCTGCATCTGATGGTTTTTCTTGCCTAAGCTCTGCTCCTCTGGATTCTGCCATTCCCATGAGAACTGAGTAGCTAGTCTGTAGCAGACCCCACCTGTCAGCTCTAATGGAGAGAGTTGGAGTGTGGACAGCTTTGCTCACCCTCCCATGAAGCCCAACCCACCCTCAGGGAGATCTAGGGAGCCTGGTCACACCTGGGATGAAGGGAGTGAAAAACAGATTCGGGTCATGCATGCAAAGTCCAACCTTTCAATTTTATCCATTTAACATAGATATACCTATACAGGATATAATATTTGTATATATGAGTTTATTTCTTTAATTTGAGCTATTCAATCTAAACCGATGTACAGGTGTACAATGAGAAATTTAAATGCTTAGTTATTTTTCCCAACAAAGTGTAAAATAACCCTCGTCCGACAGTGGGATTTGCAAACTTTTGATGTTAATGGCTTTGCTCGCTTCCTGGCAGGGCAGTTCAGTACCCAACTTGTAACAGAGCCCAGAGGTTGAAAGTTACCTTTAAATACATGTACAAATAGTTGTCAAAAGTAATGTTATTAAAATACATTTATTATCCCTGAAGAAAAAAAGAAGAAAATCCATCACCACAGACCTTCTCAGTGATGCTGGTGTCCCCTCACCAGTGGGTCCTTCTTGACCTGGTGAACTGTGCCCTCTGTGTCTTCTGAGGAAGATATTACCATTCCTCCTGCTCTGAACGCACCCCTTCCTCCTCATTCTGCCTCTTTACTTCTTTAGTGCAGCTCAGAACTTTCCAGTCTTCTGGGTGCTGATCTAAAAGGTATTACAACTGGTCATGCCAGAGAGTCAAAACCTTCAGGGTAGAGATAAAGGCAGATGCTGAGGACAAACATTGTTTCTGCAGCTTCTGTCCTCAAACAGGAGGAAACAGGCCACTTCTGTAGAGGGTGCAAGGGGATCTGTGGATTGAAGGTTCTCAAGTGCCTCTACTCAGACAGATCCATCTCATGTCCCAAATGCCACTCTCCCCAAACAGAGCCCTGACCTTGGCACGGAGACTTCTCTGGGCTGAAAACTCAGCCTTCCGACATCTCTTCCAATTGTACTTTTAAGTCCTGTGCCTAAGTCACGGTTTACCAGGACTTCTGCTTGCAGAAAGTGAAAGTCTCTTGAAATATTGTCAAAAAGGTTCTTTGGGCTTCCCTGGTGGCTCAGTGGTTAAGAATCTGCCTGCCAATGCAGGGGACACGGGTTTGAGCCCTGGTCCAGAAAGATCCCACATGCCGTGGAGCAACAAAGTCCGTGTGCCACAACTACTGAAGCCCACACACCACAACTACTGAAGCCTGTGTGAGCCCATGCTCCACAACAAGAGAAGCCACCGCAATGAGAAGCCCGTGCATCGCAACGAAGCTTAGCCCCTGCTCACCGCAACTAGAGAAAGCCTGCGCACAGCAACAAAGACCCAACGCAGCCAAAAATAAATAAATAAAAAATTTTAAAAAAGCTTCTTTGAATGTCACACTAAACTTGAGGTCGTTAATTAATATATCCAAGTCTGCCATTTCTTCTTGTCAGTAAATAATTGGCAGTTAGCAGCATACATCGAATTCCATCACCCTTATAGGTACTATTTCCCCCGACCCGTTCAAATGCTCAAGAAATTTCAATATCTAGTACATCCTCTTTCATCTGTAGCACATCCCAATTCACCACAGGTGAAAGTCTTTGCAAATCTTATTGATACAGCAGTCTAGGGGCTATCAATATTTCATCCACCACCAATAATGGGATTCCCTTTTGCAATCCAGTTGAAATTAAGCAAATCCTATCTTTATGGTCTGTTTCATAGGCCCATGCATGGCACCACCTATCTTAGATGTGATTCCCAAGAAGCAGAGCCTGACAAGAAGATTGTTGTTCAAGATTCATTGAGTGAGTATTCTCATGAGTAGAGGAAGGAAGACGGGGTGAGGAAGGGGAAAAAAAAGCTAAGAGGAATGTGGTTTCAGCCCGATCTTACAGGAAAGCTTGAGTGCACAAATCACCCTATAGGGTTGGTTAACCTTGAGGTAAGAAGACTGGCCTTTTGTGCCCCCTTGTCATTCAGACATTGGCTACGGACTGCCCCTGGAGAGGGTGCAAAAGTTTCCAGGTGACCTGGGTACCATCATCACAGGGCATTTCTTCAGAGAAGAGGGGAAGCCCTGAGCTGTCAGTAGCCAACACTCACAGCAGCTGAGTCATGGGTGTGTTAGTCAAATAAAGAGATTCTGGGCAATGCAGCAAACACCGTGATCGCATTTCTAGGGTTGCCACTTATTCTACAATCAGGAGGTCACTTGCTTCAGAACTATCCTTTCACAGCTATAATCTGTCACCACAGTGAGAAAAAGACCACCCACAAGAAGCCACCACAAACAAAGTCCCTGTAACTTTGCTACCACTCTTGGCTCAATATTCAAGCCAAGCTGCTACAACCTCCATCCAAAAAAAAGACACTCTCCACACTGCCTCTCAACATTGACAAAAAAGTATCTCATGGTCTCTGGGACTCTGCTAACACTCCAGCGAGGGGAAGAAAGTTCCACATCTCTGCTTGCCAACAGAAGCTGCAAAAACAGCCAATCCAGATCCCTTGTGGGCACGTATGACTGACTGAGCTTAAATCAGGGCTGGAATCTAACCGCGTGGGGCCTGGTAAACATTGTTGAGCTTCTTCAGCCCCTTGGTTCTGGATGTCTCATCAAAAGGTGGGAGCAATGATGGTCAGCATCAGTCCACAAATCCACCTGCATCCACTCTTGTTATTCAGAATCTATCTCCAGTATTTCAAGTTCCGAATAAGAACATCAGTACCAACAACAGGCTGACACCAAAAATATAATAATTCAACTTATCCCCAGGAAACACGTCTCAATCTTTATATGGCAGAAAATGTCTTAATTTTGCCTTTACTCTCAGGTTAGAGCTTAGCTGTGTAGAATTCTAGGTGAACAACAATTTTTACTTCAGAACATTGAAATTATTATTTCACTGATTTGTAGTATTGATTGCAGCCCCTGAGAAATCTGTTGTCTGTCTAATCATCCTTCCTTTATAAGTTAGCTGGCTTTTCTCTCTGGCAGAAGAAGTTTTTGTCTTCTTATTTGGTTCTGCAATTTCACTGTGGTTTTTCTAGATGTAATTTATTTTTCTCTTTCCTCCTGGATCTTGGTGTACTCCTTCAACCTGAGAGCCATCTTCAGTTCTAGGAAGTTCTCAGCCATTATCTCTTCTAAGACCACCCTTTGTCCTATCTTCCTGTTCTTTTTTTCCTGGAATCTTATCAGCATATGCCTATGGATCCTTTTATTTTCTCCTCTCTGAATCTTAGCATCTCTTTCATATTTTTCATCTCTTTATCACTATGCTTATTTTTTCTCTGTGCTTTCATCATTAATCTTTCAATGAACTCTTTCAATTCAATGATTACACTGTTCACACTCTCAGTTGCATTTTTATTTTTATTTATTTTTTCTTATTATTATTCTTTTTTATTTGCAGTACGCGGGCCTCTCACTGCTGTGGCCTCTCCCGTTGCAGAGCACAGCCTCCGGACGCGCAGGCTCAGCGGCCATGGCTCACGGCCCAGCCGCTCCACGGCATGTGGGATCTTTCCGGACCAGGGCACGAACCCGTGTCCCCTGCATCAGCAGGCGGACTCTCAACCACTGCGCCACCAGGGAAGCCCTCAGCTGCATTTTTAAAACTTCAGTTTCTGTAAATTTAACTATTCTTAACATTTTTTGGGAGGAGGAGTGTTTCAAAATTACCTGTTCTTTCCTCTATGCCTAGTTTTGACCCCTTGGTCGCTCAGATGTTTTTATGTCTACAATATTTATGCATGTAAATGTTCCCATTTATTGCATTTTCTGAATCTTGTTAATGTCACTTGTTCCTGCTGGTTGTTTGTCATTTTTACTATATATGGGGGATGAGCTTACTTTCCAAAGTAGTTCAGTGTTAAATCTGCTTTGAAGCAACTTGAACCAGTACTTCTGCTTTCTAGTCTCTTAGAAATATTTCCATTGTCATTAAAGGAAAAAACAAAACAAAAATGAAAACTTCAAACTGTAGAGATAAAGGAGAACCATGTATGCAGCAGAAATTAACACAACATTATAAATCAACTATACTTCAATAAAAAAAATTTTTAAAGGAGAAAAAAATAAAATAAAAGTTCTTTTTAGTTGAAAAAGAAGTTCAGTGTTCTCTGCGTTGTGGGAGAATTTCTAGAGTAATTCTGAGTTTCTTCTTTCAAGGGTCTGTGGGTTTCATAAGTCTAGGACCAGCTTTCTGCTAAGTTTGCACCTTGGTGCCCTGAGTCCCGTGGGGAGCTCAGCTCCAGTCCTCTGCCCAAAGCCACTTCTAGCCCCAATTCCCTTGGCTGGCCCTCATGCATCAGCTAATTCACTGACCTGGGCTGGACTTCCCTCTTCATCATTTTACCTCATGGTCCTCCTTGCTTTGAAGCTCAAGTATATACAAGAGTTTGGGGGTTTTGTTGTTGTTCTATTTATTTTTGTAATTTTTATATATGGAAACTTGCAAAGGATTTCCCATATCTGCTCAGTCTGCCCTAGCAATCAAAAGTATTCTCCATGACCAATGGTCTTCCATATCCTGAAAAAGAAAAAAAGGGCAGTGGCAGTATCCCTCTAGGAATTTGTTGAAGCAGAATTGTTAGCAATAAAACAGTTTCTTGAGCTGATCTTGATCTGACCTCCTAGATAGGAAATGGATGGTCCCTGGAGGAGGAGAAGGAGCCCCATTGTACTTTATTTCCCTTTACTACATCCTCAGTTGTTACTGGTAAAATCTTATTTGGGTGGAAGAATAAAGTATCTGTCTATGCCAAATACACTTGCAGTTAAGATGCAGATGTTATACCATCTTGTAGTATGAAAAGTCATTTCTTTTTATTCTATAACCAAGGTCTTGGATAAACAAAACTTAGTGAGAACAGGCCCAGTTGCTGGATTTCCTGATAATCTGAAAATGTATTTCTCACACAGAGAATCCTTTCAGCCCCTTGTCATGCTTCACACTCCACCTCAGCCCCCTCTCCATCCTCCCCCACTCAGCACAGGAGTGTCATCCTGCAAAGCTGCTGCATCTTCTCAGAACCTCACCTGCCCAGCCCCCAAATGACAGCAGATCAAGACAAGGCCGCAACCCCACAACCCCACTGCGTAATGAGTAAGGATGATTTCAGGGACCACTGAGCTGCCTTGTGGAACTGCACCAAGGCTGCCCAAGACTCCCGCTGGCATTGTTTAGGTTTCTGCAGCTGAGAAGTGCAGCCATCCCAGATGTGCACACACGTTCCCGTGATATAGAAACCCTTGGAAGCGGGCCTGGGGGAGCTCTCCCGCCACATGACATGAAGTGGGCATTACTATTTTTCCCCCTTAAAAAGAGGGAATAGTCAATAAGTCTGGACCCTCTGGGCCCAAGGCCCTCTTCTACCTGCTCTCCACATGTGTGCAACAAGTTAAATATTAAGGTTTTAAATTATAGAAGGTTTTCTTCCTTCATTTTCTATACTGATTTGGTTTTGATACCATTCTTTAAATTATTTTTTGTAGATGTTAACTCACTATTTCTTCTTCAGTCTTCTAAAAATGCTAGGATCAAGTAAAATAGGATGGAGACATTTTTTCCCAAAATTAGTTTCTTTGTTTTGACATCAACCAGCTACAGGTCCATGACAGGTAGGCTGACAACTAAAAATATGTTAGCGGATACACTTTGTATAATACTAAATTAAGGAACCCACCACTAACACAAATGCCTTTGCAATTAAAATGAAACATTTGTTCTTGTTGTTCTTAATATCAACCAATATGTAGTGAATTAAGTAATTTTTTAGAGGAACTAACATGCCCCGATTGAGAGCAAACTCCAGGATTTTTTCTTAGGAAACATTCTGCTATATTTTAAGATTAAGCTCGGAACTTAATCTCCTTCTCAGTCCTGGGAAACATACTAGAACTTGAAATCATGTGTTTTGGAGTGAGATGTTTTGGAGTGAGATGTTTTGGAGTGGGAATGTGTGTTCTCTTTGAAAATGCAATTTGAATATATGTCTTAACCATGCTATAACTCTGCTGCTTGCTTTAGAGATTGCTTTTCCTAAGTGGATTTAACTTTAGCAGGACTCAGCACTAAATTTCACCTCCTTGAAATGTATTTGTGTTTCTGACCAAGAAGTTCTCAATAGGTATCAGTCAGAAGCTGAATCTCCTACTTGATTATGGATTCAAGCTAGATGGTAAAGTTTAAGAAAGCACTGGACTGGGTTTGGCTACACTTAGCATATGAGACTCAGAGATGGCTCTAGATAGAGTCATAAAAATGTTCACATACCAAACACTATTCTAAGTTCTGGGGTCTGTGTTGTGGTCTCATATTTAGTCTCATGGAGGCTACCTTTCAGTTAGAGAGACAGAAAATAAACAAGAAAACAAAGGCGTGCATGTGCACACACACACACACACGCAAACAAGAATGTCAGATAGTTCTAAGATCAACGGAGAAGGTGAAACATGTAATGTAATGGTGAAAAGACAGGTAGAAATAAGAGACTATTTAAAGAGGGTCATCAGGGAAGGACTTTCTGTAGAGGGGCTACTGTCCTAAGGCCTGTTGTTAAGAAGAGGCCAGCAGGAAAACCCAGCGGAAAAGCATCCAGGCAGAGAGAACCACAGGAGCAGAGGCCCTGAGAAGAAACAAGCCAGAGAAGGTGAGGGGTAGAAAGATGATCCGTGTGAATAAAGTATGTGAGGCAGGGAGGAGGAGGTTATAAGTGGAGATTGGACAGGTGAGCTGCAACAGAACTGTACGGGGCCTTGCACCTGTCCATAAGCACTTTGAACCTGATTTTAAATGTGACAACATGGAGAGGGTCTGGAGAAAAGGGAACGCTCCTATACTGTCGGTGGAAATGCAAGTTGGTGCAGCCACTGTGGAGAACAGTATGGAGGTTCCTCAGAAACTAAAAATAGAGCTACCATATGATCCAGCGATCCCACTCCTGGGCATATATCTGGAGAAAAACATGTTTTAAAAAGATACATGCACCCCAATGTTCACTGCAACACTACTTACAATAGCCAGGACATGGAAGCAACCTAAGTGTCCATCGACAGAGGAATAGATAAAGATGTGGTAGATATATATGATGGAATATTACTCAGCCATAAAAAAGAATGAAATAATGCTGTTTGCAGCCACATGGATGGACCTAGAGATTATCACACTAAGTGAAGTAAGTCAGAGAGAGAAAGACAAATACCATGTGATATCACTTGTATGTGGAATCCAAAATATGACATGAACAAACCAATCTATGGAAAAAAAACAGAATTGGGGACAGAGAAAACAGACTGGTGGTTGCCAAGAGGGAGGGGTGTGGGGAGGAGTAGACTGGGAGTTTGGGGTCAGCAGATGCAAACTAGTGTACAAAAGATAGATAAACAACAAGGTCCTACTGTACAGCACAGGCAACTATATTCAATATCCTTTGATAAACCATCATGAAAAAGAATATTTTTTAAAAAGAATGTATACATATGTATAACTGAATCACTTTGCTGTATGGCAGTAACTAACACCTTGTAAATCAACCATACTTCAAGTAAAAAAATAAATAAATAAATATGACAGCAAGCCATTTGGGGGTTTTAAGGAAGAAGTTTCCGTGGTTGTACTTATAGGATCCCAATGTATGTGAGAATCAACTCTAATATTTTTACACTTGTATTTTCTTCAGAGCATTTATTATAACATTATTTAATTGCTGGTGTGTGTCTTTTTTTTAATATCTGCCTTCTCCCTGGAAACCCTATGAGGGTAGGAAAGAGAATGTTTTGTCTCCCACTGAATATCCAGAAGCTAAGCGAGAGTCTACACATACATCATGGATGCTCAACCAACATGTGCTGGTGGAACACATACATCATGGATGCTCACCCAACATGTGCTGGTGGAACACATACATCATGGATACTCACCCAACACGTGCTGGTGGATGAATGACTAGATGTTAGACGTCTATTTCCAATTCCTCTTAAGGTCACAGGACACTGAAATCGCCCTCTCCAAAATAACTACAAGACAGCTGCACAAATGAATTGATTCCAGGCACCATCCCAACGTTCTCAGCAGGACTGCACATGCTGAGCCCAGAAAATACATATTTTTATGTACATTTCAATATTTGAAATCAGTGTACTTGTTTCTGATAAAACATAGAGAACTCAAAGAATAAAAAATACTCCCCACACAGAAAGAAAATAAGACAGAGTTCAACAGATAGGATTTTAATAGCTATTGTTTTATGTGGTAGAAGCTCTGTAATGGTTTCTGTCAGTTCAGTGAATTGAACAGGCCAAAGCTACATTTCTAAATAAAAGCACTGAAAGGGATTTTATGGCTATTTCCTTCCAGCAATTCTGCCCTGGATAGAACCATTACAGCCTAAAACTTTGAAACAATAAATGCACAGTAGTTTTGTTCAAGGAGATACTGAATCTTTCTGCTCTAAAGATACTTAGAATAATTTCAGAAAATCAAACCTGTGTATGCCTTCCTAGAAAGAGATCATAATAGTGACCATTTTTATGGCCACTGCCAGCCTCTCTCCTCAAGTGGCTTCATGCCGACTCCACCCAAACCTCCAATTCTTGTGTGTGTATGTCTGTGTATTTCAGTGTTGGGCTGGAGTAGGCTTTTTCATTTCTTTATTTTTTAATTCCACCAGCCACCAAGTCATATTCAAAACTGCCAAGGGCGATCACTAAAAACAAATAACAGGGGGCTTCCCTGGTGGCGCAGTGGTTGAGAGTCCGCCTGCCGATGCAGGGGACGCAGGTTCGTGCCCCGGTCCGGGAGGATCCCGCATGCCGCGGAGCGGCTGGGCCTGTGGGCCATGGCCGTTGGGCCTGCGCGTCCGGAGCCTGTGCTCCGCGGGGGGAGAGGCCACAGCAGTGAGAGGCCCACGTGCCGAAAAAAAAAAAATAACGGACAGATCATAAGAATGTGCATGTCAGCATTTATCTTTTGTAATTTCAGGATATTGAAACTTATAATCGTTTATAGTAGTCATAAGTTTGCTCCTTTTTGGCTGAACAGGTGATTTATAAACAAAAAGATGTATCAGAATCTCCCAAGAAGTATTTTTGTTTAGTTTTGGTTTCTTTTCTTGTTTCAAAATACACATGCGCCTCTGTTCTAAGTTAAATCTCTGAAAGTAGGATCTGGGCACGTGTACTTCTTTCAGTTTTTGTTTTGATATCATTTTAAACCTATAAGAAAGCTACGAGAATAGTACAAAAAACTGCCACCTACTCTATATTCAGAGTTCTGGTTCTTTTGCTGCATAACCAGTCCCCCAAAAGTTAGTTACTTAAAATAGCAGTGATTTTTTTAGATCGCAGATCTGCAACCTGGGCAGATCTCAGAGAGAAGGCTTATCTCTGCTCCAGACAGCATCAGCTGCGGTACTGACCCAGGTGGACCAACTCTGGTATGGGTCTTCCTTTGGCTGGCAGGTTGGTGCTGCCATGAGCTCCGAGCCCGGCCAGAGCTGGGCTGTGGATCTCGGTCCCCGCCACTGTGCTCGCCACGCGGGCTTCCACACCACCTGCTTGAGCCACCTCTGAGTGTGGCGGCTGGTCTGAGACTGAGCCAGGCACAGCTGTACTGCCTTTTATTATCCACCCTGGAGAGTCATTTAGCATCATTTCTGCCACGGTCATGCCCACCCAAATACAGAGGGGGGAAATAGACCCCTTATACTGGTAAAAGAATATGGGATGAGTGGTATTATTGACAGCATTTTTGCAAAATGAAATGTTCCACACCTGGAATCAACAATTATTTACATTGTGCCCCATTTACTTTATCATTGTCCCTAACTATTTATATATTTATTTATCTATCTCTACAGAGATATAGAATGTCTATATATACATAGACTACATATACTTAAGTGTGTATTTCCTAAAAACAAGAGCATTATCTTTTGTTACCAAAGTCAGGAAATTTAATATTGATCCATTACTGTTATTTAATCCACAGTCCACATTTAAATGTTATCAACCGTTCCCTCCCTTTCCTCTGTATCCATAAAGGATCTTATCAGGCATGTGTATTTCTTAAATCTCCAAAGGTGTGTCTGGTGGGCACTCTTAGTCTAGAATAACATGTGAATACTTGGAGACAGACCCAAGTGTAAATCCCAGCTTTGTCACTGACCAGGAGCATAATCTTTGGCAAATTACTTTAGCTCTCTCTGTCTCAATTTCCTCATTAATAAAAATGGGGAAATTGTTGGCTACACAACAGAATGGAGGGGAAATCTGCATGGTGCCTGCTTCTCAGCAAATCTTAGCTTTATCTCTTTCACTCATTAAAACTACTGACTGATCACACAGAATGGGGTGCTGGAGGGGACAGGGACATACCACCTTTCAGCTTCTGTCACTTAACTCTAACTGCATAGGACAGCAGTTCAGCAAGAATTCAATCGTGCTTTTACCAAGGCTGCAGTCGCTTATGTGGGGTGTAATGCTTGGAGTGTGATTCACCAATTCACTGCCACGTGAGCCAATTAGCTTTTGTTCTGCGCGCTGATCTCAAACCCCACCAGCTTTCTTTCCTGCACAGACAACTACAGAACTAAGCAAGAGCAGCTAAATGAAGGGTAACAAAGTCATGCCTTCTTGGTGCTCATCAAACAGCAGCATCCCCCAAACAGGAAGATGGTTTTTCATGGTTTATTTGATAAGTACTGAAAAGAAAGAGCAAGTATTACTTCTCCCCTGGGTCTCTCATTACTATTTAAATGTAAACTAAAGGAAGAAATTCTTATTGCTTATTTTCGTCCTGTTAAATATGCCCTAGGATGCCCACTACTATTGGCTCGGCTATTTACTCATAGCTCATCATAGTTCTATGGGTTTGTCCTGCCAGAGATGTCATTTGAGGTGCCTTTATTAATTTTTACATGCCTTGATGATGTCATCACTAAATAACCCTTTTTACAGTATATAAACATTTTAGTTAAAAGGTCCCTAAGCAACTTGATCCATTTTATCAAAAGCCATCAGACTTTGGAATGACTTATTTCTTTTTTTAACATCTTTATTGGAGTATAATTGCTTTACAATGGTGTGTTAGTTTCTGCTTGATAACAAAGTGAATCAGCTATACATATACATATATCCCCATATCCCCTCCCTCTTGCGTCTCGCTACCACCCTCCCTATCCCACCCCTTTAGGTGGACACAAAGCACCGAGCTGATCTCCCTGTGCTATGCGGCTTCCCACTAGCTATCTATTTTACATTTGGGAGTGTATATATGTCAATGCCACTCTCTCACTTCATCCCAGGTTACCCTTCCCCCTCCCCAAGTCCTCAAGTCCATTCTCTACGTCTGCCTCTTTATTCCTGTCCTGTCCCTAAGTTCCTCAGAACCTTTTTTTTTTTTTTAGATTCCATATATATGTGTTAGCATACAGTATTTCTTTTTCTCTTTCTGATTTACTTCACTCTGTATGACAGTCTCTAAGTCCATCGACCTCACTACAAATAACTTCATTTCTTTATATGGCTGAGTAATATTCCATTGTATATATGTGCCACATCTTCTTTATCCATTCATCTGTCATTGGACACTTAGGTAGCTTCCATGTCCTGGCTATTGGAAATAGAGCTGCAATGAACATTGTGGTACATGGCTCTTTTTGAATTATCGTTTTCTCAGAGTATATGCCCAGTAGTGGGATTGCTGGGTAATATGGTAGTTCTATTTTTAGTTTTTAAGGAACCTCCCTACTGTTCTCCATAGTGGCTGTACAAATTTACATTCCCACCAACAGTGCAAGAGGGTTCCCTTTTCTCCACACCCTCTCCAGCATTTATTGTTTCTAGATTTTTTGATGATGCCCATTCTAACTGCTGTGAGGTGATATCTCATTGTAGTTTTTTTTTTTTATTGTTTGTAGATTTTTTTATTAGTTTCTGCTTTATAACAAAGTGAATCAGTCATACATATACATCTGTTCCCACATCCCTTCCCTCATGCATCTCCCTCCCTCCCACCCTCCCCATTCCACCCCTCCAGGCGGTCACAAAGCACCGAGCTGATCTCCCTGTGCTCTGCGGCTGCTTCCCACTATCTATCTACCTTACGTTTGGTAGTGTATATATGTCCATGCCTCTCTTTCGCTTTGTCACAGCTTACCCTTCCCATTCCCCATATCCTCAAGTCCATTCTCAAGTAGGTCTGTGTCTTTATTCCCGTTTTACCCCTAGGTTCTTCATGACATTTTTTTTTAATTCCATATATATGTGTTAGCATACGGTATTTGTCTTTCTCTTTCTGACTTACTTCACTCTGTATGACAGACTCTAGGTCTATCCACCTCATTACAAATAGCTCAGTTTCGTTTCTTTTTATGGCTGAGTAATACTCCATTGTATATATTGCCACATCTTCTTTATCCATTCATCCGATGATGGACACTTAGGTTGTTTCCAGCTCCGGGCTATTGTGAATAGAGCTGCAATGAACATTTTGGTACATGTCTCTTTTTGAATTATGGTTTTCTCAGGGTATATGCCTAGTAGTGGGATTGCTGGGTCATATGGTAGTTCTATTTTTAGTTTTTTAAGGAACCTCCATACTGTTCTCCATAGTGGCTGTACCAATTCACATTCCCACCAGCAGTGCAAGAGTGTTCCATTTTCTCCACACCCTCTCCAGCATTTATTGTTTCTAGATTTCTTGATGATGGCCATTCTGACTGGTGTGAGATGATATCTCATTGTAGTTTTGATTTGCATTTCTCTAATGATTAATGATGTTGAGCATTCTTTCATGTGTTTGTTGGCAGTCTGTATATCTTCTTTGGAGAAATGCCTATTTAAGTCTTCTGCCCATTTTTGGATTGGGTTGTTTGTTTTTTTGCTATTGAGCTGCATGAGCTGTTTATAAATTTTGGAGATTAATCCTTTGTCAGTTGCTTCATTTGCAAATATTTTCTCCCATTCTGAGGGTTGTCTTTTGGTCTTCTTTATGGTTTCCTTTGCTGTGCAAAAGCTTTGAAGTTTCATTAGGTCCCATTTGTTTATCTTTGTTTTTATTTCCATTTCTCTAGGAGGTGGGTCCAAAAGGATCTTGATGTGATTTATGTCATAGAGTGTTCTGCCTATATTTTCCTCTAAGAGTTTTATAGTGTCTGGCCTTACATTTAGGTCTCTAATCCATTTTAAGTTTATTTTTGTGTACGGTGTTAGGGAGTGTTCTAATATCATTATTTTACATGTAGCTGTCCAGTTTTGCCAGCACCACTTATTGAAGAGGCTGTCTTTTCTCCATTGTATACTCTTGCCTCCTTATCAAAGATAAGGTGACCATATGTGCGTGGGTTTATCTCTGGGCTTTCTACCCTGTTCCATTGATCTATATTTCTGTTTTTGTGCCAGTATCATACTGTGTTGATTACTGTAGCTTTGTAGTCTTGTCTGAAGTCAGCAAGCCTGATTCCTCCAGCTCTGTTTTTCTTTCTCAAGATTGCTTTGGCTATTCGGGATCTTTTGTGTCTCAATACATATTGTGAAATATTTTGTTCTAGTTCTGTGAAAAATGCCATTGGTAGTTTGATAGGGATTGTATTGAATCTGTACATTGCTTTGGGTTATTTTGTAATTTTTATTGTGAGTCCACCTTTGACACTTGGGTTATCTAGAAATATATTGCTGCTTTTTCCACACTTACCTAGAAAACAATCCATATGGTATTGTTCTGGGTTTTTAGCATAACTTAAAAGGAAAGTTTCACAATGTCCAGAGCATATGAAGGAGGACAATGTCCTCAAATCCCTCACAGCAGAAACCTACTCGGGTGACACCCTCCTTGACTTCCAAATGGAAAAGAACAGTCACAGAAGGAAAAATGATGCCATCTAATCATAAATCTGAAGAGGACCTGTGAGAAGCTTCATTTGCTACTGAAAACCTTGCTGATGTCAGTGTCACATCCTCCAGGAAGCATAGCCAGCAGGCTGGGCTGAAGTTTGTTGCTGTCACTGAAGCCACCCTCTCGCTGGTGGCTTCACTCCTGTGTCCTCCACTAACCAGATCCAGGCTGCCTTCTGGGAGCTGCAGCTCACGATGGTTCCTGATGCCAGGGTTGCCCCCCAGCCTCTCCCAGAGGTGACTCTGTTAACCTGTGCATCATCTCTCTGTGTGGCACAGACTGCCCTCTGCACTGTGTAGACACTGCCATCTCTGCAACAACAAGCAATCTCCCTGAGAGGGTCTGGTGTGATGAGCGCTGGCCAGGGAAGTTCTGCATGGGCAGCCCCATCTCCCATCAACACCTTGGGAAGTCTCACCTGAGCTCTGCTTCTACAGATATCCTACAGAGATGGAAAAGGAAAAGCAGGTCATTGCTGGAAAGGATGTAACCAAGGAAGAATGTCAGGGTGAATGGGCTGTTCCAGCTCCCGAGTTCACTGCTACCCAATCCAAGGCCAAGACTGGTCTGCAAGTGTGCGAACCTCCCTGCTGGAGAGAGGTGACCAGCCTGCACTGAGCCCTGCCTGCAGCTGACAGATAGGAGTGACCACCCCACCAAGTGACCTCAGCTGTTCTTTTGCTTAAGAAAATGGAAACAGTTTCTAAAGAAAAAAAAGAAATATATTGCTTATTTTCTATTCATTTAGGGATTTGCTCATTGCATTTTTGTGTTTTATTCCCTCCATAATTTCACTGTGATCAGAGAACATACTTTGATTTAACAAACTTTTTTCCTTTTCTTTCTTTTTTTTTTTTTTTTTTTTTTGATGTGGACAATTTTTAAATACTTTATTGAATTTGTTACAATATTGCTTCTGTTTTATGTTTTGGTTTTATGGCTTTGAGGCATGTAGGAGCTTAGCTCCCCAACCAGGGGTCAAACCCGCACCCCCTGAATTGGAAGGTGAAGTCGTAACCACTGGACCACCAGGGAAGTCTCCTGATTTAACAAATCTTTAAACAGAAAATGGAAACAGTATATAAAGAAAAATATATACTTATTTTCTATTCATTTAGGGACTTTCTCACTGCATTTTTGTTATTCACTCTTTCCTTAATTTCACTGTGATCAGAGAACATACATTGATTTAACACTTGGAAAAATTATTGTGACTTTCTTTACAATCCAGATATACATAATTTTGTTGTGCTCCATGTGAACTGGAATGGAATATGCATAATGCAAACATTGAGGACTGTGTTCTAATTTCAAACACATACACATAGTAAAGTTAGCTAACCATGCTGTTCTAAATTTCTGTGTGTCTACTCATTATTTTCCCTATTGTATCAATTACTGAGATAGGCATGTTAAATTCTTCTATGTTCTTGGTTTTGCCTATTTCTTTTTTGTTTCTGTCAGTTTTGTTGCACAGGCTTGAAGACTATGTATACAAATGTCGAAGTTGATACACTCCTGGTGGGTGGTGTCTTTCCTCATTTAAAATACGCTTCTTTATTTTTAATAATAATTTTTGCCTAAGGTCTGCCTTGTCTGTTATTAGTACAGTTCTGAAAGCTTCCTTTTTTGTTGGTGTTTGCATCAACTGATTTTCTATCCTTTTGTTTTCAACATTTCCCAGCCTCATATTTAAGATGTATTACTTGTTAGCTTCTTTTTAATACAAGCTGATAATCTTAGTTCTAGAATAACTGATATTCTTAGTTCTAAACTTAATCCTTAGAATAGAGAAATTGGAAACAATTTTAATTGGAATATTTGGTCAACTTACAGTTAATGTAATGCTCAAATATTTGAGATTATACCTACCAAATTTCTCTTCTTTCATGCCTATCTTGCTTTGGGCTGTTGGCTAAACCTGGCCAGTTACAGGACAAATCTAGTCACCTTCAGTTGTTTACATATTGTTTACAGCTGCTTTTGCACTATAATATCAGAGTGGAGCTAACAGCTGTTAACTAATGAACTGTTTAACCATCGAGTAGTATTCTAACACATGAGAAATTAAGTTTTCTGAAAATACTTTCAAACATAGAGTCTGACAGAAAGTAGGATAAGATATCTTCAGGACTATATACAACAAAGGTCTCATATTCAGAACTCCTAAAATCAATATATTAGGAAAATAAGATAAGAAACCCCAGAATAAAATGAACAAAAAGCCTGAACAGATATTTCATGATTGAAGATATCCAAATTGCCAATAAGTCTGTAAAATATGTACTTAATTTTATTAGACATCAGGAAAATATGCATTAAAACTGCAATTCAATAAAGCTCATCTACTAGGATATCTAACATTTTTGAGACAGAAAACAACAATTATTGGTAAGGCTATGGAGCAATAGAATTTCTGTACACTGCTTGTAGGAATATAAGTTAACACATCACTTTGAGAAATCTTGGTCAGTATTTATTCAAACTGAACATATACCTACCTTATGACCTAGAAGTTGTACACATACTCACCAGAAATTCATGTACTTATTCACCAAAAATGTGGAGAAGAATGTTCTTTGTAGTGCTATTTATGACTGAGCAAAACTAAAAACTACCCAAATGACCATCAACTGCAGAATGAATCAAGTGTGCTATTTTTCACAGTGGAACATAATGAACACATTGAGAAGGGGTGAACGCTGGCTGCATACAAGAAAGAATCTTCAAAACATAACGCTGTCATGCTGAGTGAAGTTAAGCCAGACAGAGAAAGACAAATATCATATGATATCACTTATATGTGGAATCTAAAAAAAGTGGTACAAATGAACTTATTTACAAAAGAGAAATAGACTCACAGACATAGAAAACAAACTTATGATTTCTAAGAGGGAAAGGGGGGAGGGGGATAAATTGGGAGATTGGGATTGACATATACACACTACTATACATAAAATAGAAAACTAATAAGAACCTGCTGTACAGCACAGGGAACTCTATTCAATGCTCTGTGGTGACCTAAATGAGAAGGAAATCTAAAAAATAGGGGATATATGTATATGTAAAGCTGATGCACTTTGCTGTACAGCAGAAACTAAAACAACATTGTAAAGCAACTATACTCCAATTAAAGTTAATTTTAAAAATCACAAAAAAACACATAACATTGAATGAAAGAAGCCATACAGTAAAGAGTGCATATTAGGTGATTCATTAGTGTAAAGTTCAAGGCCATGTATAACTAATCCATGATGCAAGACATGTTTCCCCTGGAGGAGGGTGGTGACTTGGCCAGGTTGGAGGGGCTTTGAAGGGAGTTTCTGGGTATATATAGTGATGTGTTTCTTGATCCTGGTGCCGTTCACAAGTTTGGTTCATTTCTGGCAATTCATCCATCTGCACACATGTAGGATTGGTGTACTTTTCTCTCTTATGTTATCCTTCAATAAAAATTGTTTTTAACTTTATGGTGATTTCATTCGATTAAGAGTATTTTCTAAGTTTACTAACTAAGAAATAGTGTGTGATTATTTGGATGGAAGAGTTTGTGTATTTCCACCATGCATCAGATTTTACTTTTACTTTCTCTGAGACAAACTCATATATTTAGTATGGTACAGAGGAGTTATTGATGCAAATGCTTATGCCTGACAAAGCCTCCCCCATCACTCATTTCTTTTTTTGACTACTTTATTATACAGTAAATATTTGATTTTAAGTAAGAAAATGATATGTTCAGGATGGAAAGAATAAAACTTTTTATAGCTTCTCTTTTCTGAGAAACCAGATGTCAGGCAGAATAAATTAAATAAAATTAAAATTATATTTATGGGTGGGGAGAATCTTAATTCCACTTTGATTATTGACTACATATTTGAATGTCCCCCTTTCTAAAGTATATATCATTACATTTAAATTACTTACATACTTTTAGAACCCACAAATGACATAAACTGCACTGACAAATATTTTTAAAGTAAAGTAAATTATGTGAGAATATATTCCTTAGTTCATAATACATTTAAAAAATGAGTCTTTTCTCTTTGAACCAAGGAAGCTATCTTTCCATCAAATGTACATAAAATAAATCTTCATCACCACAAAGGGGTTCCCTTGAGCCCTCTAATGGTTAATTCCCTCACCCCACCCCAAACCCTGGTAACTAACTACTTATCTGCTTCCCATTATTACAGTAATGCCTTTTCCAAAATGTCATTAAGTGAAATCATAGAGTATGTAGTCTTCTGTATCTGGCTTTTTTCATTGAGCTTAATATTTTTGAGATTCATACGGGTTGTTAAATGTATCCATAGTTTATTCCTTTTTATTGCTGAGAAGTGTTCCATTATATGGATGATCACATTTGTTTATCCATTCACCAGTGGATAGACATTTGGGTATTATCCAGTTTGGAACTATTATGAATAGATAAATAAAGCTTCCATGAACATTTACATATACGACATGTGTCGTATCCCACACATGTAACTGGCTCGTTGAACCCAAGACCACTGCCGCTGGTCAAGCAGAGCATGTGGTTTGGACCCCAACACACGACGCACAGAAAGTTGAGTGAACCACAGAGCCCTCGCTTCGGTCTCCATCATCTGACCTCCTCGAAGGGGAGACAGACAACAAAGACTCAGCATCACGGCAGGTGGAGCACTCTGTTGACAATGAAGTCATGTGTGGGAAATAGAGAAGGACAGTGAAGAGGAGCTGGCATGTTATAGAGTGTGCAGGGAGGGCTCTGTGACAGTGAGCTCTGAACAGAGATTTCAAGGACGTGAGGTAGCAGTTTAGGTGGATATCTGTGGGAGAACTCTCCAGGCACAGAAAATAGCAAGGGCACTGGTGCTTAGCAGAAGTGTGCTTAGCATGTGCAAGAAACAGCAAGGAGCTGGCGTGGCAGAGCAGAGATGGAGCTAGGAGGCCGTCAAGCTTTGGGAGGGCAGATCTTATTTATAGGGCTTTGTAAGCCAGCTGAGTCCAAAGGAGGCATCGCAGGTTCTGAGAGGGGGCAGGACCAGGCTGCTGTATGGAGAACACATGTGAGACCCAGGGTGGAGGTGGGCAAACCAGTGAAGCTACTGCAGTGATCACATGGAAGACAGTGGGAGTCACTAGGACACTGCACTCCAAGGGGTGAAAAGTGGTCAGACTCCAGGTGTGTTTTGAAGGCTGGGTTTTGTTTCCAGATTAACTTTTTCTTATGAGGAAAAAGAAAAATGAGTCAAGGTTGATTGTAAGGCTTGTGATTTAAGCATCCAGAGGGGTATGTTGCCGCCAACTAAAATGGGGAAAATCAGAAGAGCAATTTTGGAAGGAAAATTAAGAGTCCCTGTTGCACATTTTAAAATGCCCATTAGACATCTATCAAGAGATGCTGTATAGATTGCCAGATGGAAGAGACTCTGGAAAGTTTGAAAATAAAGGTATAAATTTCAGAGTCATCAGGATATGGATGGTATTTGAAACCAAAGCAGTCCAAGAACTGGGCCCAGATACTTATTAATTGTTAATTTAATCGAGCACAAAAATTTCAATGGATTTACACATTTTTCAGCTTTTAATTCTGCTTGAGAATTTCATAATTTTTCAGTAAAGTGGTATGAGCACAAAGTGCTCTATAAAAATATGTGTAGAGTACACAGTCTTTGCTTTGCATGTGTGTTACTAACAAAAAGACGACTCCAGAAATGTAGTGTTCCCATCAGGACAGGGACCTTAGAAAATACTTTTTTTCTCAATTTGCTTCAAAGGAAAAAGAAAGCCTTCATTCTAGAGTGCTTACATTCATGGCAGGATATGGTTCACATAAAAGTGGACTGTTATTCAACATGAAACATTCTAGACAACTTAATTTTTATTGTCTCCAACACCTGTTGTTAGGAAAGAGAAAACAAAATGTGCATAAATGTCACATGTGCGGGGTCACCATGACCAGTGACTTGATTTACATTCTCCATGAAAACAATCAGAGCAAAGACTGCTTAGAGCCAACATATCTAGATTCAAGCATCAAAAGGTAAAAGTTGCCAGGCTACAAAAAAAGAGAGCTTCCATCTCTGCCTGGGAGGTAGGAACTGCGGGTCCGGGAAGAGCAGTCTTACTTTTCACTGAATCCCCTTGTGCTCATCCTGATCCTGCCTAGATTCCTTTTCTAAGGAAATACAGTGTTTGATAAAGTATAAATCAACTTCAATTAATTAAATCAAAATGAAGCCTAAGATGTTAATGGAACTGGAGATACTGATGTCATCAGCTCCTATGGAGCCAAAAAGTCCCGATGGCTTCTATCACCAGTAAGTTTGTGGCTTTAGGGTCTATCAACCGTATGAACGTTTCCTTTTCCCCCTTTCTTTGGCCCTCGCAAAACAACTTTTAACTTCAGTGCTTTAGGTGCAGTCAATTTGTTTTCTTTTCCTCTTTTCTATTAGCCCCTGCAAGACAAGCTTCTAAGTGGATTGAGAATTCTAGTTAGATTGACAACCTTAAGGAACATAAACATTTGAGAGATTTTGATTTCTTACCATATGTAGCTCAAAAAATAAATGACACTAAACAGCAAAAGTACTTATGGTTGCCTGTTGAACAACATGAGTTTGAATTGCTTGGGTCCACTTGTAGGGGGATATTTTTCCATAGTAAATACTACACTGATCCATGACTGGTTGAACCCATGGTACAAAGAGCCCAAGGTACCCAGGGTGACTGAAAGTTAAAATGTCGGGGGGTGGAGTCCCCCGGAACCCCATGGTGTTCAAGGGTCAACTGTATTTTTAAAATGAAACAGAACGTGCATGTGTGGGGAGAACTATCTGGCTTCTTTCTATGTCTCCAGATTATTCTTTGGGGGACCCTTTGCAAAATGCTTTAAGCACCTACTCAACCCAGCACACAGACCAGTGTGGTTCTAACTGATACATCACAGAGTTTTTATCTGCATGTTATTAATTTCTCTCTCCTTTCTGCATCTTTTCCCTTTGCCTCTTCTCTAGTATTCTGTACACATGTGTATTCTGCACATACACTCACGTGCCCAACACTAGATAATAATTTGTGAGGAGGATAACGGACAATTCGCATCACCCTCCTGTGTGACGACAATCTGACAAGCAAAAGGTATGGCGCAGGGCATGTAAAGGTAAGGAAACTATTTCACCGTGAGTGTAATATATCAGATAAACCAGCTTATCTCCATAAAAGATTACTTCAAATACTGAGTGATGATGTGTTTGAATTCATTTAGGGATCCTGCTGATATCTGGGGATATTCATCATCCCTAAGTGATGATGCGCTGTCTTGTTTCTCCTCCCCTGGACTAGAACACCAAATATCTTGCCGTTAGATTCCATTCGTTCCTTCAACTTTTCAAGCTAATTATTTTAGAGTATCCTTGCTCACATCCTGTGTCTTTTGTCTGTAGAATCTTTTTGCTTCCTTATGTTAAAACTGGATAATATGGGGTCTGCAGTGGAGATGCCACAGCAACCTGTGACGCTGCTACTTGGCTTTGCTGTTCTCTTCTAAGTATCCCACCCCACCCCTCTCCTGTCCCAGATGTTTGTATTTAGATGTGTGATGGGAAAGGACTTTTTAAATTTTTAAGCTTATAAAATCTTTGTTACAGCCTGTTTCTCTGAGTCAGAATTAAACTAGGACCTGGTGTGACTCCCATGTCATGGGGCTTTCATGAGACAAAATCTTTTGGCCTTCCCACTAAAGAGTCTATATATTTCTTTAAGTTACTCAGGGACTCAGAGTCACAGCTACATATTCACTGGATTCTGGTTGTCATAATAGAAAATATCTTTGATTCTTTTCTGCCATTTTTTGGCCAGTTTCGTGAAGCACCCAGAATAAGAGCACCACCCAAGCTGTTCTGCCTCCTCTGAAATCACTTGTTATTCTCCAAAATGCAAAGGGAATTTTTTTTTTCTTTCTGGGAAACATATATCTGGGTAAAGCTTTTAAAACTAGAACTGGATATTTTGTTAATTCAAAATCAAATTTAGTGACTATACTAGCACACAAAAGGGAAGAGGCTCCTTTAATAGGCTTTTTTTTTTTTTTTTTTTTTTTGCGGTACGCAGGCCTCTCACTGTTGTGGCCTCTCCCGTTGCGGAGCATAGGCTCCGGACGCGCAGGCTCAGCGGCCATGGCTCACGGGCCCAGCCGCTCCGTGGCATGTGGGATCTTCCCGGACCGAGGCACGAACCCGTGTCCCCTGCATTGGCAGGCGGACTCTCAACCACTGCGCCACCAGGGAAGCCTTAATAGGCTTTTTATTGTGGTAAATGTATGACTATAATTTAACCATTTATAATCCAAGAAACAATATGTTATTTACATCAAAAACAATTCTAATATATTTTCTTTGTCTTAAATCAGATTAATTAAGGTATTCAAAATAACATTCATGTATTTTAACATATTTGTACTCCTGAGAGTTAATATAAAGTCAATATAAAGAACACATCAATCACTCCCTAAAGTTTCCCAATGCCCCACTGGTACACCTGCCCTCCTGTTCCACTGCAATGGCCTTTCCTCTATCCTCAGGCACTTACTAGAATTTTATATAAATAGAATCATGTGATATGTAATCTTTTTAGTTTGGATTCTTTCACTCAGGATGATGATCTTGAGATTCACCCATGTGTTGTATGCTGAGTGTTATCCTGTTATATGGATTTACCACAATTTATTTATTCACCTACTGATGAACATTCAGGCTGCTCTCAATATTAGACTATTACATATGAAGATGTTATGAATGTTTGTGTTCAAATATTTGTGTGAACATGTGCTTTCATGACTCTTGCATAAATACCTAGAGGTGGAGTGGCTGGATTATAAGGTAGGTGTATGTTTAACTTTTTGCCAAACAGTTCTCCTACAGGGTTGTGCTGTTTTCCATTCATACCAGGAGTTTATGAGAGAGTTCCAGCTGTTGTACATCCTTGCCAACACATGACATGGGCAGGCTTTATAATTATAGCAATTTTAGTGGCTCTATAGCAGTATCCCAATGTGGATTTAATTTATACACGATGATGAGCATCCCTTCACATGCTTGTTTGCCATTCATAAATCTTTGATGAAGAGTCTATTAAATCTTTTGACTATTTCTATTGGAGCGCTTATTTTCTTATTAAGTATTGAACATTTTTTATGTATTCTGGGTAGAAGTACTTTATCAGATATGTGATTGCAAATATTTTCTCCAGTTTTGAGCTCATGTTCTTTTAACAGTATCTTTTGGAGAGCAGTTCTCACTTTTGATTAAATCCAATTAATCAATTTGTTTTTGGGGGGATGTTGCTCTTGGTGTTGTATCTAAGAAAGCTTTGGTCTCCATCGTTTGGTGTCATAGCTAAAAATTCCAAGATCATACGACCTCTTCCTAGAAATTTTACAGGTTTAGATTTTATATTTAGGTCTATAATCCATTTTGAGCTAACTTCTGTATACTGTACCAGGTATGAATCAAAGTTCATTCATCTACACAGATGTCCAATTGTTCCAACACCATTTGTTGAAAAGACTACTTTTTTCTCCATTGAATTTGTCAACCCTCAAATAACCATTATATGTGAGTCCATTTCTGGACTCTTTATTAAGTTCCATTGATAGGTCTATTTCACACCATGACTACAGTGTCTTGATTCCTATAGATTTATAAGAGTTTTAAAGTCAGGTAATTTATGTCTTTCAACTTTATTATTCTTTCCAACGTGGTTTGACCTATTCTCTTCCTTTGCATTTCAACATGAATTTTAGAATCAACCTGTCAATTTCTACAAAAATGTCTCCTGGGATTCTAATTGAAACTGCCTTGGATCTATCGATCATTTGGAGGGTGGGGGAAATTACATCTTAACAATATTGAATCTCTGATCCATGAACATGGTAAATCTCTCCATTTATTCAGGTCTGTCTTAATTTTTATCAGCAGTGTTTTGTATTTCTAATGACAGTGCAGTACCTGCACCTCAACAGTAATTTTGTCATCTTTTGTTGAACTGAACGGAAATAAACCTATAATGAGAGAAATCAAGCCTTATCATCAACTTTTAATAAAAGTATACAATGTATAATAGCCCTGCAAAAATTATCCTAATTATCAATACACATTAACAAAATGCCATTTAGAATGTTATACAATTTCATACTGATTAGATAACATCTGCTTAGACAAGCTTGGTAACTTCTCAAATCAATCTTGGTGTAGTTGTTAAATAGGTTAATATTTTAAATTCCCTTTTGAGCCTGTTCCATTTCCCTTCTCAACTTCTCTTTCCCTGGAGGAGCTGGTATAGAGTTAGCCTTTCTTTATGTAAATCTCACTATTAATTCTCCTTTTGTGTATTCTGACAACCAATAGCCACACTCTCACCCATTCTTTGCCCTCTGCTTCCGCTTCATGAATAAATGACTCTGTAACTATTACCAGACCATGCTACTCAGAGTGCCGCAATGCTCACGAAGCATAGAACTGAACTGATTTCTTCCATGCTGCAATTCGCATTCAGTACCTGGAACAAACATTATAGGCCCTTGTCTCCCTTCTCTTACTCCACAATTATACATGAAGCAGGTTTATACATATTTTAACTGATGCAGACCATTGTGCTTTTCTTTCCTTAAATAAATTCCATCTTGAAACAGATCACTGATTTCTTTCTTTCATCTGAATAGAAATTATACCATATATCTTTAAATTTTTATTTTTTAGATGCCTTAGTTAGGGATAACAATATAATCTATAGGACCACATAATAAGAGAAATGGAAAAAACAAAACTTAAATCATTAAGTTATGGTACTACTACCTACTAGAAGGAAACACAGGAATTTGAGAAAACTTATATAAAAAGGATTTAATTTACTATAAAAACCTTAAGCTGTGAGTTCTGGCTTAAGGATCAGAAGAAAAAAAGACTACCGGGTGGTTATATGCCTCTTGTGACTTGCTGACGGGAGGAACTAAAGTTAGAATTGAAGTGTATATATAGCCCTGAAGAACAGATCATCTGAAATAGTTATTTTAAAGAAATATGCTGTAGTAGATTTTAACCAAGTTTTCATAATAGAAAATAGAAATAAACAGACCAGAATCTATTAAGGACATATTGAATGTTTGCTTTGAGTCTATTAAGTGGAAAATCAGCCTAATTTTATAGTTTCCTGTTTTTTGCATTTTAAACATTTTGCCCTTAAATGTCGTTGTTTTCCTTCAGCTAGTTTGAGCTGTCTTGCTGGAGGGCTATTTTTATGAAATGGAACCTTGGACCAGCAAGATAGGAATAGTCTTGGTTAGAGGAATTTACTCCCATCCAGGATGGGACACTTGTCATCTAGAGATAAAGGTAACATATTACAGGAGAGAAAGAAGAAATGTTTCAACACATCTGTTGAAATCTATTTGACAGTGGATAGAGTCGACTCTAAAATGACATCATTTTCTATAATCCAAAGAGGCATCTAGTTTATCTGGAAGCCAGTAGTTTTCAATCCTGATCACCAGCGTCTCCGAGATTCCAAAACCACCTCAGGGTCAAGGCTTAGTTGTTCACCTGCAGGGGTCAAGATTGGTCTTTATCAAGTAATCAACCAACTCAGGGAGGATGAGAAGATAATGCAATAGTTTATGTATCCTAAAAACAATGAGTAAATTATAGTTTTACATGTTAAGGAAAAACTAAAACAGGGCACGATTTCTCAGGACACGATCCACAAGTGCCTTCAACAGAAGTATCTGAGGGAACTCTAGAATCTACTTTTGTATCAAGTTCCCTAACTAACTGTCATGCACATTAAAATTTGAGGACCATTGTTCTGAAGTTTCTCACTTGAACCACTAGCCTATATGAAAAGTACAAGACACTTTTGTATAGTATACACAGTACACAAGAAACAAAAAAGGAGTTAAAGGAGGAGAAATCTGTGTGGGCTGCTATCAGAAGATTACATTGAAAATACAGAACTTAGGCTGAAACTTAAGAGAGAAGAAGATGCTCCTTCTGGATTTTAGAAGCAGAATTATACAAAGCAAAGAGACGCATGTGTAAGCCTGCAACGTGAAAAGTCTGAAAAGAGAATGACCAGAATCTTTTATGGGACATAGTCTGGGTGATGGGCGAGGTAAAATCATATAGATCATGTATGGCTTGATGTAGTATTCATCTTCTTAAATTTGATGATAATTTGGTTATAAAAAACAGGTAAGGAATTAGATCTAGCAAAAGTATAAATAATTAATTATTTATATATATATACGTGAATAGTAATGGGGGAAAAAAACAGAGGTAAGGAGTTTGGCTAAGTAACTGCTTCAGAAAAGATGCACTGAAGGGAAGAGAGAGGTCCAGGCTTGGTGTGTGACAGGTCGCCTCAGTATCCTGCTACAGAGATGGAATAAGTGTGAGAGAATGTATTCTATCTGAAGTTGAAATTTTATAACTAAATATAAATTTAACCAAACATAAATAAAGTCTTATTTCCATCTCTCCCTTATTGACCTTGTTCCCCCCTACCATAGGTTGTACCATGTAAAAATTTATCATGTTATATTTTAGCATATCCTTTCAGCATTTCATTTTGCAGATAAACAAATATACACACACATGCACACTCTCTCCCTTTCCTACACAAAAGATGATATGTCTTAAAGTGTCATTCTGCCCCTTGCTTTATTCACTTAAGAATGTATCCTGGAATCCACACCGCATTGCCATGTAGAGGATTGTCCTCATTCCTTTACATGTCTACCTAGTATTCCATTGTGAGGTGTACTACACATTTGGGTTGTGTTTGTTTTTTCTCTACTATTATTAGATATATATGCATTTGCATTTGTATATATTTACTTATAAATATGTAATTCTTTACTATATTACACATACGTAACACATTGTATATACAAATAACACTATGAATAATCTTTTGCTGACACCAGTCCTATTTATACTAATGTGTTCTTGGATTATATTCCTAGAAATTGGAATAACATCAGAGAATAAATGAATATGTAATTTGGAAAAATACTTCCAAATTTCCTTTTATGGGGGATATAACAATTTTGCATTCCCACCCCACCATATGAGAGTGCCTAGTTCGTCAAAACCTTGCCAACAGAATGTACTGTTAAACATTTGAAATGTTGCCAACCTGATAAATGAGAAGTAGTACCTCAATATAGTTTTAATTTGCATTTCTTCTATTGTGAGTTTGAGGATTTTTAAATATCTTTAAAGATCATTAAACTCGACATATATACACTACCAAATGTAAAATAGATAGCTAGTGGGAAGCAGCCGCATAGCACAGGGAGATCAGCTTAGTGCTTTGTGACCACCTAGAGGGGTGGGATAGGGAGGGTGGGAGGGAGACACAAGGGTGAGGGGATATGGAGATATATGTATACGTATAGCTGATTCACTTTGTTATAAAGCAGAAACTAACACAACATTGTAAAGCAATTATACTCCAATAAAGATGTTAAAAAAATCATTAAACTCAATTTTTACTTCTTGTGAACTGTCATATCATTTACCCATTTTTATGTCTCTATTTGTCTTTCTTTTTCTTGTTTTTAGTATCTCCTTTAAATATTAGAAATACAAGATACAAATATTTTCTTTACAATGTGTGATTTTTCTTTTATTTGTTTATGGTTATTTGCCATGCAATTGTTTCTAAGTAGTCAAATATATCAATCCTTCCTTAAATGAGAGAGTCATGAAGTTTTAGCTGTTTTCCCAACAATGGTAATAAATTTTGGATAATTCATTGTCTTACCCAGACACTATTGCAAACAATGAATAATGTCTCAAAAAATGAATATAATTAAAAACCAGTCTGTGACACTAATGATGTCACTATTCTACCTAAGGATCAAATTGAGTGCACAATTTTCACTTTATTAGTACTTTCATTCAGCCACATTTTATGATATTATCATCTGCACTAATCCCCTCATTTTACTAAGGACATAACTGAGACTCAGAGAAGTGGCCTGGTTTACCAGCACTCACCCAATGAATTAGGGGAGGTAGTTCTTGGGTTGGAACCAGGATTCCTAATTCTTCCCATATTGGCTTAACTTAGGGCTTCTTGGTTTCTATATTCATAAATCACTATAATAAGTATAAAGAATTATGTTCTCTACACTTTACTTCTTAATGAACAAACCTGCCTTTTCATATCTTACCTCTTTTTTGGAAACATAACCAGGAGTTATTTGGAGTTTTTCTGGCTTAATGGAGAAAAGACACAGGGGGGAACACAAAGATGACATTTGAATTATCTTTGTTACACATCCTTCTTTCCACATGCTGTGAAGAAAAACTGCCAGGTAGATATCATTTTCCAGGTTTCTTACTCCACCTTTCCCAATATGGTAGACTGTGTTTTCCTGCAATTTCTCTCTCTCTAAACTAGAAATTTAAAAGTAATGAATTTTCCTTGTGAAAACTGCCTGAGATATTTTAAGTTTCTCATTTTGGTGGCTTTGTCTATAGAGCATCCGCATTCACAGTGAGGGAAAGTAAATCACTGATAGTAAGGTCTTTCTCACTGGAAGTCTAAGGAAAGTAATCCAAAGCACATGGATCACAGAACAGTGAGGGGCAATTCCAGGAAGGAGAAATCCAGAGAAAATGCAGCCCCACATCTGGTGAATAAACTTTGACCAAGTCTTGAGATGACGCCTGAACCACATATGCCTTGGGCATCAGGAAGCCGACTTAAAGAAGATCTGTGCTGTAACCAATGAAGCTATGAAAGTTTCTAGTTTGAACAAAACCAACCTAATTGTTTGCTAAAATAAAGCATATACACTCTAGACAAATACAACAGAACTCAGTACCCACAAAATAATGTTCACAATATCCAAGAAGAAATACAAAATTACCTGATATACACAGAACTAGGATAATTTGACCAATACTCAAGAAGAAGAAAAATAGCCATTAACGTGACTAATCCTGAGATAATCTAGATGTTGGAAACACAAGACAATAAATTTAAAACATAAAAAACTCACCACAGAAATATAAAATATGAAAAGAACAAAAAAATTAAACCAGAAATAAACAATACCTAAAATTTAAAAAAAAAAGTGTTAGATGGGCTTAGTAACATAATTTAGTTAACAGAAGAAAAATATATTAAATTTAAAGAGAGATCAGTAGAAAGGAGAGAAATTTTTAAAAAGTTAAAAACATGAACCTGGCATCAGGTGTACATAATAATATCAAAATTATATGATGTATATAAATTTACAAGTAAAAGAAGCTCAATGAAATCCTAGCATAATAACTATGGAGAAAATCACATGTAAACACATCATAGTCAAACTGCTGAAGATCAAAGATAAGAAGAAAACTTTGAAGGCAGCCAGAAACAAAACAATCCATTAAATACTGGGAGAAAAGAAAGTTTTAGGCCAGGGATTACTCATCAGAAACCCTGGAGTCCAGAATATATTGGTACAATATTTAAAGTGAAAAATAAAATAAAATAAAATAAAAGTAATGAGTTTTCCTCTGTTCTACTAAAGTTGGCTCTTACCACACTGTTTAACCATATTATTATAACTTTTAATTCAGTCTAATCACACAAATATTGCTTTCAATAATTAATATGAGCACTCTTTAGAATGTGTTAAAAGCCAGAGAAGAGAAAAAATTAATCAGTAAGAAGGAAGAATATTTATACTTTATCTTTAGCCAGAGATAAATTCAATCATCCATTTCCTACACACACACACACACACACACACACACACACACACATCGCTACTTCTTATTGATGACTGTTTACACTCACTCGTATGATTCTACTTTCTTTCTCTACTACATTTGTTCCAACTTCACTATCTTTGATTTTACTTTTTCTCATATTTTCTAATCCAAAATTGACCAGATGGTTAAGAAACCCAAGATACCAAGTGCTCCATGGATTTCTTTACAAAGCAGTAAATATGCCATGTGTTTTAGTTAATAAAAAGAGCCAAAACTACTTACCATGATCTTTTTACTGCCTTGGTCATTAATATTTTAAAATATTTCTTATTCACCACTTTCATAAAAACAAATTATTCAAACAATGACTCATTATTGTACAATTTCCTTAACTAGCAAGTACACTTTATTCTCTTTTGAATAAGAACTCAAATATGTATTTTGCTTAAAGCATTTTTTATTCCATAACCAAGCAAAGCATGTTTTAGAAGAATTCATCAAATCATCCACTGTATGGAAGAAGTATCATAAATTATAGTGCTATGTTTTAAAAAATGTAAATATAGTTCTCCATTGCTAATGGAAGTTTAATAGACTGATTCATCACAGGCCAAATAAATTACTGAGAGTAATTGAGGGACTTCCCTGGTAGTCCAGTGGTTAAGGCTCCATGCTCCCAATGCAAGGGGTACGGGTTTGATCCCTGGTCAGGGAAGATCTCACATGATGCATGGCACAGCCAAAAAATAAAATAAATTTCACAAGTGATATGTGAAAATATTTTTTTAAAAAGAGTAATTGAGACTAAAGTGATCAAGATCTTATTCAATCATAAGTATCTCTGACCAACGGAAGCTAGTAAGAAGAGCAAAATACATCTATTGTTTTTCTCATAACTGAATATCTAGAGTTCAATAAATGTCACCTAAATAACGCACTCCAATTAATATTTTAAATTGAAGAATTATAGATCAAAGTACAAATTCTAGACTGTAATAAATAAAAACACATCCATGGTCAAGTAATTAATTTTACAACATCACAAGTCATTTTCACAAGTTACCAGACCTTTGGAATATTTTTGACCCTGAAAGACTTGCCTCTCTGTTCTTTTATAATGTCTCCCTTGGCCAAGCTATTATCTTATCTTTTTCTCAACTCCATGTCTTTTAAAACTAAGAGAATCTGCCCAAAGCATCATACAAGTTTTCAAAGCATGTTTGGCCTAAAATATTCAACTACATGAATCAAAATTGACTCTTTTACCAAAATTTTCCAGACAAGTATTGATACCTCAATTTTTGAGTTTACTTCGCTTCTGTAATATATACTTACTATATGCAAAATCTAACATGTGTTTTTTATGTAATGCAGGCACTTTTTAAAACCATAGCTGGTGGAGTGAATTGAATTGTATTCCCCCAACAGATATGGCTGGGTCCTGACCCTGGTATCAGTGAATGTAATCTTACTTGGAAACAGGGTCTTTGCAACTTTAATGAAGCTATGGATCTCAAGATGAGCTCATCCTGGATTTAGCGTGAGCCATAAATTCAATGACTGGTATCCTTATTAGAAAAATTAGAGAAGTTTGAGACACAGACTCACAGAGTAGAAGGTGAATTGAAGATGGAACAGAGATGGGTGTGATGAGCTAAGAGATATCAAAGATTGCCAACAGCTTCCAGAAGCCAGGAAACAGACAGAGAAGAGAACTGTGGGGGAATATACATTTTTGTTGTTTTCAGCCACCAAATTTGTGGTAATTTGTTAGAGCAGCCTTAGGAAACTAATACACATGGTTAAACAGTAAGACAAGTAGTAGTTGCAAAAACTAGTTATTCATACACACAAGGTTTATAAGATACACCAGTTTCCAGTTTCTACCTGCAGTTTTACTTATACAAATTTACAAATCAATACTTCCAATACTATTTACAGTTTTGAAGCTGGGTGGCTGACATAGTCCTCGAAATTTTAGAGGCTACTTGGAAAATATCCTCTTTTCTTTTTATGGTAGCCTACCTTATCTCTCAGATTGTTTCCTTTTCCTCTGTCTCCAAAAAAGAGTTTCACTCAGTTCTCCAAGGGTAAATTTGGAGAAGACATTTCCCCTGGTTTTCTAGAGAACGTCGTTGGCAATACAAAGAAAGAGATGTTTCTGATGTTGTCTGGGTGGAAGAGGAGCAGATACCTAGACAATTACTCTGTTCTCTCAGCCTCAGTTACAGAAGAAAGACCCTTGGTCCCTGGAAGAACAATATTCCTCAAAAACATACCTGACTACTCTTGGTTGAATTCTCTGATAGTCTATGGCTATTTTTGGTCAGATAGTTATTCTCTCCTGAAGTGTAATATAGTCTGGGCAATATATTCTCATGAAAGAATAGTATAAATCATAGAATGTTCCCAATGCATCCATCTTAGAAGTCTTTCATTCATTTGTTCAGTAAACACTTATTTAGCCTCTGCTTTGACTCAGGCACTGTAATAGGTATAGTAAACACAAAACCATTCAAGAAATAACTTTTTCCTGGCCAACAGGCAAGTGAAATAAATGCTCAATACCACTAATCATCAGAGAAATGGAAATCAAAGCCATAATGAGATACCACCTCACATGTGTCAGAATGTCAATCTTTAAAATGTCTACCAATAACAAATGTTGGTGAGGATGTGTAGAAAAGGGAACACTCATACACTGTTGGTAGAAATGTAAATTGGTGCAGCCACTATGGAAAACAGTATGGATGTTCCTCAAAAAAACTAAAAATAGAGCTTACCATGTGATCCAGCAATTCCATTCCTGAGTATTTACCTGAAGAAAATGAAAACTATAATTCAAAAAGATACATGCACCCCAATGTTTATAGCAGCAATATTTACAATAGCAAAGGTATGAAAGCAAACTAAATGTCCATCAGCAGATGATTGGTTTAAGAAGATGTGGTATATATATACCATGGAATATCACTCAACCATAAAAAAGAATGAAATTTTGCCATTTGCAGCAACATGGATGGACCTAGAGAGTATCATGCTAAGTGAAGAGAAAGACAAATACTCTATGTTATCACTTATATGTAGAATCTAAAAAACTTTTTAAACTGAACGTATATAAGAAAACAGAAACAGACTCAGATATAGAGAACAAACTAGTCGTTACCAGTGGGGAGAGGGAAGAGGGGAGGGTCAAGATAGGGGTATGGGATTAAGAGACACAAACTACTATATATAAAATAAATAAGCAACAAGGATATATTGTACAGCCCAGGGAAATACAGCCATTATTTTCTAATAACTTTAAATGGAGTATAAGCTATAAAAATATTGAATTACTATGTTGTGCACCTGAAACTAATATAATATTGTAAATCAATTATACTTCAATAAAATAAAATGACTCTGGAAAAGAAAATAAGTGAACCTTTCCCTCAAGTGGATAGAGGAATTGGAAAATAAGAAAATAAATTACAGTGTGGGATTAAAAAGAACCATTACAGAGATGTGGACAAAATGTTATGAAAACAAAACAAGAAAATGGAGCAATAAACTCTGCCTGAAAGCACTTAGAAAGAGATCACCGTCCAGACTTCCAGGAGGGACCCACGAAGGTGGCTACTCCCATGTGAGAGATGAAGATGGTGGAGGGAAAATAAGGACAAAGGCGAGGGGTGTTCAATGTTCCAGGATTCTCATGCACCTTGCAAAGGGGGAGCGTGTGTTCTCTGGCACTAAAGGGTGAGTTAGCCTTATTCAAATTAATCCAATCTGCATACTTGTCACGATGTGGATTAAGCCGTTGGAATCTGAATCGGCAATGCCAAGAGGGAAAGAATCGGCTAGACACAGCCACGTTGGAAGCCGTAGGTCTCCCTCTGGGTCTTGGTGACCTCTCTGTAGAGCCCCTTGGTGCTGTCGACTGAGTATTTCCCAGGAAAGCCTGGGGCCACATACCCAGGACATGACACATGGCTTCACATCATTGAAGAAGAAAATGTTCCAGAAGAGAAGCAGCTCTAGCCCAAACAGAGGGAAAAAATCAAGCCCATCACAAAAAAGAGAGAGAGATTCTAAATTAAAACGTTCACATTCCTTAATGCTGAATATATTGAATTTTGGTTGTCAGATCACCTTGGTTAACTATTGCTTATCCCTGCACTTATATGCTCCTGTGTGGAAGGTGTATAGAGGAATTTCTATAAAGGGATGGAACTAGGTTTTAAACAAACCTGAATGAACCTGCAGCTGTAAGTGAAGGGGTCTCTCTTCATAAGCACCCAAGAAGGTCATCTACTATTGTGGTGAGATACTCAGCTACAAATGAAACTTGGCTCTTCATCTTTTCCCCTCCTCTGGCTGGAAGTGTGGTAGATAGCCCTCCAGAGGTGGGGAATTGGAAGTGGCTCCAATTCCAAGGGGAGCGTGGGCATTTTGGAATAATCAGAGGCTGATGCCAAGAACAGGAGATGGCTTTTGAGTCACAGAAGGTAGCCCTTTCAGAATACGAGTGTTTCCACAAATGAAAGCTTGCGAAAGAATATCTTTTAAGAAGGTGTTTAATAGTTCCATGTTACAGTAAAAGGGAGTTTATTCAAACTATTTAAAAGTTTTTATGAACAAAAGCTGCTTGTCTCACAGTGATACCTGAGAGCATGGGAAAGGGGGCTTGTTGTTGGATTCCTGAGAGGGGGATGCTTCACTCAACCATGGACCAGTGCCCCAAGCATCTGGGACCCTGGGAGTTGGGTAGTTACAGAACTGAGAGGTGAGAACTGGAATTAAAGATGTGTTGCTATAACTACATCAGGAGGAAAAGGGAGGGTGAACTCACCCAGCTGAATCTCCATCTACCAACACAGGAAGTTAAAGAGAAGGTCTTAAATTGAACAATAAAAATAACTGTTGGCACATATCATTGAGAACTATGGAAATAAACACGAGAGGTAACAGCTGAAGGAGTTGTGAATGGTTGTCTATGGACACCAGGAAAGAAGGGCAGAGACAGTGAAGCCAAGAGGCATCCTTTTAAAAATATAAATCTTTATTATAAATAATGAGCATTCATTCCTTTTGCAAAAATGTTTAACTTTAAAGAACCAAAAGGAAAACATACTGTATTATCTAAAAAAAAATCAAGAACTGATGTTTGATTTAACTAATGATAATGAGGTACATTTTATATAAATCAGTGTGCTTTCATCCCTTTAAAAAAATCTAGTAATTTAATATTTTTTTCTATAACTCTTCACTAACTGGTAAGAAATCCACATACTCTCAGATTTATAACCAAGCACAGGAGGTTAGCAGCTGAGGTACATTGGTCAGGGTTGATTAAGGATCTACCTCTCTTTTTTTTAGATTCCTTATATATGTGTTAGCATACAGTATTTGTTTTTCTCTTTCTGACATACTTCACTCTGTATGACAGACTCTAGGTCCATCCACCTCACTACAAATAACTCAATTTTGTTTCTTTTTATGGTTGAGTAATACTTCATTGTATATATGTGCCACATCTTCTTTATCCATTCATCTGTCAATGGACACTTAGGTTGTTCCCATGTCCTGGCTATTGTAAATAGTGCTGCAATGAACATTGTGGTACATGTCTCTTTTTGAATTATGGTTTTCTCAGGATATATGCCCAGTAGTGGGATTGCTGGGTCATATGGTATCTAAAAAAAAGAAAAAGGATATTGCCCTGGGGCAGGACAGGAATAAAGATGCAGACATAGAGAATGGACTTGAGGACACAGGGAGGGGGAAGGGTAAGCTGGGACGAAGTGGGAGAGTAGCATTGACATATATGCACTACCAAATGTAAAATAGATAGCTAGTGGTTAGCAGCCACATAGCACAGGGAGATGAGCTCGGTGCTTTGTGACCACCTAGAGGGGTGGGATAGGGAGGGTGGGGGGGAGATACAAGAGCGAGGGGATATGGGGATATATGTATATATATAGCTGATTCACTTTGCTATACACAGAAACTAACACAGCATTGTAAAGCATTTATACTCCAATAAAGATGTTAATGGTTCTGAAGAACCTAGGGGCAGACAAAACTATAATTCAAAAAGATACGTGCACTCCTATGTTCACAGCACCACTATTTACAATAGCCAAGACACAGAAACAACCTAAATGTCCATTGACAGATGAATGGTTAAAGGAGATATGGTACAGATATACAATGGAATATTACTCAGCCATAAAAAAGAATGAAATAACGCTATTTGCTGCAACATGGATGGACCTAGAGATTGTCATACTAAGTGAAGTAAGTCAGACAGAGAAAGACAAATATCATATGATATCACTTATACTTGGAATCCAAAATATTACACAAATGAACTTATCTATGAAACAGACTCACAGACTACCATCTTATGGAAAAACCCAAATGAAATTTTTGGCCAACCCAATACATATATATGTGTGTGTGTGTGTGTGTGTGTGTGTGTGTGTGTGTGTGTGTGTGTGTGTAACTAAATCACTTTAGTGTATAGCAGAAATTAACACAACACTGTAAATCAACTATACTTCAATTAAAAAAACAAAACAACAATGATACCTAGGCCCTATGCCTGATAAACTAAATTCAAATAACTGGGTGTAGGACCTAGACTTTGGTATTGTTTAAATCCTCCCAGATGGTTCTAGTGTGACCCTAAGTTTACTAACCACTATTGTAGACATTTGTTTCTGTGGTGGCTCTGGTGTCAGGTATGCAGTTTGGTGATTATGTCACAGAGGGCCCGGAAGAATATTTTCATCTCTGCCTTGTCCTTCCCTGTGCCAAGTTCTTGAAACATGCTACTGTAGACTGAATGTCTGTGTCTCTCCAAAATTCATATGTGAAACTCAATGTGATGGTATTAGGAGGTGAGGCATTTGTGAGAGGATTAGGTCATAATGGTGGAGCCCCCTCATGAGTGGGATTAGCGCCCTTATAAAAGAGAGTCCAGAGAGCTCCCTCCTTCTACCCACCATGTGAGGATACAGTGAGAAGGCAGTCATCTCTGAACATCTGACATCAAATCTGTTGGTGCCTGTATCTCAGGATTCCCCGCCTGCAGATCTGTGAAAAATAAATGCTTGCTGTTTAAGTCACCCAGTCTAAGATATTTTGTTATATCAGTACAAACAGACTAACACAATGTCTACTCCAATAATGGAATCTATATTTATGCTTCTTTTATTACAAAGACTTTTGTTGCTACTTCTTTTTTTTTTTCAGAATATTCAATGTTTGCCTGGCCCCAGTAAAACAGATAGAATGGAGGGAAACAATAAATAATTAAGGAAAATAAAAATGTACACCTGACATAGGCAGATAATAGGAAAAATAAAAATCCTCCCTCATTAAAACTTATGAAAATTGTCTCAGTTCTTTAATTTATTTTGCTTGCACCAGTTCCCAGACACTCCAGATCTGAAACCAGCTGGCTGGGGACCCACAGGCCCATAGTCAGCTCTGCTATAGGACTCAACCCCACCCATGAGTGAGCAGGCACCAGACCCAGGACTCCCTGGTCCATGCAGCCAGCTGCACCAGCACTTGGCCCTTCCACCACTACCTACAGTAGTCCATGCTGCCACAACAGAATAGAAGGGCCCACTCAACCCACATAGAGGGCACACTTGGTAACATAGCTCTGGTGACCAGAGAGGTATGCACTGCTGGGTCCCCTAGTATGTCCCCTATATAAGACTATTTCTCCAAGATAGGGAATTATAACCAACCTACCTAATACATAAAAATGAAAACAGAGAATTAGGCAAAATTATGTGACAAAGAATGTTCCAAATGAAGGAAGATAAAACCCCAGAAGAAGAACTAAGCGAAGTAGAGATAAGCAATCTACACAATCAAGAGTTCAAAGTAATGATCATAAACTCAGGAGAGGAATCAATAAACACAGAGAGAAGTTTAACAAGAGTTAGGAAATAGAAAGAAGAACCAAACAGGGCTGAAGATTACAGCAACGGAAATGTAAAAACACACTAGAAAGAGTCAACAGTAGATTCGATGATACAGAGGAATGGATCAGTGAACTGGAATAGTAGTGGAAACCACTGATCTGACCGGAAAAAAAAAGGAATTTTTAAAAATGAGGACATTTTAAGGGACCTCTGGGACAACATCAAGAGAGCTACCATTCACATGATAGGAATCCCAGAGGAGAGGAGAGAAAAAGGCAGAAAATTTATTTGAAGCAATAATAGCTGCAAACTTCCCTAACTTGGGAAAGGAAACAGATATCCAGGTCCAGGAAACACAGAGAGTCCTGGTCAAGACAAACTCAAAGAGGCCCACACTGAGACATATTATGATTAAAATAGTAGAAAATAAAGATAGAGAGAAACTTAAAAGAAGCAAGAGAAAAACAACTAGTTAAGTACAAGGGAAAAACCATAAGATTGTCAGCTGACTTTTCAGCAGAAACTCTGCATGCCAGAAGGGAGTGGCATGATATATTTATAGTGATGAAAGGAAAAAAACTACAACCAAGATTTCCCAACCTCATGAGGATGTCATTCAGATTTGAAGGAGAGACAGAGAGTTTAACAGACAAGTAAAAGCTAAGAGTTCAGAGCCACAAAACCAGCCTTACAAGAAATGCTAAAGGGATTTTCTAAGTAGAAGAAAAGACCACAACTTAGAAATATGAAAATTCCAAAAGGAAAAATCTTATTGGTAAAGGAAAATACACAGTAAAGGTAGTAGATCAATGACTTAAAAAGCTAGTAGTAAAAATAAAAGACAAAAGTAGTTAAATCATCTATACCTGCAAAAATGGTTAAGAGAGAGACACACACACCAAAAAATAAAAAAGATGTAAAAGTTGACATCAAAAATATTAAGCATGGGGGGTGGTAAGATGCAATGTGGTTAGAATGCATTTGAACTTAAAATATCATCAACTTAAAATAAGCTATATATATGTATATAACATATATATTTGGCTAAATATAAACTTCAAGGTCACAACAAGCCAAAAATCTATAATAGATACACACACAAAAAGAGAAAGGAATGCAAACATAACACAGTAATAGTCACCAATCACAAAGGAAGAGAATAAAAAAGAAAGGAATAGACAGAAACTATGAAAAAAAAAGGAACCAATTAACTGAATGGCAATAAGTATATACCTGTAAATAATCACTTTAAATGTAAATGGACTAAATGCTCCAATCAGAAGATACAGACTGGCTGAATGGATACAAAACAAGACCTGTATATATGCTGTCTACAAAAGAGTTACTTCAAATCTAAAAACACATCCAGACTGACAGTGAGGGGGTGCTAAAAGGCACTCTATGCAAATGGAGACAAGAGGAAGGCTGGAGTAACAATACTACAATCAGACAAAATAGACTTTAAAACAAAGACTAAAACAGAAAAAGAAGGACCTTAAGTAATGATAAAAACATTGATCCTACCAGAAGATATAACAAGTGTACATATATATGCACCCAAAATAGGACCACCTAAATACATAAAGCAAATATTAACAAACATAAAGGGAAAAACTGACAGTAATACCATAATAGTAGGGGACTTTTAACACTCCACTTACAAATTATCCAGACAGAAAATCAATTTAAAAACACTGACCTTAAATGACACATTAGTCAAATGGACTTCACAGACTATATATATATATATATTATATATATATATATATATAATATATATATATTATATATATATACATATACATTCCATCCAAAAGCAGCAAAATATACATTACTTTCAAGTGTACATGGAATATTCTCCAGGATAGATCACATGCTAGGCCAGAAAACATGTCTTAATAAATTTAAGGTTGAAATCATATCAAGCATCTTTTCTCACCACATTTCTATGATACTAGAAATCAACTATAAGAAAAATAATGCAAAAAACACAAACACATGGAAGCTCAACAATATGCTACTAAACAACAAATGGTTCACTAAAAAAATCAAAAAGGAAATAAAAAAATATTTGGGGACAAATGGAAATGCCATTTTCTAAAACCTATAGGATGCAGCAAAAGCAGTTCTAAGAGGGAAGTTTACAGTGATACACACCTACCTTAGTAAGTAAGAAAATCTCAAATAAACAACCTAACCTTACACCTAAGGGAATTAGAAATAAAATAACTAATAAAACCCAAATTTAGTAGGAGGAAAGAAATAATAAAGAGCAGAGAAGAAATAAATGAATAGAGACTTTAGAAAACTAGAAAAGATCAATGAAACTAAGAGTTGATTCTTTGAAGAGATAAACAAAATTGATAAACCTTTAGCCATACTCAAGAATAAAGAGAGAAGGCCCAAATATATAATCAGAAATGAAAAAAGAGATGTTATGACAGACACCACAGAAATACAAGGGATCATAAAGAAATTATTGTGAACCTTTATATGACAATAAAATTGACAACCTGAAGAAATGGATAAATTCCTAGAAATGTACACTCTCCCAAGCCTGAATCAGAGAGAAATACAAAATATTGACAGACCAATTACCAGTAATGAAATTACCTCCAAAAAAAAAAAAAATCTCCCAAGAAAATCCAAGACCAGATGTTTTCATAGATAAATACTACAAAACATTTTAAAAAGAGTTAACATCTATCCTTTTCAAACTATTCCCAAAAAATTGCATAAGAAGCAAAGATTCTGAACTCATTTTACAAACAACGATTCTGAACTCATTTTACAGCTCATTTTACAAAGTTACTGATTCTGAACTTTGTCTGGTTTGGCATCACCCTGATACCAAACCAGGCAAAGACACCACAAAAAAAAGAAAATTATAGGTCAATATCATTTATGAACATAGATGCACAACTTCTCAACCAAATATTACCTAACCAAATTCAACAATACATTAAAAGGATCATACACCATGATCAAGTGGGATTTATCCCCAGATGCAAAGATGGTTAATACCAGCAAATCGGTCAATGTGACACACCACATTAACAGACTGAAGAATAAAAATCATATGATCATTTCTATAGATGCAGAAAAATCTTTTGACAAAAATTCAACAACCGTTTATGAAAAAAACTCTTAACAAATGGGTCTAGAGGGAATATACCTCAATATAATATAAGCCATACATGACAAAACTACAGCCAACATTATATTAAACAGTGAAATGCTGAAAGCATTTTCTCTATGATCAGGAACAAGACAATGCAGCTATACGTATACATATATCCCCATATCCCCTCTCTCTTGCATCTCCCTCCCACCCTCTCTATCCCACCCCTCTAGGTGGTCACAAAGCACCAAACTGATCTCCCTGTGCTATGCGTCTGCTTCCCACTAGCTATATATTTTACATTTGGTAGTGTATATATGTCCATGCCACTGTCTCACTTCGTCCCCGCTTCCACTTCACCCCTTGTGTCTTCATGTCCCTTCTCTACCTTTGTGTCTTTATTCCTGTCCTGCCACAACGTTCATCAGTACCGTTTTGTTAGATTCCATATATATGTGTTAGCATACGGTATTTGTTTTTCTCCTTCTGACTTAGTTCCCTATGTATGACAGACTCTAGGTCCATCCACCTCACTACAAATAACTCAATTTTGTTCCTTTTTATGGCTGAGTAATATTCCACTGTATATATGTGCTACATCTTCTTTATCCATTCATCTGTTGATGGACATTTAGGTTGCTTCCATGTCCTGGCTATTGTAAATAGTGCTGCAATGAACACTGTGGTACATGACTCTTTTTTTTTTTTTTTTTTTTTGTGGTACGCGGGCCCCTCACTGTTGTGGCCTCTCCCACTGCGGAGCACAGGCTTCAGACGCGCAGGCCCAGCGGCCATGGCTCAAGGGCCCAGCCGCTCCATGGCATATGGGATCCTCCCGGACCGGGGCACAAACCCGTATCCCCTGCATCGGCAGGCGGACTCTCAACCACTGTGCCACCAGGGAGGCCCACATGACTCTTTTTGAATTATGGTTTTCTCAGGGTATGTGCCCAGTAGTGGGATTGCTGGGTCATATGGTAGTTTTATTTTTAGTTTTTTAGGGAACTTGTATACTGGTCTCCATAGTGACTGTATCAAATTACATTCCCACCAACAGTACAGCAGAGTTCCCTTTTCTCCACACCCTCTCCAGCATTTATCATTTCTAGACTTTTTGATGATGGCCATTCTGACCGGTGTGAGGTGCTACCTCATTGTGGTTTTGATTTGCATTTCTCTAATGATTAGTGGTGTTGAGCATGTTTTCATGTGTTTCTTGGCCATCTGTATGGAGAAATGTCTATTTAGGTCTTCTGTCCATTTTTGGATTGGGTTGTGTATTTTTTTAATATTGAGCTACATGCACTGTTTATATATTTTGGAGATTAATCATTTTTCCATTGATTCATTTGCAAATATTTTCTCCCATTCTGAGGCTTGTCTTTTTGTCTTGTTTACAGATTCCTTTGCTGTGCAAAAGCTTTTAAGTTTCATTAGGTCCCATTTGATTATTTTTGTTTTTATTTCTATTTCTCTAGAAGGTGGGTCAAAAAGGATCTTGCTGTGAAGCATCCATGAATTATTTTAAATGCTGTAGAAGGAGAAGGAGAAGGGGGAGGGGAGAAGGGGGAGGAGAAAACTTTCAAGAAAACATTTGACAGCATAACTTGTGATCAGTAAGTCTGTCATTTGCCTCACACAATACCCATCCTCTGGATGGCACTCCTCTCCTTTGCTGGATTGCACTTTGTAATGTGATGTTTTTGTTCAGGCACCACATCATTTTTGGTGCAGTATTCCTTTTTTTTAAAAAGTCATATTACCATGTGACATTTTTCCAGATTGCTTTGTCCATAGGAGCCACTGAGATCAATCATTTTTTGAAATGCATACTTCTTTTTATGCAAATGAGAAAATCGCAAGGATTCGGGTCACAAAGTTTGACCTAAGAACACATTTAATACAATCAGGCCTCCATATCTGCGGGTTCCTCACCCACAGATTCCACCAATCACAGAACAAAAATACTTGAAAATTTTTAAAATTCCCCAAAATTCCAAAAAGCAGGACTTGAATGTGCCACACATGCTGGCAACTATTTACATAGCGTTTGCCTTGTATGTACAACTATTTCCATAGCATTTACATTGTATTAGGTATTATAAGTAATCTAGAGATGATTTAAAGGACACAGGAGGATGTGCATAGGTCATATGCAAATGCTGCACTATCTCATATAAGGGACTTGAGCATCTGTGGATTTTGGTAACTGAGTAGGGTGTGGTCCTGGACCACTCCCTGCCCCCCACCCCATGGATACTGAGGGATGACTGTGCTAAGAAGAGCCTCCTCTATCCGCTTTTCTCTCCAACCCACTATTTGTAGCAGCACTAGAATAAAGGGAAATCTTTTCACTGAGAAAAAATCGGAAAGCAGAATAATCTTTTTAAAATTCAAGTAAAAAATGAATTTATTTTCCAAATTCTTGTTAACTGACAAAATTCTATAATCAAATTAAAGTTAGTTTATAAGAGAAGACAATGGTGGAAAAAATAATATAGGCACCGCTGTGGCCTGACTTGTATCCCCCCAAAATTTACGTTGAAACCCTAATCCCCGATGTGAAGCTATTTAGAGATGGGACTTTTGGAAGATAATTAGATTTAGGTGAGGTCATGAGAATGCAGCCTTCGTGATGGAATTAATGTCTCTATAAGAAGAGATACCAGAGCGCTCTCTCTCTTTCAATCCCCACCATGTGAGGACACAGTGGGAAGGTGGCCATCCACAGCCAAGAAGAGGGTCCTCACCAAAAATGACCACCTTGGCTCCCTGCTCTCAGACGTTCCAGTCGCAAGAACTGTGAGAAATAACTGTGTGTTGTTAAGCTGTCCAGTCTGCAGTATTTTGTTACAGCAGCCCAGCTGACTGAGATGTCATTCCACATACTTTTATTATCAATGAAAGGTTTATACTATGTTGAAATAAATGTGTGTATTGCTATAGAAATACAGATATATTACTTTGAGTGGAATCCCTGGACATTTAGAAACAAGGCACAAGAGGAAAAAAATATTATTCTAGAATAATTTGTGAATATCTAAGTAAAAAGAGATGGTCATGTTCCATTGGCTCCCTGTCTGAGGGTCATGTGAGTCTAGTGCTGACCCAGCAAAACCTCCTGGAACCGAGCACACAGTGGGAGGACAGACAAATCCTCGGCTGAGACTCGTTCAGAATCTACCTGCCATACTGGTTGACAAACAAATTCAGTTCAAATATAAGAGGTTTAGGCCTTCCTCACTACTGTGAAAGATTGAAATAAAAATATAGTGCCGAGTTTGGGATTGACATATACACACTACTATATTTAAAGTAGATAACCAACAAGGACCTACTGTATAGCAAAGGGAACACTGCTCAATATTCCATAATAACCTAAATGGGAAAAGAACCTGAAAAAGAATAGATATATGTTTATGTATAACTGAATCACTTTGCTATGCACCTGAAACTAATGCAACATTGTAAATCAACTATAGTCCAATATAAAATAATTTTTTTAAAAAAATACAGTGCCAACATGATATAATTGAATAAGGGTAATTGGCTCTTCAATCAGTACATGTGAGATTCACACTGAGCCACTTCCTGAAGACCTTGGGTTAATTCCTTAACTTCTCTGGAATTCAGTTTCCTCATCTGTAAAGATGAAAATGGTAATATTAGGCCTGCATCACTCAGTTGTGAGGATGCTAGGAAAGTGTCTGGGTTACAGCAAACTCTCCACTGATGTTTAATGCCCTGACATATCTGAATATTTAATTTGGTTCATAAACTAACATTCATCCAGAAAACTAAGCATAGACTCCAAAGACTATGGAAAGCTTTAACAAATCTTTTTTTTTTTTTTTTTCAGACCCTACTGAGAACTCAGTAGGCCTTTTACCAGTAAAAAATACATCCCCACTGTGGAAACAGTAAGTTTCATGGCATCATAAGATATGGAGAATTTTCGTAGCATATATTTATTGATCCACAATTTTGGATGAGAATTGAAGAAATTTAGAAAAAAATATGTTCATTGCGTGTATGTGATTAGTTTTGTCAGAACACAGATATAATTGAAACAACTATATTTTAATTTTGATACAAGTTTTACAAAATTATACATACCTTCCCAATGGTCATGAATCAGTTTTCATAACAAACTTAAAGTAATTTTTAAAAAATTCAGGCAAAGAAGCTTGGATTTAAGAAGGATTTAATTGTTCTTTCATGGTACCATTTTACATTCCAAACACATTGCTTTTTTTTTTTTTAATTTTAAAATCCTTTATAGCTTAAAAAATGCTAGTCATCATCTGAGCCATCAATGAGTAGAGTCGTAACATCAAAGATCACTGATCACAGCTCATCATTACAAATATAGTAATAATTTTAAAAACTTGAAATATTGCAAGAATTATCAAAATGTGACATAGAGACATGAAGTGAGCAAATGTTGGAAAAAATGACATCAATAGATTTGCTCAACACAAAAAGTTGTCACAAACCTTCAATTTGTAAAAAAAAAAAAAAAAAAAAAAAAAAATGCAGTGTCTGTGAAGCACAATAAAGTGAAGAGCAATAAAATGAGGTTTGTCTGTATCTTCTTTTAGCTCCATAAGGGGGTTTTATATCTCTCAACGTACAAGCTCCTATGATTATCTATTTATTCACCTAATTATAGCTCTAATGTATGTTCCAAAAAGATATGTTGTTGGAATTAACTAGCCAAATAAGTATTGAGAAATCTAATCCAACTGTCATACCCAGCCATTCTGTAGAGATAAAGAAAAATTTGGCCAAATTTCACAGGCCCCTATTAAAAGTGTTAATTTTTACACTTGGGAAAGGTCAGCTGTTAGATTTAGAACTGAAATGAAATATTTCTAGGAGGCAGTGCCTCATCGTTGGTGTTTCTTTCCAATATTGCCATTGAAGAGAACCCACTTTGTTTGAAAAATATTTACATCAAATTTCCAATGCAACCAACTCTAGGAGCTGCTGCTTTTTAATGTCATTAAAAAGACATAAAATATTTTGAAATTTTAAACATGTCCTCAAGAATCATTTTATGAGTATTTATAAAATGATTCAACCTGAAGGAGATGCAGGTGATATAAAAAGAAATTTCAGGTAAACTCAATGTCTTTGCTGAGGTGAAAAAAAGTTAAAAACTGAATTCTATAGGAGCCTGTACGTTAAGAGATATAAAACCAAACACATTGCTTTTTTATTCAATCTGAGAATTTCTGCCTTTTATGGGAGTGTTTAGACTATTGGGGGATTGTACCTTCTGGATCTTTGGGGTATTCTTTTCACCCTTGGCCTCAGGTAATTTTCTTACACACACGCACTGGTCTATACTCAGGGGAAGACTCTAGGGGACCCTCTACAGATCTTTGAAGTTCTCTGAAGCTCCCTTCTCTCTGCCTTGTAAATTTTTTTATTGAGATATAGTTGTCATATAACACTGTGTGAGTTCAAGATGTACGTGTTGATTTAACACATTTATATATTGCAATATGATGACTGCTGTAGCTTTATTTTACACCTCTGCCACATCATATAATTATCATTGCTTTTTTGTGGTAAGAAAAATTAAGATATAGTCTCTTAGCAACTTTGAAGTTTATAATACAGTGATGTTGATTACAATTACTATCCTGTGCATTAAATCCCCAGAGCTCATTCACCTTCTAGTGGCAAGTTTGTACCCTTTGACCAAAATCTCCCCAATTTCTCCCCCAACCCCAGCTCCTGGTAACCACCACGCTAGTCTCTGTTTCTATGAGCTCAGCTTTTTTAGATTCCACAAGTGAGCGATATCCTGCAGTATTTGTCTTTCCCTGTCTGACTTATCTCACCATGCACAACGCCCCAAAACTTTCAAGCCTCAGCCTACCCAGTCTCTCACCTCCATCTCCTCAACTCAGGGTACCATGACCTCCACCTGGCCACCCCTCTGCCTCTGCCACAGCCTGAAAACTCTCTCAGGCAGTGAACCAGGGCAATGGCAGGGATCACCTCACTTGTTTCTCCCCCCTCAGGGATTCTTGTCCTCTGTTGCTTGATGTCCAATGTCTTGATCAACCATTATTTCATGTATTAGGTCCAGTTTTTGGTGTTCAAGCAAAAGACTAAATCCAGTTCCCTGTTACTACAAAAGGCCTCTCTCCTTCATTTCTGAGATTAAAATGAGCACCTGTCCTGGGAGAGCCTTTGTTGTCCTCTCCCCATTGATGGACATGGAACCCTTGATTGCCTTCAGCTAACCCCATGATGCTTCCCAACGCCACAAATGGCCAGTCTCACTACTGCTCCAGTGGGATGGTGGTGGCCCAGGGATGGTCCTCTAGCACTCCCCCTGCTCTTCCTCACTGCAGCCTGTCATGCTCTCAGGCGAGGTCTCCAAGGCACGGCAGGAAGTAGGAGACACCAGTGCAAGCCCAGTGTGCATCATTTAAAGACCACTTGCCCTTGACAGCTGACTTGACTATCATCTTCTCATTGTATATTTTTTAATTTTTATTTTATATAGGAGTATAGTTGATTAACAATGTTGTGTTAGTTTCAGGTGTACAGCAAAGTGATTCAGTTATACATATATGTGTATCTATTCTTTTTCAAATTCTTTTCTCATTTAGGTTGTTAAAGAACATTGAGCAGAGTTCCCTGTGCTCTACAGTAGGTCCTTGTACTTTTATTTAAACTCAGTGCTATTCATTCCCTTTACACATTGTGTACAAACTATCTTAGAGAAAAACTGCTTGTCCTTCGGATTTTTATGACTTCTTCCTTCCCACCCAAGGCCTCCCCTATCATTTACAGCCCAGGAAGAATGCAACCCAAGGTCCCTATGCTATCCAGCCTCTACTCACCACCACCATCCAGATCCACTTGGTACCCCAAGGGGTCTCAGTGCACATCTGAGGGGAAGCCAGACCACATCTCCATGCCCTGCTTACACCCCTAACAGTGCCCCTTAGCCCTGCAGCCACAGCAGGGAGCAACTCAAGCTCAGCTGAGCCTGCAGTGATGCTTCTGGGGAAGATGCCTGAGTGGGCATCAAAGGCAGGCTTGGAGCTTGAACGCCAGCCTGTGTACAGAGAGAATTGGGGGTGGGGAGAGAAGCAAGGGGGAGGGAAGAGAGAGGAGCTCCTGGTGGCAGGTGCCCTGGCCCCATGATGGAGAAGGCACCCAGGGCTCTAAGGCCAGAGCTGCCCCACTGTAAACCTCTCCTTAAGGAACCATATCTAAAGGTACTTAACTATTTAAATGCTTCTGGTAAGAAACCTGCTTCTCTGGACCTAATGTAAATTCCTTGGAAAAAAAATCAGACTCATAAATTTAATGGCAGCAAATCTAGAAAAACCTGAAGGCTTCAGCAGAAAACTCATCCCCTCACTGGTGAAGTGGCTTTCTGGCAGACGGTGACTAAAATAACACGGAGGTGTCTGGGGGGCAGATCACAAGAACTAGAATGAAATAAAGTGTGCTTCTTCACATAGTATTGGCCATAATTCTAACCAGCATTTGCTTATGAGCTATGCTTGTATTTGTCTGCAGTGAATGGGCTCCAGGAACTTTGATTCCCATGATGGGGTTTGAAAGCCCAGCAGATGCCCTCATGTAGATGTGAGCCCTCCAGGGAGCTCCTGATGCACCTGGAAACCATCATAGGAAGAAATGCTCTCTGCCAAACCTTCCCTTCCATCCATTTCACTGCAAGCACTTGCCCAAACTGCACCAGCATCTAAGTTTGTCATGTGGAAATAAAAGGAAATCTTCCAGATAAAAAGCTGACCATGCGCTGCCAAGATAATTCCTCACTAAGTTTGTTTATACACATTTACAGCTGACTGAAATGCAGTTTATCATTCCTTTGGGCTAAGCGAAACTTCTCATTTTGGCAAAACAATCCAAAAGGGCTTTTATAAACTAACAAGATATTTTTATTGCCTTGGGTCAATAGAGATTTGTTTACGTGTTTCTTCTATTACATTTTTAGGTGAAATTCACAAACCAAACAGGAAGCCTAGCTTCATTAACCCATGACAGAAGGAAAGTGTCATATCTGAAAAGAACTTGTAAAACTTTTTTAAAAGTAGCATAATTTTTGCAATGTATTACAGTGACACTAAAAGACAGAAACTAGGTTTGATTTAAAGTCACACGACAGCACCACAAACTGATATTTTACACAGAAAACTTACTTCCTATCTCCAGAGGAAGACATAGAGAGATGGCAGTAACTTTCAAAGTGAAAAATGATTGGAAATTATCTTTAAACTCCAGCTGGGCACACATATTGCTGTGTCTGACAGTAATGCTAGCTGAAAGTTAAATGAATCTTACCAGAAAATTGGCAAAATGGAGACATTAGAATAAAAAATATAAACCTTTATGTCTTTGACTTGTCTGGGAACTTGAATTTCTTCTGAGATTCAAAAAGATATAGGACTGAAAAAATAAGAGAAGTTAGGCACCAGGTCTATTTGTTCAGGGATAAGACAAGGGATACAAAGGAGATGGTCCTGAAAGGAAATGATTATGTGAAACCACTTAGGAGAAGAATCAGGCCTACATTTTAAGAAACTAGGATTAGCTTAAAGGGTCTTCGGTACCAGTGGTTATGATGAATGAGACAAAATGCACAATGTCCCTAAAATTACAGAGCCAAATGCCAACGCAGTGGGACACCCTTCCCACTGTGTCAGCACCTGACTCTTCCCCAGGACTGCCCGCCTGGAAGATAAAGCACATCAAGGAGGCATATCCACTGCAAATGTCACCCCACCCTCATCCTGACACCCAAGACACTTTCCTTTCACAAACAGAACAAAGCCCTGTCCCAGGAAAGGTCATCCAGGCAACCCTGAAAGAGTAAATGGCTGCAAAATTGTTTTTGTCAATTCACAGCTCTTTCCCATCAACTCCGGTTAATAATTACTCTCTATATATTTATCCTTCTTTTAGAAGCAGTAGCCTTCTGCTTCCGGCCAAATTGGGATAACAGATCAGAATTCCCCTCCTGCCTAAGTGATCAAGAATAGCGGCCGATACGATATACATAAAATAAATAATTGTAACTAAACATGCTTTTTTGCTAAAAAACACTAACCATCATCTGAGCCTTACGGGAGTCATAATCTTTTGCAGTAGTAACATCAAAAATCACTGATCACAGATCACCATGACTAATAGAATAAAAATGGAAAACTTTGAAATATTACGAGAACTACAAAAGTGTGACACAGAGACGTGAAGTGAGGGAGCCAATGCTGTTGGGAAAATGGTGCCAACAGATTTGTTTGATGTGGGATTGCCACAGACCTTCAGTCTGTAAAAAAATGACACACAATATCTGCAAAGTGCAACAAAGTGAAGCACAATAAATTGGGGTAGGTCTATAACTGCTTCCATAATGAGTTTCCAGTTTTTATCTCATTTATTCCTCACAACAACACTTTAAAAGTAGGTATTAATCTTCTCATTTTTCAGAAGAGAAAACAAGTTTAGAGAAGTTAATTGATCTTGCTCGGGGTGAAATCAGTAGACAACAGAAAGGACGTTTGATTTCAAGTCTATCTACCTGTGAAGGAGTTAATCTTACTGCATTACTTTATCCTGACACCCCTCCCCAGGTTAAAAATAAACCAGTAGGTGAACTTTTAATACACAGTCTTTTGTTAGAAAGCGTTGGTAATAAGGATCTGAATTCTTGTTCCCAGGAGAGGGTGACCAGTCTCCAAGCTGGGCCCCTGCTGTGTGCATGTGGTGGACCGGGATGTGGATCGTACCTGTGAGCTCGTATCTGGTATGAGGGTCAAACCTTTTCTGCCAGGCTGAGCTAGACTCAGGGCTGCCAAACGGTGTGGCAAGAGGCAGCCATTCCTGGGAGTCATCAGGTCGGATAACAGCTGGTAAGAAGCAGGGGGTTAAGTCACGAAGATGAAGGGAAACCCTTCCTTCCATGTACTAACACTCACATGCTCTCCTGCCTCTTGTAAGCACCCCGGTGATTGTATCAGGCCCACCTGCATAATTCAGGACCCTCCTCTCACCTCCAGAGCTTCAGTTTCTCACACCTACAAAGTCCTTCCACCATCCCTGGAATCCTCAGATTCCAGGGATTAAGATGTAGACACGGGATGGAGGATCATTTAGCCTACCATGGGCACGGGCAAGCATGCTTCTAATTCAAGCAACAGAACACATGGAGAACACCACAGCCCAACATGCAAACCAGTTAGGGAGCAGCAAACCACGTGCCCATCCTTCAGTGTTTCATCCCCTCCACAGCTTGTCCAGACTTCCTTCCCTAAGTCATGCACATTGGTGTTGAAGGATGACTGTGTGCCTAAAAGCAGGTGTGGCCAACAGCAAAGGAAATCTTGATTGAGCACCTACTGTGTGCCATGGACTGTTTGGGCACCAGGGATACAGCAGTGAAGTGCTCATTCAAAAGAGGCTGACTCAGTGGGGTGATTAACTTCTTGGTACAAAACAATTTTAGTTTATTATCCTATTACATTTTCCAACAGCCCTTTTTGTCATTCTCCTAATAGCCTATTTCTCTTGAGCTTTCTCCTCTGGTTTAGTGCTCCTTGGTTGGGAGGTTTTTTTACTTATACATATGAAAAAGAGGCATTAAGTAGCATCTTAGTGATCCTCTGGGCCTCATCAAGAAACCAGAATAGAAAAGCTATTTTAAGCATATCAAGTTTTAAAGTTTTTTCCAGAAAAAGTAATTCCCTTGGCGGGGGGGGATAAATTAGGAGTTGGGATTAACAGATACACACTACTATATATAAGAGATAGCCAACAAGGACCTACTGTATAGCACAGGGAACTCTGCTGAATATCTTGTAATAAGGTATAATGGAAAAGAATCTGAAAAAGAATATTGTAACACACATATACACACATACATATATAACTGAGTCACTCTGCTGTATAAACAACACGACATTTGTAAATCAACTATACTTCAATTAAAAAGTCACTGAAGGGCTTCCCTGGTGGCGCAGTGGTTGAGAGTCCGCCTGCCGATGCAGGGGACGCGGGCTCCTGCCCCGGTCCAGGAAGATCCCACATGCCGTGGAGTGGCTGGGCCCATGAGCCATGGCCGCGGAGCCTGTGCTCCGCAGTGGGAGAGGCCACAACAGTGAGTGGCCCGCATACTGCAAAAATATATATATATATTTTTTCATGTCTAAAATCTTTTCAATTGGTAGTATTTTTTTTTTTTTTTTTTTTGGTACGCGGGCCTCTCACTGTTGTGGCCTCTCCCGTTGCAGAGCACAGGCTCTGGACGCACAGGCTCAGCGGCCATGGCTCACAGGCCTAGCTGCTCCGCGGCATGTGGGATCTTCCCGGACCAGGGCAGGAACCCGTGTCCCCTGCATCGCAGGCGGACTCTCAAACACTGTGCCACCAGGGAAGCCCCTGTAGTATTTTCTTAAAATGATTTTTCCTTTTTTACTACTCAGCCATAAAAAAGAAAAAAATAATGCCATTTTCAGCAACATGGATGCAGCTAGAGATTATCATACTAAGTGAAATAAGTCAGAAAGACAAATACCATATAATATCATTTATATGTGGAATCTAAAATATGACACAAATGAACCTATCTATGAAACAGAAACAGACTCATAGAGAATAAACTGGTGCTTGCCTAGGTGGGGGGATGTGGGAGGGATGGATTGGGAGTTTAGGATTAGTGGAGGCAAAATGGTATATATAGAATGGACAAACAACAAGGTCCTACTGTATACCACAGGGAACTATATTCAATATCCTGGGATAAACCATAATAGAACAGATGTAGAGAACAAACCTACAGACACCAAGGGGGGAAGTGGGGAGGGTGGGATGAATTGAGAGATTGGGATTGACATATATACACTAATAAGTATAAAATAGATAACTAATAAGAACCTGCCATACAAAAAATAAATTTAATTTAATTTCAAAAAACCATAATAGAAAAGAATATGAAAAAGAATGTATATATATATATATATATATATATACACACACACACACACACATATATATAACTTAGTCACTTTGCTATACAGCAGTAATTAACACAACACTGTAAATCAACTATAGTTCAATTTAAAAAGGGATCTTTCCTTTTCAATCTAGCAAGATTCAGAGAAATGATATTTGCTCCTAACAAATCACACAGCACTAAGATAGGGGAAGGAGGGACGTGCCTCTATCAAACGTCACCTCCATGAACTGAGAAGTAATCAAACAGTATGTTAGCTTCTTTATTACAGACAAACGTGAAAATAATTCACCATCCTTCTGAATATTAGTCATTGGGAAAATGTAAAATAAAATCTTAAGACAGTATGTTAAACTCTTGATTGCATTGCAGATATAATGACTAAGGGTGAACAAAAGTCCAGCCAAACTGAAGTTCATTCCTTCTTGCTGGTGAGATCATCATGGCACCGAGGGAAACGTCCTTCAATGCATATCCTTGACCAGAACAAATGAGTCCAGGAGGCATAATATCATTATCCCTGCCAAAGCCTTTCTCTCTAGGGGCTTATACTGTCCCAGAGAAAAATGCATGTAAATTTCCCATGAATTCAGATACATTACATATTCTATGAAACATAAAAGAAGTAAGCAATACTTCACTGTTGAGTTGAAATTGTAGACTGATCATTACAATCTTCTTTTTCAGGTATTGTACTGTTCAAAGGGACAACTGTGCTTTCTTTGGAAAAAAAATATGGAACAAGACAAAAAACTACCCTCTGTGACAGTATAATAGTTTTGCCAATTTTAAGTAACTATAGAAATAGGTCATAGATCTGTTTTGTTTGTCCCATGAGTCATCACCAGAAAAATTAAATCAATAACATATAAAAATTTTTGCAGTTTTACATTTAGGAGAAGACTATGGGGGTGGGGTTTTTTGTTTTATTTTTTATTTACTTACAATTTACATGTAATAAATTGCACAGCTTTTTAGTTTGCTGAGTTTTGAGAAATGTATGCATCCATATAACTGAAATGTATAAACCTATAACTGTGTTCAAAAGAGGCCCACATTTAGTTGAGTGCCCTGTTATTACTACTGTCTTGAAGTTCTTAATAATTTCATCTTTGATCTTGTGTTTTATAAATAGAGCCTGTTTGGAAAATAGAACAAGATGAGCATCTATGGTTCCTATTGCCCCATTGGCATCTGACCTTTGCAAAGCCCCAGGAGGACAAAATTCCAGGGGACAAAGGACGAGTGGGAGTTCAGCTCAGTGAAACTCAAGGCAGGTGAAGAACCTTACCTCTTAGAATGAACAAACGCAGGCACCACGGCCTCAGAAGCCACGATTCCCATGTCAATCAGAACTTGCTTCCAACACAGGAAGGAAGTTACAGCGTTATAGGAAACACCAATGACCAAGGAAGGAAATGTCATATCCTTTCCTATTTTTGTGACTTCCCTGCATTGGCCAACCACTTATGCTGAAAATGATGCTCTAAAAGGAAAGGGAAGATAAGGCAGAGTGTAGCTTACTCATCATTAAGCCTAAGATACAGTGTGTGGGTGGAATATTTGTGTGTCAAGAAATGAAATCAAATCAGTTAAATTAGTTTTGTGCAGCATTTCCACTGTTTGGATAAGAACAAAAGATAGATGCATGTATGAGCTACAAAACACAAACGATGTCATTTCAGTTATATAAGATAAATGTTCTATTTGCATTTAGAACTGGCACTGCACAATGTAAAGATGAACAGTAAATTTGAATATTGAATATTAAATTTAGCCATTTTAATTGTTAATTTTTCCTTACTTTGAACATTAAATATCAAGTAAAATGCCATGATAATTCAAATAGCAAATAAAGATGTCATGATAATTCAAAAGACTTCAGACAACATTAAATTGCAAATTAAAATGCCATGATAATTCAAAAGTGGCAGAAAGAAGAAGCTTTACATCTTAATACCTTTAAGGGCACTTTTCCCTGCTCTTTGAACAATGGCTCCACACTTTCCATTTACACTGAGCTATTCAAATTATGTGGCCGGCCCTGCTGCCCCATATACAGAATCTCATAATATTGTTTCTTGTGTGTCTTTTTAACCTCAGCATAAAGCTTTTATGAGATACACACATGTTGTATGTATAGAGATTGTTCATTCCCTCCTGCTGTTAAAGCGCATTCCACTGGATAACCATACCGTTCCCCATGTTGATGGACATATGTATTATTTCAAGTTTAGAGCTAATAAGAATAAAGCTGCTATGAACATGCTCGTATAAGTCTTTTTGTGGATATATGTTTCATTTCTCATAGATACCTAGGCGTAGAGCTGCTAGATCATTAAATATATATATTCATAAATATATATGAATTTGACAGATACTACAGAAAGCATTTTACAAAACGGTAAAAAGTTCTTTATCCTGGTATCCCTACCATCCTGATTTTTAAAACATCGACATTTCCCCTTGTTTGCTTCATATTGCTTCTTTTAAAGGTAAAACATTTGATACGGCTAATTCTCTACCCCCAGCTAGTCTCCCAACATCACAAGAAGTAACATGAAACCAAAGTTGGATCATGCCATTTCAAACATATTTTATGCACGTACATATCCAAAAACTATAAACTATGTATACCTTTTTTAAGCATGATAGAATTTATGTAGAAATGGTATCACACCCAACATATTATTCTCTTGCTTCCTTTTATCACCCTACATTACTGAGATGTAGTCATTTTGATAACTTTCTTTACTTCTTTATTTCATCTTTTCCTTTAACTAAACCTTTCATTGTTTGTGGTTACCATGACGTTTTGATACTGCAGTCGATTTATATTTATATATATATATGTATGATTGTTTTAAGTTGCTGATCTCTTAATTTCAAATATCCTGCATTCATACTCTCCTCTTCTCACGATTGCTGGTTTTCATATCATCTTTGTGTGTGGATGACTTCCTACCTTTACAGTACATTTGCCTTTGCCAGTGGGCTTTCACTGTAGGACGAAACCAGAGCTTACTTATTCATGTGTCTATGGACTGACAATTTGGCTGATCCCACATTTATCATTTTCACTATTACAAACAACACTGAAACAGACATTCTTACACCTTTCACCTCGTCCACCTACAAGGGTCTATTTAAGGTCAATACATAGTATATGTGCATCTTTGACTTTACTGACAATTGTGAATTATTCTCCAAAATATTTGTGCTAATTTACATTCCCATAGCGATGTCAGATTCTCATCCTCACCAAAAAGTAGTATAGTCAGACTCTCAATTTTTGCTGACTTATGGGTGCATTTTCCAGATTACTGAGATTTTGAATATCTTTGCATATGGTTATTGGCCAAATATGTTTCCTCTTTTGTGAGTTGTCTATTCATATTCTATACCTATTTTTTCTATTTTTGGTGTTTTTGCAATTGATTTATACCTGTTCTTTATTCTGGACACAAACTTTTTGTTAGTTATGGTGTTGACAATATAATCTTCCAGTAAAAGATCTGGTTTTTAATTTTGTTTATGGTTTTTTGAGTCATACAGAAATTTTTCATTTTAGTGTAGTCAAAAATTTCCAATTTTTATTGATGACTTGTACTTCATTTGTCTCAAGAAGTCTTTTCCTATCCTGATGTCATATAGATATTCTCCTAAATTTTCTTTCAAAAGTTTTAAGGGTTAGATTTTCATATTCTACCAGAACATATTTAGTAATTTTATAGAGAGTGTGAGATTAATATCTAATTGTACTTTTTCCCACCTAGTTAGCAATTTTTACCCTATTTAATAGTCTTTTATCCCCACTGGTCTATAATGGCACCTCTTTTATACTCCAAATTTGTGTGTGTGTGTGTGTGTGTGCATTTGTGGGGCCTACTTGCATCTCCTGATATCAAATTCATGTGTATTTAATTACCATCATTTTATTAAAAGTCTTGGAATCTGATGGAACAAATTAACCTTTTCTAATAAGTTCTTTCCTATTTAGAATACTTTCTTATTTAATAACTCCAAAGGGGGAATTTTGTGATTATGCAATATTTTCTTTTGACTCTATTAAATTTATTGTTGTTCTAGGGCTATACATGGCAACCAGTTTTTCCTAATTCAATCTCAAAATTCCTACTAGTAATATGCTTCTGTCATAGAAAACTTTGTGGCAAATAAAAATATGCTTGAAGATCTCTATGAAGTTTACTAAGCATTTTACAAAACATTACCTTGTGATTTACAGTAAGGCTGCAAAATAGATTTTCGCCCATTTTAAAATGTGCAATCTTCAGAGCGCTTAAGTAAATTGCCCAAGTTCCCACTAACTTGCTGCTAATAAGCAACAAATCCAGGTGTCTAATTCTAATGTGTGACCTTTCCAATGAATCCTATTATCTTTTTGTAATGACTGTTATGGTCTCTATTATTACTTTTTTATAAGTTCACTTTTCTTAGTAGATCATTTGCCTCTCAATTATATTATAAGATTATAAAGGCAAGAAGACAGTGTCTTAGATACAGAGGTATCTAATAAATATTTATGGATTAATTACCCAAAATATACAGACCTAACATTTAAGTTATTGATTTTTTAAAAATAAACTCTATAAATGAAGAGAAATGAGACCATCCTGAGTTTGTGTTATGTGGCATCATAGTGGAAGGAATACAGTGTAGATCTTGAAATAGAAAAATAGATGGAAAGGTTGTGGTAGACATTCCAAGTGAGCTCTACCCACACTGTCCTTGATGTACAGTGAGTAAACGTCTTGGCCTGGGGATAAATTGAGGCCAGCTGGCTAGAGCTAGCTGTATAGAATAATGCCAAACTTTGGATTTTATCCTGTAGATAACTATGGAATAAAATTATTAGTAAAAAAAGAAATGAGGGAATTCCCTGGCAGTCCAGTGGTTAGGACTCGGAGAGTTCACTGCCAGGGCCCGGTTCAAATCCCCTGGTTGGGCTACTAAGATCCCACAAGCCACGCAGCATGGCCAAAAAATAAAAATATAAATAATTAAACAAATAGATAGATAAATGAGTCAAGAAGGAACAAAAAGTTATGGGCAAGTTTATTTCTAATATGTTGTCATGTCCACATACTATTTGTACTATTAGTTATGTAACATTTATCTTTACAATGGATTCACTTTCAAAACTTGGCAATAACTTATGTGAAATCACAAGCTAGCTGTACTTGTCCTAGCTTTTCCAACATATTCAAATAAATATATAACTCTAAAGATAAAGACGGTTACCATGTTGTGCATCCCTGGGAACTAACCACTCTTATAGTGAAAAGCTTTGCCTTGACACTTACCGGTAATGTGACCTGTGTCGATTAACCCATGTCCATGTGCTTCAGTATCCTTCACCGTGAAATAGAAATAATATCAATTGTTCAAAGTTGCTGTGATGTTTGCATGATTGCAAAACTGCAGGGCAGGTGCTGGGCACAGGGTAAGCACGAGCCAATGTTATATCCTCCCTCCACGCTCAACTATTAAACATCGGGGCAAATATGTCTGCACACATGTTCTCTGTCTTATGCCTATAATATCTGTTCAGTGCTAAGTCTATTATTTTGAAGATTTGCTATATCTTTGGATATTTTAAAAAGAAAATAGTTTTAAAAGCGGGTTTACAAAGGAAGAAGTATTAACATTACATAATATTGTTTTCAATGCATTGTACTTAGGTACCTGTATAATATGCTTTATTTCAGCAGTGCTTTTTACTTATGGAAATGGCATTCAGAAGCAACTTTGGCATCCAAATGTGTTTCCTTAATTTATGCGGCAGAGGAGCAAAGCCTAAGCCATTTTTATGGTGCTGTATGCTACTCTAATTCTCAGCTTCAGGGATCATTTCATAGGCAGAGGATGATCCTTCATGTTGAATGCACAATTTGGGGGAAGATTACAGAAGGAAACTCTCAGAAAGGAGCTAGAAGAAGAAAGTGATTTAAAGCCCCATGGTTTGTGGCAATTGTATAATTTTTAGCACACCTGTACAAATTCAAGAAAAGAAACACTGATCTAATGAATTGTATATTACTGAGAAAGCAATACAAATATTCCCTATTGGTTATTCAGAAATTATGCAAATGGAATTTATTACTAAAATAAATTGTTAAGTTAGCCCTATAAGTCAAGAATGATACTGATTGGAGGAACGAAAGGTAAGGAAAGATTAAACCAGACTTTTCTTTGGGAAGCGTTCTCATACTTTGGACATTACAAAGTATAAAATAGTTTTGTTCTGTTTTGTTTGGATATGTTGTCTTGACCCAGTTTTGAGTCCCTAGTTAGAGGCCGGCCAGTTCCCCTTCTTGAGGAGTGGATTCAGTCCATACCCCAACCTCTTTCTTTACCTTATGGGGCTTTCACACTCAGGGCTTTCTGCACCCACCCTAATCACCTGGGCCAGGTACCGGACACCTAGGGATGGCCCCAATGCCAGCAGCACTGGAAATTATTCCAATTAGCCAATCCAAATGGAGCCCATGAAACCCAGCCCAGCTCACCTTGCTTGCCATCCTTAAGCCTCTTCCCATGGTTCCAGCTTGCTGTTACCCTATCCCCGTGCATCTGCCATGTGAACCTGAGTGACAGCTTCACTCGTTTGGAGTCTATGAACCAAGAGTCCTGCATTTCATTTAGCCCAGCCTTTGTGTTACATCCTGCCACCCCAGGAAACTTAAATCCAACCTAATATCTCACATTATAAAGGTGAGGTAACAATAAACAATGTAAATAATGTTGTGCTCTTCTCTGATTTGTTAGTGACTAATTTCTCTCTAAATATAATTCATTATTTTTACAATTGAAATTCCCAAAGAGTACCTTGAAGTCCTCCACTGGAATATATCCAGGAGGTGAATTTTGGACACATATACAGGAGCTAATATTTTCTAAAATAACCAAAATATTTTGCATGATCTTAAAATCTGAGTCCATGGGGTAAAAAAAGTGTGGGAAAGGTGAGAATTGTGAAAATACAATCAATAAGAACTCCTCCATATCTATCACCGATATTGACCTTGCTAAGTACAGAAAAGGCTGGTGGAAGTTTTAAAGGATGGTTAAATTTTAAGTTCATCAAGGATCAGTCAGAGCATTGCATTACTTTGCCCAAACCCTCTACTTACCAAAAAACAATGTATTTGTTTATATATCTAATCATATTTGTAAACTAAGAAAGCCTGTACTAGTGGAAAGAACCACAGCTATAGCATCAGGCCTATCTGGGTCCCAATCTTGACTAGTCACTAGCTACCTTACGACATTGGGTAGATCCTTCAAGGTACTTTTCCAATATTACATGTACATGTATTTGTAATTGTCACATGAGTGTATGAATGTGATGATATCACTCACACTTGTTTAAAACACTCATGTTTTTCAGTCTTTTCCTTTTTGACATGCTCATCTATTCCCTGTCATCCCTGGGCTTCAGGCCATGCCACCTGCCTGCCTCCGACAACACACTACCAGGGATTGGCATCAAAATTTATCATCTACATTTTTCAAAGTTTAGACAAGACACACAAACATATACACACACACACATAGCATATATATCATACATATCACTCCTGCGTAAAATAAAATCATAACCATCTCATTACACACACACACACACACACGTTTCTTGCTTTTTTCACACAACAGCTCATAAAAATTCCACTACCTCTATTAGTACAGTTATAATTATTTTTAATTGTGTATCTATACTATAATTTATTCAACCATTCTTCTACTGATAAATGTTTACTTGGCTCTATTTACTTGTGCATTCATTTATTCCATTATTCATTTATTTTGGCTGCAGCAAATAATGCAGCAGTAGATATCTTTGAAAATATATGCTTATGTACTGAGACTCATAATTCTATGAGACGCTTCCCAAATGAAGGACTACTGAGTTAAAATGCACATGTATTTTTTATTTTTAATAGATATTTCCTGATTGCTTTCCCCAAAAGTTGTCAAATTGATATTTTCACAAGTATGTTTGAGGATTTATGTTCTCTGTATCCCAGCAGCAATTGCCGTTAGCAGTCCTTTTAAGTTTAGTCAATCTGATACATGTGAAGTGGTATCTGGTTATCACTTTAAAATTGCCTTTCTTCTGATTATTAGTTAATTTAGCCATCTTTCAGTTTTTGTTGGGCATTTGGATTTGTTCTTTTCTTAAAGACTTAGTCATATTATGTGTCTATTTCTTACATTAATAGATGAACCATTATATTGGTTATCTATTTGTTTTGCTAATTATAATTTTTTAATCAAATATGTCTATCTTTATTTGCATAGCTGCTAAGTTTCTAGACTTTCTTAGGAAGATTTTCAACAAACCTAGACAGTGCATGTATCCTAGATTTTATTGTAGGAGTTTTATTATCTTATTTCTCACACTTAACTTATTAATTTATTATATGTGATGGATCTCCAATTTCATCAGCACCTGTATTAGAGAATTAACCTTCTGCCTCAAAACACTAGCTTTGTCAGTCACTAAATTTATTCTGAAGCCCATATGCAGCAACGAAGACCCAACGCAGCCAAAATAAATAAATATTTTTTTTTAAAAAGAGAGAATAAAGGTGCACAGAGCTGACAGGCACCAAAGTCAGGAAGAAGCATGCAAACAATCACTGCTAGCCAGGTGGTGGGGTCAGACACGTGTCCTAGCAGAACAAAGGTATCATCCCCGTTTTGCAAATGAGGAAACTGAGGTAGAGAAACTTGAGAAACTTGCCCAAGATTGACAACCAGTAAGTACTGGAAACAAGATTTGAACCTGAACTCCATCACTTTGCTAAACTTCCTCTTTCAGATTTCATAAACGGTTTCAAGAGTGAACCCATCCCTTGTATCAAAACACACATAATGGGCTTCCCTGGTGGCGCAGTGGTTGAGAGTCCGCCTGCCGATGCAGGGGACACGGGTTCATGTCCCGGTCTGGGAAGATCCCACATGCCGCGGAGTGGCTGGGTCCGTGAGCCATGGCCACTGAGCCTTGCGCGTCTGGAGCCTGTGCTCCGCAAGGGGAGAGGCCACAACAGTGAGAGGCCCGCGTACCACAAAAAAAAAAAAAAAAAAAAAACACATAATAGTAACTCAGGAAATAGCAACTGATTGATTGAATGATTCATATTTTTCATATACGGAGGGTATATACAATATTTCCCATTCTTAGGTACTATGGTAACTCCTAAGGGGCTTGGACGGTTTTTTTGCTTTTTAATTTTTTTTTACAAATTTTCCTGTTGGCTATTCTTTTTCAGCTTTATTGAAGAATAAGTGACAAATAAAACTGTAAGATATTTAAAGTGTACTCATGATGATTTTATATACATTGTGAGGGGATTAATACATCCATCACCTCACATATTTACATTTTTTTGGTAAGAACATTTAAGCTTTACTCTCTTAGAAAATTTCAGTTATACAATACAGTGTTATCAACTGTATTTATCATGTTATACGTTAGATCCTCAGACCTTATTCATCTTATAAAGGGAAGTCAGTACTCTTTTACCAACCTCCCTTTATTTCTCCCACCCCCCTGGCCCCTGGCAACCACTTTTCTATTCTTTGTTTCTAGGACTTGACTTTTTTTTTAGATTCCACATATTTAAGTGATATCATGCAGTATTTGTCTTTCTCTGTCTGGCTTATTTCATTTACCATAATGCTCTCCAGGTTTATCCAAGTTGTTGCAGATTACAGGATTTCCTTCCTTTTTAAGGCTGAATGATATTCATATATATTTATCACATTCTCTTGATCCATTAATCCATTGATGGACATTTAAGGTATTTCCATACCTTGGCCATCGTGAATAATGTTGCAATGAACATAAGAGTACTTCGAGATAGTGATTTCATTTCCTTTGGATATTATGCCCAGAAGTTGGATGGCTAGATCATATGGTAGTTCTATTTTTAATTTCCTCAGGAACCTCCACACTGTTTTCCACAGTGGTACACCAATTTACATTCCCACCAACAGTGCACACGTGTTCCCTGTTCACACCCTCTCCAGAACTTGTATCTCTTGCTTCTTTGATAACAGCCGTCCTAACTGGTGTGAGAAGACATCTCACTGTGGTTTTGATGTGCATTTCCCTAATGATTAGTTATCTTCATCACCTTTTCATGTACCTGTTGTTCACTTACATGTCTTCTATGGGAAAAATGTCTATTCAGGTTCAGAAGGGCTTTGTTTATAACAGTTAGGTGAAAACCTTGCATGGATCTAGTCTGTACATTCTGAGCTCAGAGGGGCATTCACTGTAGTCAACAAGTGTACCTGGCCGGGAAAAAGAATCTAGTCATATTTTTCTCTGTAGATCCAAGAGCAAAAGTTACTGATGACAGCAGATGTGATGTAGAGCTGAATAATTCTCCTATAATTTGGTACTCCAGTTTATTCCACATACTTATATTTCTTGCTTATATTTCTACATACTTATATGTAGAAATATATTCTGGCCTAATCTTATGGTAGGTTTTATACTATCTTATTCACTGCATTGTCATTCTTTTATATCAAGTGCCTACTTTGCCACTAGCCAAGGGACTTGCTATTCCTTCTCTGCACCTCGGAAATGACTCCCAGGAGGTGGGAAATCACCTGTCTTTCTCTCTGCTGCTCATCACACACCCCAGGTACCGTGTTGATCTGAAGGCAAGATCTGCTACCATAACCTGTGCTCTGCTCCCTCCCCCACTTCACATTCTCTCCCTTTCTTTTCTGTTTAGGAACAACATAAATTTATAGAGTAAAAAGGAGGAGAAACAGCATATACAGAGTCATTCATTATAGCTCATGTGTTGGTTTACTTTGTTTTTAAGAAAACGTATGTTATATTTTTCAAAAAAAATCCATCAGTTTGTCTGATTAGCTTTTTACCTTGGCCTTATATCAAAAAATTACGTTTCACATTTAATGTATGAAATTGCAAAAGGCCATATCCATGAGTTCAAATTAACTTTTGGGGATGTGAGTGTTCTAGGAGACTTTTGTTTCCAAGTCTTAAAAAACACTTTGGTTGTTAGAAATACTTTTAACTTTTTTATCACAAATATAAATCTGTGAACCCATATCATCCTTCCCACAAACACCTGACTCACTTCTAACTCTGAGACTCTCTATTTACTGGCATTTACAAAGCAAAAGAGGTAAAAAATGCTCTTGGTCAATTCATGCCTTTCGTTTTGGTTTTGAGCTAAGCATTTTTGAATGTGTTTTATTAGAATGAGAGACTTTCAACACACACACACTGTGCCAGCCACATAAACTTGATGCTATGATATGAGATGGTCTCCACCTTCATGCTCTCCAAAGTCTCACATCGTCATTCTGACTGAGGCAGAAGAAGAGGTCATGGAAGGTCATACTACCGAAGCTTTTTCCAATTTTAAAACATCCCTGGCCATTTCACAAGGGATTGGAATTTCGAGCACACAAATCAGATGAGTTTGAGGCTGGCTCCATGATACTCTGCATAGTAATTGAAAAATCCTGTTAAGTTGCATCATTTGCCAAGAAACCTCTGAGTCTCTCTAGACCTGACTTTGAGTCTGCATAAGCAAAACCAGAAGGATTACAGAACAATTTTTTATCTGTTTGAGTCAAATTCAGTAGCTATTTTTCAGTTATCCCTATGGAAGTGGAATAGCACAGTGGCTAAGGATTCAGGCTTTGGGGATACATGTTTCAGTTGCCTGCTGGTTGGGTGGGGTTAGAGAAGTTGTTTAACCTCTCCAAATTTTAGTTTTCTTATCAATAAACTGGGGAATTAAAGTCATTAGTTTGTGTAAAGCATTAACACAGTGCCTGACAATAGTGAGTATTCAATAACTTCTATTTATTAAAATAGTAGAGCAAATCACACTTTTAGTCTTGGCTAATACACACAGTATATTCAGGTCAAAGATCATCCAAACATTGGGAAATAACTCAGAGTTACTCTGCAGTGGGTCTGTTGCCATGAACTAGACACAGCCTGAGGAAACATATTTTAGTCCAGGTTTAGTAGAGCTAAAATTCCTCAGAGTAATTGAAAAATTCATACAGGGCAAGCAATTAAAGTTTTACACACTGTGATGTTATTCTCTATAACTTTCCTTAAAATTAGGATTTTTCCACAGAATGTTCAAGAAAACTTGCAATGAATGAATCATGTTTTTATAACCAAAATATCTGTGATATATTAAATATTTCTAGGTACTTAAGTCATAGAAACTATAAATGTAGACAGATATTTTAAACATCAATACAAATTTTAAACTGATGCACTGAAGACTTTTGAACTAGCCATTATCAAACTGTTAAGTCATCCATCATGCCAAGACAATTAATGCTAATAAATTAAAAAAAAAAAAAACATGAACAGATGTAGAAAACAAACTTATGGTTACCAGGGGAAGGGAGGAAGGGATAAACTGGGAGATTGGGATTGACATATATACAGTACTATATATAAAATAGATAACTAATAAGTACCTACTGTATAGCACAGGGACCTCTACTCAATATTCTGTAAAGATGTATATGGGGAAAGAAGCTAAAAAAAAAAAGAAAATTGATATATGTATACTTATAACTGATTCACTTTGCTGTACAGCAGAAACTAACACAACAATGTAAATCAACTATACCCCAATAAAAATTTTTAAGAAAACATGATCCAATGAACTTTATTAAGAATTCAATGTATCTCAAGCTGTGTAGTAGGAACTGGGAATTGTAAGATTAAATCCTCACCTTCAGAGAATTCATAACTGAAAAAGGAAGCAGACAAGCAAGTCATAATTTAAATGTACCTTTTAAGTGCTATAATAGAGACATGTTTAACTAGCTAAGAGAAGCAAGAAGAAATCCAAGTGGACTGGGGAGATGAGAGGAGCCTGGAAAGCTAGAGAGAACTTATCATCCTCGAACTGTACCTTAAAGAACAAGTAAGAATTTTCCACGCTGGTAGAGTGAATATAGCATGGAGGGATGAACATACTATATGGCAAGCTTGCACCTCCTGACACACTGGCCTTTAAATCAGACCAAAACACCCACACAACATTTTCCCACATGGCTCAGAAATGCAAGTTTGGAGATAAACAGAGCTTCTCGACCTCATGTCCCTCCCACACTGCTCACTAATTCACCCCTGATTTGCCTGTCCCTACACTTCTGCTCCACACACTGACTTCCTTATTACACCTCCCCCATTCAGTATTTGTGACCCGCTAGACAGTTAGAAATTTCTTAGACTCTGGTACACCTACAAGACTTTGGACTTCATTGCTTCCTTTCATGCATAGAGAATCACAACCAATATTTTAGAATTTTCCCTCTCAGTTTATTTCCTAAATAAATACACATATAGATATTGATTTGGATATGTGCATATATACATGATGAGGAGAAAAGAAATTTGCTACACAAAAACATACTACAGCCCAACCTGAGCCAACCATGGTAAAACTGAGACCCTTTTGTTCCACTGATCACCTTTATAGATTGGGTTCCATAAATATGAGCCTGGAGGAACTTCAGATCTCATCATAATGAAATAAATGAAGCATTGCTCCCTCCATAAAGAAGGTGAGAAACAGAAATATGAATCTACCTTTGGTTAAACTAGAGCAATCTGAGTCTCCAAATCGTAAAACAAAAGAAAGTGTACAAAAAGTTGGGAAGGTCAGACAGGAAGTACAGGAAGATACGAAGAAAGAACAATTTCAGCTGAAAAACTCAAAAACACCAGCAGAAACTCAATTCTCTAAAGTGAGTGGCATGCCCTGAGATATTTTTAGGAACTATTGCATACTTGAAACAAGATAAATGAAGCATGTAAACTAATAGTGGAAAGCTCCCTGGATCCTATTTGCCATCAAGTGTAAAATATCTCAGGGAGCAGAGATAATTTACGAAACACATAGAGGAGCTATATTTTGGCAACCATCTGAGTGGGAGGCAAGGATGATTAAAAACAGACTATAGTGCCATTTTGAATTGACTAGAGAGGATTAAAAGCTAAAAGAATGTATTCAGCCCCATGTCATAAGTAGAATTCTCTTTATCAAGCTCTCCTGAAAAAGAAAAAAGATTATTCAGGAAAAATTCATTCAAAAATATAAACAATAATGAAAAAAGAAAACTGCATAAGATCTATTTTTTAAAAGGAGGCAGACAGCAAGGAAAATAAATAAATGGTGTGTAGACTAATTACTGAAGAAATAATGACATGGAGCAAATAAAAATGGTAGCCAAATATACTGTGCTATGTATGAAAAGCATGATGAAGCAAGAGCCTTTTTAAAACAAAAATACAAATCAGAGATACTAGAACTCAGAGCAGTCACAGCAAAACAACAATAGAAGGTGGAAAATAAGCTAGATCAGCTAAAGAAAGAAGCACAAGGAAAAAAAGCCATCACAGAAATGAGAATCAAATTGGAAGCCGCACAACAAAAAATAAGCACAGTAAGAAACTAGAGCACGGTTATACAAAAATTGAGTAAAATAGAAAGAGCTAAGGTTTTTAAATATTAGAAAGGAAATGGTGGCTTAGGAAGATAGGTGAAGGAGATCCAACGTTTGCATATATAGTGTTACCAAACAAGAAAATCAAAGGACTAGAAAAGAAAAAAAAAAAAAAGACATAAATTAAGGAAATGTTCCAGAAACAAAAGAATTAAATCACAGATTGAAAAGAACATTTCTACAGGAAAATGGAACCATATTAATAAATAATAATAATCATTTATATTTATGTTTTTCAGGTAGTAACCCATTTAATCCTCACAACACTGAGATAGGCAGTATCATTGTCTGCATTTTACACCTGTAATAAAACTGAATTAGAGAAAGGTATCTAAGCAAAATGATCAAGTGACCTCTGTATTAAAGTTCTGAATAGATGTGACTTCTGTAAAAAAAAAATAATTCATCATTAGAAGACAATAGAATAACACTCACAAAGTCCGCAAACAAAGAAGGTACAACCCAAGAATTTTATACACAGCCAAACTGTCATTCAAGCATAAAGACAACCGAAAAATACTCTTAAATATTTTAAAAACCCAGAGAACAAAATTTGCATAAATCTTTCCTTAAGAAACTGCTGGAAGATAAACTTCAGCTAAACAAGTGATGAATAGAAAAATTACTGCAGAAAGATTGGGCTTGAGTATTGATTCTACTTAAGTATAGGACCAAGAACAAAAGAACATTTTTTTAGTCTACATTGCCAAAACTTAGTCAAAAGATAAATTAAAATCTTTCCAAAAATATCAAAACACAAAGCAATAATTTCTATAATATGGAGATTGCTCCTATACCATAATCTAAGTGTGATAAATTGAATTATTTTTCAAATTTTTCAATCCTCCTCCTATGGGATAATTATACATCCCCTGGCTTGTCGTACATAGGTGGAGACACTTTTGCTTTGACCAATGCACTATGAACTGACACGTGTCACTTCCAAGCATTATGTATGCTTTTTGTTTGGCTTCTTTTGCCGGACACAGGATTTTTGAGATTTGCTCATGTTGTTACATACATCAGTAGTTTGTTCCTTTTTGTTGCTGATTCATATTCCATTGTGTGAGTAGACTACAGTGTAAGTATCTGTTTTCTTGTGGATGAACATTTGGGTTATTTCTAGTTTTAGGCTATTATGTATAATGCTGCTTTGGACATTCTTATGCAAGTCTTTTTGTGGACATGTGTTTTCAATTCTCTTGGGTAAATACTTAGGAGTAGAACTACCAGGTCATAACATATCATAAGATAAACCTATGCTTAATTTTATATAAAGCTACCTGTTGGAGGAAGTCACTGAGAGGACATGACCACCAAGTGACCTGAGACCTGGACTCAGACGATGGGAGACTCCTCACTCCTGCCCTTTGTCCTTGGAATGTAGGATCTGCCCACTGTTCCTACACTAGGGCCATTTCAAGGATGCAGCCTTGAGAGAATAACTGTTGTCAGACTGAATATATGAATGAACCCCGTTAAGGTCTCTCTATAAACCTTGAGACTGAGGAAATCTATTCATCTTGTGGTGCCCAAGACTGCCTCATATGTAGGTTCCCTTATTTGTTAAAGCTGCCATCTACCAATGTGGAGGGGCCCTCCTCGTCCTTCAGCCTCCCCCTGAGCTCTGTGTACAGGGGCCAGCTTTGAATTTCACCTGGGAAACTCCCAAGGTTTCAAACCAACACTCACAAACTTCCAAAGTGAGAGTTCTTCATCACTAATGTTTGGTGTTGCCAGTCTTCTCAACTTTAGCTATTCCAATGGGAGTAAAGTGGGAATTCACTGTGGACTTGATCTGCATTTCCCTGGTAACTGGTCAGGTTGAGTATATACCATTTGAATAACCTCTTTAGTGACATGTCTTTTCAAGAGATTTGCTCATTTTTATTGTGCTGTTCATCTTTTTTACTTTGTTCTTTACATGTTAATTTCAATGAGGGAGAGCTCTTCATTTTCTTTCTATTAGTTAGTGGATTCATTGTCCTCTCTAAGAAATTTTGCCTACCCCAGGATCATGAAGATATTGTAGAAGATTTTATTTTTATGGAAGAAGTTTTTTTTCCCTCTAGAAATTTTATAATTTTAGTTGTTAAGTTAGGTACATGTTTCACTCAATTTGGAGAGCTGAGTGTGGTGAATGTCAAGGTTCACTTTTTCCCAGATATGTACCAATTATCTCAGCCACATTTGTTGAAAAGACTTTTCTTTGCCCACTGAATTAAATTGAGCTGGCAACTTTTCAAAGAGCAATTGATGTCTGGGTGTCTATTTGGGGACTTTCCATTCTGTTGCATTGATCTATTTATCTATCCTAATATCAGTACCACTCTGTCTCGATTTCTGTAGCTTTGCAGTAATTCATGAAATCAGATGCTGAAAAGTCCTCTAACTTTTTCTCCTGCAAGTCTCTTCTCACAATTCTAAGTTCTTTTTTTTTCCCTCTAGAGAGAAAATCGATGATTCAAGAGAGATAATAATTGTTCATGGTATGTATACAAGATTAACCATATTCCTTGTATTATCTATATCTTCTTATTTGCTGTATTCTTGTTTTCCTCTTTGGCTGCTTGTGTTGGGTCTTCACTGCTGCACACGGGCTTTCTCTAGTTGCCGTGAGAGGGAGCTATCTTTGTTGCGGTGCATGGGCTTCTTATTGCAGTGGCTTCTCTTGTTGCAGAACACAGGCTCTAAGTACGCTGGCTTCAGTAGTTGTGGCATGTGGGCTCAGTAGTTGTGGCTCATGGGCTCTAGAGCACAGGCTCAGTGGCCATGGCTCACGGGCTTAGTTGCTCCTCAGCATGTGGGATCTTCCCAGACCAGGGCTCGAATCCATGTCCCCTGCATTGGCAGGGGGATTCTTAATCACTGCACCACCAGGGAAGTCCCAATTTGCTGTATTCTTGATGCTCTGGCGTCTGGAGCCTTGCTGATGGGAAGGAGTCACTAATTCCAGGTTAGCTAATTCCTAGAGAGAGTAAAGGGCTTGCCTAGAAGCACGTCTTTGATATGAAATGCAATCAATTGGGGTCATAGACCCATATGCCTCACTTTATCAGGCTCTTGCTGTCTGGGAACACTATCCCCATGCCCCATCACCCCAAGGCCGGTTACTGGACAACTAGGGGTCACCCTAGCAGCCCCGAGCCCACCAAAATCATTCAAAGTACCCATTCCCAAACCTGCTTAGCTTGCTTACCTGGTCCATTCCTTCCCATGAAAACCACAATAAAGGCTCCTACCCAGCACTTCCTCTCCCCTCTCTCTGTCTACTCATCTTGCCCTGGTGCTTTCCCTTGTGACCTCACATGGCAGCCAGGCCTCCCGTTTGTAGGGGGTTGTGAGTATAATGGAAACTTCTTCCTTCACAACAATCATTTCTGTGTCTGCATGTCTTACCATACCTGCTCAACATATATCCCAGGTACCATTAAAACAATCACACATCACCAATACTGGGATTTATCATTTTAAAATTTTGTATCAATTTGATAGCCGAAATTGATGTTTTATTCTCAGTACCATCACTTGACTACCTAGGTATTTTACGGTTTTCTCTGTATGTTTGTTTTTTCATATTTCTTTATTGAAAAATTTCCCATGTTCTTTGTTCATTATTTTATTATGCCTTTGTATTGTTTTCCCTTTTGCTTCAGATGAGAATGCACAGACCACGCCTGAACTCTCTCAAGTGGTGACAGAATACAGACTTGCTGGGGTGACAATAAATAGTGCAATATGGCAGAAAAATTGTGCATTTGGAGAGCAGATGGAAATGCAGGTAGAAGCCAATATATGAAAGATCATGCATTACTTGCACAGGAAATTGCGTGTGTTTAGTGCAATGTCATAGCTGAAGGGATAGGTAGGACTGGAGTGCTGACAAGTTAGTGAGCAGTTATTACCATACAGAGACAGACTGAGACTTTCAAAAGAAACATATCCAAGGGCTTCCCTGGTGGCGCAGTGGTTGAGAGTCCGCCTGCCGATGCAGGGGACACGGGTTCGTGCCCCGGTCGGGGAAGATCCCACATGCCGCGGAGCAGCTGGCCCGTGAGCCATGGCCGCTGAGCCTGCACGTCCGGAGCCTGTGCTCCGCAAGGGAGAGGCCACAACAGTGAGAGGCCCGCGTACCGCAAAAAAAAAAAAAAAAAAAAAAAAAAAAAAAAAAAAAAAAAAGAAACATATCCAAGAACAAAAAGAAAACTCATAGCAAAAAAGCCAAAATCACGGAAAGACAACAAAACTGCAAGACAAATACAGAGGCTAGAAAAGGCTACAAAGGGTGATTTGGGTCAGAATGAAGGAACACAAGTCTTATAATGACCCAAGTGAACCAAGCTGATGGTGATCAAACTTAAACTTAGAGCAGACCCACGTCATTAAGATGGAGACGGACAAATCCAATCTCAGGAATGACAGAAACAAGGATTATGTACCCAAGAATTAGTCACAAAAATAATACTAATTAATCAATAAGTAAATAGAACAGGAGGAAAGTTTAGAGGTGATGAATGTGTTTATGGCATAAACTGTGGTGATGGTTTCACAGGTGTATATTTATCTCCAAACTCATCAAGTTATATGCATTACATATGTACAGCTTTTCTATGTCAATCCTTCTTCAGTAAAGTGGTTTTTAAAATGAAGAACCAATGCCTGGTGGGGTGAAGGATGTGAGACAGTTGTTTCAAAAAATTAAAAAAGGGATTGATTAGAAGTAAAAGTGCAATTGAAGACCCAGATAAAATAGGAATTCACAGATGTGTCATGGAGTCAATCATTATGCTTTTGCAGGATTTTCTACCAACATTCAGAATATCAGGAGTAACAATGAAGAAAGTGGGTAAGCTCCACGTTAAATGTACAGAATTCTCTAACCATTGTAAAGTTTATTGTCTTTTCTAATCAACCAGACTGTAAATTCCTGGAAAGTGGGGACCTGTGTTACACGACTTCTCATGCTTTACATCTCCTTGCTGCAGGTCATGTACAGATGAGCACTTAATATGTAAATATTAATAAATATGATACTGATATTTCTATCCTATTTCTTTAAGTGCATACTGCAACTGTGTTGAAGATGTCCAATGTCATGAGAAGTTCATGTGTTCATCCCTATCATGTGAACTGAAATACCCTTTTTTAAACAGCAGGTTCTTATTAGTTATTTATATTATACATATTAGTGTACATATGTCAATCCCAATCTCCCAATTTATCCTACCACTAGCCACCCCGCTTTTCCCTCTTGGTATCCATACGTTTGTTCTTAATGTCTGTGTCTCTATTTCTGCCTTGCAAACCCGTTCATCTGTACCATTTTTCTAGATTCCACATATATGCTTTAATATACGATTTTTTCTCTTTCTGACTTACTTCACTCTGTATGACAGTCTCTAGGTCCATCCACAGCTCTACAAATGACTTAATTTCATTCCTTTTTATGGCTGAGTAATATTCCATTGTATATATGTACCACATCTTCTTTTTTTTTTTTTTTGCGGTACGCGTGCCTCTCACTGTTGTGGCCTCTCCAACTGCGGAGCACAGGCTCTGGATGCACAGGCTCAGCAGCCATGGCTCACGGGCCCAGCCGCTCCGCGGCATGTGGGATCTTCCCAGACCGGGGCATGAACCCGTGTCCCCTGCATCGGCAGGCAGACTCTCAACCACTGCACCACCAGGGAAGCCCCCACATCTTCTTTATCCATTCATCTGTCGATGGGCATTTAGGTTGCTTCCATGACCTGGCTATTGTAAATAGTGCTGCAATGAACATTGTGGTACATAACTCATTTGAATTATGGTTTTCTCAGGGTATATGTCCAGTAGTGGGACTGCTGGTCATATGGTAGTTCTATTTTTAGCTTTTTAAGGAATCTCCATGCTGTTCTCCCTAGTGGCTGTATGAATTTACATTCCCACCAATAATGCAAGAGGGTTCCCTTTTCTCCACACCCTCTCCAGCATTTATTTTTTGTAGTGTCTGGCCTTACATTTAGGTCTTTAATCCATTTTGAGTTTATTTTTGGGTAAGGTGTTAGGAAGTGTTCTAATTTCATTATTTTACATGTAGCTGTCCAGTTTTCCCAGCACCACTTTTTTTTTAGCATCTTTATTGGAGTATAATTGCTTTACAGTGGTGTGTTACTTTCAGCTTTATAACAAAGTGAAGCAGCTATACATATACATATGGCCCCATATCCCCTCCCTTTTGTGTCTCCCTCCCACACCCCCCATCCCACCTCTCTAGGTGGTCACAAAGCACCAAACTGATCTCCCTGTGCTATGTGGCTGCTTTCCACTAACTATCTATTTTACATTTGGCAGTGTATATATGTCCATGTCACTATCTCACTTCATCCCAGCTTACCCTTCCCCCTCCCCATGTCCTCAAGTCCATTCTCTACATCTGTATCTTTATTCCTGTCCTGCCCATAGGTTCTACAGAACCTTTTTTTTTTTTAGATTCCATATATATGCATTAGTATACGGTATTTGTTTTTCTCTTTCTAACTTACTTCACTGTGTATGACAGACTCTAGGTCCATCCACCTCACTACAAATGACTCAATTTCATTTCTTTTTATAACTGAGTAATATTCCATTGTATATATGTGCCACAACTTCTTTAGTGAGGAGACTGTCTTTTCTCCATTGTGTATCCTTGCCTCCTTTGTCATAGATTAGTTCACTGTAGGTGTGTGGGTTTATCTCTGGGCTTTCTATCCTGTTCCTTTGACCTATATTTCTGTACCATACTGTCTTGATTTCTGTAACTTTGTAGTATAGTCTGAAGTCAGGGAGTCTGGTTCCTCCAGCTCCATTTTTTCCCCTCAAGATTGCTTTGGCTATTCGTGGTCTTTTGTGTCTCCATACAAATTTTAAGATTTTTTGTTCTAGTTCTGTACAAAATGCCATTGGTAATTTGATAGGGATTGCATTGAATCTGCAGATTGCTTTGGGTAGTATAGTCATTTTCACATATTGATTCTTCCAATCCAAGAACACGGTATATCTCTCCATCTGTTTGTGTCATCTTTGATTTCTTTCATCAGTGTCTTATAATATTCTGAGTACAGGCATTTTACCTCCTTAGGTAGGTTTATTCCTAAGTATTTTATGCTTTTTGCTGTGATAGTGAATGGGATTGTTTTCTGTTCTTTTGGTTTAAACCACACAATGAGTTTTCTTATTTAAAACACAGTCTAACTTGTCAGAATCACACTGAAATAGTGTGTGAGGCTTGGATATAAAAGAAGCACTAATAAAGTTCATGACAAGCATAAACTACAGCCTAGCTACAGAGATAAGCTAGACATCAAACATTGAAAACTATTTTAGTGTCAATAACCTGTCTGGACCACTACCTCATCAGAGGTGTTTGAGGTCACACTGCATACAGCCTCTGTGTTTCACAGGCCATCTGTTCCAGGCCATGGGAACCACAGAAATAAGATGTATGAATAGGAAACTTCTGGAAGCCATTTAACTCCACTTGACTGCACATTCTCCCACCTCATACTGTTTGGAGCCTCTTAAGCAAACTATCTAATGTAAGTGGAGAGTAGAAAATGAATATATATGAGATCAGTGCATGAAACACAGGTGGCCAGGGGTGACCTCTATTTGGGATAATGTTATTATTACAGAAGTTTCAAGATATTAAGAGGTCAATTTTAATTTAATGTTTTAGAGGAATAATTAATAGCTATATTGTTATAGTTTTTAAATGCCATGTTCTTTATAAATAGCACATGAAGAGATTTTTATGGGGAATTGGCTCTATTCTGAGGCAATTATGAAATACAGAGTGCCAATCAATTTTTAAGATACTTGTTAATAGATCCTCCTTGCTTTCCACCCCCCCTTCCTCTTCCTCCTCACATAAATTTATTTTCTTTGGCAAACAGCAGCAACTACAACTGTAGTGATTTTCAATCCTGGCTTTGCATCAAAATTACCTGCAAAACTATTTTAAAATATTGATGCTGGACCTTTACCCACAGATATTCCAATTCTGTGGAACTCATATGGGGTCTGGGAATATTTACACATTATTCCATAGGAGATTCTGAGGCACTGCTAGGGGTAAATATCCCTGTCTTAAATTCTATCCTGAACAATTGATAGATACTATATAAAGTACAAGCAACAGGGATCCAAATGGTTTACACAGATGTCATTCTAGTTCCAGAAATGAATACAACTGCGATGTGTGTAACAGTAGTATGGACATTCCATGGGGATTGGTGGGCTGATGTAAACACAACTCCTCACAAATCCTCAGGCCTGGTTGATGATGAAGCCTCACTGAAAACACATGATAGCACATTTTGCATCCACTGAGCACCAAGAGATAACGCCAGCCTTTTCTACGTTCCTGACAAAAGTGACATCATCTAGAGGTTTCACTGACCCAATAGGAACAAGGGTACAGTCACGCTCTCCTCCTTCAGACAATGATTTCTGGATACTGTACTTGTCTCTCTTTTCTGAGATTTACGTGAACATTTCCCTGAGAACTAGTGTGTTTTCTGTTTATAGACAACACATGTAATCTTCTTGTTCCCCCTTTTCTTTGAAAACCAGGAAGTTTAGAACCACATTTTTTGCTCAAATTTAGTAACTATGTAAAACACTACTACCTGCATGTTTACAGTCTTTCTTCCCGGCTTTGCATTATTTTATATTTTCCCTCATACAGATCTTGCTTAAAGAGTTTCCATTTTGGGCCTTCCCTGGTGGCCCAGTGGTTGAGAGTCCGTCTGCCGATGCAAGGGACACGGGTTCGTGCCCCGGTCCAGGAAGATCCCACATGCCACAGAGCGGCTGGGCCCGTGAGCCATGGCCCGTGAGCCATGGCCGCTGAGCCTGCATGTCTGGAGCCTGTGCTCCGCAACGGGAGAGGCCACAACAGTGAGAGCCCCGCAAAAGAGTTTCCATTTTGTTACATGAATTAGTTTAATTTTCCATTGAGTCAGCTTAACATGGAAAGTGATGATATTGGAATCATTTCTAAATACAGTTATATAATTAGCAAAATAGATTAATTCTCAGCCAAAGGAATATTGAAAGGTCATCATGATGAGCCTTCCTGAGCTTCTCAGAAACTAAAGCAATTTAGAGGTAAATTCTGCTGTACAAATGTGTCATCATCACCTTCATAGATAACCTCAGTTGCAGTTCATTCTAAACTCAAATTTCTCCAAATTGGGAATCAGCAGTGATCATCTTACTTAGTTACACTCAGGAGCCTGGGGGATGGGCAGTCAGTCACCCAGGTGTACACCAGACAAAACACCTAGATGACATTTGTGATTGTAGATACAATGATTTATGTCATCTTTCCTATCTTCACTTCCTAGAGTAGCAGCCCTTATTTTAATTAAAGGATGCAGTGCTCTGACTCTTCATTGGCTAGGAAGGATCTGGTATATTTTCTGAATAATTATGCTTATAAGAAAGTCAATCAGCTTTCTCCAGAAATTTTTCAAAGTCTGTCCAGAACAAAGGTCTCCCAGGCCCTTGTAACCATTCAATATTTATGAAGAAGAAAGCAAGGTTTTTCATTATATATTATTAAATTGTTCTCAAAGATTTCTAAAGAGAAATCACACTGGAGTCTTAGGAAATTATTTTATTCTCCTGTTATGTTGTGATATTGTTGCCTGAAGACTATGATTAGAAATGGTCAAAAGTTTATTTCCATTGTTTAAGAATGGGTTTATACCCATCACTACAATAACAGAGAAATAGTACACAGTAGAGAATAAGTCAGGTAAACACTCCAGAAACCTAGGACAATTTCATAACTGACAACCCAAGGCAATATTTTACAAGGTGGAATCTTCTAGATAAGAAGAATAAAACAGAATCTACCACCTTGAATATTCATCTTAGCTAGAGGTGGTGTGGTAGACATAATACAAGGTCTTGTACCTTGTATCCTCAGGTACCTTATCCTATTTAATGAAGATTATTGTTGGAGCTGATGTCTTTTTCTCAGAGTTTATTTGAGCAAAAAACAGTTCTAAGTAGGCAGGACCAAACTGCAAGTGATTAGGAGAGCTCCACCAACAAGAAGGAGTTTTATGGAGAAAAGGTGAAAGCACAGAAAGCAAATTATTGATGGGCTATAGCTTACCACCTAGTTGGCTATTTGTGATTGGTTGTCTTTAGCTTTCAATTTTGTAACCTTGAGCTTATAAGCTTAGATTTGAGGTTGTTTATGTTGGCCACCATGGCATTAGAACATCATATGTCTAACAGCCTCCTTGTTTAATTAATTTAACAGTTCCCCCTTTTGGTCATCCTCACACATGAGCAACTGACCAAAACTTTGGTATTATCACCACTCTCAGTCACCACCTGAGTTAAGTTACTCTTGTCTTGTCCTGAAATTCATAAGCTGTGGTGTCAGAAGCTGATGACAGAGTCATGTCCTGTCTGTAGAGCAAGGGCTGCACATTAGAATCACCTTATAAACTCTTAAAATTCCCAAGACCAAAGCCAAATCCAGCCCAGTTGGATCAGAATATCTGGAGGAAAGATCTATGCATCAAATTTTAAGCTCCCATTAAACAGCCAAATTTGATGTCTAGCATCACCTAAAACCAAATAATTAAATTATTTTTAAGTTATATGTAACTTGAATCAAGAATCTCATTACAGAATGAATAAAATAATCCAATCAATCAATGATTTCACTTAAAGATCACTCTTAGTAATGTATGCTCTTTTTTCTACTGATATCTCCTTTTCCTTAAACAAGAGATTCCGAATTAGTGTTTTCATGGTAAATTGAGTGAAATTCCATAAAATATTTTATTATTAATTTTATTCAGGATGATTTTTGACAAATATTATACTCTTGGTTTAAATTTTAGACAGGAGTCTCAGAGCCAAATCATTACTCTAAAGGACAACAGACTTAATCTACAAGGCAAAATTTGTTTATAAAATATTTAGAAGGAGGGTCTATTTAAAAACATATGATTTATTCAGAATGAAAACACAATGAGCAAATTCAAATGAGTCTTGAAAAATAATTTGAAAGAAGAAGGAGTAATTCTGTTTTGCTCAAGAAAATTGCTACATTAGGGGGAAAAATCAATGGATAGTAAATTTCCTTTATCTGTCATGTGTCAGTTTCAAACAAAGAGTAAACAGGGCTTGCCATTCCCATGTCTGATTCTTATGAAATCTCATTGGTTTATGAATTCATTTGGAAGACAGTGTCATTAGTTTATACAAAATACCTAAATTCCAACGATTAGACATAAACTCTTATCTGTACTGTGTGTCAACTTAACTTACACTTTCAAAGGATGAATTGAGGTACAAAGACATTAAATGACTCAAATAAAATGTAAGTTTACTAATTTAGTATTATAATACCGACATTATCTCTGTATCCCAGGATCCCAGTAGTTTTCATAATAACCTCTTTTTCCATGAGAGCATCCCAATTTATACAAATTATTGTTCAAGACCCTTGTCAGGGTTTCAAATATCTCTTTAAAAAAAAGTAAACACTTGTACCTCTTTCAAAGCTCTTCTCTTTGAGATTTCCAAAATTAATGGTGAAATTTAGTCTTGACATAGGTGAGTGGAAACATTCAAACCTGATGGGGAAGAAGACTTCCATATCCAATAAATCGAACAAATTTTTCAAGAACGATTCATGTTTATGGAAAGATCCACATGTAGTGTTCCCAAGTCTGCCTTTCTGAGCCATCTGCTGTGTCTGTCATCAGACCAGTTGCATAAACCAGCACCTGACCTTTCCAAAAATTGCCTGTTTTGCATCCATGAATCATATTGCTGACTTCAAGTGGTTGGTAACTCTTGCCATCAAAATTGGAGTTTTCTGACACAGCAAGGTTGATGTGCGCTGATTAGGAATAGGTTGTATAGGGAAAATGGACTGCTTATTTTCATGAGAATACTAACCTCAAACTGGAATTTCTATAGTAATTTCATGCTTTCTTCTTTATGTGCTGTAGAGATATATTTTAAGATTATCACAAAACAAAGCAATAGTAGTAATATTAGTAATAGTAATATTTAAAAGATGGGCAAATATCTATAGCTGAAACTCCTGATCAGACAGTTTAGTGGGTATCTGGAACAGATTTTATATCATAATTCCCAAGTGATCTTTACAGTTACCAATATTCTATCAGTATTTTTCAAAATATGCCATTCAAGAAGTCAACACCCAAGATTACTTAGCCTTCCCCCTACTGAGATAATTTATCCAAAACCTCAATGCCATGCCTTTCTCTAGGCTGGGAAGTACCACCCAACTTCCAGACATAGAGTTCCCATTTCCAGAGATGAGGAGTTATATCCATGTAAGACCCCTGTATGGGCCCACCAAATGCTATTGGACTCTTGACACTTTCTGGTCTCTGTATTTCTGTTCTGTTAGATCCTATTTCCTGGCCTCTTGTCCTAATCACACCCCTGCCTCCAAATTTCTCCTCCAGGTCCTTGGTAGAACTTCCCATGACACCTTTGACTGTGATGACACCATCCCTTGACTCTGATGTCAGCTTCATCCTCTGAATTTATGACACTTGCTTTTCTCCGATTCAATGTAATTCATTTTGTTTTCTCCAGCTTGTAACCTCATGCTTTCCTCTCATGTCTCATCCACAAGCTCTCTGGATACTCTATCATTTTCTCCTGACCAATCTCCACTGATCCACCACCCAGAACTGATAGCTGTACATGAAACACATATTATATACAAGCTGGGAATTGTGCATATTTACGAAGTAGGGCAGTGGTGATCCTTTAAAAGACAATAAATGGTCTTTATTTCACATGATAACATGAATATCTCAATAAATAATTAAATGGGCAATTCACTGAGAGACAACTTTAAAAATAATAAATAAATAAAACCCAAAGAGAAAAACAATGTGCCAAAGACAACAGATGGTCAAATAATACAGCATGTATAAAACATTTGGGTAAAAAACCAATTTGTTGAGTGGAGTGGACAGAAAAGGCCAAACAAAATACACTAGAGATCTTCATAAACAAAACGAGGTGTGCATCTTTCAGGGAATCATTTCATTGAAATAGAAGGGTGCCTAACCTAGGATTTTAAATAGAATTATTTGACTTCTTTTGGAAATAACTTTTACAAAAATCCGATTTTTCCCCCACATTCAATCTTTTAATGAATAAAGCAAACCCAAAGCATTTTAACGGTGCTCTACTCAGTGTGACCTTCTGTAATTAGTTTCACATGTGATTCTTGTGCAACTACTAAATAAAAGGAAGAGATCTTAAGGTTAAAAAAGATTTATCACGTTTTATCTTTGCTCTCCCAGTGTGTATGCACATACACACATAGGCACACGTAAACTCTCAAATCACCCTGGGAATAATAACCAGGGTCATGCAAGTTTACATCCTTTATGGGGGCGAGGGCCAGGGCAGGTTATGCAGCAATTGCGTAAGGAAACCTCAGCTGTCTCTTTATTCTTATGTAGCAGGAATGTGAAGGCAAAAATCACTCCCTCACATCAAACTGGCATTATAACCTTTGAAGAAAACATAGAACAAGGACAGTCAACCTCACACTGCAAACATTTACAGGAAATATGCCTAATATGAGACAGAGTTAAATAAATGTCTGAGACCAATCTGAGGAAGGACACTCAGTTTTTAGAAACAGCTACTGATCATCCTCTAAGGGATCTACTGAGACATTTGCTCTCTGGCAGCACTGAGGCCACCATCTCCCAAATGTAATGAAAACAAAGACAAAGAGTACCTCACTTGTCAGGAGCACACACTGCAAATTGAGACAGAGCTAGTTTCAAATCCCAATCACTTAAATGCCACTGAAGCTCTGTGACTTTGAGCAAGTTCCTTAATTCTCTAAGTCTTAATTTCCTTATCTTAATTTCCATTACATGGAAAATTCTTGGTTCTGTTGTTTGGCACAGGGTACATATTCAATAAATGTTAGCTGGAATAATAAACATGAATAACATGAATAACTTGATATTCAGAAGCATGCCATTGGTTTCTTACTAGACCCCCTTTGGTTCTCCAAGGACCTGCTTTTGTCTTGCAATTTGGTAGGTCCCAAGTTGGGAGTGACAAAAAAGCCTTGCCTAAGAGACTGTAGGCTGAATTCATGGGACAGGCTAAGGTAGGTGGCATTATCCTGATTAGAAAGGGAGAGATAGTGAAAAATAAACATAAATCTATGCCAGGACAAGAGGTACAAATATGGCCATGGAAAGCTATGAAAAGTTAACTATGTAACGTGAGGTAGTGAGTAGATGAACAGCTACATGGAACTGAGGTCAAGTTCTAAAGAGAAGGCAGCTTCATGGGTTGGGTTGTTGGGTTTTTTGTTTGTTCTTTATTTTTTTAATTTTTATTTTATATGGGAGTGTAGTTGATTTACAATGTTGTGTTAGTTTCAGGTGTACAGCACAGTGATTCAGTTATGCATATACATGTATCTATTCTTTTTCAAGTTCTTTTCCCATTTAGGTTATTACAGAATTGAGCAGAGTTCCCTGTGCTATATAGTAGGCCCTTGTTGGTTATCTATTTTAAATATAGCAGTGTGCATATGTCAATCCCAAATTCTTGGGTTGAGTAGTTGTGATGGTTAATTTTGTGTGTCAACTTGACTAGGCCAAGGGATGCCCAGGGAGCTGGTGAAACATGATTTCTGGGTGTGTCTGTGGAGTTGTTTCTGGAGGAGACTAGCATTTGAGTTGGTGAACTGAGTAAGACAGGTGACCCTCTCCATCATGGGAAGGCATCCTCAATTCTTTGAGGGCCTGAAGAGAGCACAGAGGCAGAGGCAGGTTGAATTCACTCTCTGCTCAACTGATTGAGTTGGGACATTGATCTTCTCTGCCCTTGGCACACCTGGTTATCAGGCCTTCTAGCTCAGCTTGGCCCTCTGACACTCAGGCATTTCAACTACACCACTAGCAATCCTGGGTCCCCAGCTTGCAGATGGCAAATTGTGTGACTTCTCAGCCTCCATAATCCCCTGATAATAGAACTCTTTGTATATATATTTTTCTCTCTCTGTCTGTATCTCTCGAGAACCCTGACTCACACAGGACTGTACAGCAAGTCCCCTCCATACAAGCCTTCAAGTTGCGAACTTTCAAAGATGCGAACGTGCGTTCGCATGTCCAGTCACATAAGTTAGTTCACATGTCTGGCGTACATTGTCACGTGCGTGCATCCTCTACAAGTGGTTTTGCTTTTGTGTACTTTACTGTACAGGACTGTATAGAGTATTTTATTTCAAGTACTTTATTTCAAGATCAGGATGTCTGGAAGCAAGTGCAAAAGCAGCGGTGAAGTGGCTGGTACTGCTAAGAAGCGCCAGGAATTGGAGGCCCAGGGAAAGGATGAAGAGAGACAAGAGGAAGAATAAGTAAATGAAGAACTGAAGAGATTCATGATGCAGGAAATGGCAAGGGGATTTTCTTTATTTGAGAAGGCACTGTTAGTTTCTTCAGGCACAGGACCTGAAGGTAGAACGGTACACAAAGGTTCCAGCAGCCGTTCAGAATGCAATCCAGTCTTATCACATCATCTATGATGAGAGAAAAAGAGCTACTACCCAGACACCACTGGATCATTTTTTCAAGAGGGTAGATAGAATTGAATCCAGCAAGGAACCGGAACCTGTGCCATCAACGTCAGGCATGAATGAAATTGCAGCTTGCCCTCCGTTTCCTATTGCTGATGATTCTTCAGCTCTACCATCTCCCACCTCCTCTCCCTCCTCCAGTCAGTAAGTCTTCCTGCCTGTTCACTCGATGCCAACCCCTGTATGCCAGCTGTTGTGCTGTACTACTGTATTTTTCAAGGTGGTATACTGTAAGATTAAAAATGTTTATTTTTTGTGTTTGTTTGTTTTTATGTATTATTTGTGTGAAAAGTATTATAAACCTATTACACTGCAGTACTATATAGCCGATGGTGTTAGTTGGGTACCTAGGCTAACTTTGTTGGACTTACAAAAAAATTGGACTTACGAACGCACTCTTGGAACGGAACTCGTTCCTATGTAGGGGACTTACTTGTAGCATATTTTCCCTTATACCCTGTGTTAAAGGCTGTGTTTTGGTAGCTCTCCCAGTTCTACAGCAGAAGAACTAGGTTTAGATGACTTCCTGGAGCAGGAAAACCATGTTAATTATCTGCATCAACATAAGAGATGGGATTAAAACATTAAAATTTTTTAACATTAAAAAATTTTAACATTAAAATTTTCTCATAGATTACCTACTCCCAGGCTAATGAGCCCACCATAAAGTTAACCCACTAACACATATGTTCTGTATGATCCCCCTGGATAGATGTCAATAGTGTGACTTCAAGAGATAATTTTTTAAAGTTAGCTCTGTAATTCTAGGAGCATAGCAATTGCAGTGGAAGAATAGAAATGAGAAATAGGAAGCCTTTTCCAGTAAGAAGAACCCATGCCCAGTGAAGAGCAGCACCTCTGGTCATTGGGAATCTCACCTGGGGACTCTCCACAGCTCCACAAGTGCAAGCTGCAGGGTCCACGAACACCCGAGACGACAATGTCACATAAAGGATCCTTTCAGCAACATTATGACCATGGTATCCCTACTTCCATGAGTCCAACATCTTGTAAATATTTTCCTACAGAAATCAAAATGCCAATATAACATAAACCACATTTACAACCTAGTGTCTTATTTCTTAATATTCTGCCATTGTCAATAGCGAAGTCATCCACTCATTGTCACCTGTTATTCAATTTTATAGATATTGTCTATAAAACACATCTTTGAAACTTAATAAGTCAATTCTGACATTTACCACCTAGAAAGCAATTGTATCTTCCTCGTGGGTTCTACAGCATATCACTTTGTGTTCACAGCACCTTTGGAGATGAGAAGAAAGACCTCTAAAAACATTCACAATTTTATCAAGGTAGACAACAGGAAAATATCTAAAGGACTTACTCAACAAGAATGCCAAAATTATCAAAGGAGGAACCACTAGTATGCACACACATCTTTCGGCTCCTGGTTTGACACCCGACTGCTTTGTGAATGCTGGTAGCTTAAAAGACACCTGCCTGAGGACAGGGATAAAAATGCAGACATAGAGAATGGACTTGAGGACATGGGGAGGGGGAAGGGTAAGCTGGGACAAAGTGAGAGAGTGGCATAGACATATATACACTCTCAAATGTAAAATAGATAGCTGGTGGGTAGCAGCCACATAGTTCAGGGAGATCAGCTCGGTGCTTTGTGACCACCTAGATGGGTAGGATAGGGAAGGTGGGAGGGATACACAAGAGGGAGGGGATATGGGGATATATGTATATGTATAGTAGATTCATTTTGTTATAAAGCAGAAACTAACACAACATTGTAAAGCAATTATACTCTAATAAAGATGTTAAAAAAAGAATTTAAAGAAAAAAAGATAAACAATAAAGACACATTTTCTAATTAAAAAAAAAAAGAGACCTGCCTGAGTAGTTCAATGACAAATCAATGAACCTGAGATCTAATGCAGCAAAGATAACGAGTGCTCTTTTTTTTTTGGATTTTATTTTATTTATTTTTTATACAGCAGGTTCTTATTTGTTATCTATTTTATACATATTAGTGTATATGTGTCAATCCCAATTTCCCAAATGAGTGCTCTTATACCACACCCCTTGCTGTTCACTTTGTTAAAGGTTCGTGTTTTCCAATTCCTCTTTAATTCAATGGGACAGGAAGAAGAGTTAATCTTGGCCTGGTTCCATTTCATTATTTCTAAACCATTAATTTATTCCTTCCTTCAAGTTGTCTGCATTTGATTTCAAATTTACTATTTTCTCCAAATCATCAACTGAACTCCAAAAACTATTTCTACCCCCTGTGATAACCTAAGGATTGACAGAAATTTCTCTAGTTCTCAGCCCTGAGTATCACTTCCCCACTTACTCTTGCATTTATTGATTCATTCATCCATTCAGGTCAGCATGTTTTTGCTTCCTATTACCATGGCCGGTATATTTGCTTGCTAGGTTTGCATGATAATGTACCACAGACTGAGCGATTTAAACAACTGAGACTTATTTTCTTATAGCTCTGGAGGCTAAAAGCCCAAAGTCCAAATGTGAGCAGGGTTGGTTCTTTCTGAGGGCTGTGAGGGAAAGATCTACTCCCGGCATCTCTCCTTGGCTTATATATGACAGCTGTTTCCCTGGGTTTTTTCACATCGTCTTCCTTCTGTGTGCATCTGTGTCCACACTTCCCCATTTTTATAAGGACATTAGTCATATTGGATGAGGGACCCAACCTACTCCACTATAACCTCATTTTCACTAATTACATCTTATTTCCAAATAAAATCACATGTTGAGGTCCTGGGGATTAGGACCTCAACATATGAATGTGGGTACAGGTAGAGGGAAACAATTTAACCCATAATCACCAGATGTAGTACCAAATCCTGAGGATCAAAGACCCCATGTAACACCTCCCTCCCAGCAACTTAACCAGAGGCCTTTGCTTCCTACTTTGTTGTAAAAACAAGATCCTTCAACTGTCATCATCTTCACCTCTTTATTGTAGATAATTCATTTCATATTTTTTGTCTTTCCATCCTTTTGTAAAGTGAATCCCACCCCTGTCTTAGGTCCCAAACTTCACCAACTATTCAGGGGCCTGAAAACCCACTTAAGTCTTCTCTCTCTAGCATTTTCACTTTTCCATTGACTCACTTCCTTATGCTCATAAAAAAGCAAAGTTTCTTCCATCCTGAAAAATCCATTTGGGGGACCCTCTCAATACACGAGAAACTAGCCATAAATAAGACTCACTAAGCAGAGGCTTCGAAACAGTTCCGATGGTGATCCCATCTTTTTCCTTCTCAGACAGTGTTAAAATTATCTTGTTCTGTCCTCTACCCTCTTAGGTTCAATACCTGGGGGCCTGCAAATTTAACTGACCAAAGACAGATTAACAGGAGAAAAGGAACAAAAATATTATTAGTATTTTACATGCATAGGAATTCACAGAAAATAAGTGAAACCCAAAGAAGCATTTAGACTCAGGGGTTTATATTCCATTTTCAAAAAGGAAAGGGGGGTTGGTCTTTGAAGGACACTAAATTGTGGCAAAATGACTAGGAAATATTTGGGGGAACTAATGGAAGATAAGGGTTATTTTAGTAAGATTGTTTATGCGGACCCATCTGTGGCCAACTCTCCATCTCCAGTGATAAGAGTTACTCTTCTCTTCCTGAAACAGAAGAAGGGGATACCTTCACAAAGGGAAATTTATGTCCTGCTTTTAGGCAGAAGAGGGGAGGGAAGAGAATTCTTCCTGCATCTTCCAAACAATCCTTATGCCATTTTGGGGTGGCAGGTCCTGATCCCCTTCAGTTTCCACATGTTTGATTTTGAAATAAGTGACTCTAAAAACTGTTGGTTTGCCCACATTTCCCACTCTGAATGAAATAGTTTTCAGTGTTTACCAGGATATAACTTTTCTAACCTATGTAAAATGTCATTAAGTGATGTGGGCATCGTGTTTTCACATAGCTGTCATCCCATGTATTAAATTCACTGCTGAGGCAGTTTCTAAATTTAGAATTTAGATGGTAGATATTTAGAATATGTTCCATCAAGATAATCACTCAAATGTATTCTAATTTGTCAGGTATATTTACAAAGGTTTTATCTCTATTCAATTATATATTGCCTTTGGAGATAAAACCCTTTACTATACTTCTAATTGAAAACTTCTCTTGATAATTTTTTTAAATGTTGTGGCTGCCAAGGGGGAGGAGGCGTGGGGGAGGGAAGGAGTAGGAGTTTGGGGTTAGCAGAAGCAAAATATTATATATAGGATGGATAAACAACAAGGTCTTACTGTATAGCACAGGGAACAATATTCAATATTCCGTGACAAACCATAATGGAAAAGAACATGAAAAAGAATATATATATATACATATATATATGTATATATATATATACATATATATATATGTATATATATATATGGTCGAGTCACTTTGCTGTACAGAAGAGATTAACACAACATTGGAAATCAATTATGCTTCTATAAAATTAAAAACACAAAAAATTTTAAATGAGTCGATTATTATGAAAGAGCGCTAAGAAACCAGGAGACCCCAGAGAAGAGCAAATGATACACATTCACAGCCCTGACAAGTAGGAAGAGAACTAAAAAGTGAGAAATGCTTTTAGGTAATGGAAGAAAAAATTCCATTCATGAGTTAAATTCAAGATAATGGTTGTTTAATAACCAAGTGAGAAATGTATTAGTCAAAAGATGTCTCTTGATACACGATTAACCTAATTTTCTATTCAGACACTAAAATGATCAAAATGGGGGGAAAGCTTCCAAAAGAATACTAAACACAACATTCATTCATTTGCTCAACACTCAGAAATATGTATTTTGCTTCTGTTATGTCCCACACATGGTGCTAAGCACCAGGAACATAATACTGAGTAAGAATGACACAATTTTAATTACTCAGTAGAACAGGCTAACAAAGGAAAATTATACTACAAAGTGAGACACTGTTACAGAGAGGAGAGGAGATGTGAAAATACTTAGCAAGAGTTTCTAACCTCATATAGGCCTCTCTCCTATCTTTCTAAAGGAAAAGTGCCTAAAAGATAAATAGAAATTAGAGCAAACAGAGAGGGAAGTGTGTCCCAGGCAGATGTAAGGAGAGTCAAAGAGACTGGTCGGATGAATTGGGAGATTGGGATTGACATATATACACTAATATGTATAAAATAGATTACTAATAAGAACCTCCTGTATAAAAAATAAATAAAATAGAATTCAAAAGAAAATTTTAATTAATTATTTTTTTAAAAAAAAGAGAGACTAGTAGGGAAGTTTGGAATAATTCAGACAACCAGCATCAGTTCAAATGGTGGCGGCAGGGATTAAGAAAAAGAATGAATTCAAGAAATATTTATGGGATGGATGTGACAGCATTTGACGGTTGGGGGGACCCCAGGGAATGAAAAAAAAACAAAAGGAGACAGGAGTGACTATCAGATCCCTGACTTCAGCAAAGAGGTTATGGTTCCCCTGGGTGAGGCCAGGACCACAAGAGGAGGAGCAGATGAAGGAGAGATTGTGAGCGGCTCTGAACGCGCTGCCGCTGGGATGACGCTGGGATGACGTTAGGATGCTGCTGGACAGGGCTACCAGGCAAGAAAGGAGCTCCAAAGAGAGGTCTCAGCCAGAGATCCTGACTCGGGACTTATCAGCAAATGGATGGTAACTGAAGCTAGGATAGGATGAGATTTCCCTGAGACCCTAAAAATAAGATGTGAACAAGTCCTAGGAGAGCACCTTGAGAATGAAGGTTGAACCCATTCAGAACATTTGCATTTTAAAGAGGAGCTGGTTGGGATAGGGGTTGGGTAGAAAAGAGTTCTGTTTCACACATACAAAGTTCATAAAGACTGAACATTTTTTTTTTAAAGCCTAGGTTAGAATTAGGTTCTAGCAGGCATCTTCCTGCTTCAGTAAAGGTCAGAGTAACAAAGGTCCAACTGGAGGAGTGACCACAAGTATTGATCTCTGCTGTTTATCAAGACCCTTTAAAATTGTTATAAAGGAATGAAATAGTTATAAACTCACTATAAACCTTGTAGCTGGAAGATACATAGTTCCAGGAAGAATCTATCCCAGAAAAATATTGCAGATTTAGTATTATTCTTGAGAAATTATTAAGAACTTGTGAGGGTAACAAAAACAAATGCAACAAATTAGAAACATAAGTAAAATCTTCAGGAAAAAAAACAAAAGATGCCTAAAAAAATGAAATATAATCAAAGCATAATGGGAGCCAGAGCAAAAGTAGTTAACATAGCCATAACAAAGTAAATAGTATTTGCTGATTTTCAAGTTTCAGAATCCATCACTAAATAAAAGCACAATTAATTATAATTACTAAATAAAATTTATATCTTATCAACCTTAACAATTTAAAGTAAAGTGCCAGAAATTTGGTGAAAAAGAGAAATAAAATTTGAAAGAAAGTCACATTCCAATGTGGGGAGTAAGAGTTATTGCCTATAGTATGCAACAAGAATTTAAAATACATTATTTAATTAATTATTTAAAACAGGCAGAATACTCTTTGACATAAATTGTAGCAATATTTTTCTTTTTGGATCTGTCTCCTAAAGCAAAGGAAATAAAAGCAAAACTAAACAAATGGGACCTAATTAAACTTAAAAGTTTCACACAGCAAAGTAAACTGTCAGCAAAATAAAAAGACAACTTATTGAATGGGAGAAAATAATTTTGCATTTTTCCAAAGAAGGCATGCAGATGGCCAACAGACTATGAAAAGATGCTCAACATCTCTAATCACCAGGGAAATGCAAATCACCACAATGAGATATCACTTCACACCTGTCAGAATGATCATCATTAAAAAAAAAAAGAACACAAATAACGAATGTTGGCAAGGATGTAGAGAAAAGGGAACCCTCCTACATTGTTACTGTTAGTGGGAATGTAAATTGGTGCAGCTGCTAAGGAGAACAGTGTGGAGACTTCTCAAACAACTAAAAATAGAGCAATTCCCAGCAATTCCACTCCTTGCTTTGTATTTATCCAAAATAAACCCCAATGTTCATAGCAGCATGATTTACAATTGCCAAGATATGCAAACAACCTAAGTGTCCATCAACAGAAAAATGGATAAAGAAGATGTGTTATACATATATACACACAATGAAATAGTACTCAGTCATAAAAATGGATGAAATTTTGCCATGGATGGACTTGGAGGGCATTACACTCAGTGAAATAAGTCAGACAGGGAAAGACAAATACTGTCTGATATCACTTATATGTGGAATCTAAAAAATACAACAAACTAGTGAATATAACATAAAAGAAGCAGACTCACAGATATAGAGAACAAACTAGTGGTTACCAGTGGGGAGAGGGAAAGGAGGAGGGCCAATATAGAGGTAGGAATGTAAGAGGTACAAACTATTAGGTATAAAATAAGCAACAAGGATATATTGTACAATACAGGGAATATAGCCAATATATTATATAAATATAAATGGAGTATAACCTTTAAAAATTATGAATCACTATGTTGTACACTACTATACTTCAATGAAAAATACATAATTTAAATTTATCTTAAGGAACAAAAGTAAAATAATAACTATATTGGCATAAAGTAAAAAGGAAATTGAGTAAATTATGTAAGTGAGATGAATTTTATCTCTTATAGCAGAAAGCCGTGTCTAAAATTAAATCGTGTCTAAATTGTATTTAAAATTAATAAATCAAGTGTTAATGGTATGTGTATTCTATATGCAGAAATGCTGAAACTTCAAGAAGAAAGCATTGAAAATTAGCTTCCTCTGGGAAGGAAGAAGTGTGACTGAGAGCTTTTCATTACAAACCCTTAGCTACTCTTTGATTATCAACTGTGCACATGTTTTGTTTTCCATAATTTTTTTTAATTTTACCATAATGAGGTCTGTAAAATTCTACTCCCAACTTGTTTGTCTCACTTTATTTCTCATTTCTCTCTCTCTTTCTCCTTCTCTGTCATGAAAACAAGCTGCAACCAAAATTGACTATCCAACAGAAACTCATCAGTCAGCCTATGTTCCCTCACGTGTGCCGTGGAGGAGCTCTACTTGGTACTGAAGACAATTAAATCCAGCTGGAGCACCATTTCCTTTGCCAGAAGAACTTGTCTGGTCCTCTTGCTTGCAGCTGCAAACACTCACACCACCACCACCACACCGCCACCTACTGTAACAGCACATTTTTGAGAGCTGATGCCACTTGGTCTTTGGCTTAGCTTAGATCTGTAGCTTTGAAACTCTCTGCTACTTCTCAGCTACTGTGAGGTCTCTCCTGGAATTCAGCTCTGTGGAACCCTCTTCCCCTACTTGAGCCATGGTCTCCTCTGTTAACGTAACGACCCACTTCACATGACTGGTCTTCCCCCAAACCTCAGAAGCTGCTGACTTTGCATAGAGGTCACCGTGTGATTTGGTGACTTCTTCTCCATCTGTCAGAATCTCACACATTCTCCCAGACCCACATCAAATACCAACTCCTCACAATTTCTTCTCTGTGCTCCACAGAACTTTGCTTCCTCTCTGTAATAGCAAAGGTCACCATGACTTATCACAAAGTTATTATTTATGTACATTTTTACATTTCTCTCAGTATTAAATTCTTTGAGGCCTAGGACTATGTCTTGCTCATCTCTTCTCTAACATAGTAAATGGAATAATTCAAAATATATAATACTCATTAGATGAAAATTTAACTACATTTCTTTTGGTGAGTCAATTTTCACGGTTATGCTTTGGGCAATTGGGAGTTATTTTCTATAAGTTTTGTGGGGAAGCCTCTTTTATTTTCTTCGCAAGCATTTATTGTATGTTACTCCGTTATTATATTATGGCTCTTATGAAATAATTAAAGATGGTTTGCAAAATAATAATATTTAATGAGGTTAATAAAATGGAAAATGTAAGTGTGAAAAGGCATCATATATGCAAAACATATTTTCCCTGATTGAGCCTCAATTTTGTTGGGTTTTTTTTTTTTCAGCTTTCTAACACCCAGAGCAAAAAGGGAAATACTAATTAATATCAACCTATATCTCTAAATATGCTCTAATCTGAAGATATTTGGAAACCTGGTAGATTTCTGAGAGAACTTTCCAACAGAATGAAAGATATATCAAAAGGTCTCACATATGGGTAATTGCAATCCCAGAAGCAGAAAATGGGGCAGAAAAAATATTTGATGAAATAATGAATCAATAATTCCCAAATTTAATGGAAGACATAAGTTAACAGTTTCAAGAAGCTCAGAAAACTCCAAGAAGGATAAATTCAAAATAAATAAATCTAGACATACCACAATCAAACTGCAGAATCTCAACGTAAAGAGAGAATCTTAAAGCAGCCAGAAAAATACATAAATAAATAAAGAAAAATTACATAATTTGAACAATGATTCTACTAATTGCTGACTTCCCATCAGAAGTTATGGCAACCAGAGTGAGTGGGTCAACATCTCTAAAGTGCTGAAAGAAAAAAATAGACAACCCAGAACTGTAAATTCAGTAACAATATCCTTTACAAATGAAGTGAAATAAGCACATGTCCAGATAAAAAGAAAAGTAGTGGAATTCATGACAAACAATTGTGCACTACAACAAAAGTTGAAAGAGATATTTTAGGTTGAAGAGAAATAATACCAGGTGGACATTCCAAACTTCAGGGAGGAATGAAGAGCATCAAAATTGTAAACATATATTCTAAAATAATAGATGATTATTTTATTTTAATTTCTTTAAAATGCATATGATTTTAAAGTGAAAACCATAACACTCTTCTGAGATTTACAGCATAAGTAGATGAAATATACGTGACATAACACAATAGATGGGAAGGTAGTAAATGGACCTATAGTGTTGTAAAATCTCTCCATTTTACATGAAGTCAGACAATATTAACTCTGGGTAGACTGTGAAAGTTAAGGATGTACACTGTAATCCCAAGAGCAACTGCTAACACTGAAAAGGGGTATAACTGAAGACCAAATTTATAAATTAAAATGGAGTTCCAAAGAATATATATTCAATTAATCTAAAAGAAAGCAATAAAGGAGGAACAGAGGAACAAAAATAAAGAGGACAAACAGAAAACAAATAGTAAAAGAGTAGACCTAAGTCTAATCATACCAGTAATTGCATTATTGGACTAAACACCCCAATTATAAGACAGAGGTTATCAGAATGAATTTTTTAAAGACTCAAATATATGTTATTTTAAGGAGACACAATTTAAATGTAAATATGCAAATAGATTGAAATTAAATAGTTGCAGAAAATATGCCATGTAAAACTGTAAGCATAAAAAAGCTTAGAGTGTCTATACTATTTTTAGATAAAGTAGACTTCAAGACAAAGCATATTATTGGAGATATAGAGGGACATTTCTTAATAATGAAAGAGCCAATATATCCGAAAGATATAACAATCATAAATATGTATGTGCCTAATAACAGAGCTTTAAAATACAAGAAGAAAAATATGAGAATTAATGAAGAAATGGACAATTCCAGAATCATCGTTATACATTTTAACTTTTAACTCTCAACAACTAATAGAAGAATTATTCTAAAATTTTCAGTAAAGAATAAATTATATGATTTTTGAAAAAGGGCTAACCCCTGATTAAGACAATAAAAAGACACATATTAATGTTGTTGCTAATATCAATCTATGGAACAGTATTTAGCAATGATTTTAAAATGTGTATTATTGCATTTGTTTACACTTATACGTGTACTGGTGTCTAATTACTTACTGCTGTTTTATTCTTAAAGCAATGAAGAACCATTAAAGATTTTTTATTGAGATATAACTGACATATAACATTATAGTAGTTTTAGGTTTAGTTTTCATTTCTAATTCTGTTGATTTGAGTCTTTCCCCTTCTTTTCTTGATGAGTCTGGCTAATGGTTTATCAATTTTGTTTATCTTCTCTAAGAACAAACTCTTAGTTTTATTGATCTTTGTTATTGTTTCCTTCATTTCTCTTTCATTTATTTCTGATCTGATCTTTATGATTTCTTTCCTTCTGCTAACTTTGGGGTTCTTTGTTCTTCTTTCTCTAATTGCTTTAAGTGTAAGTTTAGGTTGTTTATTTGAGATGTTTCTTGTTTCTTGAGGTAGGATTGTATTGCTATAAACTTCCCTCGTAGAACTGCTTTTGCTGCATCCCATAGGTTTTGGATTGTCATGTTTTCACTGTCATTTGTTTCTAGGTATTTTCTGATTTCCTCTTTGATTTCTTCAGTGATCTCTTGGTCATTAAGTAGTGTATTGTATAGCTTCCATGTGTTTGTATTTTTTACAGATTTTTCCTGTAACTGATATCTAGTGTCATAGTGTTGTGGTCAGAAAAGATACTTGATACAATTTCAATTTTCTTAAATTTATCAAGGCTTGATTTGTGACCCAAGATATGATCTATCCTGCAGAATGTTCCATGTGCACTTGAGAAGAAAGTGTATTCTGTTGTTTTTGGATGGAATGTCCTATAAATATCAATTAAGTCCATCTTGTTTAATGTATCATTTAAAGCATGTGTTACCTTATTTATTTTCATTTTGGATGATTTGTCCCTTGGTGAAAGTGGGGTGTTAAAGGCCCCTACTATGATTGTGTTACTGTCGATTTCCCTTTTTATGGCTGTTAGCATTTGCCTTATGTATTGAGGTACTCCTATGTTGGTGCCTAAATATTTACAGTTGTTATATCTTCTTCTTGGATTTATCCCTTGATCATTATATAGTGTCCTTCTTTGTCTCTTGTAATAGTCTTTACTTTAAAGTCTATTTTCTCTGATATGAGAATTGCTACTCCAGCTTTCTTTTGATTTCCATTTGCATGGGTTATCTTTTTCCATCTCCTCACTTTCAGTCTGTATGTGCCTCTTGGTCTGAAGTGGGTCTTTTGTAGACAGCATATATATGGGTCTTGCTTTTGTATCCATTTTGCCAGCCTATGTCTTTTGTTTGGAGCATTTAATCCATTTACATTTAAGGTAATTATCGATATGTATGTTCCTATTACCATTTTCTTAATTGTTTTGGGGTTGTTTTTGTAGGTCCTTTTCTTCTCTTGTGTTTACCACTTAGAGAAGTTCCTTTAGCATTTGTTGTAGAGCTGGTTTGGTAGTGCTGAATTCTCTTAGCTTTTGCTTGTTTGTAAATCTTTTGATTTCTCCATCAAATCTGAATGAGATCCTTGCTGGGTAGAGTATTCTTGGTTGTAGGTTCTTCCCTTTCATCACTTTAAATATGTCCTGCCACTCCCTTCTGGCTTGCAGAGTTTCTGCTGAAAGATCAGCTGTTAACGTTATGGGGATTCCCTTGTGTGTTATTTGTTGTTTTTCCCTTGCTGCTTTTAATATGTTTTCTTTGTATTTAATTTTTGATAGTTTGATTAATAAGTGTCTTGGCGTGTTTCTCCTTGGATTCATCCTGTATGGGACTCTCTGTGCTTCCTGGACTTGATTGACTATTTCCTTTCCCATATTAGAGAAGTTTTCAACTATAATTAATTTTTATAACATCTTTATTGGAGTATAATTGCTTTACAATGGTGTGTTAGTTTCTGCTTTATAACAAAGTGAATCAGTTATACATATACATATGTTCCCATATCTCTTCCCTCTTGCATCTCCCTCCCTCCCACCCTCCCTATCCCACCCCTATAATTTCAGATATTTTCTCAGTCTCTTTCTTTTTCTCTTCTTCTTCTGGGACCCCTATAATTCAAATGTTGGTGCATTTAATGTTGTCCCAGAGGTCTCTGAGACTGTCCTCAATTCTTTTCATTCTTTTTTCTTTATTCTGCTCTGTGGTAGTTATTTCCACTATTTTATCTTCCAGGTCACTTATCCATTCTTCTGCCTCAGTTATTCTGCTATTGATTCCTTCTAGAGAATTTTTAATTTCATTTATTTTGCTGTTCATCATTGATTGTTTGCTTTTTAGTTCTTTTAGGTCCTTGTTAAACATTTCTTTCATTTTCTCCATTCTATTTCCAAGATTTTGGATCATCTTTATTATCATTTCTCTGAATTCTTTTTTATGTAGACTTCCTATTTCTTCTTCATTTGTTAGGTCTGGTGGGTTTTGATCTTGCTGCTTCATCTGCTATGTATTTCTCTGTCTTCTCATTTTGCTTAACTTACTGTGTTTGGGGTCTCCTTTTTGCAGGCTGCAGGTTCATAGTTCTCATTGTTTTTGGTGTCTGCCCCCAGTGGGTAAGGTTGGTTCAGTGGGTTGTGAAGGCTTCCTGGTGGAGAGGACTGGTGCCTGTGTTCTGGTGGATGAGGCTGGATCTTGTCTTCCTGGTGGGCAGGACCATGTCCAGTGGTGTGCTTTGGGGTGTCTGTGAACTTAAGATTTTAGGCAGCCTCTCTGCTAATGGATGGTGTTGTGTTCCTGTCTTGCTAGTTATTTGGCATGGGATGTCCAGCACTGGAGCTTGCTGGTCATTGAGTGGAGTCGGGTCTTAGTGTTGAGATGGAGATCTCTGGGAGAGCTCTCGCCAATTGATATTACATGGGGTTGGGAGGTTTCTGGTGGTCCAATGTCCTGAAATCAGCTCTCCCACCTCAGAAGCTCAGGCCTAACACCCGGCCGGAGCACCATGACCCTGTCAGCCACCTTCTGAGAAGTCTAAGGTCTTCTGCCAGCCTTCAGTAGGTGTCCTGTAGGAGTTGTTCCACATGTAGAAGTATTTTTGATGTATTTTTGGGGAGGAAGGTGATCTCCACATCTTACTCCACCTCCATCTTGAAAGCCTTCCTCCTCCCTTGTTGCTTTTAATATTTTTCTTTGAATTTAATTTTTGTTAGTTTGATTCATATGTGTCTTGGTGTGTTTCTCATAGTGTTCATCCTGTATGGGACTCTCTGTGCTTCCTGGATTTGGGTGACTCTTTCCTTTCCCATGTTAGGGAAGTTTTCCACTATAATCTCTCCAAATATTTTCTCAGACCCTTTTTTTTCCTCTTCTTCTTCTGGGCCGCCTGTGATTTGAATGTTCATGAGTTTAGTGTTGTCCCAGAGGTCTCTGAGATTGTCTTCAAGTTTTTCATTCTTTTTTGCTTTATTCTGCTCCTGGGCAGTTATTTACACCATTCTGCCTTCCAGCTCACTTATTCGTTCTTCTGCCTCAGTTATCCTGTTATTGATTTCTTCTAGTGTATTTTTCATTCCAGTTACTGTGTTGTTCATCTCTGTTTGTTTGTTCTTAATTCTTCTAGATCTCTGTTGAACATTTCTAGTATTTTCTCAGTCCATGCCTCCATTCTATTTCTGAGATTCTGGATCATCTTTACTCTCATTACTCTGAATTCTTTTTCAGGTAGGTTGCCTATCTCCTCTTCATTTATTTGGTCTTGTAGATTTTTACCTTACTCCTTCATCTGTGACATATTTTTTTGCAGTCTCCTTTTTTTTTTTTTTCAATGGGTGGGATTGTGTTCCTGTCTTACTGGTTGTTTGGCCTGAGGCTTTAGCACCAGGGTTTGTAGGCTGTTGGGTAGAGCCTGCTCTTGGTGCCAGTATGAGCACCTCCAGGAGACCTCACTCCGATGAATACTCCCTGGAGTCTAAGGTTCTCTCTTAGCCCAGTGGTTCCGACTCAGAGGTCCCACTGCAGAAATTCTGGCCTAGCACCCAGCTTCTGAGCCAAGATCCCACAAGTTTTCTCTTAGAAAACTAAGAGATATGTTAGAAAGAATAAAAAATAAAATATATATATATAAAACAACAACCAGAAGGTAAAACGGAACCACAGTAGTAAAAAAAAAAAAAAAGGAGAAGAAATAAAAAGCAGGAAAAGGCCTTGGCTGTGGGGGGTGGGGTTAGGCAGGGGCGGGGTTTAGCCAGTGGGTGGGGCTTACACTTAGGATCCACAGGGCTGGAAATGCTCTGGGGGGTGGTGTTGGGGCTTAGGCTCAATGCAGCAGGAAGGGCCCAGGTGTGCTTCTGGCCTTGGAGGACAGAGGACCAGGTCCAGAACCCCAGCAGACTCACTGGGCCTGAATGGATTCGGGAAACACCCATGGTGCCTCCCCTGATCCTCCAGTACTGGAGGGTTCCCCCCACACTCCGTCTTTCCTCCTCTCCCCCCCCCACCACGCCCTGAGGACCAATGCAGCCCAGAGGGGGATTTGGAGGGCTGGGGACCCAGCCTGGGAGACCAGCAGGCCTCACAGGGCCGAGTGGGTGGGGGAAACGCTCACCGTGCCTCCCCCGATTCTCCTATCCAGAGGTGGCCCCCTCCCTCCCACACCCCCAGGACCAATGTGGCCCAGAGGGGGCCCCGGAGAATGGAGAACCAGGCCCTGGAGCCCCACAGGCTTTCCAACGTCAGGTTGGGAAGGGGAAATGCTAGGCGCACTCCCCCTGATCCTCCAAGCCCCCGAGGATCCCTCAGGCATGGGAGCCCCTCCCCCCTCCAAGCCGCCCCTCAGGGGTACTGGTTCTGTCCAGCTTCCACATCTCCTCCCCTCTTACTCCCCCCATGTCCTACCTGGTTGTTCAGGGGTTCCTCCCATCTCCTTGGGCACTGAGGTCCACCACCAGTGTCAGGCAGTCACCCTAGCTGTAGGAAGACACATACTCCATGTCCTTCCCTGCCGCCATCCTGACTCAACCCCTATAAATTACTTTGAAGCAGAGTATTACATATCATGAAATGACACATCTATATTGTATCTAAAACGTCAGCTATTTGTTTTCCGAATGAGGCAAGTAAAGACCAGAGCATTTAAGTGAATTATCAGAGTTTACACATCTCATCAGTGGCAAAACTGGGACTGTGACTCTCCATCTTCTACTGGTCCTGCTGGAACAAGCTACCTTTACTTTTCTAATTTACTCTTCCTTCCAGCATGTGGGAGACACCCCTTGCATAAATCAGGTAGTATCAAGTGCACCAAGCAGAGGTATCTGCCACAGACTGGGATTCTTAGGCTAGGGCTAAGGGCACTTAATCTCCTGTACGGCTGACCCCATGGAGTGAAAAGCAAACCAAATCACAGGCAAGTGAGCTGGCATTAGAGGCAAGGCTGCTATGGTTTCAGGGGAGCTGAATGCAATCTAGAAACCTGAAGCTGGACTCTGATGTCTGAGCATGTACAAAGGGTTTACAGGAAAAAGGCAAGGAGGAAGGATGCTCAGGGAGAGGGCAGGTGGCCAGACAGGGAACAGCAAGTCTAGTTTCCAGATCCCACCCCCTTGCTCAATCAGCTGCACTGTACTGCTTCTTTCATTCTGTTCATCTTGCACTAGGTAGGCTCAATCTGGGTAGAATGAGCCTGAAACTTGAGTGCCTTCATTTACAATAGTCTGAGAGAACTAAGTAAGGCAAGGTTAATAATACTAAACTCTGGAGATAGTTTGCATTTAACAAATGCCATCAACTGGTATTTACTGAGTAAGATGATAGATGATAGATAGATAGTTAGATAGAAAGAAAGATAGACAGATAGATAAGATAGGGAATAGATTAGATAGATAATAGATTAGATATATTAGATACATGATAGATAGGTAAGATAGATAATAGATTAGATAAGATAGATTAGATAATAGATTAGCTAGGTAGATCAGATAGATAGATGATAGATAAGATAGATAGTAGATTAGTTAGATAATAGGTTAGTTAGATAGATTAGATGGATACATAATACATAATAGGTGATATATAGATTAGGTAGATAGATAATAGATTAGATAGATACAGGATATATGATAGATAGATAATTAGAGAGAGAGAGAGAGATGAGATGAGATAGATGCATGATAGATCATAGATAATAGTTAACTAGGTGTTGAGCTAGCTAAGACTGTCCTCATCTTCACACTGTCAGTTCAGCAGAGGATCACTTAATTCTGTTGTGTCCTTATTACATCCCTCAAAGGCAACACATGAATCCACATGGGACTTGGTTTACCATTTAATCATTGATTCTCTGCTAAAATGACATAATAGCTTCAGATCATTTCTATCTAGGGTGAAATTGTTTAGATTTTGTGCAAAATATATTTTGAAATACCTGTACCTATCCATTGCTCTGTCTCTGGTGCACATTTTGTTTGATATCATTCCCTAGAAGTCATTTCATTCCAGAATTGTTTAATTAATGCTAAATTGAGACAGCTAAAATTGTCTTTTGATGTGGCTTAGCAATGATGAGTATCTCAAAAGTGTTGCCTGATTGACAGCTGTCTATTAGAAATGGATCCATAGGATGAACGATGTGACAGCATACATTTTAGCTCTTGGATTGCACTTATTTTTAATGTATGGGTTGGCTTACTGTTATCTGAATATCTCTACATCATGAGGCCCTAATTAAGATTTTTACCAACCTCTTTCATTGGGACTTTCCCAGGTCTACAATCAAACAAACATTTAATAAAATGACTGTTTCTACTGCTGAAAATGATGATGGCAAATAGATTCAGAAGAATGGACCAAAGCCCTTAAATATCATTATCTAATTTTAAAATATGATACTGAAGAACATTATAGTGTATTTCAGTAATAGCAGGATGGAAAAACCACAAGATTAGAAACTTGAATCTACGTAGTACAGACAGGTTAATAATGGTCATCTGGCTTGACTCACTGGGTTGTTCTGAGAAGTAATTTTCAAACAAAAGATCTTGTTACTATTCAGAGAGCCACAATAAGGTTTCAAGAAGAAGTTCCAAGGTAAGAAAAGCTGTTGACTTCTATAAGCCTGTGTCAGCTACAGATGTGGAGTGGAAACCAGGATGCACTCAGCCAAGCAGAGGCCATGACATCACAGATTCTATGGAGCTCACAGTGCACGTTGATCACTGAACAACGTGGGCAGGAAGGGAAAGCAAGACAGGGACAATGTCTGTTTGGGTTTTTTGTTTTGTTTTGTTTTGTTTCATTTGTTCTCTATTTTTTTAATTTAATTTTTATTTTATATTACAGTTGATACAATGTTGTGTTAGTTTCAGGTGCTTCACAGCAAAGTGATTCAGTTATACATATACATAGTTCCATTCTTTTTCAGATTCATTTCCCATATAGGTTATTACAGAGTATTGAATATAGTTCCCCGTGCTCTACAGTAGGTCCTTGTTGGTTATTTATTTTATACATAGTCATGTGTGTGTGTTCATCCAAAGCTCCTGATTTATCCCTCTCCCCACCAACATCTATTTGTTTTTTTGGTTTTTTTTTGTTTGTTTGTTTGTTTTTTTGTGGTACGCGGGCCTCTCACTGCTGTGGCCTCTCCCGTTGCAGAGCACAGGCTCCGGATGCGCAGGCTCAGTGGCCATGGCTCACGGGCCCAGCCGCTCCGCGGCATGTGGGATCTTCCCGGACCGGGGCACGAACCCGTGTCCCCTGCATTGGCAGGCGGACTCTCAACCACTGCGCCACCAGGGAAGCCCCATCTATTTGTTTTTAAAACTTTTTAAAGTATGTCTTCAAAACTGCAAAACAAGAACTAACACAACATTGTAAATCAGCTATACTCCAATAAAAAAATTTTTAAATAAAATTAAATTTTTAAAAACGGCAAGAAAAATGAACAAGAAAATGAGAAAACACTTTAATTTAAATATAAGTAAAAAGAATTCTGTTTCAATTATCTGGTAAAAATCAATATTTAAACATTGTTCAGGGAAGTCTTTTGCTACAGTGTAGTTTTTCTCAACCAGGAGCAAGTTTGCCCCCAGGGGACATTTGCCAATGTCTGGGAACATTTTTAATTGTCACAACCTGGGCGTGCTATCGACACCTAGTGGGTAGAGGCCAGGTATGCTGCTTAACAGACTATAGTACAAGGCAAAAGACAGCCCTTCACAGTAGATAACGCTCTGGCCCTAAGTAAAAAATAGTGTCTGCTGCAATGTATGAAAGGGATACTCTGATACGCTCGGTTTTTTTCCACCAACATGTTTATATAAAACTAATATTCCAGATTCACTGTCTTTGCTAGAAATAAGAAAAAAGTGTTATCCTGAAAAATCAAATGTCTAAAACTGTTCCTCAGGGTAAATAGCTATGTTACCAAAATCTAATATCATCTTAATGAAATGAGAAATTATTTTGAAGTTTTGCAGGGATAATTTGAGATTAAAAATACATTGCAAGTATATATTGCTAAAGAGTATTTCCTGGCTGCTGGTCAATTGTGTATGTCTGTGACGTCAGGCAAAATGTTCAAAGCTGACAAAATAACATCAGGATAGCATTGGAAACTTCTGTATTAACAGCTTACTTTATTCCAGACACTTCCCCAAGCAAGTTCCTCAGCTTTACTGTTGAGAAGTTTCTGATGGGTCTGCTCTTGACATGTCCCACAGCATCCTTCCAGGAAGCACTATTTCTAGAATAATTGTTTAAATTATTAACCACTTAAAACAATTATAGTATTATTATAAACAATAAACATTTAAGAAACACTTATTGAACATGAAATGAGCACTCAAATCCAGTTAACCATAAACAGTTCTACCAAAAGAATGGGGTTTTCATTAAATAAATCTGCTGAATGAATAAGGAATTGTGAGGATTCATATACCTCATTTCTCATTTCATGGTATTAATTACTTCTACAGGAAAAAAGAAAAGCAGTGTCAGTATAACCATATAGCCACCATTTAGAAATAGGAGTCAATGATATATTGGAGTCAATGATATAAAGTTAAGTAATTTAAATAAATTCTACATGAAGAGTGGTTAGGAGACTAACTTCACAAACAAATTTCTCATGTCAAAGTGCTACCCTTTGTTCTAGCAATAAATGATCCTGTTGCAAAATAAGAATGATATAGCCTAGTTTAAAGAAAATGCATTCCTAATGTCATTTGCAGCAACATAGATAGACCTAGAGATTATTGTACTAAGTGAAGTAAACCAGACAAGGACAAATATCATATGATATATGTCTTATACGTGGAATCTTTAAAAAATGACACAAAAGAACTTATTTACAAAACAGAAATAGACCCACAGACATAGAAAACAAATTTGTGGTTATCAAAGGGGAAAGTTTGGGGGAGGGATAAATTAGGAGCTTGGGATTAACAGATACACACTACTGTATATAAAATAGATAAACAACAAGGACCTTTTGTAGAGCACACGGAACTCTATCTTTTTTTTAAACATCTTTATTGGAGTATAACTGCTTTACAATGGCGTGTTAGTTTCTACTTTATAACAAAGTGAATCAGCTATACGTATACATATATCCCCATATCTCCTCCCTCTTGCGTCTCCCTCCCATCCTCCCTATACCACCCCTCTTGGTGGTCAAAAAGCACCGAGCTGATCTCCCTGTGCTATGCGGCTGCTTCCCACTAGCTATCTATTTTATATTTGGTAGTGTATATATGTCCATGCCACTGTCTCACTTCATCCCAGCTTACCCTTCCCCCTCCCCATGTCCTCAAGCCCATTCTCTATATATGCGTCTTTATTCCTGTCCTGCCCTTATCTATTCAATATCTTGTAATAACCTATAAAGGAAAAGAATCTGAAAAAGAATATGTACGTATATACATATATACGCATATATGTATAACTGCATCACTGTGCTGTACACCTGAAACTAACATGATATTGTAAATCAACTATACTTCAATAAAAATTAAAATAAAAAAGAAAATGCATTCCATGTAAATGTTCTTTACACTTACATGCTTTTTCCCCCCACTGCTAAAAATAATGAAAGTCATCATCCTATGAATGGCTGCCATTTAGTAACCACCCACAATGCTCTAGAACCCATGCCAGACATTTAGTGTGCTCTGCGCTGATCATCACAGCTACCTGGCTGGAGAGATGTTTTCCTCCCGAGAGGCAAGGCTCGGCCAAGAATTAGCAACTCCACAACTCTCAAGAAGCAGACTGTGACTCAAACCCAGGAAGGTTTTACTCCACAGCCAATGACCCAGCATGGTCTCCACCGTAGTAAAACTCACAAGTTTGAGAAAATTTAAGATTTTTTTGTCATTCCTTTAGATTGTTCTTTGAACAATATCCTATCCTTCAAATGCCTAAACTCAGACAACTCATAAAAGATTGCTGGAAGTTACACTTTAATTCTTGCCTTATAGATAATTCCACAAAGGCATTTTTGCCCTGTGTAGTTCTGTTCGTTTCCCAGTCCCACGTTGTAGGGGAAAAAACACTTTGGGCTTGTGATGTATCTCCAAGCTCGATTTCTGTCTCTCTGCATGACTTTGATCAGTTCAGGCATTTGTCAGAGTTCATACACACCCTCCTTTGTAGACTGTCACAAGGCATGCAAGCATGATGTTTAGAGTCAACAAGAAGAGCCTGTGTGTTCTCTGTCTGAAACTTTTCATCCTTGCTCAGCTTTGTCTGTGCATGTGTGTGTGTGCACGTGCATGTGTGTGTGTGCGTGCCTGTGTGTGTGTGTGTGTGTAAAGAAGGATATTAAGACCTTGGAGAAGGCGGGTGGGGAGGAGAGATTCTGAGAGAGGAAGAAAGAAAAAAGAGGGAATGGAAAGAGAGAGGGAGAGTCAAGGGGAGAGGAGGGGGGAGCAGCTGCTTTGTAGCTGCTAAGATTGCAGACAGAAATAGCACACAACCACCGTGAGCCGATGCGACTCAGAAGCCAGGACCAAATTGTATTCACTTTCATTAATCAGTTTCTCTGAGAGAAGGAAATGACATCTGGTCCTGTCTTCCTCTACATCTTGATTTTTGGAAAATATTGTAAGTATGCTCAGCATTTAATTTTGTCTACCTTAGGATTTTATGAAATAATCAAAAGTACAAATGTTTATTACTGACATGTATGCTTTTAAGGTGCAACTGCTTTTTCTGATAAAACTGTTATCTCACTTCAGAATGATTCCTCTGAATACATTTCTGGTGTTTATATTAAAAACTAGAATACTAACATGCCATGTAAACCTATGCTTCGTAACCACCAATTGGTTTGATATTAACAATTGTTTTATAAGCCATGGTATATTTCAAGAGGAGTGGTCCTTAAAGAGATTGCGTTCAAGGAATGTGCCCATTGACACATCCTGGGGAGGTCTGTACATTTGCTCCCGGCTCCTGTGTGTTTATAACGCTTCATTATCCTAGCCCTTTGTGATTTGTATCATAGGTACGCCTCCTTAGGGAAAGATGCATTCAGAAAACTCCTTTTTTTAATTTTTAGCACGGTTTCTCACATTCCTTGAAAGAAAAACCAGGGAAAGCAGAAAGCGGTGAAAACCACAAACACATGAGGAGCCCAAATGGACATTTTACTTTGGCTATCATGACAGTTTTTGCTTCCTTTCCGTATACATGTTTTATTTTCAGAAAATCTGTTTTTTGATCAAAGGAAAGAGTTGTTCTTCATTAAACCTTATTGAAAGTTTATTAGGTAAATAGAAATAAAATGTTTTTGTTTCTTAGGTAATACATGATGAGGAAAGTCAAAGCAAATCAAGAAAGAAAACTTTCTGGGTCCCTTTCATACCTTGTGATGCTGGGAATTATTAAGCTGTAACAAATTTAGAATTCACAAGCATGTTTCCATTCCTCTGTCTCTTAAAAGTTTGCAGAAGTTTATTTACACTAAAACATGCTATTGGAGAATACCTCAAAGTAAATTTCAGCCCTAACTCTCTCAATTCTGATGGCAGGCACTGCACCGAAGTGATTTTTTTCCTTTATCTCCAGTCTTCCTGACCTCTTAGTACACCTCACTTTGTCAGTCGAAGATGTGGGGTTGCATGTAACCAAGGAAATGGCTCCAAATCTTTTAGAAACATTCTAGTTCCTAGCTTTCTCCATCTCTGATCTTATTGCTGACATTCCCATTTTTTAACTAGAGGATGAAAAGTCAAAGTGCACACCATCACCAAAAGCTGAATGTTTCTAATATAATCCAAGTGTTTTGACTTTTGCAGCCAACACCCTCATAAATCCATAACATATTTCTCTATCTCCTCTCCAATTTCAATAAAATGAGCAGATTGAATAAGCCAAAGGAATACTTCCAAATAGGCATTCTAGGATGAGGGATTCAAGGGAATGTAAAAGGTATTCAGGGCAGGTAGAGAAGCAATTTGGCTGATGTGTTACCAGTCATTTGGTAAAAATGTTCTATGTTTAGTAAAAAAGTTTTATGTTCTCTTTTGTCAATAAAAAATTATCTTCATGAGCAGAAAATAGGTAATAGTGATGAAGATGATAATTTTCAAACCCTCCAACTTTTTAAGTTTATCTTTGGACTTTTAAAATATGTTGATAATGCACTCTGAGTCCTCCTCCCTCCATGCCTTCCAGAAGCAGAATTAGGCAAGCAAGACTTCTGGCTACATGCTGTCAACAGGGTGGGTGGGCTGGAGGGGCATTTGACAGGGGCCCCCAACCCACACCTATGACTCACCAGTTAGTTTATCCCATCATCAAGCCCCACCCATGAGAGGATTTCCTGGGCATATAGCAGAAGAAGTCAACCACATAATGACAACGTCTTAAATCTCTGTAACTAACCGCATGGTTGTTGTTAGTGGTTTGTTTGTTAACCCATTCTCCTGTTGCCTTGAAAGGACAGTGTGCTATTATGGAAGATTTAAGGTGCTTGACAGCACTGCTCTGTACTAGCTCTATGCTTTTCCACAATGACTTACCCTCTGAGCCTTAGTTTGTAAAATGGCAATAAAGTCTTTTACCCTATCTACCACCCAGAGCCCTTGTGTCCGGTTCTTTATTACGTTAAATGGCCTCCTTGGATCTTCAGAACAACTCTATTAGGTAGATACAATTAAGCACATGAGGAAGGAAAGACCAAGGACATTCAGTACCTTGTCACAAGGCTCAAGCTAATAAATGACAAGATTTGAATGCTTTCGTAGTCTATGCTCTTTCTCCCAGACCGTGAACATTCTCAGTAGAGATAATGTATACCACAGGGCTTTGAAAACGGAAAGCCCTTTATACACCTAAGCAATTATCAGCCACCCTTTTAACCAAAATTATTTATCAAATGCCAGTTACTTTAATAAGCAATAAGACTAAAGGGTGTCTACAGCATGGTCCCTGCTCTGAAGGGTTAGAGTGAAGGAGAGAGAAAGTTATCTAGGGTCACCAAACTCTGAGACAAGGGCAAAAACCTAGGGGTGCACAGAGAGGGGTGACATTAAGATTCAGAAAAGATTTCCTTTCAGCCTTGAGAATTTTTTATTCTTAAAAAATTCCTCCATCTATTGTCTAATTAGCTGTATTGTGCTAATGTTAATTTCTGAGTTTTGATAATGTACTCCGGTTAGATAAGATGGTTCCATTAGGGAAAGCTGGGTGAAGGGTATATAGGACCTCTTGTACTATTTCTGCCACTTCTTGTGAGTCTAAACTAGTGCAAAATTAAAAGTTATAGAACAATCCCCTGGAAGAATTGTATCTTAATTCCTTATCAGCACATGCTTTACTCATTACTTAAATGGTATCATCAAGCAAAAAACAATCATTTTACTTAACACTTTGTTTAGGCAGGGAATAAGTAAGGAAATAGGAAATAGAAGGGCCCAGATATGAACCTGATCCATTTTAGTATTTTGCCAAGGCTCAACCCATCTGGGAAGGTCCTCACTTTTGGATTCCAAGTGGCTACCTACAAGACCACCTGGTCTTTGCCTTGGGTTCTGGTACTGGCATATCTTCTATCAACTGTCTTCTTTAACCACGAGGAAGGAGACAGGAAGAGCCTTTCCTGAACTAACCATCAGTACACAAAAAGCAGACCTTTAGTACATGAAACAGGAAAATACTGGCATATTTACCCACCTCCAAATGATGGAAGAAAAAACTTTCCAATATGCAGACTACAGAGTATCTAACAGTTCACCTGATATTTTTTAAGGTTGCTAACAATTTTATATTGTTCTTACTATGAATTTGGAATCACATCTTTACATTTCAAACAGAAAATTAACAAGTCTGTGCAAATGCAGCACCAGCATCTGTATAAAGATAAACAAATTATTACATTTGTGAACTAAATCGTTTTGCAAGCTTAATTTCACACCTTAGGACAAACCTGTTAAACTGAAATGCCTGGAGTTGGGTATTCTAGTTAGGCTTATTTTTTTGTCTGAAAAAATAAGCATTTTTTATTATATAATTTTTAGGTGTACAACTTTATAATTCAACATCTGTATACACTACAGAGTGGTCACCACCCCACATCTAGTTACCATCCATCACCATACAGCTGACACCCTTCACCCATTTCACCCACCTGCCCCCAACCCCCTTCCCTCTGGCAACCACTCATCTAATCCCCGTATCTATGAGTTTGGTTTTGTCTTACTTCATTTGTTTGTTTTGTTTTTTCAATTCCACATATGAGTGAAATCATACAGTATTTGACTTTCTCCATCTGCCTTACTTCACTTAGTGTGATGCCCTCCACGTCCATCCATGCTGTAAATGTAATCCACGGCAGGGCTGCATTCTCTTTTTATGGCTGAGTAGTATCCATTGTGGATGTATACCCCATCTTCTTTATGCATTCATCCATCAATGAACAAGATCTGCACAGACCAGTTACTAGTAAGGAGTTTGAAACAGTAATCAAAAATCTCTCAACAAACAAACTGTACACATTTGTACCATTTTAGTGTCAAGTTCTAGGACTGTGGTTATGGATGTGGTGGCCGTTATATCTCCCATTTATCGAGAGCTTTCCATGGACCACAAACTGTGCTAAATGCTTTACAAACATGATCTGACTTTATCCCTGTAACAACCTTAAGGGATATTCTCACTTTACAAAATAGGAAACAGAAAATGAGAAATATTAAGTCACAAGCCTGGCATCACCCCTTAGTAAGTGTTGCAAAAAGAGTTTTCAATCCAAGTCTGTGTCCTTGAATGGCCTACGCTAGTAAAACATGATTCAGTGCTAATGCTTTCTAAAGCTACAATATCTTAGAATTAAAACAGACCTGAACAGATCCCCTCATCTAGCCCACTGGCCTTTAATTAAGCACGTTAGATATTTTTCCATTTTGGAGATTAAGCAGTAGAGAAATATTGACGAGCCCAAGGTCACAGAACTGGTAAATCCAAACATAAACAAAGTTTCCATTAGAGCAGGCTGTCCTCACCCCAGGGAAGTTTGAGAAATCCATGCTCCATATTTATGCATGTCCTCCTATGGGCCGGTACCATCTGCTTTACATACACTTCTCATCGTGCACCGGGGATTGATGAATGAGGATAGATGTGTAAATAATGCGAATGAATAGAAAATTCGACTCAACCTGTACTGGTTCCAGGATTTTGCTTGGAAAGCACTTTTGCTTACGGCCCATGGCACAGAGCTTTACCCACAGGAAGTACCAGTACGTAGTGACTTCATTCTCATCTTAGCTCACTTCTCCCGCCCCCTGGATATTTTCTCCCCTTGTGTCCACAGTCGCAGCAGCCCTATTTCCTGTCTCACGCGCAGTGGTCCAACACTCTCTCCTCTTCTCAGCTCTGCATCCCCACCCATCACCCTGGTCGGAATAAGTAGTCTCCATCACTGAAACCAAAAGCTGTTTCCTTCTTTGGAAATAAACAGGGGCAAGTTGTGAGTATTTCAAATTTAGTTTTTATTCTCTATCACAGCAAAGGTAAATGTTGAGCAGAAAAAAAGGACAGTATTAAGTGAGATCTCTGGTTATTTGTGTTAGGAATTGACATTCCTGTAAAATAGTTGTAGTTTATGTAATAATTTGGAGATTTGATTTTCTGTTAAATAGATTTGTTTTATGATTCCAATATTACCTGAATTAACTAGAGCCACCTTATTTCTTACGTCTTCTATAATAATGAACATGTCTTTTAAAAATATTCAGTGCTCCCAAACTATGTGAAGATTATTTTGGGGGAGGGGGACCCTCGGCTTTTTCACTGGCTGTTCCAGGCCACACGGAGCCCTGGACTCTGGTCACCTCTGGTCACTCTGCCAGCTCCTCTGTCCCCCTCTCCTTCCCCACCCTTCCTCCTCAACCTGCCCCCTACCCACGTTGCCCCAGGAGCTCAAGTCCTCATTCTATGGTGAAGAACAACACAGACCTCTCTCCTTAGCCCCTGTCTCTAAACCAAAATCCAGGCCCACCTTTAGTCAAGGTGCCCACGTGATTTGCTATGAAAAGGGACAGCAGATAATCTGTTACATTCTCTAATAGTAAGTTTCACCCCTTTTAGAAGGCAGTTGAGATTTTAAATCATCCTTTTTTTTTTTGATAGAGGGCTGAGTGTCTGCTTGAAGGTCACACAACTACATGCTCGAATCCACTGAAAAACCATTTCGCTGCACTATTTTCCCCTAACAGTCTTTTCTCTTGATTCTTACCTAATTCATTTAAAGAAACATTATATGACGTCTCTTTTTCCATCTCCAGCAGTCTGAGTCCCCAGTGAATCGCAATTTGACAAAACAGTTTCCTCTTATGTCTGTCAAGTACTTTATAAATTTAAGTTTTATAAAATTAGACATGTTTGAGTTCAAAGGAAATGTAAAGCTCACAGCGTACAACACGCTCATTTTTCATGTAGGAAGAAATTGAGGCCAGATAACTGTGCTCCCTTTTGTTTTAAGCTTTATTATCCTTTACTCACTTTTAAAAGTGGGTCTCCAGTTTCATATGTAGGACAGGACGGACAGGATAGGCAAGAAAAATCAGAAGGGTAAAACATCACCTTTAAATAGAAAGAACCTAGACTGGGGTTATTAAACCCGGGATTATTACATTTATTATCCACCAAAATCCTAGCCTCAAAAATTAAGATTTGGCAATACACTGACCTTGTGTCATCATGTTTCACACACCCTGCCTGGCAGATAAACATTTTCTCAACCAAGGATAGACTGGGCAGAGGAGAGAAGGGTCCTGATGACACCTTCCCAAGTCCATGCTTGCACTCAGGTCCAAGTTTAAGGAAAGGGACTTTTCAAATTGTCAGAGTAAATTCAGACCCCGTGGATGTTTCCACTCTCTGCATCCCTCGCTCCCATGCTGTTCCCCAGACAACTATCTTGTCTTTAAAGATAGAGCGTTTTCATCACATGCCACGCCAATGAATGAATGGGGCCCCTGGGGTGTCCCGCTAAAGTGAAAGAGGCCTTGGGCGTGTGCTGCTGGGATGAGACTGAGATTGCCATGCACGGGTCCAGGAGAAAACTGTCTACGTCCCGGGACTAGTTGGTAGACGATCAGAATCTCACTGCTTCTCGTTTCAAGACAGGCGCTTTCTTTTCTCTATCTTACCCTCCAATAGCTTAGGCAGCAAATACCTATGTGATTAACCCCTCCCATAACCCCTTCCTCCTTTCCACCCCCCAAATCATCGTGTCTTCTGTCTCTGCGTCTACGCCGAGGCTGGTACCAGAGAGATGGGATGCAGGTGAGACTCTGCTCCTATGAATAGAGGCCTCTACACTGGCTTCCCTCCCTTGCCTCACCGCAGCACAGACAACATTTCCTGAGATGGGCTCACGCGTTTTCCAATATCATGGGGCTTGAAGGGACGCTTACGCAAGCCGTGCAAGACATCTTCGCTGCTGCGTGATGCTCCCCAAAGGTATTCACAATTCACTCTTCAGTAGCAAGTAAACCCCACACTGGTAGTAAACTCTCGGCTACCAGGCCAGTCCAACGTTCTACTTTTCATGTGGGGTGAGACTGTCTTTGCATTTTGGCTCCAGGCATAGAGAGATAAGGTGGAAGGTAAGCAAGTCTCCTTGGGCACTCTCCCACTTCCTTCAAGTTCTGGTCCTGCTCTGTGCTCACTTTCTCCTCCTTTTCATCCCTCCCCCGTAGAGTCTCAGCAGCATCTCCCCTCCTGGCCCCCGCGTGGCCCAGATATTGATTCCCAGTTCTAATCAACCAGTTCCTCCTTCTCCCCTTTTTTATCTGAACCGTCCTCTCTATTCCTTAGGCTCACCACCCCTCCTGACAAAATCCACACGAGAGAATCTCTTGGTTCCAAATCTTGCAACCAGAATTCTTATTTCTACCCACCTCTTCTCTCTAAGATGCCCTCCTCACGAATTAGCACTTTCACAGAGGACGGTTGCCTATTAAACACACAATATGCACATTATACCCCATCCCCCCACCCGCATTTTGCAGTTAGTTACCGGGATTCATGGACATTTTTGGCTAATTTTGCAGTATTTAGTGAGATGGTTCCAATACCTGATCCTTGCAGTGTTAAGGAAGTTACGACCCTGCAAAGTTCTGTAGTTGCGGCCATTTCAACAGATACATCTTTCTTTACAGATTTCACATTAAAATGTTACAGACCAAGATATGCAAATGGACATGAACTGACACATTCTGAACAAAATTTATAAATGTGTGTACCTGGATCTACTGGGAGAAATCAGAGAAGCTGAGAAAGGCTTTTTTGGAAGCCTTCACTCAGGACACATACTGCAAGTATAAATTAGTGAAATAACTGATTAAGTTCTGAGGTGTGTCGGGCGCCGAGAACACCAATCACGCCTCCACCCGAGTTCACTCACAAAGCCTCTAATCCTCGTCTTTCTTTTTCAACATTTTCTCTCATCCTCTGCTGCTCACCCCAGGCTTTTGATATTTTAACAGGTTTTTCCCAGAGCAGGCTGGAAATGTTTGACTCATTTTTAACGGTCCAGAAGATTTCCCATTTTGACTTTCTTAGCTGTGGCCGATTTGTTGGAAATTGCAAAACTGCCTCATGGTTTATAAATGTTTCTGCGTTCTCACACATTTCAAACTTAGATGAGAAGACGTCAGCAATCAGGCTGTCTGTTAGCTTCTCCTGACCTCCACTTAACCCTCCTCTTTGTGTTATGATCAGGAGAGATGGCTGGTTTGGCTACGTTAAATATAGATTTTTCTTTCTGCCCTCTGGTTGCAGTCTTTACCCCTGATCTTCTGAGCTCACAGCATAAAAATTTGCGCTCCCTGGAAAAAGGGATAGTTTTTGTTTGTTGAAGTTCAGCAACTGAGCATTCATCCCCAGTGTTGACCTGAAATAACGTGACAACTCATTTGTTCATCAAATCCAGTTTAATCAGAAAAAAAAAAAAAAAAAACCTGTACAAATCTTTTTGTATTGCTGCTGGCTCTTAGGCATCTTTTTTCAAAGTTTCTAGGCTAGTTTATGTAGCTTCCATATAATCTCATGATCCATTCCAGTCATTATCTCTGAAGTTCCTTAGTTCAGAATCTAAGACAGATATAATGTATATCTTACTAGATAGACATGCATAAACATGAGCTAGAATTATTAAATTAAAATGAGAACAGATAGGTCAAGGCCAAGCATGTTATTATTACTGTATCCCTTCAACAGTTTGCCTGTGGCATAGTCATCATGAATGCCTGAATAGACAAATGGAAAATGAATGTAGGACTGATCAAGAATGGAATTTAACAAGGCGCATGTTACAGAACAAAGAAAGAATGATGCCACGTGGTATGGAATAAAAATCGTGTTTGCAGACAGAAAGCAAACCCTCAGAGATGTAACCACCCAGCTGGCCGTGATGTAGACAGGGGAAGGAATAAGACAAGGTGTATGTGTTGGTGATGATGTTAGTGTAATCCTTTAAAGCCATTATATGTGGTACTGGCCTGGAGTGGGTTCGTAGGTAAAGACACTCATCTAGAATAAGGGCATCCACCTTTATTCATGCCTCTGAAAGGAGTTAAAGAAAGCCCCTTACACATGATCTCCTAAAAGGAGTCTTAGCAAATCCCATGGTCTCCCTTCTTGTCCATCTGTCTTCCATGCCCAGGAGCCTTTGCCTCTTTATACCCCGATTTCTGTCCAATCCAAGGCCGCCTGGACCCCCATCTTCCTCTCATTTCCCCATCACTCAGCCTCCACTCCCGCTACACTCCTCTGCTGTTCTTGGGCACAAAGTTTCCTTTCTATTCTGACCCATTTTTCAGGAGAAAACTTTCTTTGCCCTTTTTTCCCCTCAGAACGCCCATGGTAGAGGAGGAGTTCACAGAGGAAGGTCAAAAGGCAATGCCAGTATTCTCTGTCATGAAGTTTGAGGGTGGTGGGAAATGTTATAAACTATTACACACACACACACACACCAACAGTTTTGTTCCATCATTAGTATTAAGTATACCCAAACCAGATATCATATATAATATCAAATTTCCATACTTTTAGGCCACAAATCTCATGTTAAGAGATCAACTGAGGCAAATTAAAATTTTTAATAGTTTATGTGAACAAAATGGATTTGAATTGAACAGCACCAAACTGGAAAGGGAAGTGGGAGACATACAGAGAAAGTTGCAGAGGCCAAGTGAGGAAATTGTTGCTTGGCTACTGCTTAGAGGTTAGTCAGCTGTTTCTGATCGGTTGTCCCAGCTCTTTGGTTTCATGACCTTGAGGGCTTTATGGGCTTAGGTTTTGGTTTGCTTACCTCTGCTGCCATGGCTTGAGGGCCACCTCCATCTAAGGGGTTCCTTGTTTACTTAATTCAACAGTCAGATGTGCAGAAAATGAAATTTTATGTTTCTGTGACTCAACTCAGAGCTTGTGACTCCTGCATAAAATAGTAGGACGATAAACTTGCTAATTTGAAATAGCTTGGCTTAAAAATCAGGCACTTTTTAAAAATATATAATCTTAATCACTTAAGAATTGTCTACCTGCTCCACCCTTTTCCAATTCTTCCCAAAAGCTTTTAGGTTCGAGGGCAGCTTCGGAAACATCCACATGAGGGGGCAGGTAGAGAGATGAATTATCTACGTAACTTTGCCAGCTTCTCGTGAGATGTAACTCGTTCCTCTGGGTGTGGGCATCGGCGCCTACCCAAGCATGTAAACACTTCCACTTTCTCTGTCTACCCGGCCAGATAACCCATGTTTCCCACCCAAGCAAGAGGCCGCTTCACACGGACTGTCTGCGCCTAGCCAGCCTTCTCAGGAGAGCCTAGGAAACCTCAAAGGTCCTTCCTCCTGTGTCGGGAAGCAAGGGAGACGTGGGGCTGACTCAGACCCACAGCCATCCGGGCCCTGTTGCCATGCAGAGCACATGGCTTCTGCCAGAGTCATGCCCTTTCCTTGGGTTGTGTATTAGAATCTAAGATTCTAACCACCTCTGCTTGGGCAGCCCCACTCTCTGGTGACCCCCACCTCCTCCTTCACCTAAGGAGCTCTAAATTCCAAGGGGACAGGAGGTTGTCACAAGCAACCATCACCAAGTTCAGGGAAGCAAGCTTGACCTTCCCTACAGGCTGTGGAAAGGCTCAATGCTCTGTGTCCTTCAGCATTTGGTGTTGATAGTCAAGCCAAGATGCTCAAATTCAAAAAAGCATACCAAGTTTCAAAACTATTCTCTCTCTCAAGTATCTGGCTTTTGCCATTGGCTATTTTTGGCAGATGACTCTTCTACAAAGGTTCTTCTGAGCTCTACACTCCCTGAGCAATCAAGTACAGTCCACCTGCCTCCTATGAGTGGGGAGGGGTTAAAAAAAAATAAAGGAATAACCAAGAAGGAAGTATATTTGGATACATCCTAAAAGCATGGAGCATTTGACAAGCAGGAATTATAAATGCAAAGCCACAGATGTTTGACATAATAATTACAATGACATACATTAGTAAAATATGAACTCTTTGAGAATACGCAAAATATATAATATGAAATATTTAGCTGTATTTCCAACCGTGTTACATGGACACTAATGAAGATACACGTTTACTCCCACTTTTAATAAATTTCTAAGGAAAAAACAGAATTTACAAAACTTTCATAATGGTAGTAAATATGGTTATTCACTTTATCAGAGGGGTATCTTTGTTTGGTAGGTTTTTTTAATCACCCAAAAAAGTGCCCACCCTATTCGGATTCTGACTCAAAATCCTATGCTCCTTCTGTGCTATTTCCTCCCACTTTCCATTCTGTTGCCCAGACCGGTTCCTCTTATTTCACTTACACCTACCTTTTGTGTGATTTTTGTTTTCAATCTCTTTTCCCTGCATTTTACCTAGTGCTTTCTTTTCCTGTTGTTCTAACCTACATTAATTACAATACTATAGACAAAAACACCGAAATATAGAAATGTCATTCAAATTGTGAAAAATTGTGTTTAACTATTAACTTTCTTCCACAAATCCTTTCTGATGGAATGTCTTAAACAACAGTGTTTGTGATAAATAAGAGGAACAAAGAGTAGTCTGTCATGATGCTCCCATCCTACCTAGAATCTGCACCATCACATTCACATGTCTCCAATGAGCTCCCAGGAAGCTACACTACTTTTAACTTCAGCCTGGGGAAATTGTTGCAAGTTTTTAATATGACTGATAATGTGATTAGACACAAGAAATGTGCTAGGCCAAAGTTGCCATAGTCTGATGATTAACATGAATTATTTATGCTATCTTATTTCTACATTGTGAGTCAGTTACCATATTGATGTTCTGATTAAATGATAACACTTGAAAGTGTTGTCTAATTAAATCCTCCCATGAGCCATGAAGGGCGATGGACCCTCCCTTCACCAGAGGAGGGACTCAGTCTCAAAGAGACTTGGGAATTTGCCAAGATCACAGGCTCCTAAGTGCTTAATGCAGGACATGAATTCACGTTTATCTGAGTTCTTTCCACTCGCCATACTAACACCAAAATCATGGTGCAGAGTTATGTATATTATCTCTCATTTTACGGGACAGATGAGCAAACTGACCAAGCAAGTTGAACTCAATTCAGATCTACCACTTACTGCTTCCGGGGGAAGAGGTGGAGGCAGGGCAGACACAGGTGGAGCGTGGGCGGGGCCAGACCTAGCAAAACTAGGAGGAGTTGGGTGGATGCATTAAGAGTAGGGCTCAGGACAGGCTGGGAGATGCAGTTGGAGGAGCTCCCTGGAAAGACCAGGAAGCCTTTGTGAGCCACATTCAAGAATGACTTCAGACTTAGTGCATAAGCAGTTGGAAGGGAGGTTTTGCACAGAATGATATAGAGTTTTTTTCTTTAGGAAGTAACTCTGGCAACTTACCCAAAATAGTCTAGAATGTGAGAAACTGAAAGCAAACCCTAAAGGAGCGTGGAGGTTGCTCTCCATCTCTAAAGAGGAAGCGGCTGCGGCCAACACAAGTTGGCTGCTGCTTTTGACATTGCTTTCCTAGAACCTGAGTACATTTTCACTAGGAAATATACATTATGAAATATACAAAATACATGTGGAATACAACACAAAGTTTTTGTTTAATACCCATGTGCCGCAAACTACAGAGCCCACGAGCCCTGGCGTCTGCGCGCCACAACTAGAGAAGAGAAAACCCGCACGCCACAACTAGAGAGAAGCCCACGGACCACATCGAAGAACCTGCATGCCGCAACGAAAGATCCCACATGCCTCAAGGAAGATCCTGCAACTAAGACCAGATGCAGCCAAAAATAAATTAAATAAATAAATAAATAAATAAATAAATAAATAAATCTTTAAAAAAAAGATAACAGAAAACACAGTTAACAAAGGAGCGTACAATGACGGACAGTAGGTGGACAAAGTGTCCATATACCTGGTCATTTGAATCAAATAGAAGATACTGACTATCTCGAGGTATAGTCCATCCTCTTCAATCAATAAGTAGCTTTGCAAAGCAGGGCTGTTAACTAAGAAAGTATTAGTCCAGTCAACAACTCAAGAGATTCTACTCAGCAGCTGTAACCCCCCAACAGTGGAGAAGTAGCATATATAAAAATAATTTAAAATACTGTGTTCATAGGTCCAAAACCTAATAAGTATAAGAATATAATTTTACTCTATTTTAACACATTTACATTCTAATCAGTAACACTACCCATGGTAACTTTGATGCACAGGTGTACCCTGATGACTTCATTTCTAGTATTTTCCTTTAGGAATGGCACAATAAGCATAGGGTGAAATGGTGCTGAAAATTTAAGGGGCATCTTTGAAAATGCATCAAGATACTTTCAACTCTCAACACATTTTTAATCTCCCTAAAAATTGCAGAACCATAGTCATACTATCTAGAGAAATAGCTTGTGCAGAACATCTTTGAAGTCAGAATACATTATACCATTCTTGCGGTAATTATTAACTCAAGTACTAAACTTCAGATATATGACTGAAAATGGGCTCTTTTTGCAAATACTATATGCATTATAGAAAAACCATGCTAATGGCTTCTAACATGACAAGAAATGTTTTAACCACAGGTCACAGAAAGCTAAAAACAAATGCATTTATGAAAAGACAAGTGATTCACCTTTAGTTGGACCAAGTAATGTCTTTCCAATTATACAAAATAAGTTTGTATTTATTCAGTTAATGCAGATGTGTATTCTAGATTCTAAATCTAAACCCTCTTTAGGATTTTCACCATCATTTGATAACAAAGTACAACTGTGATAAAAACCACCACCAGTTTTACTGAAAAGCTAGTCTTAATTTAAAATATTTCTCTCTTTATCCCTTTCTTCCTTTAATTTTCTCTTTCTTTCCTCCTTTCCTCCCCTTGCCCTAAAAAACAACTAAGGCTCCTTAGTCTGGTGGTTCCATAGACAATATGTAGACCCCAGAGTTGCTATGGGACTCTAAAGGGTTCATGTCCTTTGAGGAAACAAAGATTTGGTGGCTGATTATACTAGGATCAGGCCCAGGATGCTTTGGAGGACTTTGTTTTATCTTAAAACTGGAAGTTTGTACTTTCTGACCACCTTCATCCAATTCCCCTTGCCCTCACCCCACCTCCGCACATCTATTAACCACAAATCTGATTTTTTTCTTCTATGAGTTTGTTTGTTTGATTGTTTTTGAAGTATAATTGACCTAAAACACAATGTTAGTTGATAGTGGCTGTATCAATTTACATTCCCACCAACAGTGCAAGATGGTTCCCTTTTCTCCATACCCTCTCCAGCATTTATTGTTTGTAGATTTTTTTATGATTGCCATGCTAAGCGGTGTGAGGTGATACCTCATTGTAGTTTTGATTTACATTTCTCTAATGATTAGTGATGTTGAGCATCACTTCATGTGTTTGTTGGCAATCTGTATATCTTCTTAGGAGAAATGTCTATTTAGGTCTTCTGCCCATTTTTGGATTGGGTTGTTTGTTTTTTGGATATTGAGCTTCATGAATGATTGTAAATTTTGGAGATTAATCCCTTGTCCGTTGCTTCATTTGCAAATATTTTCTCCCATTCTGAGGGTTGTCTTTTTGTCTTGTTTATGGTTTCTTTTGCTGTGCAAAAGCTTTTAAGTTTCCTTAGGTCCCATTTGTTTATTTTTGCTTCTATTTCCATTTCTCTAGGAGGTGGGTCAAAAAAGGATCTTGCTGTGATTTATGTCATAGAGTGTTGTGCCTATATTTTCCTCTAAGAGTTTCAGTGTCTGGCCTTACAATTAGGTCTTTAATCCATTTTGAGTTTATTTTTGTGTATGGTGTTAGGGAGCATTCTAATTTCATTCTTTTACATGTAGCTGTCCAGTTTTCCCAGCACCACTTATTGAAGAGGCTATCTTTTCTCCATTGTTTATTCTTGCCTCCTTTATCAAAGATAAGGTGACCATATGTGCGTGGGTTTCTCTCTGGGTTTTCCTGTTCCATTGATCTATATTTCTGTTCTTGTGCCAGTGCCATACTGTTTTGATTACTGTAGCTTTGTAGTATAGTCTGAAGCCAGGGAGCCTGATTTCTCCAGCTCCATTTTTCTTTCTCAAGATTGCTTTTGCTATTTGGGGTCTTTTGTGTTTCCATACAAATTGTGAAATTTTTTGTTCTAGTTGTGGGAAAAAAAATGCCATTTGTAGTTTGATAGGGATTTCACTGAATCTGCAGATTGCTTGGGTACTATAGTCATTTTCACAATGTTGATTCTTCCAGTCCAAGAACATGGTATATCTCTCCATCTGTTCGTATCATCTTAAATTTCTTTCATCAGTGTCTTATAGATTTCTGCATACAGATCTTTTCTCTCCATAGGTAGATTTATTCCTAGGTATTTTATTCTTTTGTTGCAATAGTAAATGGAAGTGTTTCCTTAATTTCTCTTTCACATTTTTCATCATTAGTGTATAGGAATGCAAGCAATTTCTGTGCATTAATTTTGTAACCTCCTACTTTTCCAACTTCATTGATTACTTCTAGTAAGTTTCTGGAGGCATCTTAAGGATTCTATATATATAGTATCATGTCATCTGCAAACGGTGACAGTTTTACTTCTTTTCCGATTTGAATTCGTTTTATTTCTTTTTTGTCTCTGATTGCTGTGGCTAAAACTTCCAAAACTATGTTGAATAATAGTGGTGAGAGTGGGCAGTCTTGTCTTGTTCCTGATCTTAGTGGAAATGGTTTAAGTTTTTGACCATTGAGAACAAGGTTGGCTGTGGGTTTCTCATATATGGCCTTTATTATGTTGAGGTAAGTTCCCTCTAGGCATACTGTCTAGAGAGTTTTTATCATAAATGGGTGTTGAATTTTGTCAAAAGCTTTTTCTGCATCTATTGAGATGATCATATGGTTTTTATCCTTCAAGTTGTTAATATGGTGTATCACATTGATTTATTTGTGTATACTGAAGAATCCTTGCATTCCTGGAATAAATCCCACTTGATCATGGTGTATGATCCTTTTAATGTGCTGTTGGATTCTGTTTGCTAGTATTTTGTTCAGGATTTTTGCATCTATATTCATCAGTGATATTGGCCTGTCGTTTTCTTTTTTGTGACATCTTTGTCTGCTTTTAGTATCAGGGTGATTGTGGCCTCATAGAATGAGTTTGGGAGTGTTCCTCCCTCTGCTATATTTTGGAAGAGTTTGAGAAGGATAGGTGTTAGCTCTTCGCTAAATATTTCATAGAATTCACCTGTGAAGCCATCTGGTCCTGGGCTTTTGTTTGTTGGAAGATTTTTAATCACAGTTTCAATTTCAGTGCTTGTGACTGGTCTGTTTATATTTTCTATTTCTTCCTGGTTCAGTCTCAGAAGGTTGTGCTTTTCTATGAATTTGTCCATTTCTTCCAGGTTGTCCATTTTATTGACATATAGTTGCTTGTAGTAATCTCTCATGATCCTTTGTATTTCTGCAGTGTTAGTTGCTACTTTTGCTTCTTCATTTCTAATGCTGTTGACTTGAGTCTTCTCCCTTTTTTTCTTTTTTTTTCTAATTGTTTACCACTTTTGTTTATCTTCTTAATGAACCAACTTTTAGTTTTATTGATCTTTGTTATCATTTCTTTTTCATTTATTTCTGATCTAATCTTTATGCTTTCTTCCCTTCTGCTAACTTTGGGGGTTTTTTGTTCTTCTTTTTCTAATTGCTTTAGGTATAAGGTTAGGTTGTCTATTTGAGGTGTTTCTTGTTTCTTGAGGTAGGATTTTATTGCTATAAACTACCCTCTTAGAACTGCTTTTGCTGCCTCCTATAGGTTTGGGGCCATCATGTTTTCATCATCATTTGTTTCTAGGTATTTTTTGATTTCCTCTTGGATTTCTTCAGTGATCTCTTGGTCATTAAATAGTGTATTGTTTAGCTTCCATGTGTTTGTATTTTTTACAGTTTTTTTCTTTTAATTAATATCTAGTCTCATAGTGTTGTAGTCAGAAAAGACACTTGACACAACTTTAATTTTCTTAAATTTACCAAGGCTTGATTTGTGACCAAGATATGATCTATCCTCGAGAATGTTCCATGAGCACTTGAGAAGAAAGTGCACTCTGTTGCTTTTGGATGGAATGTCCTATAAACATCAATTAAGTCCGGGTTGTTTAAAGTATCATTTAAAGCTTGTGCTTCCTTATTTATTTTCATTTTGGTTGATCTGTCCAATGGTGAAAGTGGGGTGTTAAAGTCCCCTACTCTGATTGTGTTACTGTCAATTTCCCTTTTTATGGCTGTTAGCCTTTGCCTTATGTACTGAGGTGCTCCTATGTTGGGTGCCTAAATATTTATAATTATTATATCTTCTTGGATTGATCCCTTGATCATTATGTAGTGTCCTTCTTTGTCTCTTGTAACATTCTTTATTTTAAAGTCTAATTTGTCTGATATGAGAATTGCTACTCCAGCTTTCTTTTGATTTCCATTTGCATGGAATATCTTTTTCCATCCCCTCACTTTCAGTCTGTATGTGTCCCTAGCTCTGAAGTGGGTCTCTTGTAGACTGTATATATATGGGTCTTGTGTTTGTATCCATTTTGCCAGTCTGTGTCTTTTGGTTGGAGCATTTAATCCATTTACATTTAAGGTAATTATCAATATGTATGTTCCTATTACCATTTTCTTAATTTTGGGGGTTTGTTATTGTAGGTCTTTTCCTTCCCTTTTGTTTCCTGCCTAAAGAAGTTCCTTTAGCATTTGTTGTAAAGCTGATTTGGTGGTGCTGAATTCTCATAGCTTTTGCTTGTCTGTAAAGATTTTAATTTCTCCATCAAATCTGAATGAGATCCTGGTTGCGTAGAGTAATCTTGGTTGTGGGCTTTTCCCTTTTATCACTTTAAATATGTCCTCCCCCTCCCTTCTGGCTTGTAGAGTTTCTGCTGAAAGATCAGCTGTTAACCTTTTGGTGATTCCCCTGTATGTTATTTGTTTTTTTTTTTCCCTTGCTGTTTTTAATGTTTTTTCTTTGTGTTTAATTTTTGACAGTTTGATTAATATGTGTCTTGGCGTGTTTCTCCTTGGATTTATCCTGTATGGGACTCTGTGCTTCCTGGACTTGATTAACTATTTCCTTCCCCATATTAGGGAAGTCTTCAACAATAATCTCTTCAAATATTTTCTCAGTCCCTTTCTTTTTCTCTTCTTCTTCTGGGACCCCTATAATTCGAATGTTGGTGCGTTTAATGTCCCAGAGGTCTCTGAGACTGTTCTCAATTCGCTCTGTGATAGTTATTTTCACTATTTTATCTTCCAGGTCACTTATCCATTCTTCTGTCTCAGTTATTCTGCTATTGGTTCCTTCTAGAGAATTTTTAATTTCATGTATTGTGTTGTTCATCATTGTTTGTTTGCTCTTTAGTTCTTCTATGTCCTTGTTAAACGTGTCTTGTATTTTCTCCATTCTGTTTCCAAGATTTTGGATCATCTTTACTATCGTTAGTCTGAATTCTTTATCAGGTAGACTGCCTATTTCCTCTTCATTTGTTAGGTCTGGTGGGTTTTTACTTTGCTCCTTCATCTGCTGTGTATTGCTCTGTCTTCTCATTTTTCTTAACTTACTGTGCTTGGGGTATTCTTTTTGCAGGCTGCAGGTCATAGTCCCATTGCTTTTGGTGTCTGCCCCCAGTGAGTCAGGTTGGTTCAGTGGGTTGTGTAGGTTTCCTGGTGGAGGGGACTGGTGCCTGTGTTCTGGTGGATAGGCTGAATCTTGTCTTTCTGACGGGCAGGACCATGTCCAGTGGTGTGTTTTGAGGTGTCTGTGAACTTATTATGATTTCAGGCAGCCTCCCTGCTAATGGGTGGGGTTGTGTTCCTGTCTTGCTAGTTGTTTAGCATGGGGTGTCCAGCACTGGAACGTGCTGGTCGTTGTGTGGAGCGGGGTCTTAGCATTGAGAGAGATCTCTGGGAGGACTCTCACCGATTGATATTACATGGTGCCAAGAGGTCTCTGGTGGACCAAAGTCCTGAACTTGGCTCTCACCTCAGAGTCTCAGGCCTGACACCCTGCCAGAGCACCAAGACGCTGTCAGCCACACAGCACCACACTGTGTTCCGAGGGGCTCGCTGTGAACAGGAAATGATGTCACCGCTTGGCCTCAGCCTCCTAAGGGATGACCTGGATGTTCCAGGGGCACCATCCAGGGCAGAGTGAGAAGAGCTCCCACACCAAGGGACGCTCCCCCCCAACCCCACCTCCACAGGCTTCACTCTTAATTTCAGATGGCAGCATAAACAGAAATAAAATGTCAGGCAGTTGGCAACACAAACAAAGTACCCTTAGGTGGCTATCTTCCTTAGAACTCAACCATGAATGATTTGAGGATGGGAGAGCTCTACAAAAGATTAAGTGGAGTATTAACTAGTTCCTGATAGACTTTTATAAGAAAAGAAAAGCATAAGCAACCTTTACTTGATCTCAGAGAGAGTGTTAGCCTTCAAGTGGACCACATGTGACTCTCAGCATCTCTGCCAATATTTGGCCCACGCTGCTTACAATTTCATGGGTTGTACAGTATAGAGTCTGTTAAATATAATTTAACACAGTTGTTAGTTACAATAGAAATTACCTGAAATCAAGACCAGTGGATAAATGGATAACCAACAGAGACCTTCTGTATAGCACAGGGAACTCTGGTGAATATTCTGTAACAACCTAAATGGGAAAAGAATCTGGAAAAGAATAGATACATGTATATGTGTAACTGCATCACTTTGCTGTACACCTGAAACTAACACAACATTGTTAATCAACTACACTCCAATATAAACTAAAAAAGACCAGTGGACTTAAAAAGGGGAATTCACATTTAATACATATGACTTCTGTGAAAGGCAGTAAGGGGCTCTTTCACATCCATTAGTTTTGTCTAATCACACCAAAAACCCTGGGAGGGACTTTTACTAATCTCCATGTTCTGGAAGAGGGAACTGAGAAGTGACAAGACCTACTGAGAGTCCACAAGGGCACACTGGGAACTTCCAAGACACCCTCCCTGCCCAGCAGCAGGCACACTCAGCCTGTGCTGGACATGGGGGTGCAGGTGTAGGAACCAAGCGTTGGGAACTGCTATGGTCTGCAGTTGTGGTAACTCCAAGAAGAGGCAGAATCAGGAAAACACTACTTTCAGATTTAAATGAGCCTGTTTGAATTTTTGCTGAATAATACATAGCTGTAGGGAAAAACTTTAAAATTAAGCCCATGGTATATGTCATTCACAAAATAACAGCCACCTGGGAATTCTAAAAAGGAAGCAGTGGCCACTTAATCTGTAGCCTGCAGATGTGCAGTTGGCTAACAGTCCCTGCTCTGAGCTGCGCCATAATGGCATTTAGAAGCCTGCTTATTGTATATCCTCCCAAAAAGGTAATGTCCCCACTATGCATCGTGAGGCATTTGTGTCACGTCCAATAAAACTTTGTCCAACTCTCATAGCCTTTATGCCTTTGAAATTGTCCTTTGACTTGAAGATGGAAAAAAATATCACTTGGAAAAATATTTTCAAAGATGGAAAAAAAATCACTCCAAAATTAGACTCCAAGTCATAAACACACAGATGATATGGAATGACATATCTTATAAATAATATTTCTGGCATTTAAAATTCTTTGTGTCTCACACCCATAATTCTGAGAAAGCTTAAAGCACACATGAAACACACACACACACACACACAAACACACGGTATCCAGGTAATTTCATATTTACTTAAAAACTGTGTGGGTATGTGTCCAAATACCAGGCAGATGGGAGTGAGTTAAATATTCTTCAAATAATAAAAATTCTAGGGAATTCTCTGGAAGTCCGGTGGTTAGGACTCAGCGCTTTCACTGACATGGCCCAGGTTCAGTCCCTGGTTGGGGAACTAAGATCCTGCAAGCCACGTGTCTCAGCCAAAAAATAAAATCTAAAACCTGGAAACTTTACAAACGGTTTCAGCTACAATAAGTTTAAAAGATTAAAATACTTACCAAGCTTTTTTTATTGTACTTTGAAAATTTTCAAATCTACAAAAGTAGTACAATGAATACCCATATACCTTTCCCCTGGATTCACCCATTAATATTTTCCCACATTTACTTTTTCTCTCTCACCAAACTCACGCACATGCATATGTTTTCTTGCTGAATGATTTGAGAGTAAGTTGCAGACATCATGACTCTTCCCACCTAAGCATTTCAGCCTGGATCTCCTAAAAACTACATTCTCTTAGCCCCCATATGATGACTAAATTCAAGAAATTTAACATTAATAAAATAAGACTATCTAATATAACGTCCATATTCATATTTCATCAATTTTCCTAATTACGTCCTTTATAGAAAAAAATATATTTTTCCTAATCCAGGCTCCAGCCAGGATCACACCTTGCATTCAGCATCCTCAGCTCTGTAGCTTCCTTTAATCTGGAGACAATGACGCGAGTTTTGAAGAACGTGGGCCAGTTGTCTTATAGAATATTCCTCAATTTGGGTTTGTCTGATGCAAACACAAGACTGTTACAGAAGTTGTCATAGAAATACACCAGAGGAAAGCTACCTGCTGTGTTTGGAGTCTGATCTCTTGGTAAAGCATCTCCTCACATTTTCAATTCTTTTTCTTTAAAATTGTGACTCACGGGACTTCCTGTTTTAACCTGTCCCTTATTCTTCTAATTGTCTTCAGACAATCTTCAAACAGAGACTTGCATTTATCTATCCTAATTTTCAAGGTCATCTCTGAAGCCTTAACCCTAACCCGCACTTTCCCTTCCCTGGTTGGCAATCATTTCCAGGGTTCCTTCACCCTCGGAGCTCTGATGTTCCCCTCCAGGTAGCGAGCCTGCATTTCTGTTTTCATCCATCCCCTCTCTATCAGTGAGAAATGCACTCTACATGCAACAAAGAGAAAGACCAATCATCAGTGGGTTAAACAAATAAGAATTTATTTTTCTCACATAAACAATCCAGCAGAAAGTGTTTGCTGACACCAGATCAGCTGTCCAGCCATGCCATTAAGGTCCTCGGCTTTTCCTGTATTTCCCAGTCCACCATCCTTTGTGCTGGTTATTATGTTCCAGGCTTATCTCCTAATTCATGGAAAGATGGCCACTGTCGCTCCAGACATCAAGTCCATGTTCATAGCAGGACGAAAGGGAAGAGTGGCATGTAGCTCCATCTTTCCCTGTTAGCTTTCCCAGAAATTCCTTTAGAAGACTTCTGCTTCTTAGATCTCATTGGTCAGGATTTAGTCCCAGAACCGTGCTTAATTGCCAAGGCAGCAGGAAAAGTGGGAAACAAGAGTAGCCTTATTGTTGAAGCCAGGCATCTCCTCAGCCGGGACTGAAGGCATTGAGAGGCAAAGGGGAAATGGACAACAGGTGGGCAACATGCAGATTCTCTGGCTCCTCCAACGCTATGTAGATTTACTCATTCTCTCCTGCTCAATTTTATTCTAGATGCCTTCTCAATTTTTCTTCATTTATCTTCACTCCCTTCTACATCCACTTGAAAAATGAACTTTCACACAGTTTTATTATCACTTCATCTTCCTCCTAGAGTCAAATAATATTACAACCACTGGTACTGTCTCCACCTTTGACAGGAAAAGAAAGCTGAAATCCGGCAAGGTGAAGACCCTTGCCCAAATTCACCCATCAGTTGAGAGGCACACCCAAGAATAGAACATAACTCTACTATCAGCATTGTCAGATCTGCCGCTCAGAATACATGGTGCCTATGTTCCACTCTGCTCTGTTTGGACCCTCTTGCCCATACCTTGGACATTTAAATATAAAATTCTCCATGAGGCTTCATCAATCCAGTTGTTTGTTTCTGGAAACTTCTCCAAAAAGCAAAAATAATGAGAAAACCTTATTTTTCCCTTTTTACTTTTTTAATTTACTCTCTAAATATAAAGGAGGGACAAGTGGGGTGATAAACTATTGTCTTCCTTGGAAATCATTGCTCCTCTGAATCCTGAGTCTGAATTTGTAGAGCTTCCATCTCCAATACGTCTGTCAAGTAGCAATGGGACCATGTCTATTTAGATGCATCATTCTTGTCTTTGGCCTTGTTGGGAAACATCTTGGGGCACCCAGAGCAACACAAACATAAAATACCTTTATGAAGCAGCCAGCATCTCATCCCTGCACTGAAAGATTTAAAAGGGGGACAGTGCACCCAGAATAGAAATAGTCAGAGAGGGAGTCAGTTTGAAGGTGTAATTGACCTTGGTCTTGAAGGGTAAGACTTAGCTGATAATAAGATATGTGGCAAAACTGTCACGAGCTAAGAAAGGGAAGCACAAATATGAATGGTTTTTCAGGGGTCTTATAAGCAGGTCAATGGAGGGGGTGGGGGGACCAGTAGAGGGCAGTGGTTAAAAACACATGTTCTGAAGTTGGACAGACCTGTGTCTGAATCCCAGGTCTGCCACTTCCTAGTTCTGTGATTCCCCAAGCAAGTTACTCTTCTATGCCTTACCTTCTAAGCTGTAAGATCATGATAATATTAATAACTACTCAATGGCATTGTTACGAGGATGAAATAAAATAAGGTATGTAAAGTGCTCCATGCTAGTGCCTCAAATATAGTGAATGCTTAAAAAATGAAAGAAAAAACTACTGATCAGAGTGCAAAGGTCAATGTACTGGACTCTTAGGTTTAGGAAAGTAGGTTGGGGCCAGTTGTGGAGGCTTTGGCTCTAAGGCTAAAGTGTAATCCAAAGGAAGCCATTAAAAGTGTACCAGCCAGACATGAGCTAATCCAGACTGGAATCACAGCTGGGAGAGGGGGAGTGGAAAGGCACTGCTGGATGGAAAGCCTGTTAAGAAGATGTACAACAGCCCTTGTTTTATGGTCTTTATTTCTTGGCTGCACTACTAGTGTCATCAATGAACTGAGAAGGAATCAAATGGGATGGTTGGACAGTTGAGAAAAGAGTTGTGTCATAGTTTGAGGCCTATGCTAGAAGTGTATAAATACAAAATTTAGAACTTCCAGCTATTCTGTGTGTTGGGAAGCATGTGCACTCATTCGATATATGCTCACTGGATGTTTATTATGGCAGAATACTGAACCCTAAGCAATGTTTACAATAACATCTCACCCAACTAAAGATCACTCATCCTAGAATCTCCAAAACTTTGATTCTTGAAAACCCAGGCATTAAAAAAAGAGAAAGAAGGAAATCTTGTCCTTTATCAAGCCCTCATTCATAGCTCATTGGCTCACTTTACCAAGAGGTCTACACATAATGTCTGAGTATCTGCATTTTTAGCCATAGTAGATTTAAGTAATAAATTAGAAATGGTAATCAGAGCACTGACTCTATAGAGCAGACAGATTAATGATAGTTGAAGTGACAGCTGATAAAGAATTGTGGAGGAAAAACCATAAAAATTTGACAGGACTCCAAAAGCACAGGAGTCTGTGGTCAAAGTTATAGGAAATGAGTGCCCTCAAAGCCCCTAAGGCATCAATGTGTTACCAAGTCTAAGTTCATACTGCTGGCTGCATGACAGGCCATTAAATTGAGAGACAGGGTGTTGGGACAAGAAACAGCGACTTTATTCAGAAAGCCAGCAGACAGAGAAGATGGTGGACTCATGTCCCAAAGAAACATCTTGCCCAGGGTTTGGATGCTAGTTTATCTTATAGAATAAAGAGGGAGAGGTGAGGAGGTAAAGTGAAAAATGTGACAAGTTGTTGTAAGTCTTTCCTGGTCCAACCAGACTCTGGAGAGGAGATGTGTTCATGTCTTCCTTCCTGCAGCCATTCAGAGGTGCGCCTGGTCAGGATGTTTCCTGGGAGCTAAACACAAGTATTTTAGCTTAACACTCAGGCATGGGAGGCAGGGTTCCCAGAGATGGGCCACTGTGGACACTTTAAGCTGTAGGCAACATCACTTTAGTGATTAACTTGTAGCAAAAGCAATAGAACATAAAGGTTAAAGTAAAAGAAGCAGCTCCAATATGGAGTCAGGTTTGTTCTTCCCTGTTACAAACACAATAACCCAAATTCATAAAAGAAGGTTACTTTTGTGTTCAATAGATCTCCAAATCTTTAGAAGTAAAGCTACACCCAAAACTTGAATCAGAGATACCAGTATAGAATTTCTGACAAGTTTTTCTAAAAAAGGGAGATGAGAAATGGGGATGTACTTGGCATGGGGAAAGAAGGTGTTTTCTTCTGTCTTGTTTTTAAGAAGGGAGACACAAGAGCATGTTTCAGGAAAGAGGTGAAGACGGACGATGCTGAGAGAGAAGGGAGAACTGCTGGATCCGTCCTGCACAGGAGAGAGAGATGGAGGCTGAGCTCAGGGGAGGGACTGGATTTAGACAACGTGAAGGGGGCATGGAAGAGGTGGAGCTCATAAGGGGGGGTCCATGTGGGGATTTGTGAGGCTCCTCGGGTGGCCTCAGGAGGTGCTGGAGGCTCAAGGAGAGAAGGAAGGAAATAATCGTCTAGGAGATGGGAGAGTTCATGGGAGAGAGAACACTGCCGAGCGGCATCAAGGCCCCTCTCCCATCTCACTGGAAGGAGGCAGCAGTGTGCACGGCACATTTGGGGACCACAAACAGATCGGTTCATGGGTCAATGCTGTGTAAGTTCTGCAGTCAGACGGGAATGAGGACAGACAATAAGAAAGGCATAATTCTTAGGAAACTGAGTGTCCAATTCATCTGGCCCAGCATAAGTTATGAGAAAGAACATTAACAAAAGATTTAAAATGAGAAACTGGACTAAGACAAGATCACGAAGGGATATTGAGTGCCTGGATTTTGTCAGGACATTGGTGTGTTTTTCTTTTGCTTTGTTTTGGTTTTGGTTTTTTTTCAGCTTTGTTGAGGTATAGACAATTGAATTTTTAAAGGTTTTCTGTGTATATCAGAGTACACACATGGCAAAATCTCAAATTTGAAGTCTAAAATGTTCCTTTAAATGGTAACTTCTTTTAAACATCTGTTTATGTTATTCATAGATTGATGGAACTAGTTCAAGCAGCCTGAAAATATTTGTGGCTGATCCCCTTAATTTTGGCAGAATATCCTTAAATTATCTATCCAATTTTTCAAAACCTCCAGAGATTCTCTTAATAACCCAATCCATTGTTTAATGGTTCTTGTAGCTAAGAAACGATTCCTTATAACTAATTTGAAAATCGTCCCTGGCATCATAGCACAGAACAAACGGCAGCCTTTTCCCCATGTTACCTGCCAAAACAACAGCAATCACAGCCTTTCAAGAGATACAACAGCTGCACTGGTCCCTCTGCTTGGCAATGTCCATCTACTTCTAAGATCTCATGAAATCAATTAGAAAATCTCCACTAGAAGATAAACAAGCCACAGGCGTAATGAATTGCCTGTCCTGCAAATGAGCGCATGTGTTCACAGGCTGCTGACACGGGATGCTTTCCCACTGGTGCTTCACCAATGCCTAATTCTGAGTTTCTCAACCTGGGCACTACTGACATTTTAGGATGATAACACTTTTGCGGGGTGACCTGTCCTGTGCATTGTGGGATACTTAGCAGCATCACTGGACTCTACTTATTAGATGCCAGTAGCACACCCCTAAGAGGTGATGATAAAAAAATATCTCCAGACTTTGCCAAATGTCCCTTTGGCTGCAAAATCATCCCTGACTGAGAGCCACTGGCTTGGTCCTACCTCGTTTCAAACGGTCTAAAGAAAACCAGCTAATTACAATCAGTGTATTTTCATCTATTGCCAAAAAACCAGATTTTCATGCATTTGAATCATCTGTAAATAGCTTCAGATTATTTTTTATTTTTTTTATTGAAGTATAGTCGACTTACAATGTTCTAGGAGTACAGAAAGGTGATTCAGTTATACACACACACATATACATATATATTATTTTTCATATTCTTTGCCATTATAGGTTATTACAAGATATTGAATATAGTTCCCTGTGCTATACAGTAGGTCTTTGATGTTTATCTATTTTATATGTAGTACTGTGTATCTGTTAATCCCAAATTCCCAATTTATCCCTCTTCCAGATTATTTTTATTAAAGAATAGTCACTTTAAAAAAAAAAGTCAAAATTTTCCCAAGGATATAAACTGAAGAGTAAAATCACCCCTTTCTCTTACCATTATTGTCCCACTTCCCTAAAACAACCACTGGCATTAGTTTCTTGTTAGTATATCAGAATTTTATAAATGATATAAATATATATCTTATACAAATAAAACCAGACTATATAGGCTGTTATTCAACATACTTTCTGTAACTCAATGATATGTATTGAATATCTTATTATATTAGTAGGTGTATATCTACATCACTTTCCAAGTTGTTGAACTGAATATCTATACAAGAATGCAGAGTTCTATAATTACATTATATATTTATTTAACAACCCCCTATTACTACTGGTATTTTTATTTATTTTGTTGTTGGATATCTGAAATAGTTATTGATAGTTAGCATTTAAAATAGAAACTATAAAATAAGTGGGTTAAATATAGGGAAAGTTTGCATTTGTACATGGTTTTTCATATTTTGTTTTTGTAAATTTTGCTTCCTAACAAAGTATTTTAGCAAACTGCCTCTATACCTTTTATGCTGTGGGTAGTTACCCAAGAAAATAGGAATACTGCATATTTTCCATAGTCTATAAAAAGGATTTCAAATGCTGGTGATAAGTCAGAGAATCCAATGAGACTCTTACCTTAGTGTTTGCAAAAGCCATGGCTATTCAGAAACACTACAAACAATTAAACAATACTCACCTCCTTTATTTGAACCTAAGTTAGCAGAACTGCCTCTAAACAGTGACTGCATTGATTCCAGACTAACCATGCTGACATTTTCCATTTTAACATTTAATGTTGTTACAGAATGAGGGTTATAATTTCACTGAGTTAGTGTTTTCCATAGAAAATGAGTTCCCTAGACACATTCGTAAGTGCTTGTGCGCTACTGTCAAGGTCTGTCAAAAAGTAAAAGCTCAGTTTTATTCCATTAGTGATAAACCCCTAGGAACTTAGCTTCCAAGATATGTTTATTGAAACCCTTAATATTTTAGTTCTGATAGAGGGATTCAAGATTTGGACACAAGCCAGGTCAGATCATGTCTCCCCCCAAAAATGATAACCAGCCCCAGCACAATCACCTCACTATATAGTTAATGAGGGCAGTTTCCTCAAAACCACATTATTAAAATGCTTCACTGTACTTCCTCTTTGGCTTTGGCCCTTGAATTACTCTGGAACCCAATTACGTAAAAGAGAAGCTATGATCACTGCAAAAAGTCTGGACCGTCTTTCCCTTTTCTGTGCACTACAGTTCCCCCAGACCCACGAAATGCAGATACGTATTTTTTAGTTATAAGGGAATGACAATAATTTGTCCTCCAGCAGAAAAAAAGAAAGCCACTGATTTTCACTCAGTACTGTGTCTCACTTGGCAACCAGTACATATAACTGTTCATCTGTTTTTCCATCCACTTAATCTCAAAGGATTTCCAGGAGAAGAAAGAGATTTAAGTGCTTCATCCAAAAATATTTCTGCTGTTGCAATTAAAATTATTAAGCATGTTTTCCAAACTGCTTCAAATTTTGACTGTAATATTTACCTGACTTCTTATGCATCAGAGTAACTTTTCAGTTAGGGTGCTTTTCAAAAAATAATAATTTATAAATTTCTTAAATTATGAGTGATTTTTGTATGAGAGTATTCAAAGGAAAACAAACTGTATTTGCAAAAAATTTAATTCAAGTATCACTAAAAGCAAGATGCACTTATACCAACATTAAGTACTAACGTATACCATGCTGACAGAGCCAGTGCCTCATCCCTGCCATGTTGTCACCGTCATCAACTGCCCCCTGCATCACGAGGGCTCTGCTAAGTGTTTTACTTCAGTTCTGAGTCTGTTGCTACCCATTCTCTGTTGAAATTATTAAGTTCCCTGTCCCAGTGCCTTACAAATTCCCACTGCAAAAATATATCCAGATATATTTAATACTTGATTTACTGTGGTCAGAAAGCCTTCAAAAACTTATTTAGAGTCTGGCGCTCAAGATGTCGAAGTGAGGAGGTAGTGGGTCCTCTGGTGCGAAATTCCGGATTTCCTTGGGTCTTCCCGTTGGAGCCGTGATCAACTGTGCTGACAACACAGGAGCCAAAAATCTGTATATCATCTCTGTGAAGGGGACCAAGGGATGACTAAATAGACTTCCTGCTGCTGGTATGGGTGACATGGTGATGGCCACCGTCAAGAAAGGCAAACCAGAGCTCAGAAAGAAGGTACATCCAGCAGTGGTAATTCGACAACGAAAGTCATACCAGAGAGAAGATGGTGTGTTTCTTTATTTTGAAGATAACGCAGGGGTCATAGTAAACAACAAAGGCAAGATGAAAGGTTCTGCCATCAAAGGACCATTTGCAAAGGAATGTGCCGACTTGTGGCCCAGGATTGCATCCAATGCTGGCAGCATTGCAGGATTCTTCGGTGTATTTGTAAAAGAAAAATATGATAATAAAAATTACTTGCTCCATGTCACTCTTCTTGACACCACCTAACACTTACCCCCTCTGTAAAATAAAACTACCCAGTGCAAAAAAAAAAAAAAAAAAACTTATTCAGAAATACATCTACTCCTAAGCCACGTATTTTCCCTGTGAGGTAAGCTTAGCAACATTTGCACTAAATCCCATATGCTTAAATTTTTCTGTCTCATCTATTCACTCCTTATCTAAAAGAGCTTGCTATCACATTTAAGACTAAAAAACTTAATTTAAAAATAAGCAAAGAAAAAAAAACAATGATTCAAATGAAGCCATTCATTGTCCTCCTGCTGCTGTTCTCTTCCTTCGTGCTTTGATGCCTGGTGTGTGCGTGTTTGCAAATTCACACACACCCAAGACTAACATAAACGGAGAGATGAAAAAGTGTTTGCTTACTCCGTTTAGGCCTCACATCCAGAAATCACTGAATCTTCCTTATTTAGAGCCAAACGACATAGAACCATCTAAACAGAGATTCTCAGTGAAGAGTAGCTTATCAGGATTGAGGGATAGATAGAGTAAGGCATGTATGGCTTAACAGAGCAGCTCCAATATTATAAGTTTATATTTTGAAAAGCCATTCTTTATTCCTTTCTTAATAACTACAGAAAAATAATAGAACTGGACCAAATTGTCTCGGTTGCTATGGAGCCACAAAAGATATATACTCTTTCACACCATACACAAAAATAAACTCAAAATGGATTAAAGATGTAAATGTTAGACTGGAAACCATAAAACTCCTAGAAGAAAATCTAGGAAGAATACACTTTGACATAAATCGTAGCAATATTTTTTTGGAACTGTCTCCTCAGCCAAAGGTAACAAAAGCAAAAGTAGACAAATGGGACCTAATTAAACTTGAAAGCCTTTGCACAGCAAAGGAAACCATTAACAAAATGAAAAGACAACCTACTGATTGGGAGAAAATATTTGCAAATGATATGACCAGTAAAGGGTTAATATCCAAAATATATAAACAGCTCATACAGTTCAATATCAAAATAACAAAGAACCAGATTAATAAATGGGCAGAAAACCTAAATAGACATTTTTCCAAAGAAGGCATACAGATGGTCAACAAGCACATGAAGAGATGCTCAATATCACCTATCATCAGGGAAAGGTAAATCAAAACCACAATGAGATATCACCTCACACCTGTCAGAATGGCCATCATCAAAAAGAACACAAATAACAAGCATTGGTGAGGATTTGGAGAAAAGAGAACCCTCCTACACTGTTGGTGGGAATGTAAATTGGTACAGCAACTTGAGGGCTTATGTACTATTTTAACAAAGATGATAAATTGTGGGAAAGTGACAAGAGAGGGAAGGGGGTGATTGGGCTTCTATAGGTGGTAAGTTGTGGGCAGGTAAACCCATGGGGAAACCAATGGAAGAGAGGCTTGTTTTAGTAGTTTGTTTGTGCAGACTCATCTCAGTGAAAACTTTCCTTCTCTAGTGATAAGGGTTGTTCTCCTCCTGATTCAGGAGAGAGCAGGGGAATACCTTCATCTGGAGAAGGGATTTTTACATAGCTTCAAAGACCCCCTCTACAAAATGCTTATTAATCACAAAGGCTAACTTTACAGTGGAGAAGTGTGGGAGACATTACCTTGATGAAGTGACCGAAGTGATCATCACCAGGAATGGGACAAAGCAGATTTTGCACTACCTGACAGGTTGACATGAGCATCTCTTCTGTGAATTTCTTGCCGAAGGTGCCTAACCTAAATCTAATTATGATGAAATAAACCAAAATTCAGGAACACTCTAAAAAATAATTCAAGATAAGGAAAGACTGAGAAATGATTTCAGATCAAAGGAAACTAAAGGACTGTGACAACAAAAGGCAAGCAGTGACTGTGAACTAGATCCTTTCACTATGAAGGACATTTTTTGGTCAATATGTGAAACTTGAATGTGTTCTGAAATTTAAATGGCAGTAAGGGATCAATGTTCATTTTCTAATTTTGATGGTTCTAGTGTGGAGAATGTCCTTCTAGTAGGAGAATGTCTTTTCTTACAGGAAATACACACCAAAGTTTTTAGGGGGATGGAACATGGTCAGGAACTTACTCTCAAATTGTTCAGAGGGGGAAAACGTTCTTAATAATACATTTGCAACTTCTCTTTAAGTTTGAGATCATCTCAAAATAAAAAAGTTATTTTTAAAATGTCTCTAAGATTCCAAATTTATTTATTGAATCATAATATTTGAAAATGTAGGACTAATTTCATGACACTATCATTAAAGAACTATACCTGTTTCTGGGTCTTCCCTGGTGGTGCAGTAGTTAAGTATCCATCTGCCAATGCAGGGGACACGGGTTCGAGCCCTGGTCTGGGAAGATCCCACATGTCGTGGAGCAACTAAGCCCATGCGCCACAGCTACTGAGCCTGTGTTCTAGGGCCCGCGAGTCACAACTACTGAGCCCATGTGCCACAACTACTGAAGCCCACGCACACTAGGCCCACGAGCCACAACTACTGAGCCGGCATGCCTAGACCCCATGCTCCGCAACAAGAGAAGCCACCACAATGAGAAGCCCACGCACCACAACGAAGAGTAGCCCCCTGCCTGCCACAACTAGAGAGAAAAGTCCGCACGCAGCAATAAAGACCCAAGGCAGCCAAAAAATTAAATAAATAAATAAATAAATAATTTTTAAAAAGAACAACTATACCTGCTTCTAAATATAAATTTTAAAGACAGGACATAAAAGTACAATATTCATAAAAGTAAGTTAGAGAGGAATTTTCAAAACAGCAGGATGAAAACACAAGCAGGTATGTTTAGTTAAAATGTCTTCAAACAGTCTCTGTGACTGCAGCCTTACAATTCATCAAAGAATTTTTCTGAAACCCTTGATTTTTAAAGTTGGTTCTTAAAAAATTAATAAATACGTAAAACAGTCTCACCACAGATCAATGTATTTATATGTACACTGCAGGTCTCTGAAATGTGTGATGTTCTACCAATGATATCCTGTGGTATACAAATCCTGTGTCTTGATTCTGTTCTAACCAATTTGTTGAGAAGAGATTGATAAATAATTTTTAAATAATTTCACAAGTGAGAACATTATGTGTAAAAAGCTCATTATTAAATAGATTTGACTATTTCCTTTATCAAATGATGTTCTCTGAAACAAGCAAGGACAGTCAAAACCTGACATAGATGGATCTCTCCCCTAGGAGAATGTCACCTGCCTTGTTATCAAAATGTTCCACTGTATCTTACAAAGGAAATAGTCACTTTTATTCTTTTCATGTTTTGATGATAGACCACAAATACGTTTTTACACAATAAGCTTTATTGACTGTTCAAACTATTCTGTTTTTCTCTTTATAATTGACTATTATTACTATTCTATAAGGTCTCAATGATTTACAAACTTAGTAAAGATAATAAGCAACAGATTATCTTGGATTCTACAATAATCTTTGAAATCATATAAATATGAGGTTTTAAACGGCACAGTTAATTTATGTCCCTCCACACAAAAACCTGCACATATATGTTAATAGGAGCTTTATTAAAAATTGCCAAAACTTGCACACAACCAAGATGTCCTTTCCTTAGGTGAATGGATAAACTGTGGTACCTTCAGACAAAGGAATATTATTTAGTACTAAAAAGAAGTGAATTACTAAGCCATGAAATGGCATGGAGGAACCTTTAATGCATATTACTTAGTAAAAGAAGCCAATGTGAAAAGGTCAGGAACTATTTTATTTGATGCTATAGCACAATGTCTTGCGCAGGACCTTGCCCTCGGGAACTACCCCCCGTATGAGTGAGCTTGGGCAGTGCTTTCCTGTTACCGCCCCTCCTCTTCTTCCCCCAGTATCAGACCAGCCGTAATTCTAAGCCAATGGTAACAATGCAAGAAAGTCTTGATTTTTAAAATGATTGGATGAAACATTTTTGAAAGAGAAGAGGGGACTTGAGCTCAACTGTCAAGTATGGGCAGACATTTCATAGAAAAAGAGGGATGGTGAGGACATTCCAGGCGGGAAACATGAGAAAAAGCAAAGAGCGGAGAATCCTGGCATCTTCTGGGGACACGGAAAAGAACATCCTTTAGGGGTGGAGGTTCTTGGAAAATAGTTGGCGTCAGGCTGGTGCGCAGGGTGAGGCTGCATACGGACGGTAGTGCCTGCCAGGCTGACAAGAAGGAAGGTCTGTGGAACGTGGGGAAACCGCTGTTTGCAGTGCCTTGGGTAAACCTCTCTCCCTTCCCTCCTCGCAGTTGTTCCCGGGAGCGGGCAGGATGTCTCATGCGCCCTGGGCTACTTCCCCTGCGGCAACACCACCAAATGCTTGCCTCAGCTGCTCCACTGTAATGGCGTGGACGACTGTGGGAACCAGGAGGACGAGGACAACTGTGGTGAGCATGCCCCGAGTTACAGCTGGACGGGGGTCGGGTCCCAGGAGCACCAGGGGAGGGAGGACCGGGGTCAAGTTGCTGAGACCTCTCGGTACAGAGAGAAATGGGAAATGAGAAAATGAAGTTGAAGTACAAAATATATGGCACTTAAGGAAATCTTACATTTATTTTATTAGCTTAACATATCCATTCTTATAAAGAAGATGCGGTTTTATACATATATATGTTTGTGTGTGTGTATACGTAATATGTACACAGTGGAATACTACTCAGCTATAAGAAACAATGAAATAATGCCATTTGTGGCAACACAGATGGACCTAGAGATTATCGTACTAAGTGAAGTAAATCAGACAAAGACAAATATCATATGATATCACTCATATGTGGATTCTAAAATATGACACAAATGACCTATTTACAAAACAGAAACAGAATCACAGGCATAGAAAACAAACTTATGGTTACCAAAGGGGAAAAGGGATGGGGAGGGGTAAATTAGGAGTTTGGGATTAACACATACACACCACTATATAGATAAACAACAAGGACCTAGGTATAGCACAGGGAATATATTCTTTCTTTAAATTAATTTTTATTGGAGTATAATTGCTTTACAGTGTTGTGTTAGTTTCTGCTGTACAGCAAAGTGAATCAGGTGTACATATACATATATTCACTCTTTTTAAGATTCTTTTCCCATATAGGCCATTACAGTGTATTGAGGAGAGTTCAGCACAGGGAATATATTCTTTATCTTGTAATAAATTATAATGGAAAAGAATCTGTAAAAGAAAATATATATATATTTACTTACTATGACATATATATGTACAACTGAATCACTTTGCTGTACACTGGAAATTAACACATTGTAAATCAACTATACTACAATTTTAAAAAAATCCATTCTTTCCTATGTATTAGCTCAGATTCTGTGGGGCAGCAATCCCAGCTGGGCTCAGCTGAGATCAGCTACACGGTCTTCTTGCCTCTGCTGCGCTTTCTCGATGCCTCTGTAGGCCTCTGTGGGTTGGCTCTCTCCCCGTGCCTGCAACCTGGGCTGAGACAGCTAGGGACACTGGTCCTTCTGCCACATCCCTCCCAAAGCACGTCATAAGGCCAGCCCTGTTCCAGCAGGGGAAATGGAGTGCTCCTCCTGCAGAGAGCAGCTCAAAGTTAAGTGCAAGGACCTCAGACAGAGGGAGGGCAGGCTGCAGGCATGCTTGACACAGTTGGTATTACATTTACTTTTCCCACAGACATTAATATTAACTCGCAGTGACTCAAAGAGTCCCACCTGCATGACCTTAGGAAGGTCTGTCTTTTAATTTAAATATTTCCAGGAGCAACCATGATTTGTCTGTTTATTTATCTTATTGAAACAGTAGCTGATATTTGAAGAAGTGATATTTTTCTACACTCTTGATTTTGTAGTTATGTGTGTATGTAGGGGTGTGTGTGTGTATGTGTCCTCTTGATTCAGGGATAGTTATTGAGGAGGTGGGTAAGCTTTCCCCCATCTCCTGAAAATGTAACTGTAGTTTATTTTGGGGGGAGATAAATTATGCAGATTTCTATATTTGGTCCTGAAGGATGTTCATTACTCTGAATCCTGGTGAATTTTAATAGAGAGAATATAACACTAGGAAAGACATTCAGGTCTATTTCTTCAAACTTAGAATTGAATTCTGATGACAAGCATGGGCATGACTCTTGTGGAAACAGTACTTAATGGGAAGCAAAATCAGGTTGGAGATGCATCCTCCATAACTGTTTCTTCTTTCCCTCCTCCTCCTGCAGTGATTTCCACTATCTGCAGGTCTGTGACCAGCCTCTCCCTCTCTGTCCCGTCATTTCCATGTGTCTCCCCTTCTATTACTCCTCTCTAGCTGCCCACCCGCATTCCTTCCTTTACTCTCTCTCAACTCCCCTTCTTATTTTCATCCTTCTCTTGTCCTCCATTCTTTTCTTTTTCAAATCAAATCCACCTCAGTATTCATAAATTAGATTTTAATTATTATTTAGCTCACTCCATTAAGTTTATACGCTGCTCATTATATAGATTTTAACACCTTTACTTCCAAAGAAAAAATCCAAGGATTTGCTTTTAATTTCCAAGTAGCTGTAAAAACATTCCTGCCACGCCTACCCCAAACTTGGGCTGAGTTGCCCAGAAGGGTGGTTTTTATCTTATGGTCAGTGGACTCTGAGAATCAAGAAAATCTTCGGGCACGGTGCGGGGTCTGTAAATCCCCTGAAAACTATGAAATGTTGTGTATTTGTGTACATGTGCATTTTCGACAAATAAAGTGTTCGTAACTTAACAGCTCTGCAAAAGGTTTAGAGTTTTTAAAAGGCAAAAAGCTTCCTTATTCGTGTCATTGGCTAAAACAGAAATCTAGAAAAACAATTTCATCCCAAGCTGGAATCAGTTTCTCCCAACTAGCACTCTAAATCTGTCCATATAAAATCAGTAGTTGTGAGTAGTTTATGACAGTAATCGCAAAAGCAACAAATTTCCCTCACCTTCTTTCATTTATTTTTATTTTTTTTGACAAGGAACTGATATTTATTAAGCACTTAATGTATACTAAATACCAACATTATACTTAAAATTTTTTAAATTTTATTATGGTAAGGACACTTAACATGAGATCTAGCCTTTTAAATTTTGAAGCAATTTTTAAGTCGGCCGTACTGTTCTTTTTTTTTTTTTTAACATCCTTATTGGAGTATAATTGCTTTACAATGATGTGTTAGTTTCTGCTGTATAACAAAGTGAATCAGCTATACGTACACATATACCCCCATATCCCCTCCCTCTTGTGTCTCCCTCCCACCCTCCCTATCCCACCTCTGTAGGTGGGCACAAAGCACAGAGCTGATCTCCCTGTGATTTCTTTTTAAAATAGAAACAAAGTTGTAGCAAGATTCCTCAACCAGGCAACAGAAGCTTCAGGCTCAGATCCTGGAAGTGCCTCTTTCTGTCTGTCGTTACTTCAGCAAATCATTTCTTTGGGCTAAGTCCCGTTCCTTACTGTGAAATTGGAGTAATAAATTTATTGTAAGGATTAAGTGAGTTACAGGGGTAGAAATGCTTGTCATATAATGGGCACGCAGTAAATCTGGGCAGACCAGATTACTGACTACCATACTTGGCAGTTACTCTGGAATTCACCTCTTTGAAATTCTACCCGAGGAATTGTTTACATTTGATAGGACTCCAAACCAGGGAAGTACTGGTTTGTAGGTGTGAAGAGAAGTATGAAGCAAGTTGAGACAAGGTAGTGTAAGCAATCTCTCCCCAAGCGGGAAGGGTAAGCTGTGACAAAGCGAGAGAGAGGCATGGGCATATATACACTACCAAACGTAAGGTAGATAGCTAGTGGGAAGCAGCCGCATAGCACAGGGAGATCAGCTCGGTGCTCTGTGACCACCTAGAGGGGTGGGATAGGGAGGGTGGGAGGGAGGGAGATGCAAGAGGGAAGAGATATGGGAACATATGTATATGTATTACTGATTCACTTTGTTATAAAGCAGAAACTAACGCACCATTGTAAAGCAATTATACTCCAATAAAGATGTTAAAAAAAAAAGATCTTGCTAATGTATCATCTTAAGGATCTCGGACATGAGCAGGGAATGGTGTGTACTACTACCTTTTATGAAAAAGAAATATTCAGAGCATGGATCAAATAACTTAAGTTCTAGCTACATGTGCGTATAAATACCTTAAATATTAGCATGTGAAAATAAACAGCATTTATTTAATCAACTATTACTAATTATTAAAAATACAGGTGACATTTGGAAAGTAATTAAGATTTTAAAAACGAAAAAGAGTATGCTCTTTTAAAATCTTTGTTATTCACCATTGTCGACATTTAAAAATCCCCACATCCAATTTTGGAAATTGGAAATTGGGGAAAATCATAATCCATTCTTATGAAGACATGTCTTTGTAACAAATATTATGTTAAACTGTTCCTGGTCTTCTTATGCCAGGATCACATAACTCTCCTGAAATTCACCTAGATCAGCAGATCCCCAAATGTAGTTCAGGACCAAACCCATCAGCGGCATCTAGGAAGTTGTTAGAAATGCAGGTTCTCAGGCTCCATCCCAGCCCTATTGACTCAGAAACTCTGCCACTGGCCCTGCAGTTTCTATAAGCTCTTTGTGTCTTTCAGATGCACAGTAGACTTTGAGAACCACTGACCTAAACCCAAGTGAGCAGGAAGTAAGGGATGCACGCGAAATAGTAGCCACAGCAGAACTAAACTTGAATCAAGACTTCAGTATGGCGTGCAAGCATTCTAACTTGCTACCAAACTCCATTATTGCAATTATTATCAATTTTTTTTTGTTTCTATACGAAAAATTGACACTCTACTAGTGGCAGTCATCTGGAAATACCAAAAAATTGAACTACGCTCAAAACCTCAAAGATGGCCAGTTGAGATGCTGCTCCTATTCATGCATGAAAGGGCTCGAACGTCCCAAGAGGGATGTCAGAATTTCACACCATTTTTACAGTCCAGGTCATAAAAATTATGAGATGTAGTTATTTCTTCCTGCTTCTCATTACTTTAATTTCCTTCACTAGCTGTGGTTTTTTCCTTCATTTTATAGTGTCTGGATAATTTATGCTCCCCCAGCTGTTCATTTTTAAGACATCCATATTTAAATTTGGTCTAAAAGGACCAAGTCAGAAAGTTGGTCCTTTTCAGAATATGTCAATCTCATGCATATTTGAATAAGCAGCATTAAAGATATTTGCAATCACATAAAATACAATATCTTAGATATAAAAGGAAAACCCACAGTTAAAAATCACTTTCAGAGTGATCATTTACAGCTTAGTATATTGTCAAATAAAAAATATTTTTCTAATGGAAGGGGGGACTTTTTTCTTGGTCAGACCTTTTAAAAGATACATCCTAAAATAAGTAGCTCCAAAAAGCTCTCCCTTATTCCCTTAAGCTACTTAACTTTGACACCAATAGTAATTATTAAAGTGGAGAAAAAAGTCAAACGGAAATAGTGGTAATAAAATTTAAGGAAGTCACTTAAAAAAAATGAAACACCACCAAATAAGTTAAACTGACTCCCTATGGATTGAACTATAATATAAACTAATTATATTTAGAAAGAACTGTTACTTTTGTATTATCATAGACATCTTAAACAAGTAGTCTAATTTGACTATAATTTTCCAGTTCTCTTAGAAAACCCATAAAAAACAAAAGAATATAAAATATTTTTTAAAAGTAAAATATCTCAGTACAAAAAGCATAAGGTATCAAATCACTGAACATTTTTTATGGACACAATGCAAGGAAAAGTTTAAATCAAGTTTTTGATATAAAATGATTAAAGTTTTCAGTTGCATTCACAAGGATCCCTTCTTTCTAAAATATTTGGGCAATATAGAATTTATATACATATATATATATATATATATATATATGTCTACTAGGCAGTTACTCTGGAGTTCACATCTTTTTCATTCTATCCCAGGAATTGTTTACATTTGACTGAACTCCAAACCAGGGAAGTCCTGGTCAAAATTGATTGCACCGTTTTTATAACTTCGATCTTTACTGATAAACTCCAATATGGAAATGTACAAATTTTTCCCGAATTATGCCATTTGATATAATTCCCATATGTTTCCGCCATGTATTACTAACCCATTTATTCATCTCCATGCAGAACTATCACAGATGCAATCAGAAAAGAGGCTAAAAAAGAAATCTTTGAGTCATTACAGTAGTGTTTAGTGTGACAATGACGAACCAAAAAAGGAGGGACCATTCACTGTTTCAGCTAAAACTCTTAGATACTTGGGAGAATATGTCTGGGTAAATACCAAGGGAACCTGATTACAAAAAGGTGTGAGACTCTCATTCAGGAATTATCTTTGTCGATTTCAAACTGAGTGCCAACTTGGTAGTAAAAGTGAAATATTAAAATAGCATCAGAGGGGTGGGACTCCGTCCCTGCCTCTGACACCCTCACATCTTACTTCTCTCAGCCTTCATTCTCTACTCCTGGAAAACGGAGATCAGCAACATTATAATGAATGTGCTTTGAGATCTCATGATGGTCTTTAGTATGCGTTAAATAGAATTTTGGCCAGGAAAGTGGAATCATATAACCTGAAGCACCTTAAAAATAACAAAGGACTGAAGACCTTCAAGATGGCGGAAGAGTAAGACGCGGAGATCACCTTCCTCCCCACAGATACACCAGAAATACATCTACATGTGGAACAACTCCTACAGAACACCTAACTGAACGCTGGCAGAAGACCTCAGACCTCCCAAAAGGCAAGAAACTCCCCCACGTACCTGGGTAGGGCAAAAGAAAAAAGAAAAAACAGAGACAAAAGGATAGGGACGGGACCTGCACCAGTGGGAGGGAGCCGTGAAGGAGGAAAGGTTTCCACACACTAGGAGCCCCCTCGCGGAAGGAGACTGCGGGTGGCAGAGGGGGGAGCTTCGGCGCCGCAGAGGAGAGCGCAGCAACAGGGGTGCGGAGGGCAAAGAGGAGAGATTCCCGCACAGAGTATCGGCGCCGACCGGCACTCACCAGTCCGAGAGGCTTGTCTGCTTACCCGCCGGGGCGGGCGGGGCTGGGAGCTGAGGTTTAGCCTTTAGTCGGAGCGCAGGGAGAGGACTGGGGTTGGCGGCGTGAACATGGCCTGAAGGGGCTAGTGCGCCACGGCTGGCCGGGAGGGCATCCGGGGAAATGTCTGGAACTGCTGAAGAGGTAAGAGACTTTTTCTTCCCTCTTTGTTTCCTGGTGCGCGAGGAGAGGGGATTAAGAGCGCCGCTTAAAGGAGCTCCAGAGACGGGCGCGAGCCGCGGCTAAAAGCGCGGACCCCAGAGACGGGCGTGGGACGCTGGGGCTGCTGCTGCCGCCGCCAAGAGGCCTGTGTGCGAGTGCAGGTCACTCTCCACACCTCCCCTCCCGGGAGCCTGTGCAGCCCGCCACTGCCATGGTCCCGGGATCCAGGGACAACTTCTCCGGGAGAATGCACGGCGTGCCTTGGGCTGGTGCAACGTCATACTGCCCTATGCCGCCGCAGGCTCGCCCCGCCTCCGTGCCCCTCCCTCCCCCCGGCCTGAGTGAGCCAGAGCCCCCGAATCAGCGGCTCCTTTAACCCAGTCCTGTCTGAGCGAAGAACAGACGGACGCCCTCCGGCGACCTACACGCAGAGGCAGGGCCAAATCCAAAGCTGAACCCCGGGAGCTGTGCAAACAAAGAAGAGAAAGGGAAATCTCTCCCAGCAGCCTCAGGAGCAGCGGATGAAATCTCCACAATCAACTTGATGTACCCTGCATCTGTGGAATACCTGAATAGACAACGAATCATCCCAAATTGAAGAGGTGGAGTTTGGGAGCAACTATATATTTTTTTCCTTTTTCTCTTTTTGTGTGGGTGTATGTGTATGCTTCTGCATGTCATTTGTCTGTAAAGCATTGATTTTACAATTTGTTCTAGGGTTCTGTCTGTCCGTTGTTTTTCTTTCTTTTTTTTTTTTTTTTAGTATAGTTTTAGGAATTGTTATCATTGGTGGATATGTTTTTGGCTTTGGATGCTCTCTTCTTTCTCTTTTTTAATTACTTTTTAATTTTTAATAGTTATTTTTTATTTTAATAACTTTATTTTATGTTATTTTATTCTTTTTTTCTTTCTTTTTTCCTCCCTTTTCTTCTGAGCCGAGTGGCTGAAAGGGTCTTGGTTTTCCAGCCAGTTGTCAGGCCTGTGCCTCTGAGGTGGGAGAGCCGAGTTCAGGACACTGGTCCACAAGAGACTTCCCAGCTCCACGTAATATAAAACAGCAAAAGCTCTCCAAGAGATCTCCATCTCAATGCTAAGAACCAACTCCACTCAACGACCAGCATGCTACAGTGCAGGACACCCTATGCCAAACAACTAGCAAGACAGGAGCACAACCCCACCCATTAGCAGAGAGGCTGCCTAAAATCATAATAAGGTCACAGACACCCCAAAACACACCACCAGACATGGACCTGCCCACCAGAGAAACAAGATCCATGCTCATCTACCAGAACAAAGGCACTAATCCCATCCACCAGGAAGTCTACACAACTCAGTGAACCAACCTCAGCCACTGGGGGCAGACACCAAAAACAACAGCAACTACTAACCTACAGCCTGTGAAAAGGAGACTGTAAACACAGTAACTTAAGCAAAATGAGAAGACACAGAAACACACAGCAGATGAAGCAGCAAGGTAAAAACCCACCAGACCAAACAAATGAAGAGGAAGTAGGCAGTCTACCTGAAAAAGATTTCAGAGTCCTGATAGTAAAGATGATCCAAAATCTTGGAAATAGAATGGAGAAAATACAAGAAGTGTTTAACAAGGAGAACTAAACAGCAAACAAACAATGATGTACAACACAATAAATGAAATTAAAAATTCTCTAGAAAAAATCAGTAGCAGAATAACTGAGGCAGAAGAACGGATAAGTGACCTGGAAGATAAAATAGTGGAAATAACTACTGCAGAGCAGAATATGGATAAAAGAATGAAGAGAATTGAGAACAGTCTCAGAGACTTCTGGGACAACATTAAACACACCAACATTTGAATTATAGGGGTCCCAGATGAAGAAGAGAAAAAGAAAACCACCAAGAAAATATTTGAGGAGATTATAGTTGAAAACTTCCCTAATATGGAAAAGGAAATAGTTAATCAAGTGCAGGAAGTGCAGAGAGTCCCATACAGGATAAACCCACAGAGAAACACACCAAGACATATATTAATCAAACTACCAAAAATTAAATACAAAGAACAAATATTAAAAGCAGCAAGGGAAAAACAACAAATAACATGCAAGGGAATCCCCATAAGGTTAACAGCTGATCTTTCAGCAGAAACTCTGCAAGCCAGAAAAGAGTGGCAGAACATATTTCAAGTGATGAAAGGGAAAAACCTACAACCAAGATTACTCTACCCAGCAAGGATCTCATTCAGATTCAACAGAGAAATTAAAACCTTTACAGGCAAGCAAAAGCTAAGAGAACTCAGCATCACCAAATCAGCTTTACAACAAATGCTAAAGGAACTTCTCTAGGCAGGAAAGAAAAGAAAAGGAAAAGACCTAAAAAACCAACCCAAAAAATTAAGAAAATGGTAATAGGAATATGCATATTGATAACTAACAAATGTAAATGGATTAAATGCTCCAACCAAAAGACATAGACTGGCTGAATGGATACAAAAACAAGACCCATACATAGGCTGTCTACAAGAGACCCACTTCAGACCTTGGGACACATACAGACTGAAAGTGAGGGGATGGAAAAAGATATTCCATGCAAATGGAAATCAAAAGAAAGCTGGAGTAACAATTCTCATATGAGACAAAATCTTTATTTTATTAAAATAAAGACTATTACAAGAGACAAAGAGGGACACTACATAATGATCAAGCGATCCATCCAAGAAGAAGATATAACAATGTAAATATTTAGGCACCCAACATAGGAGCACCTCAATGCATAAGGCAAATGCTAATAGCCATAAAAGTGGAAATAAAAAATAACACAATCATAGTAGGGGACTTTAACACCCCACTTTCACCAATGGACAGATCATCCAAAATGAAAATAAATAAGGAAACACAAGCTTTAAATGATACATTAAACAAGATGGACTTAATTGATATTTATAGGACATTCCATATAAAAACAAGAGAATACACTTTCTTCTCAAGTGCTCATGGAACATTCTGCAGGATATATCATATCTTGGGTCACAAATCAAGCCTTGGTAAATTTAAGAAAATTGAAATCGTATCAGGTATCTTTTCTGACCACAACGTTATGAGACTAGATATCAGTTACAGGAAAAAAAAAATCTGTAAAAATACAAACACATGGAAGCTATACAATACACTACTTAATGACCAAGAGATCACTGAAGAAATCCAAGAGGAAATCAAAAAATACCTAGAAACAAATGACAATGAAAACACGACAACCCAAAACCTATGGGATGCAGCAAAAGCAGTTTCAAGAGGGAAGTTTATAGCAATACAATCCTACCTCAAGAACCAAGAAACATCTCCAATAAACAACCTAACCTTAAACCTAAAGCAATTAGAGAAAGAAGAAAAAAACCCCAAAGGTAGCAGAAGGAAAGAAATCATAAAGCTCAGATGACAAATAAATGAAAAAGAAATGAAGGAAACAATAGCAGAGATCAATAAAACTAAAAGTTGATTCTTTAAGAAAATAAACAAAATTGATAAACCATTAACCAGACTTCTCAAAAAAAAAAAAAGGAGAAGACTCAACTCAATAGAATTAGAAATGAAAAATGAGTAGTAACAACTGACACAGCAGAAATACAAAGGATCGTGAGAGATTACTACAAACAAGTGTATGCCAATAAAATGGACAACCTGGAAGAAATGGACAAATTCTTAGAAATGCACAACCTTACGAGACCAAACCAGGAAGAAATAGAAAATATGAACAGACCAATCACAAGCACTGAAATTGAGTCTGTGATTAAAAATCTTCCAACAGGGCTTCCCTGGTGGCGCAGTGGTTGAGAATCTGCCTGACAATGCAGGGGATACGGGTTTGAGCCCTGGTATGGGAAGATCCCACATGCCACGGAGCAACTGGGCCCGTGAGCCACAACTACTGAGCCTGCGCGTCTGGAGCCTGTGCTCTGCAACAAGAGAGGCCGCGACAGTGAGAGGCCCGTGCACCGCAATGAAGAGTGGCCCCCGCTTGCCACAACTACAGAAAGCCCACGCACAGAAATGAAGACCCAACACAGCCAAAAATAAATAAATAAATAAATAAATTTATTTTTAAAAAAATCTTCCAACAAACAAAAGCCCAGGATCAGGTGCCTTCAGAGGTGAATTCTGTCAAACATTTAGAGAAGAGCTAACACCTATCCTTCTCAAACTCTTCCAAAATATAGCACAGGGAGGAACACTCCCAAACACATTCTACGAGGCCACCATCACCTTGACACCAAAACCAGATGAAGATGTCACAAAGAAAGAAAACTACAGGCCAATATCACTTATTAACATAGATGTAAAACTCCTGAACAAAATACTAGCAAACAGAATGCAGCAGCACATGAAAAGGATCATACACCATGATCAAGTGGGGTTTATCCCAGGAATTCAAGGATTCTTTGGTGTATGCAAATCAATCAATGTGATAAACCGTATTAACAAATTGAAGGAGAAAAACCATATGATCATCTTAGTAGTTGCAGAAAAAGCTTTCAACAAAATTCAACATCCATTTATGATAAAAATCCTCCAAAAAGTAGGCATAGCGGGAACTTACCTCAACACAGGCCATATATGACAAACCCACAGCCAACATCATTCTCAATGGTGAAAAACTGAAAACAATAGTGAAAAACTGAAAACATTTCCACTAAGATCAGGAGCAAGACAAGTTTGCACACTCTCACCACTATTATTCAACATAGTTTTGGAAGTTTTAGCAACAGCAATCAGAGAAGAAAAAGAAATAACAGGAATCCAAACTGGAAAAGAAGAACTAAAGCTGCCACTGTTTGCAGATGACATGATACTATACATAGAGAATCCTAAAGACACTACCAGAAAACCACTAGAGCTAATCAATGAATTTGGTAAAGTAGCAGGATACAAAATTAATGCACAGAAATCTCTTGCATTCCTATACACTAATGATGGAAAATCTGAAAGAGGAATTAAGGAAACACTCCCATTTACCATTGCAACAAAAAGAATAAAATACCTAGGAATAAACCTACCTAAGGAGACAAAAGACTTGTATGCAGAAAACTATAACACACTGATGAAAAAAATTAAATATGAAACAAACAGATGGAGAGATATGCCATGTTCTTGGATTAGAAGAATCAACATTGTGAAAATGACTGTACTACCCAAAGCAATCTACAGATTCAATGCAATCTCTATCAAACTACCAATGGCATTTTTCACAGAACTAGAACAAAAAATTTCACAATGTGTATGGAAGCACAAAAGATCCCGAATAGCCAAAGCAATCTTTAGAAAGAAAAACGCAGCTGGAGGAATCAGACTCCCTGACTTCAGACTATACTACAAAGCTACAGTAATCAAGACAGTATGGTACTGGCACGAAAACAGAAATATAGATCAATGGAACATGATAGAAAGCCCAGAGATAAACCCACGCACATATGGTCACCTTATCTTTGATAAAGGAGGCAAGAGTATTCAGTGGAGGAAAGACAGGCTCTTCAATAAGTGGTGCTGGGAAACCTGGACAGCCACATGTAAAATAATGAATTAGAATGCTCCCTAACACTGTACACAAAAATAAACTCAAAATGGACTAGAGACCTAAATTTAAGGCCAGACACTATAAAACTCTTAGAGGAAAACATAGGAAGAACACTCTATGACATAAATCACAGCAAGATCCTTTTTGACCCACCTCCTAGAGAAATGGAAATAAAAACAAAAATAAACAAATGGGACCTAAGGAAACTTAAAAGCTTTTGCACAGAAAAGGAAACCATAAACAAGACGAAAAGACAACCCTCAGAATGGGAGAAAATATTTGCCCACGCATCAATGGACAAAGGATTAATCTCCAAAATTTACAAGTAGGTCATGCAGCTCAATATCCAAAAAACAAACAACCCAATCCAAAAATGGGCAGAAGACCTAAATAGACATTTCTCCAAAGAAGACATACAGATTGCCAACAAACACACAAAAGGATATTCAACATCACTAATCGTTAGAGAAATGCAAATCAAAATTACAATGAGGTATCACCTCACATCAGTTAGAATGGCCATCATCAAAAAGTCTACAAGCAATAAATGCTGGAGAGGGTGTGGAGAAAAGGGAACCCTCTTGCACTGCTGGTCGGAATGTGAATTGATACAGCCACCATGGAGAACATGGTGAGGTTCCTTAAAAAACTAAAAATAGAGCTACCATAGGAATCCCACTACTGAGCATATACCCTGAGAAAACCATAATTCAAAAAGAGTCATGTCCACAGTGTTCATTGCAGCTCTATTTACAATAGCCAGGACATGGAAGCAACCTAGGTGTCCACTGACAGATGAATGGATAAAGAAGATGTGGCAATATATACAATGGAATATTACTCAGCCTTAAAAAGAAATGAAATTGAGTTATTTTGTAGTGAGGTGGATGGATCTAGAGACTGTCATACAGAGTGAAGTAAGTCAGAAAGTGAAAAACAAATACCGTGTGCTAACACATATATATGGAGTGTAAAAAAAAAAAAAAAAAAGGTTCTGAAGAACCTAGGGACAGGACAGGAATAAAGACACAGACGTAGAGAATGGACTTGAGGGCACAGGGAGGGGGAAGGGTAAGCTGGGACGAAGTGAGATAATGACATTGACATATATACACTCCCAAATGTAAAATAGATAGCTAGTGGGAAGCAGCCGCATAGCACAGGGAAATCAGCTCGGTGCTTTGTGACCACCTAGAGGGGTGGGGTAGGTAGGGTGGGAGGGAGATGCAAGAGGGAGGAGATATGGTGATATATGTATATGTATTAAAAAAATAAAATAAAATACCATCAAATTCTCAAACGCTATGAAATTTATTGATTACATCCAGACTTTTATTTCAAAGGAACTCTGAGTTTCCAGATTAGAATTTGCTAGCACTCCTTCTGTATTATAAACAAATGACTGTGCAGAAAAAGGCTCCCCATCACAGTCATGCTGACCCATCCTCATCCCAGTTGGAGGCAGGTTGAATCACTCCACATTGGAAACCCAAGTTCAGATGCTGACCTCGGCAGCCTCTGAACATCACCCTGCTCTGCAGTTTAACAGCCTTGTCTACAGGAAAAGGATGAAGACATTGGTCCCTCTGTTTCCATATTTGTATTCCTTTGATCCACAGGGAAAACGGAAGCTTCCTCTAATACATTTTGGGTGATGCAGTAAGTTAGAATCTGCTAAAAATGTATGTCCACCCAGAACCTCAGAATGTGACCTTATGTGTAAATAGTGTCTTTGCAAATATAATGAAGGTGAGGAGTTTCTGATTTCCCCCTGGTTCAGCCCAGGCAGACCTTTCCCCTCTCCCTTTCTGGTCCAAGTCTCTTGTCTGGTCTGGAAACAACAAAGCCCAGCTCTTCTTTATTTGTTTTTCCACATCTATTGTCAGTGCTCAAACCTGGGCCTTTGACAATCAAATACTAAGAATTTAATTCCTTTTTTATCTGCAGACATCTGTGTCATCCCTTTTCCAAGGCAATGAAAGTGGAAAATTCTAGCCTCTTGCTATAGGAAAAGGGCAGAGTGCAAGGAATTCAAGGGAAAGAAAACTTTATTAATAACCCCGATTATTTGCCTGTCACTAATCTATGAGACTTAGACAAACAGTATTTATTTATGGGTATGATGGTGATGATACATACCTTTTTAATAGGATTATAAGAATGTTTGAAGTGTATTCAAAGATCCTTTTAATTTTTAATTGGGCCTGCATTTAAAATTCTGGAACGCTAAATATCCCTTCATTTCCTTTTACACAGCTGTCAGGATGATGGCAATGCCAGGCAGTTTGATGTAGAACTTCCCTGTTCTCATTTTAGAATATTCCATTAAAGTTGGTAGTGTGTCTTTTTTAAGGTTAAAAAGACAGGAGGAAAAGTGACACAAGTCATAAATATGTGTATCGATACACAACTATGCATTGTACGTTCAAAAATGACTGGTTTTCTATTTATTATTCTCAAAATAGAGTTGGAAAAATGCATGTAGCTGAACCCCTGGCTTTTCTATAAATACAAACCTCATTTTAACTTCAAATATGTTTATCTATGTTTATCCAACAATGTTTCAATGATGTTTGAGATAACTCCACAAAGACTTTCAGCTCAGAACGCTTCCTATGAGATAGGACACAAAAGGCAGTTTCTGTAGTGGCTTCAATTTCTTTTTAAAAATCCCCAGGATAATGTCACAGCCTTAATTTCTTCAGAGTTGCCTCTAAAGGTACTCAGAAATAGAGTCACAGATGTAGAAAACAAATTTATGGTTACCAAGTGGGAAAGGCGAGGAGGGATAAGTTGGGAGATTGGGATTGACACATACACACTACTATATATAAAATAGATAATCAACCGGAACCTACTGTATAGCACAGGGAACTCTACTCAATACTCTGTAATGACCTATATGGCAAAAGAATCTAAAAAAGAGTGGATATATGTATATGTATAACTGAATCACTTTGCTGCACAGCAGAAACACAACATTGTAAATCAACTATCATCTAATAAAAATTAATTTTAAAAATAAAATAAAAAATAAAAGTACCCAGAAAGAGGCATATGTATTCCATCAGCAAACAGCTATTGTCATTCAGATTCAAGGAGATCTCACACTACTGCTCTGATGAATTGGTCTGTCTGACCACGCAACACCTCAAGGTCTATTTTAATGGCCCAGGGCACCTCTACTCTGGGGATCATTAATTACTGAGAAAAAGATGATCCACTATGTCCCAAGAATGGGTGCTGAGAATTGAAATATCTGACAATCAGGGATGCTCTGCTTGGCATAAATCCACACTTTATAATTAACCACATTGTAGCCAATAGGATTTATGCCTTCAGTTTCATGAAAGTGTAGAGCATTTAACACACAGCATCATGGCACTCTTCTTTGTCCTGGCTTCCTCTCTGACAGAGGCATGAGTCCCTCGACTTTCAATACTCAAAATCCAAACATGAAAAGAACCCAGGAATGGCCCCTGCAAACCTACAGGACTGTTTGGGAACCGTGCTCTGGCACAGCCAGCTGGTGAGAGGTGCAGAGTCCTGAGCTCCACCCCCAGAAACATTGATCTAGTAGGTAAGAATGGGGCCCAGAAATCTGCATTTTAACACAGTGGGTGAGTAGCACACCTGTTAAAGTTTTGAAATGATTCACTTCCCAATGCAGACAATTTTATTACCAAATTCAGAACCCCTTGAAAGTGATTAATTCAAACGTTAGCAGGCATCAGATCAGCCGGAGGGCTTGTTAAAATGCAAAATGCTGGATCCCATCTACAGAGTTTCTAATTGAAAGCTCCTGGAGTGGAGCCAAAGAATTTGCTTTTCTGTGAAGTTCCCAAGTGATGCTGATGCTACTCGTCCCAGATCTGCACTTTGAAAATCACTCATCTAGACTTTTTTTTAACTTTTTATTTTATATAGGAATATAGCCAATTAACAATGTTGTGATAGTTTCACAATAAAGCAACTCAGCCATACATATACATGTATCCATTCTCCCCCAAACTCCCCTCCCATCCAGGCTGCCGCATTACATTGAGTAGAGTTCCCTGTGCTGTACAGTAGGTCCTTGTTGGTTACCCATTTTAAATATAGTAGTGTATACATGTCAATCCCAAACTCCCTCCCCTCCACCCGTCCCCCCTGGTAACCGTAAGTTCGTTCTCTAAGTCTGTGAGTCTTCTTGTGCAAATGCAGAAGCAAACAGTTCCCAACATGTATTAAAAGATGGCATATAAAAGAGTTAAACAAAATTAAAGCTATTTCTTTAAGGCTGATTTCTCCTTTCATCGTACTAGCCTGCATTATTAATTCCAAGTGAGGATACAGGATTCAGCATTTCCCAAGCATATTTAACCACAGAACTCTCTTCTCAAGAAGAATCCTGGGAAGCAATTTGAAGAAAGCCTAATATAGCACCGTCACAACTATGCAGTGCCTTCAAGAAACTTGGACCTTTCCCATTCCCATCCAGACCTCAACCCTTGACACGCCACACATCCACCCCCCGCGCCAGTGCCAGGGAATGTGAGAGCATGGAGGAGAGAGATGCATTCTCCAGAATTCAGATTGGTGTGTCTAACCCACTTTTCCATAAAACTAAATTATAACAAATACTAGGTGCAAATGAAATAATGATTTATTATTTTATATACTTTATGAGAGCTAGTAAAAGTCATGTTTTAACTATATTAAAAAGACCTTAGAAGTCACTGAGGCAATAAAAATACATAAGCTAAGAAGATTAATTCCTATTATACTCTCATAAGGAGATAAAATACATATGTAAATAGGCACAGTATGAAGCAGATTATAATAAGTGTAACAAGATATATGAGCAAAGTGCCCTTAAATTACGGACCACTTGCATTCATCTTCAGCAACTTTACTAAGGAAAAGAAATCTGATCCTTCTGATTGACAGGATTCTTCTTTTGCTAAATCTAGCCGTCCTCCACTGCAACATAAGAAGTGCTCTAGTCGGAGAAAATCCCATAATGCAGTTCTTCCAAAACTTGTTGTCAGACTCCCCCAGGGCATTGATGGAATATATAGACCCCCAGACCCCATACTGGCCAAATAAATCAGAGTCTCCAGTAGAGGAGCCTGGAAATCTGTGTTTTTGTTAAGTGCCCCAGTTCCCAAATTTTATTATATCAGGGAGACTGGGTTTTCTCTGAAGTGTCTTTGAGGACAGAGACCCATTCGTTCATTCATTCATTGAATTAGCACATACTTATTCACGCAGTATGCAACACCAGTTTTTCTTGGTCTATGTCATTCATTCTTATTCAGAACATCATTACATGTTTTTAGTTTAAAAAAAACCTATTTTTAGTAAATATATATACTTAATGCTGTTCATGCAACACTACCAACACATACTAGCAACCATATCCCCTAACACAATATCCTCTTGTACTGTGCTCTCTACCCTGTGATACCTCAAAAAAAATCAGAGAGTCAAATTTCAGTGGGATCACAAGTAAAGTATGAAAAACCATTCTGCTCACTGTCCCAAACATCCTTGAAATGTGAAGGATATGGGATTTAAAATATAGAAACACATAATCCAAAAGCTGTTTCCTTAAAAATGCTAACGTTCCAACTTTGCAATTTTGGCTACATCTTCTACGTTCTGTGTCCCTGCTTTCTGGTGAGAGGAAGTAATGGGTGGGAAGAAGAAAATGCTTTGGGAAGGCAGGAAAGAAGGTAAATGCTAATTGCAAAGAAGCTTGTTTGTTTGAAGATGCTGCTATTTAAAAAGAGATCTCCCCGCAAAATATATGCTCTCACTTGGAGAACTATAAGCCGTCTTGTCCTGTTTCCTTCTGCATTCTCAAATTCCCCATCACCACTCTTTCTCTTTTCCCTCTCTTTTCAACTCTGTGTGTGTGTGTGTGTGTGTGTGTGTGTGTGTGTGTTGAGGTACAATGAGGTAGAAAAGGAGAGAAAAGAATAAGATTAAGAAAGAGAGAAGAGAAGTAGCATAAATAACTACATCACTTGGATTTGTTGGACTAAAGTGTTGCAACTACACCAGGTATAATGAACCCCTTTAGAACAGATGTTAAGCACCGCACCACCTATTACTGGTAAGAATGCAGCAAATTGCAACAGTTCAGTTGAAAAGCTCAGTGAAATACAGGGCCTGCTGAAGAACAAGAGAGAAGGAAAAGCAACGTCTTCTGGCGGTCACCCAACCACTCTGTCTCATGAATGTCACAGCAGCAGTGAGACACCACCTGTGGATACAGGCCCAGCCCTGCAATGCAGCACCTCACCTGAGTCCCATCACTGTGTTCTGAGGTCCAGGAGGATGGGTCAGGACACGAATGTGAGCATGGGCGCCCTCTCCCCCTCCCCCAACCAGGCCCTGGCAGCCTGCGGGGTTGAGTCCTTCAGACATTTCCACCCTCGCTCTGTAGATACACAAAAACTCGTCTGTAAAAGTAATCAGTGCCTCAACATACCCAGAGCCAAAAGACTTCTCTTACCACGTGTTTCATCTGTAACGTTTATAAATGTATAAAAATTCATAACATTAGTATGAAAATTAATTTATTTTTAATTTTTTTTTTACAAATGATTCACAATAGTTCCATTGATCCATGGATAATAATAATGATGGGCTTAAATTCCAGTTAATAACTACTTCTGGTTGTTAAATAATTTTTTGTATAATTCACACAATGCTGATGTAAGTGCCTCAAGAATGGAAATGAAACAGGCAATAGAACAATAAATAGGTAACAGATAGTAACAGTTAAATATTTAAAGACAATGTTGTATAAAAGTTGGAATTTCTATAAGAGGAATATAAACTGATTCAATCATCTTTGGACCTAGAAAAGAAAACATTAAAATAATGGTATTATTTTAATTCTTTGGTTATTTTTAATAATTCTGTTTCTTAGTCAAATCACTTAAAGTTCTCAGAATCCGTTTTTCCATCTGTAAGTAGAGTTCACAATAATGACGAAATAGAGTTACTAGGGGAGTTGACAAGTTATTTTCGTCAAGTAAAGTAACTAGCAGGCCTCCAACAAAAAAGTAACCTGGTCAGACAGGAGAAGGGACCCATTTATGCTGGGCAGAAAGGCTCAGTGGGATGAGGATTTAGGGTTTGCAAATTCAACTGAACACATTCAAAAGTCCCATTACAATTCGCAGGGTCCCTCTCTTTCCAAATCAGTGTCCTAATGTGCACTTAAAAGGCAGGACAAAATGTGAATTCAGCTTATGTTGTAACCTTAGCAACCCACTGGATCAGATTCTATCTGACTTCTGAGGTCCCAAGAGATAAAAGGTTATCTTAGGGTAGTCATGGCCGCTCCCTGGTTCTCTGAATTTTCTTGAACTGATGACATCATACCCTGAGCTTGTCATTTTCTTTCCTTAATCTCTCCAGGGCCATCTCCATAGTCATCTCATTCCACAGCCCTTGACATTTCCCATTTTCATTCTGATGAGTTACCATAGCATCCACTTTGCCAGAGTCTATCCTTCGAGGAGGCTCATAATCACAGGAAGCCAAGAGTGATCATTGAAACAACTTTTTTGGGTTGCTGTGTGCCATAGACTATGAAAGTACCATTTTGTAATGGTGGCAGGACTACCGTTATCTTCAAAACCATCCAGGTCAGATAAACAGCCCAACCTTACCATCCTTGAGATTCTGTTATCTGCAATCCCTTCTGGAAGGAAGAAAGAGAAACCACTCTAGATTTTTTTTTTTTTTTTTTTTTTTTTTTGCTTAAGAAAAAAGAGATTTCATACAAAGAAGAATGTGTTTATAGAATCATTATAAAGACAATAGAAGCAAGAGTCAGGGGTGAGGGAAACACCACCATAGTTGCAAGCATCTACCCCATTACTACTGCTCATCAGCTCCTCACCCAGGAAGCTGGAACCTGAGACTGGCCACGATAACTGCCCCACCTCCACTAGGTACCCACAAGACTGGTGTCCACAAACTTCCAGTCTCGCAGGAGTGAGTCCCTTTGGTAGAAGCTTTTCTATAACAAGAACCTGAGCTGCTTGGGGTCTGGACAACATAGATCTAAGTTACCAGCTTCTGAAGAACAAGAAAGCATTCTAAACCGAAGATAGAATGCAGAGGAAGAAAACATGCACTAAATCCCACAGTCGCAACAAGCTACCGTCTCTATTTGCCTGAACAAGCCCATTCTTTCAGATTTCCTTCCCTTCCTCCTCTTACTCTGCCTAAGGTGCCACCTTCTTTACAATCAGAGAGGCACCTTGACCTGGTTCCTGGGTGTTCAGAAGCTGAGATTTGCTGTTTCTGGGGTGCTTCTCTTGTCCACCCAGTTACTGGCACTCAGCTGGAGTCTCAGGCTGACATCTGCAGTTGGTAAACTTGAGGCCCATCAGTCATCTCTGAGATATCATAATGATATCATTGAGACATCATAATAATATCATTGAGATATAATAATATATTTGAGATATCATTATACTACTTTGCTACTGGTGTTTATTTTGAAATCTTCTGTAATAAAGAAGTTTTAAAACTAATAAGTAATACTAAAGGATGGAAACTGCTATAAATACAATGTTTAAATAGTCTATCTTCTTTCCAGTTTGTTTTTAGTGGGACTTTAATAGGAAGTATACTCTTACAGGCATACATAGCACTTATGTTAGAATACCTTTCCTTCCCCAAATGTAATCTTCATGGAAGAGTTAATGAGCTATGAAAAAATAAGAAAATAACATGGAGATGGAGGAAAATTGTACAAATTATATTTAATCAGATATGAGCATATTCCAAAAAACTTAACTTTTCTGTTTTGAGCAGTTTGAGAGATTGTAGGGACCATTCACCAATCCAGAGAATTTAGGAGGAATAGCAAGTTTACATGGAGACAGATAATGTGTTCCTTTTGGAGAATGTTGTGTTTGAGATGCCTGTAGTGAACTGATCCCATGTTACACAAAATAAAGTGCAAGTTGGAAATATAATTTGGAAATCCTCTGATAAGTGTTAAAACCATGGATATGGTTGTCAATTTCACCAAATGCACACAACTAAACAAAATTGTACTCTCTAGACTCGATCTCAGGTTTGAATTACACATACATGGCAGAAATAACTTATAAAACAGATGCCAGATTTAATAGTAACTTAAAGAAATAGGATAAACTTTTATCATTTCTATCACCTGTTTATATGTTTATGAGTCCCAACAGCATCCTGAAAAAATGTTAGAACCTCTGGAAAGGATCCCATTCAAACCCACCCCCAACCTGCAGTGGGATGAAGGCTGGTACCATCTGCAGATGATAAAGAGAAGCTGCTCCTGCACCCCCATTCACATCCATTCTACCTCCTGACTGGCCTCATGTCTCGTTCAAAAATAACTGCAAGGTCATGAGGAATCTTGTGGAGAAAAAAAAATTTTTCCCCCCAAATGAAGAGTTTTACTATTTTTTGTTTCACTTTATTTAAAAAATGATGAGTCTAATATCAAAATCAGAAAATATAGAAGAGAAAATATGTAAGCACTCAGAAGATAATCACTCAACATGATCCGTGATACCACAGTGCATTAAAAAAAAAAAAAAGAATGAGATTGTGCTGGTCATGTTTTTTCTTTTTCTATTTAACAATCATGGCCATCCATCTCCCATGTTAATGCATCCATCTCCAACGTCAGTTTACAGGATTGAAGAAGATTGAGGGATTTATAATAAAGATGCTAAGAGCAGTGTGCTGTGTTTCAATACATCTAAAGTACTGTTTGTTACTGCTATATTTAAAATAGATAACCAACAAGGACCAACTGTAGAGCACGAGGAACTCTGCTCAATACTCTGTAATAACCAAAAGTAGTAAATTTCAAATTAGAATTTGAAAAAGAATAGATATATGGATACGTATAACTGAATCACTTTGCTGTACACCTGAAATTAACACAACACTGTTAATCTACTAAACTCCAATATAAAATAAAAAAAAATTTTTTTTTAAGTTCTGTTTGTTGAAGTGTGGTTCAAACAAACACTATGTGCTGAAGAATCACCTCTAATGCCTGGTAAAAATGGCGATTACAGGACCCATCTCAGGCCTATGAAATCAGGATCTCTAGGTGAAGGGCCCAGAAATTCTCATTGCTGACAAGCTCCCAGATGACGTTCCTCTGTTTGTCAATCACTCATTATTTTTGTAATTAATTTTTATCAGAGTAGAGTTGATTTACAATGCTGTGTTAGTTTCTGCTGTACAGCAAAGTGAATCAGTTATACATATACCTGTATCCACTTTTTTTAAGATTCTATTCTCATATAGGTCATTAAATTATTTTAAAGAGAGGACTTGTTTTCCCCAGCACAACAGAATATTTCTGTTCTTGAACTTTTCTGCTCTGTGATCTTTATTTTAGGTGACAACAATGGATGGTCTATGCAACTTGACAAATACTTTGCCAATTACTACAAAATGACTTCCTGGTATCCTTTTGTGGCAGAAACATCTGAATGCTGTAAGTAATCAGAGGGACTGACGGTCCTTGTCTATAGGTTCATAGTAAGACACCATGTTCTTAAAAGTTGGATCCAACATTTTTAAAAATTTATAGTTTTCTATTTGCAAAATTATAATGTTCTAGTAGACACGCAGCCTTAATTTGAGGATTTTATTTTAAGATCACTCAAGGATCATAAGTGCAACAGTAATAAATCATACCAAGTATTGCTGTGAACAAAATTAATGTCAGTCCATCAGGGTTGCTATTTTTCATGCCCCCTTTTCACAATCACTATAAACTCTGATATAAAAGCAACTCTGATATAAAGGAAACTGAAAATAGAAGAGCAGAGAAGCTGTTTGGATTTTAACGTTTGTAAGTGAGAAAGCTTCTGGAGTCTAAGCCATACCTTACAGCCACCAAAAAAGCCTTATTAATTATAATCGGCTACTTTTAGTCACATACCGAAAACTTAAAAAAAAACCTGGAAAGGGTCTGTAGGAGGGTATAACATTGAGGATAAACGATAATTTTTAAGATCAGAAAGATCTATATACATAATTCCTTTTAAATAAATGTTGTCTATTCTAATAAATTATTCAAATGTAAATGTGTGTCTTAAAGTTGTAACTTTAATCCTAGCTTTTCAAACCTTGGTTAAAAAGCAGGGGTTGGGGAAAAGGATACTTCACTGTATTTTTCCCTTTATGTTCTACCACAAATTGTAAAGTACAGCTTTTTAAATTTTTTAAAATTTTTTTTGACTTCCTTACTCAAAAGAGACTAAAAAAAACTGCTAGCAATCCCCACTTTAAGGGGGTATACATCCCTCCTGTAAGTCTCACAGGTCACTCAGCAATCTGTCTTAACCTCATGTTGTCTTCTTGTCAAATATGGAGATCAGATTGCTTTATCATTAAAGAGCTAAAAGCTTTTGGGAAAGGAAAAAGTTAACAGGTATAATTTAACTACTAATACAAGGCAAAAAACTAATGGATTAAGCCATATGATCTCAAAATGTAGTTTTTATTTTCTTGTTTTATTGTACATCTTTTTCTTTTCATTTCTTAAATTTTAATTTAATCTTTTTATATTTCACATTATTCCCAAAAGGATGTTAGGCAATTTACAATAAAAATATGGCTACGAACAGACTTAACCCATTAACATGACATAAGAGACAAAAATTCCATGGTGAGTGGGAAAAGGAATGGAGAAGAAAAATTAGATAAGGAAATCCTCACTAAGAAAAGTTACTGCGTAGTTCTTAATTCTGTAGACATTAGGTCAAAGAGGGAAAATAATGGGCTACATAACTTTTTCATAGTCTGGTCTGTAAAGCAAAAATAAACAAAGGGGGAAAACAGATCAAGTTAGCAAGAGAAATAAATTTTTGCCTGATGATGAACTCTGGGAGAAATGTGTCCTAAGTATACTTACATAAGAGGAATGCAGCTACACGAAAAAAAAGTTTCAAAAAATACAAAGACAATGTTTTATCAATTCTTAGTAATGAACAAATATATAATTTTTTAAAAGTTTTCAAGAAAGATAGGGGAGGGATGTAATTAATAATTCAATGTCTTTTTTCAAGCTTAAAAGCAGTGTAAAAATGAAATAGGAGGTGTAATGTAAAATTAAGGGGTGAAACTTAAATTAAGGTTCCTATTGTACTGATTTATTATTTTTTTGTACTGCTTTATTTAAATCAGATTATAATAAGGATTTATTGGAAATTTAACTGAAAATGGCTTATAATACTTTTGGGCTGGATGAAAGAATGTGAGGAATTCACATTTACAAAGTCACCTCTCAAGAACAAAATCATGGAAAACATATCCATCACTAACCAATATATTAATAAAGTTAAAATTTCAAGAATTTGGAAAGTATGGAGATTTGGAAAGAATTGTTTACTCAGCCATAATTTCACCACTCAGAAGCTACCAGCATTAACTTGCTGGTGCATTACTCATCTTTTTTTATTTTAACATAGTTGAAATTTTCTATGCAATCCATTTTTATCATATTTTCAGGTAGCATTTTAGCATAATCAGATTTCCATATTATAAACTTTTCAAAATACTCTATAAGTGACAATTTGTTTTATCCTTCTTTCCTGGTTGGATATTTAGGTGTCATTTTTCCCTATCACAGGTAACCTTGTAATCAGCATATATGGATTACCTGAATTCAGTCTGCATAATAGAAAGGACACACTGGGTTAATGCCAACTTCACCGCCCTCCATTTTTACCTCTCATACTGTCCCTCTCAGGACCCTCATGTTCCATCCTAACCCTGTGCATCCCTTCCCCACAACATTCACATTAGCAGAGAATAGAGAGAGAGAATCAGTTATCAGAGCTCCATCGCCAGAATGGTCACTTACAACCATAAACCTGTTTCAAAGTTCTTGGCACAGACTCTGTTTACAGAACACACAAAACCTAAATTACGATCGATCATGAGCTCTCAGGATCCTGTAGGGAGTCTGCAGAGTTATTTGGGAGGAGAGGGAAAACACCTGTGGCCTCATAGCTGAGCAAAGAGACACCTGACTATTTCCAAGGCTGGAGCCAACCGTGTGCATCACTGTCATCCCCCAGCTTTGCCTCAGCGTGCCTTCTTTACCATGACGATGACATTCTACCCTTCAGAAGCTTTACTGTAAAGGTTATAGATTAAAAGTCTGCAAACAGACAGTTCTCACAAGAAGTTTTGTTTGTCCTATGATGATTTAAAATGTTTTAAGTTAGGCATTATTATTTTTAAGTAGGTAATTATATAGTACAAAACATTGCCTTTCTGGCTTCTTTGAGGAAGTTGGTTGACTTGGCCACAGATGTTCCTGTCGAAATATAGGACAACAGTTTGGAGAAGCTGTCCCACTGGGACTCCTGGGTGCAGTCTCTGCCCGCTTTGCCTGCCCCTGTAGATGTTCGAGGCTGTAACCTCTGATCCAAGTGCAGAGTTTCAAAGTAAACGTAGAAAAGATCACACTTCATTGCTCCCAGGAATCGTCCATTCCCCATCAAGTCAGCAGTCAGATGATGTCTATTACTCTGAATAATAATCCCATTTCGTTGCTTAGCTATATGAACACACCACTGCAAGTCTCTAACAGACTTTAGAAATATCAGGTCACATCTTTAGGACTACTGCTATAGCCCTACAAGGTAGTCAAAGGCATACATTCCATTTCCTCTCTCTTTCCAACTCTCATCAGTGAGAACAGAATGGCTATGCATGAGAAATATTCACTTCCTCAAGTGAAGCTGTAGGCATCCTTACATCCCTACATAAGCCAAAAGAAGTCTTTTGAAGAACTCCTGAATTAAAAAAAAAAAAATCTACCGGCACTATAGTTCAGAGTTGAGTTCTCTTTCTTGCTAGTTAAAAAGGGCTTCGTCTTCCATTAAAACTATTAATACTTTATTCTTAAACAGCAGCTTTAATATGGACATTAACACCCATCACACCCTGTCCTGTCACCCTGGGATGTAGCTACTCTCCAAGGATAAGAAAGAGCAGATGACGTCATTCATTTTTCAACAAATGGAGAGGGGCAGGCTGCTACTTTTTTTTTTTTTTTTTAATGCATGGGCTGGTAAATGTATATGTTTCCTTATCTTCAAGTTCTAGCATCATTTTAATGTTAAAAGCAAAACTTTGGAACCTTAATTTAAAGCTTTGCATAAATTGCTTATGTAAGACATGACACATTTTTGTATATGATTTTCTTATAGCTTTTTGTTTCTTTCTTTTCATTACCCTCCTGTTCCTGGTCCCTCATCATCCCCATTCCTTACTGCTTCCTCTTTATTCAGTGGTCGGTTCTGTGCCCGTGCAATGTCTTTGCCGAGGTTTAGAGCTTGATTGTGATGAGACCAATTTACGAGCTGTTCCATCAGTTTCTTCAAATGTGACTTTAATGTAAGTAGAAAAGAATGGCTTCATCCTGACAGCCAGAACAGCCCCTGTAAAATTGTATCATAATTCAGGTGTAATTGTCATTATTAATAATGCCTTGTCACTTAAGATGATATCATTGTTCCTTGGTCAATTATAATTATTGCTGATATTTATTTGCATTTATTATATGATAGATCTGACTCTAAATTATTCTATATGTTCACTTATTTAGCCCCTCATAACAATCTTATGACGTATTTAGTATCACCACATTTTATCTAAACAAAAGATGCAATCAAGTGTATGTGCTGGGCTTCCCTGGTGGCACAGTGGTGGAGAGTCCGCCTGCCGATGCAGGGGACACGGGTTCGCGCCCAGGTCCGGGAAGATCCCACATGCTGCGGAGCGGCTGGGCCCGTGAGCCATGGCCGCTGAGCCTGCACGTCCAGAGCCTGTGCTCCGCAATGGGAGAGGCCACAACAGTGAGAGGCCCGCGTACTGCAAAAAATAAATAAATAAATAAAAATACCTCTCAAATAAAATCTCTTTAAAAATTTTTAAATGATATTATGAATACAAGAGTGACATCATGAAGCAAAATGTTTCCTGAAAGCTAGTGTTAAAGTAAATAAAGTTTATAATTATTCATATTGTTTTTAAAAGTAAAGAAAAAACCTTTAAGTAAGAACCAAAATTTACATTTATTTCAGGTCACTCAAGTGGAACTTAATAAGGAAACTTCCTCCTGATGGCTTTAAGAAGTACCATGATCTTCAGAAGCTGTAAGGAAAATTTTAATTCTTAGTATTGAATTGACTAACATTTTTGGCATATCTGTTTCTTCCCACTTCTGCAGAGACAAACACTGCACCACTGCTTAAGTCTAATCCCTCTTTGGGGAATTATTTAGCCATTGGCTGGAGACTACCAGGTAACATTTTTTTTCCTGAGTAATTCTAGAAGCTATCCTAGAAAAATCTCAGATACCTATCCCCAAAGAAACCAGAGTACGTGTGCTATGAACCCTCCGACCACACTCCCCCTAAGTGAAGATACTCAAGAGGTTTTACGCTCTGCATTTCAATGCCCATCTTACAGAAAGATGTAATGACTCCTTACCAGAGCTGCCCTCAAGATTAGATAGAGAAGGGACTTCCCTGCTGGTCCAGTGGGTAAGGCTCCACGCTCCCAATGCAGGGGACCCAGGTTCGATCCCTGGTCAGGGAATTAGATCCCACATGCTGCAACTACAGATCCTGCACGTGGCAACAAAGATCCCCTGTGCTGCAACTAAGACCTGGCACAGCCAAATAAATAAATAAATATTAAAAAATAAAAAAGATTAGGTAGAGAAGAATTTTCTTCCATATGTTAGCAAATTCAATCTCTACCTAAGATAGAAAGTCCTTGTGGTTTGAAACCTCCAAGCACGTTTTTTAGGGACTTAATTCCATTTTCACATCTGCCTCATTGGTTTAGTTTTATCTGAAATGCTAGCTTCTCTTCACTCTAAGATTACCTATGTACTCACAGAATCCATAATGGCCCAGGGGATGGTTAACTGTTATTTAGGTCAACTTTGTGGCTAAATCGTATTGTCATAGGCTTAAACTGTTGGGTTTAAATATTCTGTGCCTGAATCACACTATCTAGAAAACGCCTCAGAATTCCCAGTTTCATTTTCACACCTACATTGGTTTGGGATTTGTTTTTACACTAGAGACCCCTGGTATACAGATATCATCTATCTGTACTTTTTCTTTAAGATAATAGTGATAGAGCAGAATCAGAAGAAAAATTTATCCACTTTGTTTGATGAAATGTTCTCAAAGCTCAGATTACCTGCAGAAAAATATTTCACATCAGAAAATTAAATTCTAATAAAAATGACTTTTCAGAACTGTATTCTAGACATTTATCAATCGAGAAGAGCTTTTCAAAATTAAACCTGATACACAAACTTCAAGAGGATACTTCCTTACTTTATTTTCTGATTTCTGGAGTAGGAAGAATTTTTCTGGTCTGTAGCACCACCTTATGTCCACATGGTTTAAAAGGAGTCGGGGCTTCAACTCTAAACATCAGGATTCAATAGTTTAGCAATTTTACACAGTGAACATTGAATTAATTCTTGAACAACCAATTTGTTCCAAGTAATAGATCAAAATAGCCTAATTACCAAAAAAGTTCTAATTGGTGATTAGAGATGTACTTTGGCTCCACCTCCAGGCAATATAATCTATTGCTTACTGGAAAATTACAGTAGTTAGAAATAAATGAATAAATACTTGTCAAAGTTTTTCTGTATATTAGTGAGAAAGATGCATTGCCTAGTAAACGATTGGACCACAGCGTGTTCTGTGAGAGTGTTAGGTGTATAACAAACTTAACATTTTACAATCAAAGTTAGGTTTCTTGCATGCTGGAGAAATAGGGACTCTCCTTTAGTCAAAATTTCTAATTAACTGAGAGCTAGCTCATACTGGTTTATTCCTTATCACTCCTAAAATCTGTGAAAATTATACATAAACTCAGCAAACCCTGAAGAACAATGGTGACCTGCATCAGCAGAAGAAATAAGACTTGAAGCCCTTACTTTTGCCCTCGTTCACAATCTGGGGCCAGTGTACGTAGATGTGCAGAGCTTAAATGGGTGTGTGGGATGCAACAGCTTGTGCTCCAGGTTCTGTTTCCTTTGACCTCCTGTTAACTCCAGGTCCAACCTCCATCATGACCTCAGTGAACTCCGCAGCCAGCATACTTCCTTGGCCTTCCAAGCTAATTTATCTTCTTCTAGACCTGATCCTTTTTTGTTGTTTGTTTTTTAATATGAAAACCAAGTGTTACTGTTTTTACTTCTTGTTCCTGGAAATTTTCTTTTAGCAAAAATTATACTTCTGGTTTTGGAAGTTTGGGGACTCTTTCAGGCTAAAAATAAGATACCAATGTATGCTTCCCCTAAAACTTGTTTCACCCTCTACATTCTGGAATATTGTCGATCTTCTCAGTCGACCTGATTCTTTCTATTTCTGTTTTTCTCTTTTGTCATATATATTCTTGGTAAGTTTCCTCAAACCATTTTTGGAGCGAAACTTAGGTGTCAAATTAATACAATTCAAGTTGGCTTGCTTGGCCAGTTTGTGGTTTACATGGAATATGGTTTGGGGTCTTAACAATGTCACAACCTTGTAGTTTTGCCAACACTGTGTTGAATACTGTCAAGTTTGTAGAATTATAGCAAAAAGTGTTAAAAATTTTAAAAGGCTTCTAGCCTTGTTTGATTAGTGAGTGCATTACCATACACTAAAACTGAAGTTTCACTCACTAAAAATTCAAACATTAAATTTTAGCTCTCATGTGTCTACCTTTATAACTGAAAGTTCCAAATAAAAACTAGCCTAATCATATGTGAACTTAATCAAGAAACAAAATGACATGATACCCAGCTCTGCTAAATTATTTTGTTATGTTTATCTTTTTTAATTTTTAAGAATTTTTTGACATTTCCTCTTTCATTTTTTAAAAATTTTTATTGAAGTATAGTTGATTTACAATGTTGTGTTCATTTCAGGTGTACAGCACAGTGATTCAGTTATACATATATGTATAAATATATGTATTCTTTTTTGACATTCTCTTCCATTATAGGTTATCACAAGATATTGTGGTAAAATACGGACAACATAAAATGTACTGGCTTGACCATTAGTGTACGTTCAGAGGCCTTACATACACCCGCATCTTTGCAGGGCTATCACCATCATCCATCCGCAGAACTCTCTTCATCTTGCAAAACTGAAACTCCATTTCCTTACGTTTTCCTTTTAATAATCATTTTCACAGGTGCCTGCAAAACAATAAGATTAGATCCGTATCTGTCTATGCTTTCCGAGGACTCTACAGTCTTACTAAACTGTAAGTACCAACACCAATTAGTCTGCCCGTCCATGGTGGCCTGCCAGCCCGACCCATCCCACCCAACACGGCCCTCCCGCCCACGACAGTGCCCACGGGACGAGCAGACAGTGGACGGTGCAGCACAGCATTGGGGCCAAGGGCATGGGACCCTGAGTCACACGGGCTGCAGTCCCAGTCCTGACCTCACTACTCACTGGGTGTATGAACTTGAGAACTTAGTTTCCTTTCTAAGCATCAGCTCCCTCTACCGTAAAATGCAAACTACAACAGTACCTACCTCAGGATTGTTGTAAGGAACGAATGAGAAAATCCGTGGGAAGAGTTGGGCACACTGTGCCGGGCACATAGTAGAAACTCAATATACATTAGCCGTGGTGACGGGAATGAGGATTGAATGAACTTTATCAACATGAGAAAGCCTGGTGATGATTAAAATTTATGAAGGAAAAAACCCAAAGACTTCTCCAGTTACTCTTTTCCCACTAATTCTTTTACAAATACATAAAGCATTATAAGTTTAAAAGAACAAAGCTTTTTTTAAAAAATTATGGTAAAACATATATAACAAATTTGCCATTTTAATCCTTTTTAAGGGTTTCGTTCAGTGGCGTTCAGAACATTCACACTGTCGTACAACTGTCCATCTCCAGAACTATTCACCTTCCCAACTAAGACTCCACACCCACTAAACACTAACTCCCCAAGGCCCCTCCCAGCCCCTGGCACCCACCATGGTACTGTCTGTCTCTATGAATCTGACTACTCTAGGGGACCTCACAGAAGTGGAATCAGGTAATATTTTCCCTTTAGTGTGAGGCCTTTTTCATCATGTCTTAAACTTAGCATAATACCTTCAAGTTTCAGGCATGTTGTAACATATATTAGAATTTCCTTCCTTCTTAAGACTGAATAATAGTCCATTGTGTGTGTGTGTGTGTGTGTACATATATATATATATATATATATATATATATATATATATATATATATAAAATACGCCACATTTTCTATATTCATTCCTTGATGGATGGACATTTAGGTCGTTTCCACCTTTCGGCTATTGTGAATAATGCTGCTATGAACGTTGGTGTACAAATATTTGAGTCTTTGCTTTCCATTCTTTTGGGTGTACGCCCAGAAGTGGAATTGCTGGGTCATATGGCAGTTCTACATTTGATTTTCTGAGGACCCACCATACTGTTTTCCACAGCATCTGCACCACTTTACATTCTCATCAGCAACGCACAGCGTTCCAATTCTTCCACATCCTCAACAACCCTTGCTATTTTCTGGGATTTTTGTTGTTGTTTTGTGTTGGGTTGTTTTTGATAACAGCCATCCTTATGGGTGTGAAGTAGTATCTCATTGTGGTTAAGAGCTAAGCTTTTTAAAATAGTCTTTCTCAAAGTTCCATTCCATTTCAGCTGCATTTTACCAGGCAGCTGAAACTTACCACCTAGAAGTTATTGAATGGAAATATAACCCCAAAAATCACATTAATAAACAACTCCCTGTATTTCTATTTCTGGCCCCTTGCCTTCTATCCTACCCCAGTTTTTACTCCTTAACCCAAAAAACTGTTTCTGGTCGGATTCCTCACTGGTTGTATCAGAGTTTGGGGTTGAGTCAAGAAGGCCACCTAATCGTTTACTAGCAGAGAAGGTCACCGGGGACCCAAAGTCTTAACAGTAACCCCTGTAGCTGCGTCTATCCCTTCACTGCTCTTTCGTGTCTTAGCAAATTACTCAAAGTCAGTACTGGACTCCTCCTCATCATGCTTCTGCCTGCCTTTCTCTACAGCCTCTCACAAATCTATTCAAAACTTGCTGAGCAACATCTGCCTGGTTTAAGGTTCAATGGATGTGCAGGAGGCTCTTGAAAGACAATACAGCCTGGAGAGTAAACTTAAGCGTCTTCCATCTGCTCCTTGGTTTTTTCCTGGCACGAGAATATTGTCTGGCTGTTAAAATGTCACACGGTTCTTGTCTTTCATGGGTAAACATCAGATACTGCTCTTCATTCATCCATAGACACTCATTACCCCTCACAGTGTGCAAGGTCTTCAGCGAGACACCGTGTGGGGCATAGAAAGACAAGTCAGACCTACTGCCTTCCAGCTCCTTATGACCCAGTATTTCAGGTAGAACCCTGTGCTTCCATCGGGGAGAGGCACCCGCTCGCTCTCTGGAAGCTTACAGTCTACAGTGGGGAAACAATGCCAACGTACACACAGCAACTAGAGAATGGCAAGGGAGTTTACTTAACTAAGACTTAAACCTATGTTGTTCAGACCACAACTGCTAAGATGATTCCCTAAAAGGAGTGATTATTTTGGGTCCAGAGAAGTGAAGGATGACTCTGAAAAATGAAGCGGATGGGGCAAATCAGACAGCACAGGGCATGGGGAGTGGATCAAGTACCTTTCTAGAGGATTTCTAGTGGCTCTTAAGGGAAACCCTGAGGTGTTCAGGGCAAGTGTTGAAGAGATTCTTAACATCTTCCTGTGCCCAACTGGGGCTCCAGGCTTGCAAGGGAAGGAAGTGGCTCTAATATGGGGCCTTATCCTTTGCTACCCCCAAGAAAAGTCAAATCTGATGGGGAAGGGGAGATTCCTAGAAGGACAGATTTTACAGGATGTCAGCTCTAAGATCTGTCAGAGTAGCAAAAAGAGAAATCAGTGTGGTCCGTGTATCAGGGGAAGAGGAATTTGAACAAATACTTGCATGAGGATCATAGTCAATGAGGAAAAAGAACAGGAAAGAAGTTGAAGTGGGAGGTTGAACAGAGACCTCATTCTACTAATATGCACCAAGTGTTCCTGACATGCCTGGCTCAAATGTTCAACAGCCCAGTGAATTAGGTACTGGTGTTATTTCCGTTTTAGAGTTGGGGAAACTGAGGATTTCTGAAGTTGCTGTTTGTTTCAGGTCACACTATTAACAAGTAGCAAAGCCAGGAACCAAACTGTCTGACAGCAGATTCAGAGCCGTGAGTTGCTGCATTAGAGAAACTGAGACAAAAATAAACACGCAAGACAATTTCTCTGCCATTTTAAGACAAAACGGAAGGAAAGGAATTTTGCACACATTTGAGTCCAATACTTTTGCTACCATTGTTAACCTTAGGTATTTTGAGAGTCTCACCTCCACTTTACCAAACCAAAAGGACAAAGTTAAGTGGAATTAGAGTTTTCCAACTATTTCCCTTTCTTTACCAGCTTCTGTTGGGCTGTGTGTGGTTGTGTTTGTGTCCAAAAGTTTTCTTCAGAACAAAAAGAAAAAAGGCCACATAAAGACTCTAAGGCCGGGGCTTCCCTGGTGGTGCAGTAGTTAAGAATCTGCCTGCCAATTCAGGGGACACGAGTTCGAACACTGGTCCAGGAAGATCCCACATGCCGCAAAGCAACTAAGCACACGTGCCACAACTACTGAGCCCATGTGCCACAACTACTGAGCCTGCCAGCCACAACTACTGAAACCCGCACACCTAGAGCCCATGCTCCGCAACAAGAGGAGCCACCGCAATAAGAAGCCCGTGCACCGCAACGAAGAGTAGCCTGCGCTCACCACAACTAGAGAAAACCTGCACGCAGCAACGAAGACCCAAAGCAGCCAAAAATAAATAAATAAAATAAATAATTTTTTTAAAAAATAAATAAGGCCTCTATAAAAGAAGGGAGGTGATTTTGAAAGTTGTTAAAAGGCTTGTGCTTGCTTTTGGAAGAAAACAAAGAAATAAACACGTAAGAGATCAGTATAACAGAAGGAAGAGTTGGTTCACTCTGCAGAAGAGTGAGAAGTAAAGTCGGGTCAAAGTACAATGGGTCTGACTCTCCAGCAAGGAATTCAGTGTCTTTTCTCCCGAGCAGGTCCATGCCTGCCTCCAGGGGCATCTCCCGCATCCCCTCACAGCCTCTTCACCGTGACCCCCCACCTTGTCACCATCACACCTCTCACCTTTGCATAAGCCATTTCCTCTGCCTGGAATCACTCCCACCCACGCTTTGCTTTGTGAATGATACACCTCATCCAAGGCTCTTCTCAACTGAGCCTCCTTTCTTTTTCTTTTCTTTTTTTGTAATTAATGTTCATTGGAATATAGTTGCTTTACAATGTTGTCTTAGTTTCTGCTGTACAGCAAAGTGAATCAGCTATACGTATACATACAGCCCCTCTCTTTTGGATTTCCTTCCCATTTAGGTCACCACAGAGCACTGAGTAGAGGTCCCTGTGTCCTACAGTAGGTTCTCATTAGTTATCTATTTTATACACAGTATAATGTATATATGTCAATCCCAATCTCCCAGTTCATCCCACGCCCTCCTTTCCCCCTTGGTGTCCATACGTTTATTCTCTACGTCCATGTCTCTATTTATGCTTTGCAAATAAGATAAGATGTGGTACATATATACAATGGAATATTACTCAGCCATAAAAAGGAATGAAATTGTGCCATTTGCAGAGACGTGGATGGACCTAGAGACTGTCATACAGAGTGAAGTAAGTCAGAAAGAGAAAAACAAATATCGTATAAATGCATATATGTGGCATCTAGAAAAATGGCACAGATGAACCTATTTGCAGGGCAGGAATAGAGACCTCTTTCTTTAACACTCCCTGTCCCCTCTCCCCTCCAAGCTCTGCTTCCCCAGTCCCAGCAGAGGCCGGCACCTCCTCCGCTGAAAAGTCAGAGGAACTGTATTTCTTGTTCTTTTCCCTCTGCTGCTGCAATAACTACCTGCTCACATGCTGTCTTCTACTAGATGCAAAGCCCCTCAGAGAAAGTGATTCCACACCTAACACAATGCCGTAGCTTAGGGGCTCAAAACAATTTGATGAATAAATGAATAGACAGAGTGAGTGAGGGATTGGCTGATGGTTGGTTGATTATTGGGAAATGAAAAACTAGACGTTAAAAGGTAAGTGATAAAGAACTTTCAGGGCTCTGAAGGCAGGGAGATGGCCTGATGAGAACAACATATAAGAAAATTTAAGATGGACGATTATTGTTCTTCCTTTGCTTGTTATAAGATATCAAGAAGGTATCAAATTTACTGTAGTTATTTCTCTTTTTTCAGGTATCTCAGTCATAACAGAATAACCTTCTTGAAGCCGGGTGTTTTTGAAGATCTCCACAGACTAGAGTGGCTGTATGTTTAATTTATGTGGCATTTTATAGTACTAGTCTTTATGTTCGAAAAATATGTAAATGAACCCATTTTTTTCTTCTGGCTGGCAGGATAATTGAAGAGAATCATCTCAGTCGAATTTCCCCACTAACATTTTATGGACTTAATTCTCTTATTCTCCTGTAAGTACTAAAAATTTATGCAAATATTTCAACTGAAGGAAAAGGCATGAATAAAAATGACTGCTTTGGGTTTAACAGCATGACATTTGGAATTAAAACGCTAAAAGGGAATTTTCAACTAAAAACCATCTCCTAGTCATATCCTATGAGGCTATTTTGTAGTTGTAACAGTTTTATAAGATCTTCCATTTTCTAGAATGTCAGCCCATCAAAACTGAACACAGTCCCACTGCCATGTTTTATTGAAATATTCTTAAGCACACCAGTACTATCCTATATTAATCTTGGTAAAGAAAAATACGTTTGTTTAAAATCACCTCCTTTTCAGTATCCACTACTGAAGGGCACAGGACTTTTCTTCAGTTGCTGATGTTACTGCTTCCTCCATATGATGGCTACCGTTTGTCTAATTTTATTACTAAGAAGCACTTAAATATATCAAGACTTACAGAAAAAAATTTGAGTGAGAAGACAACGAACTTAGTAGATGTTCACGGCTTCATAAGAATAATGATAAAACCACGTCTGACTTCAGTTGAGAAAAGAAACAGAAAAATGAGACTCCTTTTTGTTTCTCTTTTTCAGAGCACTGATGAACAACGTCCTTACCCGCTTGCCTGACAAACCTCTTTGTCAGCACATGCCCAGGCTGCACTGGCTGTAAGTTGCTATATCTCCTCTTCTTTAAAATGTTTATTGAAATATAGTAGTTGACTTACACTGTTGTGTTAGCTTCAGGTGTACAACAAACTGATTCACTTATACATATACATACATCCACTCTTTTTAGATTCTTTTCCCATATAGGTCATTACAGAGTATTGAGTAGAGTTCTCTGTGCTATACAGTAGGTTCTTATTAGTTATCTATTTTATATATAGTGGTGTGTATATGTCAATCCCAAACTCTTAATTTATCCCTCCCCCCCTTTCCCCTTTGGTAACCATAGTTTGTTTTCTATGTCTGTGAGTCTCTTTCTGTTTTGTAAATAAGTTCATTTGTATCGTTTTTGTAGATTCCACATATAAGTGATATCATATGGTGTTTGTTGCTTTCTGACTTACTTCACTTAGTGTGATAATCTCCAGGTTCATCCATGTTGCTGCAAATGGCATTATTTCATTCTTTTTATGACTGAGTAATATTCCATTGTATATATGTACCACATCTTCTTTATCCATTCCTCTGTTGATGAATATTTAGGTTGCTTCCATCTCTTTGCTATTGTAAATAGTGCTGCTATGAACATTGGGGTGCATGTATATTTTCAAATTAGAGTTTTCTCCAGATATATGCCCAGGAGTGGGATTCCTAGATCATATGGTAGTTCTATTTTTAGATTTTTAAGGAACCTCCCTACTGTTCTCCATAGTGGCTTCACCAATTTACATTCCCACCAACAGTGTAGGAGGGTTCTCTCTATCTCTTCTTACAGAAGACAACTAACTTTTCTGGTTTTGCCTAGTTCATTTTGGATGTCAGGTTTTTTCAAATGGCAGTTGTTAATATTTTTAGCATGATTTTCTTATTAAACATCCTTATTATCTAAACTAACTCCTCTAAACTCTTACCAAAATAAAACATCTCCTAAAAACAAAATATACTTTGGAGGCAGGAAGAAGGAAGACAGAAGGGATGTTATGATATCTATATAACATCACCCCTTCCCCCTGTCAGTCTGTTCACCTGTTCATTTGATACAGAGAGACTAAGCCACTTTAGTTTCATTGCTAAATTCTGTGTAACAAGAATATGATACTTAGACTTTATTTTTGAAGTCTCATCACAACAGAATATGTTCCACAGAGTTTTTCACACAGTAGTTTTGTTTGTGGTAATTAGCATCACTCTACCTATGCAGAACTCAATTACCCAGTAAATGTGTCTATTTAAAATACAGGCAAAAATGAAGAAATAAATCCAAAATATTTATTTAAATGTTCAGTCAATAACCTGCATATACTCTATATATGAAAATTCCCTCTGTCTTTTACTTGTAGGGAATTCCCAAAAATTTGGTCGTTGGAGTTCTAAGCTCACAACAGACTAGAAGAGCCAACTTGAAAGTAGGAGGGGCAGTTAGAAACGTTGATTTTAGTAAGTAACAATTAGCAACCTGATAATAAAGCAGGAGCAAGACATGCGATAAAAAGCAGACAGAGTAACTCAAAACACACTAGTTTGGAACCATCTAGGGGAAGAGAAACATCCCCCAAATCATTAGTAAGTCCAGAGGGCATCTTAATATGACAGTATAGTATCCTCAGTAATGACGAACTAAGTCATCAAGGAAAGGGCAAACTAAGTGCAATATCCTTTGTGGTGATTAAATTTGGGCTCAAAAGAATTCATTAATGATTATTACATGCACAGTGATCCAAACTTAGTAATGAAGTAAAATTGATTAATATTTATGTGAGTAAATTAAAAATTCATGCATTGAGACCAGAAGCAAATGTGGGAGATTTTATGCCCATACAATAAGAAATCTTTCCTTTGCTTTTAAAAAGGCAGCCAAATGTATATTTCAGATCAAAATAAAAAATGATTAGGATTTATAACTAAAGACGTGGACTTTTTAAATTTTTGTTACTAAAATTATAATCTTTAAATTTTAGCTATCCAAAACAACTCACTCCACATGCATCCCTGAGAGTGAATGTTGTCCCAATTTTAATTCTAGTAATAATTTTTGCTTTATAAGAATTCACTTTTTTAAATTAATTACAATATCTTTACTTTGCACATGAACTTTCATTTAGCAAAGTATAAACTAGAAAATCTGTTGGATGTGTCGGCAAACATTTGTTTAACTATGGTTAAGTAGAAAAATACAAATAAAACAAAAAGAGATATGACAGCCCAGAAGAATATATTTGCAAGATATACAACAGACGACAGATTAAAACCTTTAATATCGTTCTTTCAAAGCAATAAAAAATACTATAAACACCACACTAAAAGATGTGAAATTCAAAAAGGAAGGAATATAACTAATAAATAAGCATATGAACAGATGGGGCAATAGCCAAAGATGAGCTAAAGAGCAAGAGGGTAAAGTAAACTTTTATCTGGGGATGAGACAAAGCAAGTTTATATATAGGCAGAAGAAGCTAAGAAGCTAAGAATTTGTAAACATGAAAAACAGTAAGGATGCATTATGGAGCAAGGTCCTGGAAGCCATGGAAAGGATGGACAAATAAGGTGGGATACACACACAGGTGCAATAAAGATGAATGCACCTGCCCTGCTTCAATCGACATGGCACAATTTCAAGATCATAATATGAAGTATAAAGAAAAAGTCACTGAAGGATGCCTATTATATATGACAATTCAATTCCAACAATGCTGTGCTGAAGCTGTAGACAGCCTCAAGACAATATTGCTCCCACTCTACCAATGAGAAAGAACTTTACAATCTACACAGTCTTAATTTTCTCCAGCCTGTCAGTCATAAGGCAAGCAGGTAAACTGAATTCTAAGGAGTGACCAAGAGAGACGGGACATATACAGTATTTCACCTTTGGCAGAGCACAAGGTGAAGAGTTGACCCTCATAGAGCAGGTACAAATAAAACTGCTAAAATTTTAATAAACCTGTAAAGGTTAAGTGTGGGCTAGTGTAACCCTTTGGAATACTGGGAATCACACACTCAAGGGATTCAGCTATTCCTAACAGCCTCTTTTTCTCTGGCCTCCACCAGCTCATGGAGAAAGCTGGGAGTAATTAAGGAAACCAGACAGAGTCTTTGGTGGCATGCAGGCACAAACCCCACCTTCTCCCCTAGACTCTTCCCTCTTAGGAAGCATAAACTTTACACCATGGGGAGAGGGACAGAAGATCTTCCTGCAGCCAGGGACTGTGCATAGATCCACTGCTTCCAAAGGAGCGGTATCAGCCAAAGCTCTCTACTCCAGCAATAGGGGCAAATAAACCTCTCCAGCCCAGGATCCTGCACTGTTGCAAAGTGGGTTAGGGCTTCTGGGGCATGTGGGACAACAATGCTGAGAAAGCCCCATCCCAGAAAGAGCAAGAGAAACAATCCTTGTCAAATTATAAAACAATCAACAGAACTAGGCCCAGAGATAACTCAGATGTTACAACTACCAAACAAGGAAAGTAAAATACTTATGATTAATCAGTTAAATGATATAGTGGGAAAGGTGGGCAAAACATGCACACATGGAAAATGTCTGCAAACAGATGGAAGCTTTAAAGAGAATCAGAGAATTACTTCAACAGGCTGAACACAGCTAACAAAAGAATCAATGACCTTGAAGATAGGCCAATAGAAAGCTTTCATTTGAATCAAAATGAGAACGGAGCATAAAATAAAGATAGAACAGAGAATCCAAAAGTTACAGGATAATATAAAAGTGTCTCAAAATGCATTAAAGTGGTCACAGAAAAAGAAGAGAAGGACAACAGGACAGAAGATGTTACCAAAAAAAACTTGAGTCTGCTCACCAGACACACAGCAAAGCCAATCTACTGGCACCAGATTGTGGTGAAGGAAAGTACAGCATATATTGCAGGTGCCAAGCAAGGAGAAGGGACAGCTCATGCTCAAAAGACCCAAATTCCCTGATGGTTTTCAGGGAAGGGTTTTTAAAGGCAGTGTGAGGAAGGGAACTGCAGGGTGTGTGATCAGCTCGTGCACAATTCTCTGACTGGTTGGTGGTGAGGTAACAGGGTGATGTTATGGGAATCTCAGTCATCAACCTTCTGGTTCCAACAAGCCTGGGGTCTACATGCTGGTGATCAGCATGCTATTAACTTCCTCCACCTGGTGAGGGTTTTAGTGTCTGCAAAACAACTCAAGGATATGGCTCAGGGTATTATCTATTGCCCTTGAGGAGGAACTAAAGGACCCTGAATTTGTTTTATGGCTAAACTATTACTATTTTGTCTTACTTGACTATTTTCCTTTGTTTCACCATTTTCTCACTTCTCTGATTAAATCTGCTCTTTGGAACTCAGGGGAGGCCTAGGAGGCTAAAGCTTTTCTACAAACAAGAGGTGGGGGACATAGGGTCCTGCTCATTTTTCAAAGAAATATCTGAAGAGATAATGACCGAGAATTTTCTAAAATGATGTAATACAACAAACCAAAAAATATCTAAGAACCTCAGAAAAGAAAACAAGCATAAGTAGAAAAGAAAAAAAAAACTGGACAAATCATAGTCAAACTGCTGAAAACCAAAGATAAAGAAAAGCAAAGAAAAAAGCTTGAGGCAACCAGAGAAAACAGAGATATTCAAGCTGTAAAACGAAGATAAGAAATGCAGCACTAATTTTTTTTAAAAGATGGAGGGGCTGTGTTAACATTGGAAAAAAATAGCCTTCTGAACAAAGACTATCACCAGGGATAAAGAGAAATATCACAATGATACAGGGCTCAATTTGGCAAGAGCCACAATAATCTTAAGTGAGTAAGCAGTTTCAAAGGAATAAAGTGAAACCATAAAACTATAAAGAAAAATAGCCTGGCATCAAGAGATGTCATTTAAAACTAAGAAATCTACCAATATGTGGATATTTGATATTCCTAAGGTGAATATTAATAAATAGCATATAATTGATCAAAGTCCTATGGTGAGAGAGATGAAAGAAAAGGCAGGAAGACAATATATACTAATTTCATCATTTCTTATAATAGGAAATTGATAAGTGCTATTGTTATTCTCTAAGAAAGAGAAGATATGGTGTATTGGGTGAAGTTATAATTATAAAGGTTACCAATAGAATATACAAACCTTTTTCAAAGTTAGAAGAAATAAAAATTTTAAGCCATTTGTTGAAAGATTTTTTAATCTATAAAACCATATAATAATATTTTTAAATAGCAGACTAAGTTAAGATACATTAGTCAGATCGATAAACATAAGTGGGCTAAAATTACCCACTAAAAAGAAAAACAGATTTTCAAGTTGGATTACAGAGCAAAACCTAACTCAGTACTATGTACAAAAAATCCAGCTGTAACTAAGGGATTAAGAAAGATTAAAAATAAAAGACTGCTCAAAAGTATGCCATGTAAATGCAAACCAAAGAATGCAGGCATCATTTTTTATCGAAGTAGGTAGAAGTTTGGCCAATTTGCATTAAGCAGTACAAAGAAGGACATTTAAATGCTATAGTGTGCAGTTTCCAATATAAGATGTTATATTAGGAGTATATATATGCACCAAATAGATTCATATAACAACCAAAACAAAAGAAAAATAGACATACATAAGCGGTAAGAAATAATAATCCACCTCTTTCAGTCCATGAAAGATCAAGGAAAATCAAAAAAAAGGATATGGGGAACTAAATAACATAGTTAACGAATTAACTCTAACTGGTACATATCAAAGCGCAAAGTCCCTTCTCGATAACAGAACAGATTTATTTGGGGCGGCAAAGTGCCCAGCTAAAATACTACATTCCCAGACTTCTCCACATCTAGACAGAGCCACGTGGCCGAGCCCTAACTAATGAGGAGGAAGACGTATAATGTGGAACTTCTGGGCAACCTCCTTAAAGAGAAACAGGCAGACCCTCCCTTTCTTTCCTTATCCAGAAAAGATGGATATGATGGCTCAAGCTTTAGCAACATCCTGGAACACAAAGACAAGGACCTGTGGACAGTGAATATGAAAGACCTTAGGTTTCTAACAACTTGGTAAAATTACCAGACTAGTCTTGGACTACCTAACCCTAGATTTTGTTGTTGTTGTTAAATCCTTGTGTAGTTATGCTGTTATAGTTGGGTCTCTGTTCTATGTACCTGTGCTTAATCTTAATAGATATAAACTGAAAGTGAAAAACGCCCAAAAAACATTCACCAGAATTGACCATGTATATTAGGACATACACGTTCACAAACAAAACTCAGAAAACGCGGGATTAGCCTATAGCAGAAGGAGGGTCATCTCATCCTGGGTGTAGGAGACCAGGTGCACATACAGGTAAATCACGGATGTCAGGCAGAAAGGCGAAGGCTTTCCCCTCCTTCATCACCTCAATTTTCTCTGTGAGATAGGAGCCAGAAAAGTACGGGAGGAAGTAGAGGGAGAGGAGATTTGCGTGTTTACAAAAAGCCCCTAGGGGATGAGAGAGGGAATTGAGAGGGCAGGATTCTTGGTGTTTTTATTTTCTGTTCTTGTTGTTCTTCAGATCCAAGAACCAAATTTTCATTTTCAGCCAGTTCTGCCATGTATAGAGGGAAACATAATGTGGTTAGATTCAGAGGATCATTAAGTTGGAAAAGTGATCCAGGCATTAAGTAAGCAAAACACCCCCTCAGGTCCATTAGAACTTGGAGCCCTTGCACAAGGAACAGATTTGTATGCCATACCCCTGCATATCAAGAACTAAAACCTCTAATTTTAGGAAGAAAGCCAAAGCAAATTCACAAATAAAGATTAAAATAAACTCAACATTGAATTTAACAATTTAATCAAAAGTCCCTAGTTTATGCCTCTTACTGACTTTTACAAATAGTAAATTAATATTAACTTAAATATTTTTGCTACCTTAATAGAAAAAAAAAGTTACAGGTGTAACTAACAAGAAAGTAACATCATCAAGAAATTTTGTGAGGCTTAGGAGAACGTCACCCCCTGGTGGTAGATTCCTGGTAACAACAACAAAATAAGAAAAGGAAATAGAACAGTCTGTGTCAATGATAACCTTCGTTATGGAAGGCCAAATGCCTGGGCCAAGACTAATGATCAAAAAAAGATAGTACTACAAGTGCTTTATTTCCAGTTTAATAGAATAATAGAAGTTTTTCTTTAGAAGGGTGATCTAGAATCAAGATTTAAGATTTTAACACAACATTCCATATGTACAGAAATCCTGTCTACAAAAACCTTGTTATAGTATATGCCCTTCTCAGATCACTATAGTAAGAAGAAGCTTATTCTCTGGACACCATGGATTGTGAGCTTAAATTTGAAATGCTTTGTGTCCTTCAACAAGTAAATCTGATTTTGCAGTCTGATGCAACAGAGAAAAGCCCTATGCCTGACTTCAAATATATCTCTCTTCTTTGCTCTTCTCTGTGATAAATACACCCTTTTAGTCCATTGACTTGATTTCTAGAACCCTTACATGCTGGCCTTCCAGATCTTCCAGATAGACTTTGATTTGTCAGCATCCATTTTTATTGCAGTGCCAAAATAAAACTGACTGTCCCAGATACAGCCTCTCCAGCAGAAAAAACAGGCATGTCCATTAATGTTACTCATGTTTCCTGCATAGATTTTAGTAGGTGTGTCAGACTTCAGCTCATATATTTTAGTGGCAATTGTTCCTGAATGGCTTTACGTGGTGTGGTGACTGGTAAGCTAAGTGCTGGGGTAAAACGAGTAGATTTAAGAGCCAGCATCTGCTTCTGAAAGTGTATCCCTGAGCTCGGCTAACTCTGTTCTATGAACTTCCACCATAAACCCTACGACAAGATAAAAGACAGGCAATAGAAGAACGCCTTCATGAAAACCATGAAGCAGAGACAATAAAACATCAACTTTTTGACAAGTATGCTGCTCAGACCAGACTCCCGTTGGTGACCTAGCATCACACGTGGCAAGGGAGCTCAAGTCAGGTCTGCAAGCAGTGCCCTGAGTCGGGAGTGGAGAGCCAAGGGCAGCTGTGGGTCTCCCTCTGCACTGGCCTGTGTGGCCATATAATAAAGCAAGAAAGTATGTTCTCAGGGGTAAAAGGCTATGGAGAATTTTTTCTGGGAGTGTCTAGGCAAGGGAGGTAGAGGTTAAACACTGTTTTGCGGTAGCATCTTCTGCAGCAATAGTAGAATCTTCTGTGGACTGTAGCAGAGTCACGCCACTCAGAGAAATGCCAGTGGTACCTCTGGACGGGTGTTTAATGCGGATCACTACGTGCTTTCTGTTTATATAGCTGGTAGTTACCACAACAAAAGCTTTCCATGGGGCTTTTTTCATTCACTTCACATTCTTTAGGATACATATGTACCCACATGAACACCTCATACCGATGCAACTCAAAACATTTTTACTATTAACACAGAAAAAAAGAAACATTATATATAAATATATCATTTCGGCTATTATGTAAGTGGCTACACTTACATTATGTGAGAATCCCTATGAAATAAACAGTATGTGGGAAAATGATATTTTACTAGAAAACAAATCATTCTTAACCGACTGACTTTTGTGTGTGATTAAAATTTAGCTTTATCATTTTTTATTTTTATATTTCAGGGACTTTGAAGGCAACCATATCCATAATTTAAGGAATTTGACTTTTATTTCCTGCAGTAATTTAACTGTTTTGTAAGTAATGTTTTGTCCTTTTGAAGTACCGTTTTATCTCTTTACAAATAAAATGAATCATTTATGCGAACAGAATCTACCATAAACATGCATAGTAATTACAGCAAATGTTCCCCTCAACTTGAAGTTTTTTGAAAAGGAAGCACATTGGCAAAATTACTGAAGTTCAAACCAGGCATAACCACAGATTCACAACATACATGGGTCATCACAATGGTACTATCTTATGTGAGACCTGCTTTTCTCAACCTTACAAGTAAGACCCAATTTAATGGGAAAAAAATTTCTCATAAACCACCTAGAATCTGCCCTTGGATCTCAGTTTGAGAAACACCAAGTTAAAGTCCTAATCTATAAAAATTATTACTGCAAAGATTGTGGGGGAAATTAATTATAACTTTTAGAAACTGTAGAATGTTCACTTCCCTGAGGATGTAACTGCGGACACCAGGATAAACCTTAGAATGTTATCGAGTATAATTTCTCCTTATACTCCTCTCTGGCTTATTTTAAATTCAGGGTGCCTCTTCCATAACAGTGAGGGATACTGGGGCTTCCTTCAGTATAAAAGTATAACTGCCTCATTTGCAGTTTATTCTTCCAGAAGAGTATTTTTCAAATTGTGGGTTGAAACTCACAAGCAGGTGATGAAAGCAATGTAGTATGTCCCGAGCCACATTTTTAAAATGAAATAGTATAGAATTGAATTGAATTAAAACGTCAGAGTGCAATTCAGATGATTAAATGTATTGTTCCATGAATGTTGGGTTGTGTGGGTGTATGTTATGTCCCAAAGCAAAATGCATTTTCCTACTATCGGTTACCATGTGAAAAGTTTGAAAATCATCATACTAGAATATACAGGACCCCTGTGTATGGGCAATGCAATAGCTACCACTGACACAACAAAAATTTTTACCCAGTTATGCCCTCCGCCCCATTCCAGTGGGTTCAAAGCCACTGAAATGTGTGAACTTTTCTGCAGTGAGTTTAGCAGTCTTCAGATGCAGGATTCTATCAGTCATGCAAAACAGCTCATGGTAATTGCCCAAAGGAAACCAAATTGCACTTAAAGGACACAGGCCAAATAAATATCCAAAATATGTAGGCCTTCTTTTCTATTCTACTTGTATTTGTTTTTAGACAACCCTCTGTATGAAGAAATCATTCTTGAGTTTCCTCTTGTCAGGTGCTTGTGCTTTTCTGGTCCAAGGATGCTGGGAGAAAGTGGTAATGGTTTGGAGTGCTGAGAGGAAATAAATACTTAAGGATGGGACGAGGCCAGCTTCCAGGCATGTCCCACGATGCCTCAAGAACTGGAAATCTTTTAAAGGTTTCCTGTGAGTTAGTCCTTTATGCTATCTCATAACACGACATCAGGGCAGAGATGAACTGTCAGGACTTACAGTCTCATTCAGCATCCCAAACTAGAGATCTTCTGAGTTGGTCCAGCTTGAAGTAGACCTCCTGCAGCATCTCCACCCTAAATCACATCAACTGCCCAATGTGCACCAGTGCTATTGTGTGGGAGGTATTTTGTTCAACAGACACACCATGAAGCCTACAGAGGCGACCCTAAGACAGCTCCCTGGGCTGAACCTCAGTCTGTATTCTCAGGAGTCGAGGTTTTCACTCTTCCCCTGTGGAGCTCTTCCCTAAATCACTTAGAACTTTGAACACTATTTTACTTTTATCATCATTGAAAGATCTGGGAAATTTAAGATTAAAGTTATTACAGACTGGGTAATTTATGACGCTACTTCAACCTCTCTTGATGTGAAAAGTGCACTCCACGGAATTATCTTTGTTTTTGTAGGCTGTTAATCTCATCTCCAATAATTCACCTATCAGTTACCTCTGGAAGCTACAACATCCTTTTCTTTTTACTTTCAGGGTAATGAGGAAAAACAAAATTAATCACCTCAGTGAAAATGCGTTTGCACCGCTCCAGAAACTAGATGAATTGTAAGCTCGATTACACATATATTGATAAGAATTTTCTTTCTACTGTTCCAGTTCATAGTTGTCACACGTATACATTTTTATACATTTAAGAAAGATTAATTTTTCTCTCTTCCTAGCACTATTTCTGCATACCTTGAGCCACAAAGGAATTCTGATAGTTTAAAAAATATGTGTAAAGGAAAACTATAAAATAAATATTTGAGGAAAGTAAGGTAAAGGAAACATAGCTGTGGAGAAAGAATAAAGTCTGGGGAGATCAATAAATAAAATACATCTTGCACCACTCTAACCCACTGCTGGAGAGGGAGAGCAAATTTATCTTTAAGTTTCCTGGAGAGTTAGGATTTAAAAACCAGGAGATAAAAAGACACCACTCTGCTGATTCTGAAACCAAAGGATAATCTTGGATCCATAAGGAAATTAGACACTACCATGGGCAACATCCCAGACTGTAATAATGGAAAAGAGAGCTATTTATAATGTCCCTTTTTTAAGATCAATGACACAGTTCCAAAGGACATTAAGACAACTCTCTGATAACTCAAAGCCTGTGGTCCAAGCACATAGGAGCTGATTGTCCAAATAAAACATACACAGGACAATAAATGAAGTACAGTTCCTTCAGACAGTTTTTTACCATTAATTTCTTCAATTGGGTTTTTGCTAAAGTTTAGGCTAGCCACCAGTTTGATTTTGTGAGTTCTAGAAAGAATCTGGAGAATGGACAGAAGATACATGTTTGACAATTAACTGGGCAGAACTTTGATTCATTAAAATTTGTCCATAAAAGTTAAAGAAGGTAGGGCTTCCCTGGTGGCGCAGTGGTTGAGAGCCTGCCTGCCGATGCAGGGGACACGGGTTCGTGCCCCAGTCCGGGAAGATCCCACATGCCGTGGAGCGGCTGGGCCCGTGAGCCATGGCCGCCGAGCCTGTGCGTCCGGAGCCTGTGCTCCGCAGCGGGAGAGGCCACAACAGTGAGAGGCCCGCGTACACCCCCCCAAAAAAAATTAAAGAATGTAACTAAACTGTTTCTTGGGACACCTTACCTGCAAACGAAGACAGGTGGAGGGAATACATATGCCACAGACAGAAACCTTCCTCGGGAACCAATGCAGCATTCTGCTCCAAAACATCAATAAACAAGCCACTGAAACCCCAACGTTTTTCCATGACCATTTGCTTGAAACATTTTTCAGTAGACAGTACCAATCATTCACAAAGCGCATAAGAAAATCTCGATAGATATCAGAACCAAGCACCTGCTGTAACAGCTCCCAGTGTCTGGCTAGTGAACCAGACCATCAACACATAGGAAATTATTTTATTCTCAGTAGTAGGGAGAGGTGCGTGTAGGTGACTCGAACGGTAGTATCTAGCCATGAAAATACAAGCTAGTCGAGGGGTCCATACTTTTCCTTGTTTTATCCTACTTGCCACCGTGATCTGAATGCCAGAAGGTAATTTCTGCCAATCCTGACTTGCATGGTGGCACTGAGGTGCAGGTTCTAAGTATCAGTAACCAGTAGTGAGCATGGAACACAACAGCTTAGTCCGTAACCAGTGCTAATGCAGGTTCAGAGGTAAAAGAAAGAGCAACAAAGGGGCAGAGAGGGGCACCAAGGCCAAGAATTAGTCCTGCCTGAACCCTGCCAAATCCCATACCCAACGTTGGCTTGAAAAATCGGATTTACAGGGATGAAAATGGCATGTTTTCTAAGAGGTGATGGCTTTAAATGGGTGGGTCTAGACCTCAAATGAGTGACTCTCCCTTTGAGAGAGGGTTTGGACTACACTCTGTGCCCCTCCTGGCTTGATCCCACTGACAGAGTTAATGCGGGCAAATAAATTGGCAACAATCAGAATTGACTTCTCACAGTAGACTCTAAATAGTTCTGATGGCAGAAACTCTTTGCTACATGCTTGATTTACTTTGTGCTTTTAAAGTCAACTACTCTAGGTTATAATGTGTTTTCTGAGCCCATTCGGAAATGGACCTCAAGTCCAGTTAAGTTTAGACCAACTTTCCTAAAACGAAACTGAGAAAATGGTCTTTTTACCCATCACTTAGGGTCTAGGCCAAATGGTTCCCATTACATGATTCATGATAAAAGAACTATATGTCAGAATTGGCTCTAATAGCCAAAACAGCACTCCCATCAGAAACAGATGAACATGATATTTCAAGATTTAATATCCTAGTGGACTCTTCTAAATCTGTTTTTCACATTGCCTCACTAACATGATCAATCTTTTACTTGGATTCCCATACAAAGAACTGGAATTGTGCCACCACTTTTACCTAAATATGAAGCAGGTCGAGTCTGTTAATGGCCTTCTAGGTAGGGATACAAAGAATACAAAGAATACAAAGAATAGCTAGCCCAAAATTAAGCTAGATGCTGGAGAGCCCAAGATGAATAGGTACAGGGCTGGCACTGAAAGAGCTCACGTCCTTCAGAAGAGGAGAACGTATGTACAGAAACAGTTTTAATATGATGTTATAAGTGCTGTATGTGCTATCCATGCTACATACGGGAGAACAGAGAAGAGAATGCCTAACCTCCCTGGTCACAGAGGAGTGACATGTGAGCAGAATCGTTTTTGTTTCTTTTTTAAGTTTAGTTGATTTACAATATTGTGTTAGTTTCAGATGTACGGCAAAGTGATTCAGTTATGCACACCCATTCTTTTTTCAGATTCTTTTCCCTTACAGAGTATTACAAGATATTGAATATAGTTCCCTGTGCTGTACAGTAAATCCTTGTTGTTTATCTGAGCAGAATCTTGAAGGATGAATAGGGAGTTCACCAGAAGGACAAGAATTAAAGCTTATTCCAGGCAGAAGGAAGCACCCGTGCAAAAACCCGGAGGCTGAAATACTGAGGTGCCTTCAGGCCCTGGTGAAAGTCATTTGACTGAGTAGAAAGTGGTAGGAAACTGAGCTGGAAAGCTAGACAGTGGCAAGATATTTAAAGGCTTTTTTATATCACACTAAGAAGTTTTTATTTTATCTTCTATGCAACAATGAGCTATTGAAGGATTTTAAGAAAGGGATGAAATTTTAGAGACATTCCTTTTGTTGTCAAATTAGACCATCTATCTTCACAGACAATTCACCCATGAAAACATAAATAACAAAAACAGCCTCAAGGTTCAGTTTACAGTATAAAAATAAAACATTTACAGCAAAGACATGTATAGTATTGATTACATTAGCTACTTTTTAGTTTTAAAAACTCAGTCTAAATCTATCTTGCCCTTCCAAGTTGAATAACCTAACTTTTGATTTGTAAGCACTGCAATAACAAATAGATCTATTCCCATGCTTCTCCCTGTAGCAACAAATAGGATTTGGAGATGGACAGGGAAAGTAGTTAGGCTTTCTCTTAGTATCTCTTGATGGCATTGAAGAACTCAAGCCTATTGAAAGATTGTCTTGTTTAGAGGAATCTGAGGCCTTTCTCATGAGAGTCGCTACTGTCAAATCTACCGTAAGAGCTGCTACTGTCCGAAATCTCACAACTAAGCTACAAGTTCATACCACTTTAGGCAGCCCAACCTCTATACATATATGAAGTAACATACAATATATCCTGCCCCAGGTGTGTATGAGATCCGGTGTATATCAGCTGTGGAAGAAACTGGAAACTGAAATAATCCACTTCCAGTTGAAAATTATAATACACCCAAGCAAAGGAAAAAATTAAGTTTCCAAAGCATATTTCTACTTTAGCAAAGGAAGGAAGGGAGGGAGGGAAGGAGGGAGGGAGGAAGGGGAGGAAGAAGAGAGAGGATGAAGGGCACAACACATATATTAATTGAACTAGAAAATTGTATCTATTAGAACTAGATCAAATACCACCAAGTACTGTCTCTGAGTGAGCAATAAAATGGGATAAAATATTTTTATCTTTTACCACCTCACTCCCTTTTTAAAGTTTTGACTTCTATTAACTAATATAACTCACTAATGGCATTGTTTGAAAGTTGTCTAATGGTTTTTTAATAAATTACAGAACTATGAGTAAAGTCTTAAGGAAATAATAACATTTGCAATTGTTTCCCTAGGGATTTAGGAAGTAATAAGATTGAAAATCTTTCACCACTTGTCTTTAAGGATCTGAAGGATCTCTCACAGTTGTAAGACTGATACGAATTTTGTATCTTTGTTTTTTAACTTATTTTATTTTTAAAAATTGTGATTAAAATATACATAATTATGTATATTTACCATTTTAACCATTTGTAACTGTACAACTGTGGCATTAACTTCATTCACATTGTTGTGCAACCATCACCACCATCCATCTCTAGAACTCTTCCATCTTTCCAAACTGAAACTCCATACATATTAAACACTAACTCCCCATCAACCCCTGCCCCTCCAGCATCCATCACTCTGTTCTGGCTCTATGAATTTGGCATTTCTAAGTACCTCATAAGTCAGTGGAATCATACATATTTGCCCCTTTATGACTGGCTTACTCCACTTAGCATAATGTCCTCAAGGTTCATCCACAGGTTGTAGCATGTGTCCCAAGTTCTGAATATTATCATCCTGAATAATAATCCACTGTATGTAAGTACCACATGGCATTTATCCATTCATCCATTGGTGGACACTTGGGTGGCTTCCACCTTTTAGCTGCTATGAGTAGTGCTGCTATGAATGTGGGTGTACAAATATCTGTTCAAGAGCTTGCTTTCAATTCTTTGGGTATATAACCCCAGAAGTAGAATTACTGGATCATATGGCAACTCTATTTTTAATTTTTAAAGGAAACACCATACTCTTTTGCATAGTGGCTACACTATTTTATATTCCCACTATCAGTGCACAAGGATTCTAATTTCTCTACCTCTTTAACAACACTTGTTATTTTATATTTTTTGATAATCACCAGTCTAATGGATGTGAAATAGTGTTTCATTGTGGATTTGATTTGCATTTCTCTAATGATTAATGATGTTGAGCATCTTTTCATGTGCTTATTGGCCATTCGTGTAACTTCTTTAGAGAATACCTATTCAAGTCTTTTGCCCGCTTTTAAACTGGGTTGTTTGGGGTTTTGTTGTTAAGTTGTAGGAGTGTATATATTTTAGATATTAAATGATTTTCAGATATATGATTTACAAATGTATGCTCCCATTATGTAGGTTGCCTTTTCACTCTGTTGACGGTGTCTTCTGATGCACAAAACGTTTTGATTTAGATGTAGTCCAATTCTTGTTTTTCTTTTTCTTTTGTTACCTATGTTTTTGGTATCATATACAAGAAGTCATTGCCTAATCCAATGTCATGAAACTTTTCTCTTTTGACTTCTTCTAAGAGTTTTAAAGTTTTAGCTTTTCTATTTAGGCCTTTAATCCATTTTGAGTTAATTCTGTACATGGTGGAAGCTAAGGGTCTAAGCTCTTTTTTTTTTTTTTCATGTGGATATCTATCTGGTTTTCACAGCACTGTTTGTTGAAAAGATTGTCCGTTCCCCATTGAACAATCTTGGCACATTTTAAAACTTATTTGACTATATATACAAAGGCTTGTTCCTGGGCTCTCCATTCTATTCCATTGTTCTATACAACTATCTTTTAGCCAGCACCACACTGTTTTGACTACTGTAGCTTTGTAGTAAGTTTTGAATCAGGAAGTGAGACCTCCAACTTTTTTCTTCTTTTTCAAGGTTGTTTTAGATATTCAGGTTCCCTTGAGATTCCACACGAATTTTAGGATGGATTTTTCTATTTATGCAAAAAAATCATTGGGATTTTGACAGAGATTACACTGAATCTGTAATTTGCTTTGGGTAGTATTAACATCTTAACAATATTGTCTTCCAGTCCCAAAACACAGAATGTCTTCTTTAACTGATGTCTTCTTTAATTTCTTTCAGCAACATTTTGTTTTCAAAGTGCAAGTCTTTCACCTTTATTCAGTTTATTCCTAAGTACTTTGTTCTTTTGATGCTATTGTAAATGGAATCATTTTCTTATTTTTCTTTATGGATTGCTCATGGTTAGTGTATAGAAATGCATTTGATTATTGATTATTGTTTGATTATTATGTGTTGGTTTCACATATGGCAATTTTGTTTAATTTGTTTATTATAATAGTTCTGACAGTTTTTCTGTGTATGTGTGTGTGAAATCGTTAGGGTTTTATACACATAAAATCATGTCATCTGTGAACAGAGATCATTTTACTTCTCCCTTCACAATTTGGATGCCTTTTATTTCTTGCCTAATTGCTCTGGCTAGGACTTCCAGTGGTATGTTGAATAGAAATGGCAGAAGTGGGCATCCGTGTCTTCTTACTGATTTTAGAGGAAAAGCTTTCGGCCTTTCACCATTGGCTATGACACTCACTGTGGCTTTCCTATATGGCTTTTATTATGTTAATGTCGTTTCCTTCTGTTCATAGATTGTTGAGTCCCCTTCCCTTCTTTCATACAACACATTTCTTCTTATTGTCATCCTTCCTCTCTTCCCTTCTTTCTGTAGTCACTGCCCCTCCCTCACCCAACTAATGGTCTAATCTGCAATAAATTTCTTAAAAAGTGAACCTACCCTGAGAAGTTCCCTTTAATCAACAATTCGTGTTTCAAGGTGTTGTTCTGCAAAGATTCTGAAATTTTCTCCATTTACACTCAGCTACACTGTCACTCTGACCTCTGTTTCTTTGTTTCTAACTATAGAGCCTTTTACTTTTCATTTCATGCCTCACAAATTGCTAACACAATATGCCACTCTTTGATATGATTTATTGTAAAAAGCATTCAATGTGATTTCACTAATTCAAGTTTTGGCTAAATGAGATTCTTCTTTCTTTCATTTAAACCACACCTGATGATAGGCAAAACCTGAAGTGGTGTAGCTTCCCTTTGGGTACCCTGCTGCTCCTCTGGTGGGACCATCTCTGGGCCTCCCCACCTTCACGCTTATGTTCTCTCAGCTCTGTCATTAATGCACTTACTGACAGCCATGCACTGGCCTAAGAGTTCTGTTTCCATTAATCCATTTGAATGTCCAACGAGCCCTAGGGGTCAAGTGACATTGTTGTATTTTTTTTGTTACTGTTTAAAAGTAACCCTAAGTCAAGAGACACACTTTCTCTTTACTCAAATACTTTTTAAGAATTGACCTATTGCTGCTCTTTTTTTAAAACAGGAATCTTTCCTATAACCCAATCCAGAAAATTCAAGCAAACCAATTTGATTACCTTGTCAAACTCAAGTCTCTGTAAGTATACACCTATGGGGATAGTTTTATGATGTAATTTTTATTTACATACTAATAGCTAATAAATTCTATAAAATAAGATTGATAGGATCTCAAATCAGAAGCTTTAGTCCCAGGATATTGGTTGAACTCCAGAAAATCATATAGGATGAGTGCTTGCTGGGCTACAAACAGATAGCTATTAGTTTAATCTTTCGTATTTATAAGCTACAAATTAGAAAATGATTAATAATTTCATATATTTCTGTAATCACCAGAAGCTTATATTGGATTGTTTGATTGATCCTCTGAAGACATCTATGCATATTTATTCCTTCATTAGCACTGGGTATCTAAGAATTTATTATAGCAATTGTTATCCCAAGATGGAATGTTCTAGATGATATAAGTCATTAATTGCAACACACACATAAACACACACACACAAATTATGTTAGGATCTAAGAATTGCCTTAAGAAGGTAAGCTTCAGTTCTTTTAAGTGTTCCCTCAGTAAAATGGCATTTTATTAGAAAAACATTTATTATTTAAAATTATTAGAAAAACTTCAAGAACGTAAAATGCCTCTGCTATTGCAATATTGTCTAAAAGATAATGCTTGTTCATTTATTTCAAAAATATATATTGAGTAGTTACTATGCAAAAAACACTGTTCCACTCTCTATTAGAAGCCAAAAAATTCAAATAAGCAGGATATATACATATAAATAGCAGAATCAAAAAGGCATTGGGAGAAAAAAATGGGTTATTATGGGATCATATGAAATCATGTGTGTGAAACTTTTGAAAATTGTAAAACACTGTAGAATTTAAAGAATATTTCATTCAATAAAAAAAATTTTTTAATAAAAAAATGTTTTAAGGAGTTGGGGAAGTGCCTAGGGAAGGTTAAGTACAAATGTTTCATTCCAAATAAGTGTTAACTAACAGCATTTAACTAAACTGTCTGTCACAAAAACTCATTTTATTATACCCTGCATAACATATTTTGTTTGATAATTAATTTGATATTTTTAGCAGCCTAGAAGGAATTGAAATTTCAAATATCCAACAAAGGATGTTTAGACCTCTCACGAATCTCTCTCACATGTAAGCAGATGTTTTTTCTTGTTCTTCACCTTGATTTTAGTCTTTTATGTTTCCACATGTATTGTGCTAATACCTCCATACCCAATGCATCCAATCTATTAATATTTTCTACTGATTAATTTGCCTAAACGATAATTAACTCTTAAAGCGTTGGTATTGGGTGGGGTGATTTTTAGTTTTCCATGGTCTGGCAGAATGAAAGGAGTTTTGTCTGAATGTCAGAGAGCAGGAGTGTGGAGGGAACCCACTCAGGCTTGTAAACTCTCCCGAGCCCTGATGCCACTCACTGATAGTCATGTTTGTCCACTCAGCTAGTAATTTGTGCACATGGCACAAACGCGACCAGATGAGGAAGTTACATAAACAACATAAAATAATTATAAATAATTCATGTAAATGGAGGAAGGGAAGAGAGAAACCCTCCTCAGTGAAAATTGCCCACAATGTCAGGGCATGATGTGCAAGGGTGTACAGATAAAATGGTAAACCATGAAAAATCTTTTATTCAAACAGTGTGTCTCATCATGCCATCAATTACATGCTTCAGAAACATTTTCTTTAATTGAATGTAATATATAGCAGTATATATATGAAATATATTAGAATGGTCTGCATGCCAAGGTAATTAATTCCCAATAATTTAGAAAGTGGCATGGCAGTCACCACCACTCTATAATCTTGCTTGTATTTTAAATCTAACAGAGGATACTGGGAGTTTTTTTCCCATAATTCCTCAGAGAGCATGCTTATAAGAGTTTCCTTGGTTGCACACAACATAAAACACTCTGACTAAATTAAGCAAAGCAGAGTTTATTGGAAGAAAATGGTGTAGGTCATAAAACCCAAGAAACAAGGAGCAGAACTGAATTGAGCAGAAACCATGGCAGATCCTGGGATCCAGGAAGCAAGAGTTAAACAACAGGACAATATACTGTAATTGTCAAGTTTTTATCTTGTATTACTACAACTCCTTACACTATAAAGATCACTTATATTTTTTGCCAGAGTACATCACTTTAGGGGCAGAAAGATCTAATTTAAATCCTAATTTCTGCATTTATTAGAAAATTTCCTAGCAGATAATTTGCCTCCATTGAAGAGTCATCTTCTTGTATGGTGATACTGACCTCAACCTCATGGAGCTGATCTGAGAAGTTATTCTTGATACTTGGAAGATGCTCAATAAACGGTGCTGGTGTTGGTGGTAGCACAGTAGTAATTACTGATTATCCCGGTGGTGTTTTATTAACAAGGGAGGTCTCTCTACTGATGAAAGAATTCACTCAACACATATTTATCAAACACCCTATTATGTACCAAACTCTAGTGTGAGGATAAGCATGTTGGCAAGTAGCTACAGAGCACACAAATTCTATTCTAGAAAAGCCATAGAAGCACAGAGGACAAATTCTCTTCCCCTGGGTTTGAAGAAGGAAAATCAGTTGCAGCAACCATAGGAGTTATGTAACAGTGGATTTATTAACACATGCACTAAACACTGAAAACCCAGTAACAAGTTTCCTTGGGTGGATTGTCCTGATCACATGCTAACATTTGATTTATATTCTAAGACATTTCTAACACTTGTATGTTTTTTACGCCTTTTTGCGGCTCTCACCTGCACATTCTTTTAAAAACCAAGTTAATGAGAATTAAACTTAAGGTTAAATCTTCAGTATCCCTAATGTTTTACATTCATTCCTCTGAGTCTCATATTAAGATGTTTTCTTTCTACTGAGAGAATGTAGAAAATAGATATAAATGTAGAGTGACACTGACTTCAGTTTAAAATCTTCTTTTCCCTTCTCTTTGCACATCAGCTATTTTAAGAAATTCCAGTACTGTGGCTATGCACCGCATGTTCGCAGCTGTAAACCAAACACTGATGGAATCTCATCTTTAGAGGATCTCTTGGCGAGCATTATTCAGAGAGTATTCGTCTGGGTTGTGTCTGCAGTTACGTGCTTTGGAAACATCTTTGTCATCTGTATGCGACCTTATATCAGATCTGAGAACAAGCTGCATGCCATGTCAATCATTTCCCTCTGCTGTGAGTATTTCCTGGCTGAAGAGGAATTACAGTTTCAAAATATATGAAAGTGTTGCTATTAGACAATAAGTAACGAGTGCAGTAGAATTATGAGATTTTTAAAATTTCTCCCCTTTGCTTATATGTTGTTTTCACATTCGCTACAATGAAAATAAAATTACTTTAGCAATAAGAAAGAAAATAAGTTTTTAAAATAAGAAAACTCAGTCACCTTACACAGATTAATGAAGTGCTCATTCATTAATTTTTTTCTCATAAAGAAGCTTTTGTTCATTTGCTTTCGTCTCTGAAGGAAGAAGAAAGGGAATTTAATATTATTAAATAATTTATTTAAAATTATAAGATATTATAAATAATATCTTTATTATTCAATAAAATAATAATATTTTATCAAAGCATGTAAAATTTTTTACTATAATCAAATTGGACCCTTTCATGGTTCCAGAGCTGTGTTTATTTCTTGTTTGAATGTCCAGTTCATGGATGCTGACTTCAAACATTGTTTTTCTGGTCTCTGAGCTTCTACATTCTTTTCCATTCATAATTTGAAATATTTAAATAAGAAAGTGTTTTAGGTAGTATTCAATTTTTTAAGTTTTTGAAACGTGATTGCAAGGTATTGTTAAATGAGGAATACAAAAGTAAATTAATTAATTAAATAAAAGCAAGAAACCAGTCCTCAAGGTGTTTATAATCTTGGTCAAGTGGCCTATAATTTACCCATACTACCTCAAGCAAGAATCAATCTATATGATGTTCTACTCTTTACAAGTGCTGTGCCATGTCTTACCCTCGCCCTCACTCAAAGTATAATGTCGAACTGCCTTTTCATTGCAAGCTACCCAAGAAACAGAACTCAGAAATGGTTTACTACTTTGTATTGTTAGCCACACAATTTTGAGTTTGCTCAATTTCTCTGATAAAGGCTAGAATATAACCTCGGTGTTTAAAGATTAGGGCCTGCCTTACGATGTATACAATGATGTGACTTTAGGATCGTTGTATAGAATGCTTGTGCGGTCAAAAAAAAATCTCACCTACTCTCTGATATGTAATATTTGCTTAAAAAGCAAATACACCAAGAAGTGTATCACATTAACAGCTGATGTGGGGGATGGAGGAGTCTGGAAAGAGACAGAGAAAGATGTTCAGATGGGAAGAATCAGAGAGAACAGTGTTGCTTTGACCACCCCTGGGTGACTCATTTAAGCCCCTCAGAATTATACTGACTACAGAGCATTTCATAATTATTCACATCTTCAAAATGACAGACCTCAAAATTCATAGTCATTACTCTGTCATAGCAACTTCTGGATTACTTTCTCTGGGATTTTGAATTACTTAAGTTTCTTAAGCTGGGAGACTTTCCATGGAAGAGATGAACCAAATTATAACATCCCAATCTTGTCCCTAATTGAATGCTCATGCATTTTACTCATTTACTCAGCACTGCTAGGTGATGGGACTAGAACAGAAAGCAAAACAGACAAGATTCCTGCTCTTACAGACTGTGTGTTAGACGAAAACAGAGGAATGATTACATAATTGGCTGCAGAGGATGCTGTAAGAGTGCTTAGCAGGGAGAGTTGATGAAGTGGTCCTTACCCATAAATGAACTCTTAGAATAAAACTTCCCTCCCCCGCCCCCAAGATAGAAGGAACTTGGCTATTTGGGGCTAATATTAAAAATATTTCTGGGGCTTCCCTGGTGGCGCAGTGGTTAAGAATCCCCCTGCCAATGCAGGGGACATGGGTTCAAGCCCTGGTCCGGGAAGATCCCACATGCCGCAGAGCAACCAGGCCCGTGCACCACAACTGCTGAGCCTGTGTTCTAGGGCCCGCAAGCCACAACTGCTGAAGCCCGCGCACCTAGAGCCCATGCTCCGCTACAAGAAAAGCCACCATGATGAGAAGCCCGCGCACCGCAACGAAGAGTGGCCCCTGCTCGCCGCAACTAGAGAAAGCCCGCGCACAGCAATGAAGACCCAATGCAGCCAAAAATAAATAGATAAAAAAATTTTTTAATTCTGCTTAATGATAATTCCATCTTACCTATTTATTTCTCTAAATTTGTGAAATTCACTGATCCCTGTAGGTGCCGACTGCCTGATGGGAATCTATTTGTTTGTGATCGGAGCCTTTGACCTGAAGTTTCGGGGAGAATACAACAAGCACGCACAGCTGTGGATGGAGAGTATTCATTGCCAGCTTCTGGGGTCCCTGGCCATTCTGTCCACAGAAGTATCAGTGTTACTTTTAACATTTCTGACGGTGGAAAAATATATCTGCATTGTATATCCTTTCAGATGTTTAAGACCTGGAAAATGCAGAACCATTACAGTTCTGATTCTCATTTGGATTATCGGTTTTATCGTGGCTTTCATTCCACTGAGCAATAAAGAATTTTTCAAAAACTACTACGGCACCAATGGTGTATGCTTCCCTCTTCACTCAGAAGATACAGAAAGTATTGGAGCCCAGATTTATTCAGTGGCTATTTTTCTCGGTAAGAAACTCTGTATTAGAAGCCCTTTCATTCAAATGCTAGAATAAATCACAATCTGAATCTCATTATGCTTTTTAATATCTACAACTTTCTATTTCAGATCTTCTAACCAGAATGGACATTGAGGGTGGATTGTATCAGAATCCCCTAAAGGGATTATTTTTTCTAAATTACCACTTCATCATATTAATTCTTATATGATACACTTTAATAAAAGACAAGATGCTAAACACTTGGATTTCATGCAATCACCCTAATAATACTAAGCAAAACATATTTTAACTCTTTGCCTTTATAATATGAACAAATTCAAAGTAGCCACACAAGTCTTTGGCTTGGGAGCAGACAACCAAGTATGTCCTCTTGTGAAAAATGTTCTCAAAATATAATAAAGCAATTGAATTAGCAAAAAAATTAACACAAGACAGATTAATTTAATAAGCCCAAGATAGTCATTGAATCACTATAATCTAATTTTAATATGCCATTTTAAAATTAAACATTTCATCATTCTTTTTTTTTTTGCGGTACGCGGGCCTCTCACTGTTGTGGCCTCTGCTATTGTGGAGCACAGGCTCCAGACGCGCAGGCTCAGCGGCCATGGCGCACGGGCCCAGCCGCTCCATGGCATGTGGGATCTTCCCGGACCGGGGCACAAACCCGTGTCCCCTTCATCGGCAGGCGGACTCGCAACCACTGCGCCACCAGGGAAGCCCTCATCATTCTTATAGCTTCAACAATATTTAAATTTTTTTAATTAATGATTTTTGTGCCTTAGTAATTCTTACAAAGAACAAAAAACACATTGTGGTCTTTGTATCTTCTCCTTTACAATAACAGCTAAGGGTATGTTTGCTTGTTCTGAAAGAATGTTCTTATTCATTAATCATCATCTTTGTGTTCTTCATAGGTATTAACTTAGCAGCATTTATCATCATAGTTTTTTCATATGGAAGCATGTTTTACAGCATCCATCAAAGTGCCATAACAGCAACCGAAGTACGGAATCAAGTTAGGAAGGAGATGATCCTTGCCAAACGTTTTTTCTTTATTGTATTTACCGATGCATTATGCTGGATACCCATCTTTATACTGAAATTTCTCTCATTGCTTCAGGTAGAAATACCAGGTATGAATTTTTTCTTCCTGTAAAGAAATAAAAAATCTGTCCATTAATATTTGCCTTATATATTTAGGTGATTCTATGTTGGATGCATATACATTTATAATTGTTATATCCTTTTCTTGCATTGATCCCTTGATCATTATGTAGTGTCAGTCTTTGTCTCTTGTAAGAGTCTTCCATTTAAAGTCTATTTTGTCTAATATGAGTATTGCTACTCTGGCTTTCTTTTGATTTCCATTTGCATGGAATACCTTTTTCCATATTTCTTCCTGATTCACTCATAAGTTTTTGTTTCTAGGAATTTATCCATTTCTTGTAAGTTGTCCAATTTGTTGACATATAAGTGTTAGTAGTATTCTCTGATGATTGTTTGTACTTCTGTGATATCAGTTGTAACTTCTACTTTTTCATTTCTAATTTTATTTATTTTGATCCCTTCTCTTTTTTTTCTTGATGAGTCTGGCTGAAGATTTAGCAATATTTTATCTTTTCAAAAAACGAACTCTTAGTTTCACTGATCTTTTCGACTACTTTTCAGTCTCTATCTCATTTCTTTCTGCTCTGATCTTTATTACTTACTTCCTTCTACTAACTTTGGGCCTTGTTTGTTCTTCTTCTAGTTCCTTTCATTAGAAAGTTAGGTTGTCCATTTGGGATTTTTTTGTTTCTTGGGGTGTCCCTGAATCACTGTAAACTTCCCTCTTAGAACTGCTTTTTCTGTGTCTCATAGATTCTGGAGGGTTGTGTTTCTATTTTCATTCATCTTAAGGTAATTTTTTGTTTCCTCTTTGATTTCTTTGTTGACCCATTGGTTTTTTAGTAGCATGTTGTTTAGTCTACACACTTGTGTTTTTCCACTTTTCTTCCTGTAATTGGCTCCTAGTTTCATAGTATTGTGGTTGGAAAAGATGCTTGATATGATTTTAGCCTTCTTAAATTTACTGAGACTTGTTGTGTGGCCTAGCATGTGATTTATCCTGGAAAATGTTGTATGCACATTTGAAAAGGATGTGTAATTTCCTGGTATTTTGGGGTTTGTTTTTGTTTTTGTTTTTTTGCGGTACGCGGGTCTCTCACTGTTGTGGCCTCTCCCGTTGCGGAGCACAGGCTCCGGATGCGCAGGCTCAGCAGCCATGGCTCATGGGCCCAGCCGCTCCGCGGCATGGGGGATCTTCCTGGACTGGGGCACGAACCCATGTCCGCTGCATCGGCAGGTGGACTCTCAACCACTGCACCACCAGGGAAGCCCTAATTTCCTGTTTTTAATGGAATGTTCTGTAGATATTTATTAAGTCCAACTGGTATAATGTGTCTCTTAAAGCCACTGTTTCCTTATTGATTTTCTGTCTGGATGATCTAGCCCTTGATGTGTGTGTGGTATTAAAGTCTCCTACCATCTTCTAATACTGTCAATTTCTCCCTTTATGTCTGATAATATTTGCTTTACATATTTAGGTGCTTCTATGTTAGGTGCACATATGTTTACAAATGTTATGTCCTCTTCTTGGGTTTACCCCTTTATATAAGTGCCCTTCTATGTCTTTTGTTACACACTTCTCTTTAAAGTCTATTTTGTCTGATATGTGTATTGCTAACCCAGCTTTCATTTTCATTTGCATGGAATACCTTTTTCCGTCTCTTCACTTTCAGTATGTGTGTATCTTTGCTCTGAAGTGACTCTCTTGTAGCTAGCATATAGATGGGGTTTGTTTTTTAATCCATTCAGCCACCCTATGTCTTTTTATTGGAGCATTTAGTCTATTTACATTTAAAGTGGTTATTGGTAGGTATGTACTTATTGTCATTTTGTTACTTGTTTTCTGGTTGTTTTTGTAGTTCTTCTCTGTTCTTGTCTTCTTTTAGCATCTTCCCTTGATTTTCCTTAGTGTTATGTTTGGGTTCCTTTCCCTTTTTTGTGTGTGTATCTATTGTTGTTTTATGGTTTGTAGTTACCATGCCATATATATATTATATATATATATATAATATATATTATATATATATTATATATATATTATATATATGTATACACACACACACACACACACGTAAACTGATAGTTAAGTTCAAATGCATTCTAAAAGCTCTACATTGTTATTCCCCCCTGAAGTTTTGTCTTGATGTCATATTCTACATCTTTATATGTATCCATTAACTGTTTATTGTAATTAGAGTTGATTTTGATTTTACAAACTTTTGGTTTTAATCTTAGTACTAGCTCTTTTAAGTACCTGATCCACTGCCTTTACTCTATATTTGCCTTTATCGGTAAGATTTTTTTCCTTTATATATTTTACCTTTTATTACGGTCATTTTTTTTTTACTTGAAAAAGTCCCTTTAACGGTTCTTGTTAGGCTGGTTTAGTGGTGATGAATTTTTTTAGTTTTTGCTTGTTGGGAAACTCTTTTTTTAAAAATACATCTTTATTGGAGTACAATTGCTTCCCAATGCTGTGTGAGTCTCTATTGTACAACAAAGTGAGTCAACCATATGCATACATATGTCCCCATATCCCCCCCATCTTAAGCCTCCCTCCCACCCTCCCTATCCCACCCCTGTAAGTCACCACAAAGCACCGAGGTGATCTCACTGTGCTATGCTGCTGCTGCTCTTTCAATTCTGAATGATAACATTGCCAGGTACAGTATCCTTGATTACAGGTTTTTTCCTTTCTTTCAACACTTTAAATATATCATGCCACTCCCTTCTGGCCTGCAAATTTCTGCTGAAAAGTCAGCTGGTAGCCTCATGGGGTTTCCCTTGTGACTCTTTGCCTTTCTCTTGCTGCCTTTAAAATTCTCGCTTTAACTCTTGCCATTTTAATTATTATATGTCTTAGTGTGGATCTCTTTGAGTTCATTTTGTTTGGGACTTTATGTGCTTCCTGGATCAGATGCTTCCTTCTTCAGGTTAAATGAAATAATTTTCAGCCATTATTTAATCAAATACATTTTTTGCCCCCTTCCTCTCTCTTTTCTCCTTCTGGGAACCCTATAATGCAAAGACCTGACGTTGTCTCTGAGGTCCTTTAAACTATCCTCATTTTTTTTTTTTTTTTGCTGTTCTGATTGAGTGATTTACACTATTCTGTCTTCCAGGTTGCTAAGGATTCTTCTGTTTCATTCTTCTGTATCACTTGCTCTACTGTTGATACCCTCTAGTGTATTTTTCATTTCAGTTATTGTATTCTTTGGCTCTGATTGGTTCTCTTTTACATTTTCTGTTTCTTTGTTACAGTTGTGTGATCCTCTAGTCCTTTCCCAAGGCGGGTGAACATTTTTATGACCATTGCTTTAAATTCTTTGTTAGGTAAATTACTTATCTCCACTTCTTTTGGTTTTTCTCCTGGGGTTTTATCTTGCTCTTTAATTTGGAAAATAGTCCTCTGTCATCTCATTTTGTTTGACTTTCTCTGTTTGTCTCTGTGAAATTAGGTAAAACAGTTGCCTATCCTGAGCTTGATTTGTGTCCTTATGTGGGAGCACCCCTATGCGGTCTGCACATGCCCAGTGGTTTTGGTGGGAGAGCTGAATCTGAAACAAACAGGGGCAAGGGTTTTCCTAGGGCATGTCAGGCCTGTCGCCTTGGTGGGGGTTTGGGGGTTGGAGATGAAGGGGCTACAGTCAGAGCCCCATGTGAGCCAGGGCTTCTCCTGGGCCACTGGCAGCTGCTGCCTTGAGGGGTGGTGGGCTGGAGCCAGAGCATGGCGGGGGCTACAGCTTCTCCTGGTGCAAGCTGCAGGCTGCCACGTGTTCAAATTTTTTCCACAAATGCCAAAAAACATAATGACTATGGGAACAAAGGAACAATGATTCCAATAAATTATACTCACTGTGTTGAAATTCTGATAATCCCATGCTTAAGATGACCAGAAAGGAACACAGGTCAAAATGATTATCAAATAATTACTTCATTTTTTTTTTTAGAACATAAGAAATTTTTCTTCCTGAAATACATAGCAATTTAGGGAACATTACACCAGAGTGTGAGAGACGACAGAAGAAGGCACTCTTGATATTTAAAAATAAGGCGCATCACATTCATTAGGATGGCTGTTCTCAAAAACAGAAAATAACAAGTACTGGCAAGGATATGGAGAAATTGGAACTCTTGTGCTGGTAGGAATGTAAAATGGCACAGCTGCTGTAGAAAACAGTATGGTGGTTCCTCAAAAACTTAAACATAGGATTACCATGTGACCCAGCAATTCTACTCCTGAGTATATACCCAAAAGAACTGAAAGCAGGGAATCAAACAGATATTCATACACCCATGTTCATGACAGCATTATTCACAGTAGCCAAAATGTGGGAGCGAAACAACCCGAGGGTCCCTCAACAGACGAATGCTTAAAGCAAATGAGTTATATACACACAACAGATTATTATTCAGCCTTTAAAGGGAGGAAATTCTGATACATGCTACAACATGGATAGATTTTGAAAACATTATGCTACCGAAATAAGCCAGTCACAAAAGGACAGATTCTGTATGATTCCACTTATATGAGATAATTAGTGTAGTCAGAGTCACAGAGACGAAAAGTTTGTGAATGGCGCTGTCAGGATTAGGGGGAGGAGGGGGGAGGGGGAGGGGGTAGTGTTTAAAGGTACAGAGTTTCAGTGTGGGAAGATGAAAAAGTTTTGGAAATGGACGGTGGTGATGGTTGCACAACAATGTGAATGTAGTTAATGCCACTGAACTGTACACTTAAAAATGGTTAAAATGGAAAAGTTTATGTTATGTATATTTTACCACAATAAAAAATGTATAAAATCCTGTTAACTGTATGTATACTGCAATATATATTCACACTTTAAAAATTTATAAACATACTACTTTAATTTTGCTTTATCCCATGGTTGGTGGTGATAGTGCCTTACATTTTATAAGTAAAAGAGGGAAGAGAGCATAAATTAAATTATAATAAAAATCTGAGTATTAGGTAGTTGCATATATACTGCAGTAATTTTAAGATAAGGTTAGCCAAAGATGTTTTTACTGAAATAAATATTTAGTCAAAAGCCTAAAAATGCATACCTGTTTTTCAAACCAAATAAATAGCAGAAAAGAAATCTATTAAAGCTAAGTTTATATATTCTGAGAAATATTACATGTACTATCTAATAAGTAAAACACTTGAAAAGGTATGATTTAAATACTAAACAATATTGTTTTTCCTAAGATGGAATCATATCCGAGTAATATATAATCACTTGGTAAAACACATTTCTACCCAATAGAATACTTTTGTTGATGTATTCGAGAAAAGCTACTTAGCAAAAAAAACCTGGTTTTTGATAGTGTTAGCACCTCCCTCAAACACTGGCATCCTGGAAACACATACAGACTTGGTATTTAATTATGTGACATCAAGGGGAAAAAAATTAAGACTCAAAAGTCAGTGTGGGGGGCTGGGGGTTAGGGGAAACAAGGACAAGGTGTGTCCATACCTTGTAAACATCCATAAACAGTCAAGGAATTTCATTTTTCTCTTCCAGGTACCATAACGTCTTGGGTAGTGATTTTTATTCTGCCTATCAACAGTGCTTTGAACCCAATTCTCTATACTCTGACCACAAGACCATTCAAAGAAATGATCCATCAGTTTTGGTATAACTACAGACAGAGAAGATCTATTGACAGCAAAGGAAGTCAGAAGACATATGCTCCATCGTTCATCTGGGTAGAAATGTGGCCCCTGCAGGAGATGCCTTCTGAGCTAATGAAGCCAGCTCTTTTCACAGACCCCTGTGAATTATCACTCATTTCTCAATCAACTAGACTCAATTCCTATTCATAACCGACTGAAACCTATTTCTACACAGAGAATACTGTGGGATGCTTTATGATGGATTTATTAGTATAAAATAAATGCCACAAAATAATTTATAATAACGGCTAAAATAAATTAGCTTACATGGACATGAGGTTATTTGGGAAAAAATCAAAATGACTGATACCCATGTAAAGGGAAATAAATTATATTGATAATGTGTATAAACTGGTACATATTTTGGATAGGAAACTAAGAGAAATCTACTTCAAGGTTCATTCATTCTTTTACCACGCATTTACTGAGTACCCACTATGTGCATGGCACTGCAGTAAATTCCTGGGAGTAGACAGTATAGAATCTTTTCAATTTGCAGTGTTAAGTTGTATTTAACTACAAGAATATAAAAAGTCCATCTGCAGCTCCTAGTTTAAGGTAGAGCTTTGTCTGTCTTGCTTACCAGCAAAAGTAAGAATCACAGACACTCTTAAATAAAGGTTTACGGTTTTGGAATAATCAGTATACTAGCATCAGAGAAAATGTCTGATTATTAGCAAAGTACAGACATTTTGTTTTAAGAACTCATCTTACCTCTCTTCAAGTCTGTATACTTGAGAGCCAATAAACATATTACTATGAAAAAAGAGCTCTGATATTAACTCAAAACAGCACCTCTCTGTCACTTCCTTCCCAGTTGTCTTTTTGCTTTAAATGAGCACCATTATATGAGATCATAAAAAGAGAATAAAAGTATGGCAAAGGAATGAATCAGAAAAGCTAGAACAAGGATAGACATTTAGATCAGTGGAACAGAAGTGAGAGTGCAGAAATAAAACCCTCATATTTAACAGTCAGTTGATGTTCAACAAAGATGCCAAGACAATCAAATGGGGAAAGAACAGTTTTTTCAACAAATGGTGCTGGTACAACTGGATATCCATATGCAAAATAATGAATTTGGACCCCTACCTTACACCATATACAAAAATTTACTCAAAACCAATCGATGACATAAATATGACATGAATCACTTAGAAGAAAATATATGGGAAATCTTCCAAACCCTGGATTTGGCAATGGATTCTTAGATATAACAACAAAAGCATGAGCAACAAAAGGGGAAAAAATGGATAAACTGAACTTCATCTAAGTTAAAACCTTTTGTGCATCAACAAACATTATTAAAAGAAGTGAAAAGACAAACTTCAGAATGAAAGAAGTTTCATTCATATATCTGAGAAGGGTTTAATGTCCAGAATATATAAAGAACTCTTATAACTCAACAAAAAAGACAAGCAACCCAATTTATTAAATGGGCAAAGGACTTGAATAGACTTTTCTCCAAAGAAGATTCATAAATGGCCAATAAGCATGTTCAATATCACTAATCATTAGGAAAATGCAAATTAAACTATAATGAGATAACACTGCACGTACTAGGAGGGCTATAATTTGAAAAAAAAACAAAAACAGAAAATAACAAGTATTGGCAAGGATGTGGATATTGAAAACCTTTCTACATTGCTGGTCAGAATGTAAAATGATGCAGTCACTGTAGAAAACAGTTTGGTGATTCCTCAAAAGCTTATCATAGTATTCCCATATGATACAGCAATTTCATTCTTGGGTATAAACCCAGAAGAAAACAGGACTCAGATACTTGTATTCAGATACTCATCATAGCATTATTCACAGCAGCCAAAAGACGGAAACAACCCAAGTGCCCGTGAACTGATGAACAGATAAACAAATTGTGGTGTATACATATGATGGAATATTATTCAGCCATAAAAAGGAATAAATTCTGACACATGCTATAACATGATGAACGCGAATAAACAAGGCACAAAAAGTTCAAATAACTGTATGATTCCATTTACATGATATATCTAGAATAAGCAGATTCATAGAGACAAAGTAGATCAGAGGTTACTGAGGTGGGAGGGTTGGGGAGATGATGCCTGAGAAGTACAGAGTATCTTCTTGGGCAAAAAGAAGTTCTAAAATTGATTGTAGTGGTAGATAAACAACTCTGCGGTTATATGAAAAGTCACTGAATTGTACAATTTAGATGGGTGAATTTTATGGTATGTAAATTATATCTCAATAAAGCAGTTAAGGAAAAAGAAAAAAAAGGGCCATAATGCACTGATTCAGGACCTGAACTTCAGGGGGAAAAGATCTGCATGTTTTACCCTATAGGACATTTTTACTCTACAGAGAAAGTCATCAGGGGATGAATTCACCTTCTGTTCATGTGGTCGGCAAGTTCATCAGACACTTTTTAGCTCTGAGCTATTGAAATTTTTTGCTTTCATAATTTGAAAACACTACACAGGAATAAAATGTTTTCAGGTAGTTTCAAATACCCCCCAAATGTCTGAAACATGAAAATACTGGAATCAAAAACATAACAAATTTATTGAATAATTATATAGATTTCTTTTGAAAATAAACTACCCAAACTTTAATTCTGTTAAAAATATGGCTTGTCTGAGTCATTTCTGTTCTTACACGGAATGATACCAATACGTTTTCCACATGAAGAATGTGGTAGGCTTTCAACAAATGTGTATATATATATATATATATATATATATGTATATGTTTACATATATAAAGAGATTTATTATAAGGAATTGGCTCATGTGATTATGGAGGCTGGCAAGTCCAAAAACCTGCAGAGCCAATGTCCTAGTTCAAGTCCAAAGGCCAGAAGCTCTGTAGAACCAGGAAAAGCTAATGTTTCAGTTCACAGGTCATCAGGCAGGAAGAGCTATGTTTCCAAGGCCTTCGACTGATTGAATGAGGCCCACCCAGATTATGAAGGGCAATCTGTTTTACTCAGGCTACCAATTTAATTGTTAATCTCATCCAAAAATGCCCTCACACAAGCACCCAGAATGTTTGGCCAAAATATATGGGTACCCTGTGGTCCAGCCAAGTTGACACATAAACCATTGCATGAGAAGAGTAAATAAAATCACAACCTGGAATTTAATAGGTCTAACCAAAAGCTAGGTAGCTAGGTATGTTATAGACAAGCATATTAGTTTTGGTGTCAGAGGCCCTCAGACATATTATTTCATCTCAGCCTGTTTTCTATTCTGTAGATAGGAATAATATCACTTTCCTCAGAGAGCTAATATGGTTTCATGAAATAATGTTTATAAAGCTCCCAGCATAGTGTCTGATGCATATTTCATACTAGGAACTTTTAAAACTAAATACACTATTTTAATGCTAAAAATTCCATCTTATTGACTTCAGCCTCTTGAGGCTTTTAAAAGTTTACATCAGTCAGAATAATAAATTGTCCTCTGAGGTTTGTATAGAGCTGGTATAGAGCTGGCAATGAGCTACTAAGTTTAAAATTTTTTCTGAAGTCTTTAAGAAATGTTTATGCTCTGAGCTCTTCCCCAGTCTCTCCCATGAAGCAGAGCAAAAAGAAATATAAAACGGGATGATTTTCTTTAAAAGCCGCTCTTGAAAATAAGATGAACTTCTCTGTGGACCCTACCGGGCAACAGAAACTATAAGCAGAGCGGAGCTGCAGGCCTGTGAGCTCCGACATTAGCAGCTATAAGTTTGGTAGAGGAATTAACTAAAGTGTCCACAGATGGCTCAGTGCCTGAAATCAGGGTTAGCCCAAGCTGATGGCAATTAAATAAAATTAGAAATCAACTAACATGCTTTTTCTAACTTAAAAAAACATACATGGGGGAGGCAGGGAGAGGAACTCACACAAAAACCAAAGTAGTACAGATCACACTCATGACACAGCCAAAACAGGGGAAGTTACAGGGAATCTTAGCTTGAGATCAAGCAAATAGATCAAAAGAATAGAGAGCTCAGACCGAGGCATTTATATGGCAATCGAATGACATGTAGCATTTGAAACATGGTATTTGGAGGAACACTTATACACATACAAAACACAACTCGAAAATAAACCATAAGCAAAAAGAAATTCAGGTGGATTAAACACCTAAACATTAAAAACAAACTTTTTTAACTTTTGGAAAGACATATAGGAGAGCATCTTTATGACATTTCCTAGACAAGACCCAGAAAACACTATTATGAAAGACTGGTGAGATTAAATTAAAATGAAAAACGTTTATTCAAGGAGACTCTATAATCAAATATAAAAATAAACCACAGACTACAAAAGATAGTTGAAATATACATAATGGATCATTAGTTAATATTCAAAATATGTAATATCTACAAATCCATAAGGGAAACACAAAACATAACAGAAAAATGGACAAAAGGTATGGTCTGGGAATTCACACTGCATTTCCTCAATAGGTTGGTACTTACACAAGTCAGCACTATTCAACGTGGGAGACTCTACAAGGCCATGGCTATCAGGCAAGAGACCACTGGAGCCCTCTGGTGGCTGGTTACTACATACACAAAATAGTACAGTTTTTTTTTTTTAACTGAAGTATAGTTGATTTACAGTATTAGTTTCAGGACAGTACTTTGTAGTGTTTTGAAACCATGCATACGTATTAAAAATACAAGAACTCAAACTAGAATATGCACCACCTCTAGGACAGTGGTTATCTCTGGGGAGAGAAGAAGGGGATGGGATCAAAGAGGCAACAAAACAAGCTCCAAATGCATCTAACATTTACATACATGCATAGATCTGAAGAAAACATACCAAATGTTAATTCATTAAATCCACATGGTGAGAATACATGGGTGTTCTTTAAATCATTCACCTTTTCTGTTAGGTTTGAAATATTTCAGTAAAAAGTTTTAAAATAATGAACCCAAAGAAATGGAAATAACATTTGGTTTGAACAAAAGTTTATTTTTGTACATTTTAAAAATTGCAATTTTCATGACACATAAGAAAAACCGTTTTCTAATATCAAAATAAGCATCTCTTTGGTATAGGAACACACCATATGTGTTATCCTTAACTTAAAAAAATTAATCAAGAACCATGACCTAATATGCTAAACAAAACTATCCTTTGCCCATCCATGTGTCCCCTTTCACAGGCCCATTGTGGGGCTTGGGAATATAGTTCTGTACATACCTCCTTACCTACAAAGAAGTAAGATACTGTATCAGAGGTATCCTGAAGTTACACAGCAAGAGAATTAGTTGGTTCAATCACTGACATATAAGACACAAACCCACCAAAAAAGAGAAAGAGAGAGAGAGGGAGTGCAACGTAAGATACGGGACAAGTAAAATAGAACACTGTCATGAAGATCAAATAATAGGAAAATAATTACATCATTTAAATTTGATGTATTTTTAAAAAGTAACTTGTTTAGAATTATATTTAGAATTTAGAATTATTACTTGCCAAGCTCCAAAAGTAATAATACAGAGCCACAATTTTGATAAGGCACATTAAAGAGAGCAAACATATAACAACATCAAATATGAGAAATATCCATAAAAGCAGTTAACCTTAGGAAAAAAAATAGGCATTCTTTCAAGACAGGTTTCAGTAAAAGCTTTTTTGGAAAGCATCATAGAAGGGTGAAAAATATTTATCATATATTTTAAAAAGCTGTCAACAGTTAAAGTTCAAAATCCTGTTTAAAAAATAGACAACATTTTCCTTCAGGTCAATGAGGTTCTGACTCAAATATCTTTTCGAGAAACAATTATAACCTTTATGCTAAAAACAGGAAGAAAAAACAGCTTTTAACTGCGTTGTCAACACTTATTCATCAAACATTTAGTGATTGTTGTGTAACAGACTTCCAGCTGCTGGACATATATAAGTAATTAAGACACAATCATTGGTTCTAGGAAACTTAGCCTAATGGAGCTGAATCTAACATTGGTCCATATAATAAAGCTCGACTTCAAACTCTGCCATTTTTGATATTTTCTTGCAAACTGAAGAGAATAATGGTCCACCTAGTTTGCTACTGGTAGCACTGTGGCATTATTAATATTATCTACTGATTAACTTTCATAGAAGAGTCTTTGAAAGTTTAGAGAACAGAAAGTGTTTAAAGATAAACGGGCCAGCATCAAAAATAACATCATATTCTGTTTTCACAAAATGAAGAAAACCAAGGAAAATTTCATCTTCTGTATACAGAACTGCTGGTGATTATCCTATCCACACGGTACATGTGCACACATCATAAATGAGGTGGTATGGATTATTACAGTCAAATCAGTTGTCAGGCTTCAAGGAATCATAGCCTTCTTTCAAGAGGTCCCGCCATGTTTTAAGGAAACGTGCATTTTCTGTACATTTGAAGGCAAGCTCTTCCACTTGAGCTGAGACTGCAGATGCAGCTTCAAGAAGTTTGGTTAATGAAAATGCTGCCTGAAATTATAAAAAAAAAAAAAGTCAAACAATAGAAGCTTATTTCTTTTTAAAATTCTCTCCGCATCTTATAAACCAACCTGAAAATAACTTAGAACCTCGAATCCAATGCCCAAGTTATTTTCTTTAAAAGTAAAAAAATCTACAAACTAAAACATCAGCTCTTTCGTGGAGCCTAAGAAATTTTCTTTCTTTCTTTTTTTTTTTTTTTTTAATTTAGTTGCTTCTTTGCTTGCATCGCGTCGTAGTTGCAGCAGGCAGGCTCGTCCTTGGGGCACGCGGGCTCACTAGCTGCCCGGCGCCGGCTCTACAGCGCGCGGCTCAGATGCCCAGGTGGCAGGCGGGATCTTAGTCCCCCGACCAGGGCTTGGGCCCGCCTCCGCTGCGTTGCAAGGCGGATTCTTAACCACTGGACCACCCGGGAAGTCCCAGAAGTTCTTCTATATGAAGTAAGCTTTGAGGAAGTATGTCTGCGAGAAAGATAATCCATGACGGATGAGACATGAGCAGTCAGCATTTTTTTTCGTTGAAAATACATTAGAGTCTCATTTAGCTCAACAAGACGCCTTGGGCCCGTTGACACCAAGTACCAGAAGTATCTGAAGGTCTTCTTATGACACAGCTCTTACTGATACGTGGGTACCAAGGGCCGTGCTCCACTGTCTTTACCTGTGAACGCGGCAGACCGTGAAAACGTACAGACCAAAGAACAGACCCTCACTCAAGTTACACATCGCACTGCATTCTACGCGCTCACTTGGAACCAGCCTGCTCAGCAGAGACAGAAACTGCAGCACCACTCTCGCCATCTTCTAGAACAACCAATACCGACTGAGCAACGAGACATGAACGGAGCTCACTCCGCAGTTTGCGATCTGCACGGGAGGGTCTCCCAATTAAGACACACCCTACATTTTACCTTAAATCCTGAAACCGGGACCCCTCGGGGAGGCGGGGTCTGGAAATTGGAGTTTCAACAGAAGCCGTCCAGACCCGGCATCCCGGCAGACACCCCGGGGAGGGGTCTCTGCCCCGTTAGCGGAAGCCGTCTGGACCCCCGGGCGGGAAGTGACCCGTCCTGACTGGGTCCACCCGGACAGATAATCGCCTTGTCAGCGGGCTCTGGGCAGACGGCCAACCGGGACGGGGGCGCCTTAAGTCCCGGCAGAGGGATCACGGCCTGGCCCTCAGCCCCGCAGACGAGGTGGGGCGGGCGATGCGAACTGCGCGGTTTCGGGTTACAGCGCCGGACGGGAACCCGGCGGCCGGGCACGAAGAAAACCCGGCGCGGGCGCGGGAGGGGTGCCCGGGACACCCGACGCGGATCCTGAACACGGGCGGGACCGGCCCGGACCCGCCGGCCGCACTCACGTCTCCGATCTGCAGCTCCACCTCCTCCAGCGGGTCCACCGGCCGGCCGCTGTTCCTGTTCGGAACCGGCCGGCCCAAACCCCCCGGGGTGACGGGGGAAGATGCTGAAGACGCGTCTGAAGACGAGGCAGAGGAGGGCGGCGGCTGCGGGGAAAGCCGCAGCTCCTCCGGGTCCGCCATGGAGCGGGCTGGGGGGTGGGACGGCACCTCGGCGGCCGAACCGATACCAACCGACTTTCAACCGCTCGCGCCTAAATCCCAGTGGGCCCGCCTCCTCGCCGCTCTCGGCCCAGGGCCGCGAAGCCCTGTCACTTTCTTGGGACAGCCAATCAGGTGCCAGTGAGTGCGCCTCGGGCGGCTCTGCGCTCCAGAAGCAGAAGACAACACCTCCCAGGGTGCCGTGCGCGCCGCTCCGCCCCACCTTCTTGGCACTGCACGCGCGAAGCACCCTGGGATTGGTGGTCTCGGCCCCACAGAGCTCCGGCGGCCTCCGCGCGCCCGGGTGAGAGGCCGCGCCGCCTGCAGCCGCGGGCGGCGCCGGGACTTGGAGCCTCTTCCCTTCTCCCCTCAGCCCGTGACCCGGAAGCGCTGCCTTCGTCGCGTCTCGCGAGGCGTCAGTGCACAGCAAGAGGGAGGTGGGAGCGCCGTGAAGGCGGAGCGGTCGCTGAGGAGGGAGGCGGAGACTCCGCGCGTGTAGGCGGGCGATGGCGCCCCTCCCGGCTTAGAGGTCCCGCGCCCGGGCGAGCCAAGCCCGAGCTCCTCCCGCGGCGTCCGCCAGCGTACCGGCTGCAGTGAACATGCAGGTGCCGCTGGCCAGGCTGGCCTGCCCGGGTGAGCGGGGTCTGCGCGCGCGGGTGAGGGGAGCGAGGGCGCGGGGCAGCCCGGGCCCGCGTCGTTGGGTAGAACCAAGGCAGAGGGCGCGCGGTCAGCGCCCGGCGGACCCTGGGTTCCTCCTCGGCTTCCTCCCCGGCTCGTCCAGCTGCAGTTGACAACTAACTAGGCCAGAGGTCACGGGCGGAGGAAACTTGTCAGCACGGCGCCGCCGCGGAATCTCCCCGAGTGCCGGTGCTGAGCGCCTTCCCGAAGCCCATGCGTTGTGTGTTGTCGAGTTGGAAATGGGTAAACTAACATTTGCACAGCTTTTCCCCTTGGTCTTCAGCTGGCTGGCGTCTTGGCAGCCGTCCTACTCCTTTCTTAAGAATTTGAACCGTTCTGCCACCAGCATTAACTTTCAAATGCTGCCCAAGTGACCAGAGTGGATCTGGGGCCAGGAATTTTTCTGCGTTGCCTGAAATTAACTCTAGGGCTTGTCGTGTCATGGTTGCCCCTAGAACCGTCAGGATGACTTGGTAAAATACCTCATTACCCGCCCCCGCTTTCACTTAAGAAAAAAAAAGTAGAATGATGCAGCGGGATGGGTTTTGTTTTGTTTTGTTTTACTTAAAAACAAAAGAACGATTAAAAAGTCAAAAAAAAAAAAAGTTTACTCCAGGATATTGAATTCTCCCACAACGGACTTAGTTTTTATCTTTAGTTTCTTTAAATTAATTTGTGGTTATAGAATAAACAGGTGTACCTATTGCAAAGTCAACGAATTTCATGAAATTAGAATTTTGTCAAATTCGGCCATCGTGGATTAAATAGTTAGGATTTCATTTAAAGTTTCCATACCTCGTGCGTGTATTACTACACCTAACGGGTAAGTATTGTTGACAGAAAAAGAAAAAAAAGCACAACCTAAAGGTTGCGAATTATGTTTTATTCGCAGACACACTGAGCACTTAAGCCCAGGAGACAGCCTCTTCAGATAGCTCTGAGGGACTGTTCTGAAGAGGTCAGGGAGAAGCCAAGATGCAGAGGAGTTTTTGTAAAAACAAACAAACAAAAGCAAAAAAAAAAAAAAGCCAGGTAGTTGGAACATGAAAAGATTACTGCTCATTAGTGAAAAGCAGATATCTCAAGTTAATGAATTAAGCATTTTGCCAGGTATGGGAAGATGCGAGAGTCTGGCCTCATTGAACTCATTCCTTTGATGTGCACCTTTGCTCTCTGGGGCCAGTGTCCTGCTTCTCTCCATCCTGAATCCCCCCAGGGTGCACAGCTGGGACAGCTTCAGTGGCTGAGGGCTTGATGGCTCCACATCCTTTGTTTACTGAGATGGCAGGCGACATTCTTTGTCCACTGTGCCTCCTGTTAGTCATAAATTTGACCAGTATTTGGGAGTCATTTCATGACCAGTTTTTGTCCCATGGTGCTAGGAGGGCTCATTCCTAGATCAGGCGAAGATTCTGTTGATAGGCCACCCAATGTGTTATTTTGGGGATCGGGCCCTGTTGGTAATCTAAAATTCTCTGCAGCGCTTGTCTTACGAGTTTATGACGATCCAGGAGCTGTTTTCCCTTGTTACTTCTTCCCATATCTAAAGTTGCACTGTTACAGTTATTCTAGAGTTATGTATGTGATCAGCTGTCTTAAGACATCATTGATTTTGTTGGAGGCCTGGTTACACATTGGGTAATGCAAAAGAAAGCACTCTTATAAAATAGACAGGATATAAGTAATACAGCTAATAACATTAATAAGGTCAGAGTGCAGCAGAGAGAGGGACAAGTCATAAGTAATTTGAAACTAACAAGAGAGCAAATTAAAACAATGATTAGTATAACTAGTTGTAATCTGGTCGAAATAAGCCATCAAGTCCCCAGGGGAGCCAGTTGGAGAAGCCAAATTCTGGAGGGATCAGGTAGAGAGAAAAAGAAATGTTTCATCTTCGTTTCCAAAGGTATACTTAATCAACTTGTGGGTAAGTGTAAGAGGAGAGGTTTTCCAGCTCAGTGGTATGATCTAAAAGTTGTCAGAAACTTGTATTTGTCAAATAGTCCTTTTTGTAAATCTTCTTGAAGATCTTCATTATATAAAAGCATCAGAGTAAAACAATGATTGTCTAAAAACGACAAAAGACTTAACATGGCATGGTTAAAGATCTGATTACAATGCAATTGACAAGAAACTTGGATATTTCTGTGACAAACAACATTTTAAGATAATAACTAGAATTATGACTGATAGCATTATACCAGGACATATCAGACTTAGGAATTCTTTACAAATTTTGGAATATCTATATGAATGACATCTAACCTTAGAAGGTATTATCACCACTTATTTGACAGTGTTTCCCATGTAAGTTAACATAAATAAACTTAGTTTAATATCTCTCTTTGAGATATCTCAGGATTCCTTTGAAGCATCTCAGAGTTAGCTGGGGGTCAGAAGAACTTTAGTTAGAATTTTCGATTTGGGAAGTTTGTCAAAAGTATCAAAAAGGTTTCAAAACACTTGGTCAAATAGGATCATAGGTCACTGTGAAACAACACTTATTCACTTAACGAAAGTGACAAAATACTTCAAAAGCAAAAACAGATCACTTAGAGGCACGGAAACTCAATCTCTTATCAAAAGCAGTGAAAACTTTGTTCTCTTAACAGAGAGAGGAACCAAGTCCAGTCCTACATCAGCCTATTTTTAATAACAAAATCCATTTACCTAATTAAATTTAATCTAATCCCAGCCTGACCATGTCCAGAACTCCTTTTCAGGGCTCCCTTTCTGCAAACCTTCCACAACTTTCTGTGTTCATATTAGTTTGTTCCTTAATTTTTTTATCCAGAAGTAAATGTCTCTAGGACAAAATCACCCTTCTTTTTCCAACAAATTCATTTCTATTCTTTATATCTTCTTTTGCTGAGAACATACATCCTACTTTCCTAGCACACTGAAATGTTTCCCTTAATATTTTTAGTAGCTTTGATTACATATTACAGTTGTAACCCTTAAAAACCTTAATCTTTAGCAAAAACTGAAAAGGAGCAAGTGATTGGGAACTGTTTGTTCACAAACAGCATTTCCTGATTAGAATATTCTATAACCTCTAGAAACATACATCTTCTCATAGCATAATTTCTTTCCTCAGTGTGGTACAAGACGTGTCCAATAAACCCAAACATCTTTAGTTTCCCTCTCGTAGGAGACAAAAGTAGGTAGATTTAGACCTGTTTAGCAATTCAAAGACACAGGAAGGGAAATGCAAGTTCACCCTAGAAGGACTTTTGTTACTTTAAGGTCAGAATTCTGAAAAGGTGTTTTATCAAGCCGGTTTTCTCTAACTTAACTATGTGCACAATAAAAAAGCCCCATCTTTGTCATTTTCGAGGCAAGATTTCCTTTAATTCCCAATTAAGTAAGTACTTGTAAGTATAAGGTTTGTACGTACATAAACCTGGCTGGAGTCTTAGTTGGAGGCAAAGATATTAGGCCAGCCTCTCACCTCATCACCCAGTCCAGAGCCCCCAGTGTCTTTCAGCCAGGCCCCCCACACCCAGTATCTTTCAGCTTGGGAACCAGGTGCCTGTTACACACCACCACATAAAACTCTGGATCATCAACCAGTAATATGGAGCTCTGAGAACCAGGGGAGACTCACCCAGATTCGTCTGGAGTCTCTCAGGAGGTGGGTGGACAGAAGAGGCCTCTGCTGGTACCAAGGCTCCCATTCCTCAGAGAGTTCAGGTGAAGGAGAGAAGTCAGCTCTGTGTCCTTAGTGGTCGCCAAACTGTCAACTGGGGGATAAAAGAACACAGTGTAAAAGTTGAGAATTATGTTTTAGTCAACAGACATTCTGAGGACTACAGCCCGGGAGACAACCTCTGAGACAGCTCTGAGGGACTGCTCCAGAGACATAAGGGAAGAGCCAGGATCTGGAGAGTTTTTGCAACAATAACAACCAAAAACAAAAACAAACAGGTAGTTGGAACATCAAAAGATTACTGCTAATTAGAGAAAACTAAAAATCTCAAGTTAATGAATTTAGTGCTTTCCTCTGTATGGGAAGATGCAAGAGTCTGGGCTCACTGAAATTATTCCTTTGATGTGCACCTATACCATCTAGGGCCAGTATCCTGCTTTTCTCCATCCTGTATCCCCTCAGGGTGCACTCTTGGGGGCAGCTGCAGTGGCTGAGGGCTTCATGGCCTCAACATCCTTTGTTTACTGAGATGACAGGCAACATTCTTTGTCCACAGTTTGCTTTATGTTTTTTGGAATATCAAAGTAATTGGACGCTATCTGCCCTACTCTTAATTTAGTTGAAATCATTCTTGGGTCAAGTGCTATCCAAATTCCACCCAAATTACCATTTCTATTTTCATTGGGTATTTAAATCATTGCCATTTCATAGCCTGGTGTTAGCACTACTGGCATCAAAGAGATGGACCTAGAATTGCCATCTGTGATTTTGTATGGTGATGTTTTGAATTCACTGGACTTTTTGACCTCACTTCTCTCCCACAATTCAGCCAGTGTGTCTAAGTGTTTAAATCTCTAAAATGAAGTATCTGATTTTTTTCAGAAAAGGGGTAAAGGTTGTGACTTTTTTTTTTTTAACCCCCTGGAGGAGATCAGACTACCCAGTTCCAAGTATTTTCAAGAAAATCATTAGCTGTATAAATAATGGAATTACAGTTTTGTCTGATACCAAATCATCAGTTTTCAGAAGCAAATAATAGCTTCTATACACTAAACTACAATGCATCATAAAACAAATTTGTTTTTTATAATAAGTAAATATTCTTTTGAATGATGATAATACTATATTTGAACACTGGAACTGGGCACTCCTATAATTATCATTTTTTCAAGATTTAGGATAGGTGAAGGGATAACTAGGTTTTAAAAAATTATTCCCAATATTATAGTTTTTATTATGCTATTTTCCAGTAGAGAAAATTAGTTACCTTGACACTTTTTTTTGAGTGACTGTCAAAAACAGATTTTTAGTGTTTAAGAGGCTTTAGGGTTCAGTCACTTCAAACCTCTTCCCCTTCTGCATTCATCATATTCTTTAATTATTGATTGGTGCTAGGTTTTTACTTTTAAAACAGTCATTTTATTGGAAAGAATGAAACATAAAAATATATCAGTTATGCAGTGGGGTGCTAAAGAATAAAAATAATTAGCCTATGCCAGGCTGACATCTCTCCTTTTAATCAGAAAAAAAAGAAAACAACTTGTTGTCAGGTTCCATTACTTGAGAGATCATTTCAAGTCCAATTGTAGTCTCAGAGTTGACTGGTGTTGGGAGGATTGAGAGGGGGATTGACTGGGATCATCTGACTTTCTCTTTCTCTGCTGTAAATGGGGATTGTGGTGCCCCACGTATCTCATAAGGTCATGAAGAAGACAATGTGGTATTAAAATTGAAAATTCCTATGTGCTCCATATGTCCATGAGAATGCAAATTTTATTCCAAATCCATGCAAAAGCCTTTGTTGATCTTTACTATTTACTTGTTCCATATTTAGAAATTTGTTCATGTGCAGATAGATGCTTCATTCTATTGATAAGATTGCTCTCTAACCCAGGAATTCGTTTTAGGAAATTAACACCAGAGATTTGCAGATACCTGGATGAGAGTTAAAATTGTAATTAGGAAAGTACCTATCCCATTAACAACTGTGTATTAGCCACTTGCTTTGTGTAAGACATTCTAGATCCTACACCGTAGTATTTCCAAGGCAGAGACTGACCGTAAACTTTAGAGCTGGTGGAGTGGGGAGAGTTCATAACCTACTGAATTCAAACACAAAGTAGACAGACTCCAGAGCCTATTCACTTAACTGCTGCCTTTTTCTTCGTTGCCTTTTTGTTTTGTTTTCAATTAATAAACTTTATTTTATTTAGTAGCTTTAGGTTGAAAGAAAAATTGAGTGGAAAGTACACGGAGTTTCCATATAACTTTCTCCCTTTCCCCGTTAACATCTTGCACTGGCGTGGTACCTTCGTCGCAACTGGGGAGACGTTATTATTAAAGTTCATAGTTTACGTTAAGGTTCACTCTGTGTGTTGGACAGTCTATGAGTTTTGACAAATGTGTAATGATGCATATCCACCATTAATTACATTGTCATACAGAAGAGCCTCGCTGCCCTTCCTCCCTGAACGCCTGATACCCACTGATCTCTCACTGTCTCCATAGCTGTGCCTTTTCCAGAATGTCCTAGAGTTGGAATCATACAGGATGCAGCCTTTTCAATATGCATTTCCATTTCCTCCGTGTCTTTTCATTTTTTAGCCCTAAATAATATTGCATTGTATGGATGTACCACAGTCTGTTTATCCATTCACCTATTGAAGGACATCTCCCAAGTTTTGATCATTATGAATAAAGCTGTTATAAACGTACATGTGAAGATTTTTTTTTAAATCTGGATGTTTTTTATTTTACTGTGATAAGAACACAGCATGAGATATACACTGTTGACAAAATTTTAAATGTACAATGCATTATTGTTGACTAGAGGTAAAGTGTCATTCAGGAGGTCTCTAGAGTTTGTTCATCTTGCTTGACTGTGGTTTTTTGTGTGGATGTTAATTTTCAACTCATTTTGGCAATTGCAATTGCTGGATCCTATGTTAAGGGTATGTTTAGCTTTGTTAGAAACTGCCAAACTGTCTTCCGAAGTGTCTGTACCATTTTACGTTCCCACCAGCAGTGAATGAGCGTTCCTGCTACTCCACGTCCTCTTAGCATTTGGTGTTTTCCATGTTCTGGGTTTTGGCCATTCTAATAGGTTGGTAGTGGTATCTCGTTGTTTTAATTTGCAACTCCCAAATGACACAAGATGTTCAGCATCTTTTCCTATGCTTATTTTCCATCTGAATATCTTCTTTGGTGAGGTGTCTGTTCAGATCTTTAGCCTATCTTTTAATTGAGTTGCTTGTTTTCTTGTTGAGTTGTATGAGTTCTTTGTATATTTTGTATGTCAGCCTTATATCAGCTTTGTGTTCTGCAGATATTTTCTTCCAGCCTACAGCTTAGCTGTTCATTCCCTCATGTTGGTCTTTCAATGCTTTTGATTTATGATTCTAGCCTGCCTTTTCACAGAGAATTACACTTAAAAAAAGCACTAACCTGTTTAATAATATCATGAGTCCATCATAAATAAGTACTCTAATAAAGGGAAATATAAAAAGGACTGATAGTCAATCGATAAATATTTGTACCTATATATAGGCTAACACTGGGATCTAGCATACAAAAAGAAAAAGGAATACTTTAGGAGTATTCTGTCTGCTGGGAAACACAGACAAATAAAAAAGACAGTTATGTTTATATCATTTTTTGGTCATATAGATGTTTTAAATTTTTAGTTAAGTGATCTTATGATTTTTGAGATTTTTTTGCCACACTTAGAAAAACATTTCCAAATCAAAGCTTCTTTAAAAAAAATTACAATTGTTTTCCCCATAATCTTTTGTGTGTGTGACTGTAAATGTTCTCTTTTAAGCAAGAGTTTTATTGAGATACAAGTTACACACCATACAATCACGTCATCTGAAGGATACGACTCAGTGGTGTTTAGTATATTCACAGAGTTGAGCAACCGTCACCACAGTGTGTCTTAGAACATTGCCATCATCCCAGAAAGAAACCTCATACCCATTAACAATCACTCCCCAGCCCCTCCAGCCCTAGGCGACAACTCTCCATCCACTAATGGACATTTGGGTCGTTTCTACTGTGGGGCTGCTGTGAATAGCGTACCTATGGACATTCATGTACAAGTTTTTGTGCAGACATATGTTCTCTTTTATCTTAAGTATATACCTGAGGAAGGAGAGGTCAGAGGTCATGGGGGCAGGAGGCGTTCCTGCCACTGGCCTAGTTGCTGTGTAGCAGAGAGGTAGGCATCCGCCACCACGTTCTGGAAGGTTCTTGGGCTCGACTAGGGCAGTAGCGCCGGGACTTCAGGTCTCTGCTGGCTGAGTGGAGCCGCCACCATGTTTGGCCGCTTGGTGGTGGGGAGGCTGGTGCAGACAGCTGCACAGCAAGTGGCAGAGGATAAATTTGTTTTTGACTTGCCTGATTATGAAAATATCAACCGTGCTGTGGTTTTTATGCTGGGAACAGTCCCATTTCCTGAGGGAATGGAAGGATCTGTCTTCTTTTCCTATCCTGATTCAAATGGAATGCCAGTATGGCAACTCGTAGGATTTGTCACGAATGGGAAACCAAGTGCCATCTTCAAAATTTCAGGTCTTAAATCTGGAGAAGGAAGCCAGCACCCTTTTGGAGCCATGAATATTGTCCGAACTCCATCTGTTGCTCAGATTGGAAGTTCAGTGGAATTACTGGACAGTCTGGCTCAGCAGACTTCTGTAGGTAATGCTACTGTGTCTTCAGTTGACTCATTTACTCAGTTCACAGAAAAGATATGGACAGCTTCTACAGTTTTGCTTCATTTGATGTCTCTCAGGCCCAGATGACACCAAGTCCATCTGAAATGTTCATTCCAACAAACGTGGTTCTGAAATGGTATGAAAACTTCCTAAAATGACTAGCACAGAACTTTGTCTTTTGGAAAACATAATTTGAATAAAATATTTTTTAATGGAAAAAAAAAGTATATACCTATGATTGAGTTATATGGAAACTGTATGTTTAACATTCTGAGGAACTGCCAGACTGTTTTCCAAAGTGGCTGCACCATTTTACTCCCCCACCAGCAGTGTATGAGGGTTCCAATTTCTCCACATCCTCACCAGCACTTGTTATGTCTTATTAATTATAGCCGTCTTAGTGGATATAAAGTGGTATTGTGTTGTGGTTTTGATTTGTATTTCTCTGATGTTTAATGATATTGAGCATCTTTTCATGTGCTTATTGGACATTTGTTTATCTCCTTTGGAGAAACATCTATTCAGATTCTTTGTGTGTTTTTAATTGGATTGTTTGTCTTTTTATTATTAGAAATGAGTTCTTTATATATGCCAGATACAAGTCCCTTATCAGATATATGACGTGCAGATACTTTCTCCCCTTCCATGGGTTATCTTTTCCCTTTCTTGTTGGTATCTTATAAAAACAAAAAGTTATCATTTTTATGAAGGACAGTGTATCTGTTTTCTTTTTTGTTGCTTGTGCTTTTGGTGTCATAGCTAAGAAGCCATTGCCTAATCCAAGGTCACAAATATTTACACACCCTTTTTTTTTTTTTTTGAGATAGCATGAGGAGTTTCCCATACACCCTTCACCGAGCTTAACTTCGTATCCATAGAACAATTAGTAAGAAATTAACATTGGTGCAGTACTGTTAACTAAACTACAGACTTTATTCAGATCCTTTTCTATCCAGGACCCCACATTGCTTCAGCTGTCACGTCTTCTCATATAAGTCTACTTCAGTGTGGTAATTCCACTGTCTTTTCTTGTCTCATGACCTGGCACTTGCAGTGTGGACTGGTCAGGCATTTTGTAGGAGGTCCCTCGATCCGAGTCTGTCTGGTGCTTTCTCTTGATTAGACTAAGGTTGTGGATTTGGGAGAGGCATAGCACAGAGATGAGGAGCCCTTCTCATCACATTACATCATGTGATGCCTGTATGTCTTATTGCTGGTAATGGTAAACTTGATCACTTGGGTAAAGTGTCTGTCATATTTCTCCACTGTAAAGCTAGTATTTTTCCCTGCCACACTCTACTTGTTGGAAGCTAATCCCTAAGTTCAGCCCATACTCAAAAGCAGAGAATCAAATAATTTGTGGATCTATCACCATAATCTTTTTTTTAAATTTATTTATTTATTTATTTATTTTTGGCTGCATTGGGTCTTTGTTGCTGTGTGCGGGCTTTCTCTAGTTGTGGTGAGCTGGGGCTACTCTTCGTTGTGGTGCACGGGCTTCTCATTGCTGTGTCTTCTCTTGTTGCGGAGCATGGGCTCTAGGCCCATGGGCTTAGTTGTGGCACACGGGCTCAGTAGTTGTGGCATGCGGGCTCTAGAGTGCAGGCTCAGTAGTTGTGGCTCACGGGCTTAGTTGCTCCGTGGCATGCGGGATCTTCCCGGACCAGGGCTCAAACCCGTGTCCCCTGCATTGGCAGGCGGATTCTTAACCACTGTGCCACCAGGGAAGTCGTCACCATAAACTTTTATACTTTGACTTTTCCTGTTAAAATCATTGATCAGATGGAATTCATTTTCATATAAGGAGAGAGGTATACTTTTTTCCAAATTTTCTACCTGTCTCTGACCATTTAATGAGGAGCTGTCTCTTCTTCCTTATTTGAAATGGTATCTTTATCATATGACAGATCCTTAAGTGTATTCCGTCTATTTCTAAACTCTTTATTCTGTTCCTTTGATTATTCCATCCCTTCTCCCATAACAGACTTTTAATTATTTAAGCTACAAATATAAGTTTTTGTATCTTTCAGGCCTATTCCCAAGGGAGGATTCTCTGCCCTTCTTTTATTAAGGGAAGGATTGCCATGGAGAGGAGTACCAGAGAAGGGAGTGAGAAATTGAAGATACAGGAGTTGGGGGGGGGTCTTTGACCTAGGAGTGTCTCTAAGAAGATGGGGAGGGTTAGCCTCGTCATCCAGGTGGAAGGATTACTCTAAGTAAGGAGAAAAGACATCTCTTTATTGTAACCTGAGAGAATGGACAAAGGACAGACACAATACATATTACATTAGAGGTTCTTGCCAGGAATTGAGACAGTTCCCAGCTAATTGCTTCTGTCTTTCTGTGAGGTTTGATGTGCTTGGTTTCAGGTAAGGGAGGGAGGAGATAGAGGTGAAGGTTTAAGGACGACAGAGGTTTAATGAACATTCTTGCAGATAAATCTTTGCACACTTCTGTTTATTTCTATAAAATCCTATTTGCTAACTCAGAGAACAGATACATTTTTGAGGCTCTCAGAAGATGCTGCTATATGGCAGCATCCACTTAATTTAAAAGGAAGCTGACCATAAAACGCAGTTTGCCACCTTGTCCCGGCATAACCATTAGTACTGCCCCTTATTACTTTAAAAGTATCCAGTTTAGGTGATAAATTATATGGTCATCCTATTTATGGATGAAGCTTGACATGAGGTAAATTGAATAAATTAGTTTATTAGATACTTTAAAAATGTTATAATTTGAAAACACTGCTTTCTGAGGAAAAGCCAGCTGGATTATTCACCTAGGAAAGAGACAATTCACAGCTAAGGGCTCTGCAGCATAGATGTAACCATTCACTGACAGTCCACAGTGTTAATGTGTCCAGAAGATATACATGTTTCCAAAGAGAAGGCATCACGTGGACTCATACAATTTCAGGTCAAGGTGGTACCTCAGTGGGGGAGTTCCCTGGCGTTCCAGTGGTGAGGATTCAGCGCTTTCACTGCTGTGACCGTGGGTTCAGTCCCTGGTTGGGAAACTAAGATGCCGCAAGCTGCGTGGTACGGCCCAAAACAAAAAAAGATGGTCCCTTAGTGATCACTTGGTAGCCCTTTACTTTTTTGAATGAGGAAACTGAAATCTAAAGCAGTTAAGTGATCTGTTTAAGGGTTTAGGGTAATTAACAGAAAATCAAACAGAAGCCAGATCTGATCCCCAATTGTAGATTTTTTTGTTTTTGCTTTAAAAAAATTTTTTTTCAATCTACTCCTGAGAAAAACTAATTAGAAAAATAATACTGTTCATGATTTTTGTGCAGCATACCCAGCATACCAGTGCTTTCATGCCTTACAAATTAAGAAAAATTATCTACCTCTGTGTGCTACAAGATGGTCTTCAACTTCTGCTGTACCTCGAATCACTACCCACTATACTGTTCATCCCCGGGATAAGGACAAGCGATGGGAAGGTAAGTAATCGTTTCTGTAAAATTGTTGAGACTTTTCTAGACAGTTTGTATCATTTTTTGGAGGTAAATACTATATTTTTCATGATAGTGTAAAATCATCTAATAATATTTTATAACTTTACAAAATCTGTTACATATTAATATTTAGATAAGCAAATGCTTGCAAACTTTCTCAGTAATAAAAGTTGGTTTATGGAAGCTAAAATAAGATACGTCCTCGAACAGAACCTAAGAGAACAATAAACTAAGACAGTAATGGACTTAGTATAATTCTCATGGGAAGCAGAGGGGTTATTTCTATAAATAATGCTCTAAAAGATGGTGGGTACTTGTAACCCAGCCTGTAATTTTATCAGGTAATAGTCATCCCAGAATTGATATGTGGGTTTTTTTGGAGTATAGTTGATTTACAGTGTTGTGTTACTTTCTGCCTTACAGCAAAGTGAGTGGAATCTAAAAAAACGGTACAAATGAACTTCTTCGCAAAGCAGAAATGGAGTTACAGATGTTACATATGTTTAAACCCTCTCCCCTCCAGGGGTGAACATGGAGCGGTTTACAGATGAGGCAGACGTGGTAATCGTGGGTGCCGGCCCTGCGGGGCTCTCAGCAGCCGCTCGGCTCAAGCAGCTGGCGGCCCAGCACGAGAAGGACATCCGCGTGTGTCTGGTGGAGAAAGCTGCTCAGATAGGCATGCACACACTCTCGGGGGCTTGCCTGGACCCACGAGCTCTCCAAGAGCTGTTCCCAGACTGGAAGGAGAAGGGAGTATGAAAAGTGGTTTTTTATACCCAGTCTCGTCTTTATTGCATCTCTATTTCCAAATGAAAGGAATGTGGAAAACCTTTTCACCCAGTTCTGTCTCTTAGAGGATACTTGTAGATAGGTTTTTAATATTAAAAGGGCCAAAAAATTTGAATCATATCAAATATAGTTAAAATTTTAAGCTATTAACTCATCCTTATTTAATGCCTTCTGCACATAGCATCTGTGTACTGGATTTATGAGAAGGTATTATCTTGAGAAGATCTTTGAATAAATATAGCTTTTTGATTTTGAGGGGATTTCCTAACTTGTTCCATGGGTGTTTATATCATTGTTCTTAATAAAGTGTTCTATAACTTTCCTGGGACATTGCAGTATCTAAAGCCAAGAAGGATAATTTAATCTAATTTTCTAAGGAAATACATTAATAAGAGCCCTTATAACATAAGCAGAAAAGTCACTGGTATGATACACAGAGAATCAAGTGCTAGTTTTACTGCAGTCATCATTTGTATGACCTTGGTTAAAATATTGTACTCTATGCATCTCAGTTTTTTTCTTCTGTAAGATGGGGTTTTCTTTGTTGTTGCTTTATTTTTGGCTGCATTGGGTCTTCGTTGCTGCGCGTGGGCTTTCTCTAGTTGCAGCGAGCAGTGGCTGCTCTTTGTTGCGGTGCACGGGCTTCTCACTGTGGTGGCTTCTCTTGTTGCAGAGCATGGGCTCTAGGCACACGGGTTTCAGTAGTTGTGGCACGTGGGCTCAGTAGTTGTGGCTCACGGGCTCTAGAGCACAGGCTCAGTACTTGTGGCACATGGGCTTAGTTGCTCCGCGGCATGTGGGATCTCCCCAGACCAGGGCTCGAACCCATGTCCCCTGCATTGGCAGGCAGATTCTTAACCACTGTGCCACCAGGGAAGCCCTGTAAGGTGGGTTTTATTACGCCTGTTCAAGGTATTCAGTGTTAGAATATTTAGTATCTGTGAACATACTCTGTAAAGATTGTTAAAAAACAAAATTCATCTGAGTAAATTTAAAGATCAAATTGTCTTTATTCAGTGATTCTGGGCAGCATCCCATCTAGCAAACAGAAGGGAGCTCCAAGGAGCAGCAGAAGAGGAAAGGGTTTGACAGGCAGAAAGGGGGTGGGGCACAGAAGTCATAAGCAAAAGGGTTATTTCAGGGTATTCCCTGGCAGTCCAGTGGTTAGGACTCTACAATTTTTTTAAAAAGGGGGGGGAAGGGTTAGTTCAGGCACTGTCACCTCCCAGGCGAGGCTGCATGTGGTGCCTCACGAGGACTGGTGGAGAGGCTGGTGGGTAAGGTTACATTCCTCGTAGAGGCCGGAACTGATTGAGGTTAAGGTCAGGGCTGGGTTTGCTGACCTGGGGCTTTGCACAAGGGACGACACTCTTCTTTCTAAAGTAGTGAGCTCCTTGGAACTAGAAAGGCTATAACTATGCCTAATTAACTTTCTGTCTTCAATGTTATATCAAAAATAGGTATCACTGAATTATTATTGACACAATATCAATTCTAATAGAAAAAGTTTTGCACATCAAAGCCTTATGTAGCCAGGCAGATCCAATCCCTTCCATACCTGTTAATTGCCTTTATCTAGGGGAAAACTAAAACTCTTCTCTTTCCATGGAGCAGGAAGTTACAGCAGGTGCCTAGGCACCTCCCACAGAGTTAGGGAGACAGGAAGACAGCCCCCCTGATGTTCACTTTCAAAGGTGGCTCCAAGGCCCCCAGCAAAGACATTCCTGGGATGCCAACTGGCTTATTTAGGTTTAAAAAGATTCCCATGCATCTCAAAGAGACAAAGGGTTTACTGGTTTCAAGTTCTCCAAAGCAAGTGATGGAAGAAAAGTGAGGAGGATAGTTCCCTTTCCTTTTTGACACAGTAGTTTATGATTTGTATTTACCTCACAAATATGAACTAAAGTCCTTTTCTCTCCTCCTTTTCTTTCCAGGCTCCACTTAACACTCCCGTAACAGAAGATAGATTTGGAATTTTGACAAAGAAATATAGAATTCCTGTGCCAGTTCTCCCAGGTGAGGAATGATAAATACTCGTAGACTTACAGAATTCCACAGCTGGAAGGAGCTACATTTCATCGGGTGGAATCCCTTCCTTTTACAGATGAGAAAACTAAGGCCCAGAGACTCGAAGGACTTAACCAAAATTTCACAGCTAGCTTGTGGGGAAGAAAGCAGGCCTAGAGCCCAGTGCTTTTGTCTTCCAGTCTAGAAGAATTGAGATAGTCTTGTAAGGCAACCAGGAATTTTTAATTTAGTCTGTAATGTCGTTTTCAATGTAATAATTTGAACTCTAGACCAGAATTGTTAGAAAATAAATTGAACTTATGGCCATAAGATGATGCGTGTGTATTTATGTAGAAATTAGACATTGATTAGAATTTCTAAATTAAGTGTTTCTGTTTTTGAGATGTTTTACCCATAAAAAGTCAGACCTCTAAACCAAGCCTGTATCTGTAGGTCTCCCAATGAACAACCATGGCAATTACATCGTGCGCCTGGGACATCTGGTGAGCTGGATGGGAGAGCAGGCGGAAGCCCTGGGCGTGGAAGTGTACCCCGGCTACGCGGCTGCAGAGGTTGGTGCGGCCCTGTTCTTAGTGCTTATAGGACACGGTCTCTGTTTCTTCTGAAAAGCAACCAAGATGGGTACAGAGGTAAATAGATGTATATTTTCAAAAAGCCGTAGGATTTTAGAATTGCAAGATCAGAAGAAATCTTAGCAAGATCTCACCCAAAGAGTACTGGAAGTCCTTGTCACCACATCATGTGACTGTCCAGCTTAGGACTGAACACCTTCAAGGATGAAAAAATATCTCCGATGTTTGGTTTGTTGGTGATACTCTCTTCCTTAAGTTGAGGAGACGTTTATTTACTGTTTTATACTGTGTGGAACAAATCTGTGCCCTCCTCCAGGGAGCACTCTCCAGTTATAACTATGCCCTGCTCTCCTTCCCCACCTTCGCAGGTGGTTTTTCTCTTCCCACTTAAATAGTCTCCGTTCTTACAGCCACCATGTTACACTGAGTCCCTTCAGTATTCTCCTTGCCCTCCTCTGACCGCATTCCCTTTTTATTCCTTTTCTAAGTGGCACCCAGAATGTCTGCACTACTTCAAGCCTGCTGTACAGCAGGGCCATTCCCCTCTTCATTCTGGAAACTGTTCTTCCAGTAATTTCCTCAAAATAACTCTTTGGGCAGCCACATCGGACTGTAGCTTCTCACTGAATACTGTTGGGGAAATTATTAAAAATAAAATCTCCTGCCAGCCCAGAAAAATCACCTCTATATATTATAAACAAGAATGAAACAGTTTTTTTCTTGCCAAGACTACAGTGCAGCTACAGGCCATCTGCTAGGGAGGTCGCCAAAACAGAAAGAAATCTCACCCTTTTCCAGAGTCAGGCAGATACAGTCCATTACATGCACGTTAATCGTCTCTATCCAAAGGACAAATAAAGCATCCTGTATCTTTGTGACAAGCGGGAAGTGACAACGCGGAGGCCAGCACAGAGCCCAGACTCTTCCCCCAGAGAGAGGGAGACCGGCCACCATCCTCCTCCATGGTCACATCTCAGGTGTGTCCCCGAGTACTCAAGAAACACATTGCTGAGATACAGACCTGGCAGGAGTCTTACTTTGCTTTTAACATGGCTCCCATATATCTAAGAGAGACAGAGAAAGGGTTTACAGTTAAGTTTTCTAAAGGAAATGCTTAAAAAAATCTGGATGGGAGAGGGAGTTCTCTTGTTTTTGGCACAAGCGAAAATTGAAAAACTTCGTTTTTACCTTTACAGTATATAAACCAAATAAAACACATGGTCCCTGCATTACACTTGCCACTACTGATTTCTGGTTTCCCAGTTCACGCACATGCATTTGGTTTTGCATTTCATCCAATTAAACTGTGTTCGACAGGAATCAAAGTCCCAAGTAGGTGTTTTGTAGCATCCATGATTTTCACTTTTTGAGTGTATCTGCACACATGCCCGCTTGCATGCGCTCTTTCTCCCTCCGTGTCTCTCTCTGGTCCCTTGCAGCTCTCCTCTCCTTCCCAGGTTTTGTACACCAAGGCCGTCTTCGGGTCCAGGCCATAGCCACATACTACTGTGGATTTGTTTTCAAGGTGTCACATCCACTGCTGTTGGTTCTTGTTCCGCCTTTCCTCTCCCATGCTTTCTGCTGTGAGGTTCTAGTGTACAGTTTGTTCTTTCCTGTCCAAAGAGCATTTTCCTCCGGAGGAAACAGAAACCAAATAAGAGAGAGAATTGTTATTTCTCATCTTCAGAATCATACCTTTGACCAGTTTTCCCTCTTCTTTGTGATCCAGAAATAAACTTCAATCACCCTTGGGCTGCCTTCAACCCCTCTCTGTTTTGTCTTGTTGTTTGGTCTTTTGGTTTTGGGGTCTGGGCTCACTGGAGACAGAGGCTTTCCCGACACTGTCCTCAGCCGCCCACCTGACGGCCCAGCCTGTCACGGGCGCTGACCCCAAGTTCTGTGTACATGCCTTTGACCCCTGAACTCGGCAGAGGGCTTCCCGCTGCATCTTCCCAGCTACTTCGTTTTCCTCTGGCAGCTCCCCCTGTTCTTCCTCACCAGGTCAGGGCGTTTCCTTCATTTCCAGCTGTTTGAGCTGTGTTCTGTCTAGAAGGGAGTAGCTTAGAAGCACATCGCCTTTTCTGCCGGAACGTTCTTAAGCCTTTGTCTCTATAACCTTGAGAACAAACTCACCTTCTAAAAATCGAAGGCTGTTTATTGTTTCTTTGCAAGCGGTTGTGAATCCCTACATGATAACCAAATGTGTTTTCATTCTAGGTCCTTTTTCATGAAGACGGTAGCGTGAAAGGAATTGCCACCAATGACGTAGGGATACAGAAGGATGGTGCGCCCAAGGTATGCACGTGAACAGTTCTGCGCTTCACAAACTGACAGTGAAAGAGAAAGAATCAACTCACACGCAATAATTTAGTCTTGCTACAAACTGCACATTAATTAAGTGCATGTTAGAACATTAGTTATTAATGTGGAATTTTTCTCATTATTAAAAAATAGAGAAACATCTTTAAACTAACCATAATTTAGGCAAGTAGATATAACATGTTTAACAATAATTTTCTTAAAAGAAAAAACATGACATACAAATATCAAACAAGCATGGGTCAAAGATTTTATTTAACTCATTAATTAATGAGGGAATCAGTAAGATATTACAACCAGTTCAAGGAGAATGAAAAACCATGCACACGTGGGTCAGCGGCTGGGCCACCTCCACAGTTTCCACTTCTGTGGACAAGAGTCATTTGCATTATTACTATCAGTAATGCTGATGGAGTCTTTGACAGGATTTTGACATCTTTTGGTAAATGCAAAAGTGATTGCCTTCATCTCTTTCAAAATAGGCTTCGATGGCCTTCTGGTTTTCACAACTTGTTATTTTTGCATTTGTAAAAGAAGAGCTCCTAAGACATGGATCTCACACTCTGTAAGATCCCTTGGAAAGGACAAGGAAAAAAAAATACCTTGCTTTCCTATGATAACAAGAACAAAACACAAATTAACATCTTGATAAATTAACTTGCCTATTCATGTTTATTTGTTGATTGTCTTAATTTCTCAACTAGAGTAGATCCTCCGTGAAGGTAGAGATCATGGAGGGTTACTCCAGAGCTAGCATAGTGCCAGGCAGTGCCGGGGCCTCAGTAGAGATTTGTCAACTCCTAGTTAGTCCTCTCTGCCATTCTAGAACAGAGCTCGGCATGTAGTCTAAGTCTCCTCCAGCAGATCATCCTGCTTTTCACTCCTTCCTGCGTAGAGATTAGCAAGTACCAAAGCTCTGAATCTTACCTGCATCGTCGTTCTCCTAGTGGCCTGCCTGGCTACACCAGAATCACATGAGGCCTTGGGGCTCAGCCTACCCTGTGGCAGGGCCCAAGAAGCTGTCTTGTATCAAGCTCCAGGGATTCTGATGCATAGCCAGGTTTGCAACACCTATTATCTCATCCTGCTTCTTATAGTGTGACGTGTACCCTCAGCACAGGCCAGACTCTGATAGCAGGAGTTTGCAACAAAGTAAGTTCATTGCAGGGCGCCCAGCAAGGGGGTGTGAGACAAGCCTCTCAGATCCACTGCAGCCTGGTGTTCGGGTTCGGGGTGTTTTAAAGCAGAAGAATAAAGAAGCTGGGAAGAATCATCATCTCGTGACATTTCTTACTCTGTTTCAGGGGTCAAGGTGTCTCTGGTTGACGACGCTCTGGCCAGGTGGTCCACGCCTCAGGGGTCTCTGGGCTCATCTTGCCCTGGAGAAACAGCCTGAGTTTGTACGTTAGTGATGAGATCTACAAGAGCCATTTTAGTACAGTGACTATGTTATCAGTGACAGCCATTATAGTCATCGGACTCTAGTTGACTGGTGTTGAGTGAGCACAGGATGAGGTCAGAGGGCACAGAAAGGGAACAGAGCTCTGGATGGAGAGGAATCATCAACTCAGGGAGCTCGGGCTTAAGGGAACTCAGTGGTGATAAAAGGATACTGTCTTTCCTATATTCTTTCCTGTGTTATGGCTATTCTTTTCTGTATTATGATCATTTGATTATAAATTGCATTTTGTTCTTTAAAAATGTCCATATTTAATATTACAATAACATTGAAGCACGCAAATTCTACCATGCTGATAGTTCTTCTTGTGTGTGTATGGTCAGGATATTTGTTCAAATGTATATTTTTGTGTCTTGTGCTTTGTAGTTGTAAAAACAGTCATATATTGTATTTATATAGATATAAAAGCATAGAAGAGTATAGTAGTGCCTCCCCACGGATACACCAGAAATACAGCTACACGTGGAACAACTCCTACAGAACACCTACTGAACGCTGGCAGAAGACCCCAGACCTCCCAAAAGGCAAGAAACTCCCCACGTACCTGGGTAGGGCAAAGCGGAGAGATTCCCGCACAGAGGATCGGTGCCGAGCGGCACTCACCAGCCCGAGAGCCTTGTCTGCTCGCCCGCCGGGGCGGGCGGCGCTGGAAGCTGAGGCTCGGGCTTCGGTCAGAGCGCAGGGAGAGGACTGGGGCTGGCGGCGAGAACTCAGCCTGAAGGGGGCTAATGTGCCACAACTAGCCGGAAGGGAGTCCGGGAAAACTCTGGAGCTGCCGAAGAGGCAAGAGACTTTTTCTTCCCTCTTGGTTTCCTGGTGCGCGAGGAGAGGGGATTAAGAGCGCTGCTTAAAGGGGCTCCACAGACAGGCGGGAGTCACGACTGAAAGCGCGGAGCCCAGTGACGGGCGTGGGACACTGGGGCTGCTGCTGCCGCCGCCAAGAAGCCTGTGTGCGAGCGCAGGTCACTGTCCACACCGCCCTTCCGGGAGCCTGTGCAGCCCGCCACTGCCGGGGTCCCGGGATCCAGGGGCGGCTTCCCTGGGAGAACGCACGGCGCGCCTCGGGCTGGTGCAACGTCACGCCGACCTCTGCCGCTGCAGGCTCGCCCGCACTCTGTGCCCCTCCCTCCCGCCCGGCCTGAGTGAGCCAGAGTCCCCGACGAGGCTGCTCCTTTAACCCTGTCCTGTCTGAGCGAAGAACAGACACACTCCGGCGACCTACACGCAGAGGCAGGGCCAAATCCAAAGCTGAGACCCAGGAGCTGTGAGAACAAAGAAGAGAAAGGGAAACCTCTCCCAGTAGCCTCAGAAGAAGCGGATTAAAGCTCCATAATCAACTTGATGTACCCTGCATCTGTGGAATACATGAATAGACAACAAATCATCCCAAATTGAGGAGCCAGGAGTCAGTGCTGTGCCTCTGAGGTGGGAGAGCCAACCTCAGGACACTGGTCCACAAGAGACCTCCCAGCTCCACATAATATCAAACGGCGAAAATCTTCCAGAGATCTCCATCTCAACACCAGCACCCAGCTTCACTCAACGACCAGCAAGCTACAGTGCTGGACACCCTATGCCAAACAACTAGCAAGACAGGAACACAATGCCACCCATTAGCAGAGAGGTGGCCTAAAATCATAAAAAGTCTGCAGACACCCCAAAACACACCACCAGACGTGGACCTGTCCACCAGAAAGACAAGATCCAGCCTCATCCACCAGAACACAGGCACTAGTCCCCTCCACCAGGAAGCCTACACAACCCACTAAACCAACCTTAGCCACTGGGGACAGACACCAAAAACAACGGGAACTACGAACCTGCAGCCTGCAAAAAGCAGACGCCAAACACAGTAACATAAGCAAAATGAGAAGACAAAAACACACAGCAGGAGAAGGAGCAAGATAAAAACCCACCAGACCTAACAAATGAAGAGGTAATAGGCAGTCTACCTGAAAAAGAATTCAGAATAATGATGGTAAAGATGATCCAAGATTCTATTTCCCAGATACAAAATCTTGGAAATAGAATAGACAAAATGCAAGAAACAGTTAACAAGGACCTAGAAGAACTAAAGATGAATCAAGCATCGATTAAAAACACAATAAATGAAATAAAAAATACTCTAGATGGGATCAATAGCAGAATAACTGAGGCAGAAGAACGGATAAGTGAGGTGGAAGATAAAATAGTGGAAATAACTGCTGCAGAGCAAAATAAAGAAAAAAGAATGAAAAGAACAGAGGACAGTCTCAGAGACCTCTGGGACAACATTAAACGCACCAACATTCGAATTATAGGGGTTCCAGAAGAAGAAGAGAAAAAGAAAGGGACTGAGAAAATATTTGAAGAGATTATAGTTGAAAACTTCCCTAATATGGGAAAGGAAATAGTTAATCAAGTCCAGGAGGCACAGAGAGTCCCATCCAGAATAAATCCAAGGAGAAATACGCCAAGACACATATTAATCAAACTGTCAAAAGTTAAACACAAAGAAATCATATTAAAAGCAGCAAGGCAAAAACAACAAGTAACACACAAGGGAATCCCCATCAGGATAACAGCTGATCTCTCAGCAGAAACTCTACAAGCCAGAAGGGAGTGGCAGGACATAATTAAAGTGTTGGAGGAGAAAAACCTGCAACCAAGACTACTCTACCCACCAAGGATCTCATTCAGATTTGATGGAGAAATTAAAACGTTTACAGACAAGCAAAAGCTGAGAGAGTTCAGCACCACCAAATCAGCTTTACAACAAATGCTAAAGGAACTTCTCTAGGCAAGAAACACAACAGAAGGAAAAGACCTACAATAACGAACCCAAAACAATTAAGAAAATGGGAATAGGAACATACATATCGATAATTACCTTAAATGTAAATGGACTAAATGCTCCCACCAAAAGACACAGATTGGCTGAATGGATACAAAAACAAGACCCATATATATGCTGTCTACAAGAGACCCACTTCAGACCTAGGGACACATACAGACTGAAAGTGAGGGGATGGAAAAAGATATTCCATGCAAATGGAAACCAAAAGAAAGCTGGAGTAGCAATTCTCATATCAGACAAAATAGACTTTAAAATAAAGACTACTAGAAGAGATAAAGAAGGACACTAACTAATGATCAAGGGGTCGATCCAAGAAGAAGATATAACAATTGTAAATATTTATGCACCAAACATAGGAGCACCTCAATACATAAGGCAAATACTAACAGCCATAAAAGGAGAAATCGACAGTAACACAATCATAGTATGGGACTTTAACACCCCACTTTCACCAATGGACAGATCATCCAAAATGAAAATAAATAAGGAAACACAAGCTTTAAATGATACATTAAACATGATGGACTTAATTGATATTTATAGGACATTCCATCCAAAAACAACAGAATACACATTTTTCTCAAGTGTTCATGGAACATTCTCCAGGATAGATCATATCTTGGGTCACAAATCAAGCCTTGGTAAATTTAAGAAAATTGAAATTGTATCAAGTATCTTTTCCGACCACAATGCTATGAGACTAGACATCAATTACAGGAAAAGATCTGTAAAAAATACAAACACATGGAGGCTAAACAATACACTACTCAATAACGAAGTGATCACTGAAGAAATCAAAGAGGAAATTAAAAAATACCTAGAAACAAATGACAATGGAGACACGACGACCCAAAACCTATGGGATGCAGCAAAAGCAGTTCTAAGAGGGAAGTTTATAGCAATACAATCCCACCTTAAGAAACAGGAAACATCTCGAATAAACAACCTAACCTTGCACCTAAAGCAATTAGAGAAAGAAGAACAAAAACATCCCAAAGTTAGCAGAAGGAAAGAAATCATAAAAATCAGATCAGAAATAAATGAAAAAGAAATGAAGGAAACGATAGCAAAGATCAATAAAACTAAAAGCTGGTTCTTTGAGAAGATAAACAAAATTGATAAACCATTAGCCAGACTCATCAAGAAAAAAAGGGAGAAGACTCAAATCAATAGAATTAGAAATGAAAAAGAAGAAGTAACAACTGACACTGCAGAAATACAAAAGATCATTACAAGCAACCCTATGCCAATAAAATGGACAACCTGGAAGAAATGGACAAATTCTTAGAAATGCACAACCTGCCAAGACTGAATCAGGAAGAAATAGAAAATATGAACAGACCAATCACAAGCACTGAAATTGAAACTGTGATTAAAAATCTTCCAACAAACAAAAGCCCAGGACCAGATGGCTTCACAGGCGAATTCTATCAAGCATTTAGAGAAGAGCTAACACCTATCTTTCTCAAACTCTTCCAAAATATAGCAGAGGGAGGAACACTCCCAAACTCATTCTACGAGGCCACCATCACCTTGATACCAAAACCAGACAAGGATGTCACAAAGAAAGAAAACTACAGGCCAATATCACTGATGAACATAGATGCAAAAATCCTCAACAAAATACTAGCAAACAGAATCCAACAGCACATTAAAAGGATCATACACCATGATCAAGTGGGGTTTATTCCAGGAATGCAAGGATTCTTCAATATACGCAAATCAATCAACGTGATACAGCATATTAACAAATTGAAGGAGAAAAACCATATGATCATCTCAATAGATGCAGAGAAAGCTTTCGACAAAATTCAACACCCATTTATGATAAAAACCCTGCAGAAAGTAGGCATAGAGGGAACTTTCCTCAACATAATAAAGGCCATATATGACAAACCCACAGCCAGCATCGTCCTCAATGGTGAAAAACTGAAACCATTTCCACTAAGATCAGGAACAAGACAAGGTTGCCCACTCTCACCACTCTTATTCAACATAGTTTTGGAAGTTTTAGCCACAGCAATCAGAGAAGAAAAGGAAATAAAAGGAATCCAAATCGGAAAAGAAGAAGTAAAGCTGTCACTGTTTGCAGATGACATGATACTATACATAGAGAATCCTAAAGATGCTACCAGAAAACTACTAGAGCTAATCAATGAATTTGGTAAATTTGCAGGATACAAAATTAATGCACAGAAATCTGTGGCATTCCTGTATACTAATGATGAAAAATCTGAAAGTGAAATCAAGGAAACACTCCCATTTACCATTGCAACAAAAAGAATAAAATATCTAGGAATAAACCTACCTAAGGAGACAAAAGACCTGTATGCAGAAAATTATAAGACACTGATGAAAGAAATTAAAGATGATACAAATAGATGGAGAGATGTACCATGTTCTTGGATTGGAAGAATCAACATTGTGAAAATGACTCTACTACCCAAAGCAATCTACAGATTCAATGCAATCCCTATCAAACTACCACTGGCATTTTTCACAGAACTAGAGCAAAAAATTTCACAATTTGTATGGAAACACAAAAGACCCCAAATAGCCAAGGCAATCTTGAGAACGAAAAATGGAGCTGGAGGAATCAGGCTCCCTGACTTCAGACTATACTACAAAGCTACAGTGATCAAGACAGTATGGTACTGGCACAAAAACAGAAAGATAGATCAATGGAACAGGATAGAAAGCCCAGAGATAAACCCACGGACATATGGTCACCTTATCTTTGATAAAGGAGGCAGGAATGTACAGTGGAGAAAGCACAGTCTCTTCAATAAGTGGTGCTGGGAAAACTGGATAGGGACATGTAAAAGTATGAGATTAGATCACTCCCTAACACCATACACAAAAATAAGCTCAAAATGGATTAAAGACCTAAATGTAAGGCCAGACACTATCAAACTCTTAGAGGAAAACATAGGCAGAACACTCTATGACATAAATCACAGCAAGATCCTTTTGGACCCACCTCCTAGAGAAACGGAAATAAAGACAAAAATAAACACATGGGACCTAATGAAACTTAAAAGCTTTTGCACAGCAAAGGAAACCATAAAGAAGACCAAAAGACAACCCTCAGAATGGGAGAAAATATTTGCAAATGAAGCAACTGACAAAGGATTAATCTCCAAAATTTATAAGCAGCTCATGCAGCTCAATAACAAAAAAACAAACAGCCCAATCCAAAAATGGGCAGTAGACCTAAATAGACATTTCTCCAAGGAAGATATACAGACTGCCAACAAACACATGAAAGGATGCTCAACATCTTTACTCATTAGAGAAATGCAAATCAAAACTACAGTGAGATACCATCTCACACCAGTCAGAATGGCCATCATCAAAAAATCTAGAAACAATAAATGCTGGAGAGGGTGTGGAAAAAAGGGAACACTCTTGCACTGCTGGTGGGAATGTGAATTGGTACAGCCACTATGGAGAACGGTATGGAGGTTCCTTAAAAAACTACAAATAGAACTACCATATGACCCAGCAATCCCACTACTGGGCATATACCCTGAGAAAACCATAATTCAAAAAGAGACATGTACCAAAATGTTCATAGCAGCCCTATTTACAATAGCCCAGAGATGGAAACAACCTAAGTGTCCATCATCGGATGAATGGGTAAAGAAGATGTGGCACATATATACAATGGAATATTACTCAACCATAAAAAGAAATGAAATTGAGCTATTTGTAATGAGGTGGATGGACCTAGAGTCTGTCATACAGAGTGAAGTAAGTCAGAAAGAGAAAGACAAATACTGTATGCTGACACATATATATGGAATTTAAGAAAAAAAAATGTCATGAAGAACATAGGGGTAAGACAGGAATAAAGACACAGACCTACTAGAGAATGGACTTGAGGATATGGGGAGGGGGAAGGGTAAGCTGTGACAAAGTGAAAGAGCGGCATGGACATATATACACTACCAAACGTAAGGTAGATAGCTAGTGGGAAGCAGCCGCATAGCACAGGGAGATCAGCTCGGTGCTTTGTGACTGCCTGGAGGGGTGGGAGGGAGACGCAAAAGGGAGGGGATATGGGAACATATGTATATGTATAACTGATTAAATTTGTTATAAAGCAAAATAAATAAATAAATTTAAAAAAAAGTATAGTGGAGTCTCAGTAATTTGAGTTTGTAAATTTCTTTTTCTTTTTTTTTTAAATTTATTTATTTTTGGCTGTGTTGGGTCTTCATTGCTGCGCGCAGCTTTCTCTAGTTACGGCGAGCGGGGGCTACTCTTCATTGCGGTGCACGGGCTTCTCATTGCGGTGGCTTCTCTTGTTGTGGAGCACGGGCTCTAGGCGCGCGGGCTTCAGTAGTTGTGGCACACGGGCTTAATTGTTCCGTGGCACGTGGGATCTTCCCGGACCAGGGCTCGAACCCGTGTCCCCTGCATTGGCTGGTGGATTCTTAACCACTGCGCCACCAGGGAAGCCCATGCAAGTTTATTTTCATACGGCCGGTGGGATGAGGAGAAGCAGGGATGGATTCTGTGTGCTCCACCAATTGGCTCCGTTGATCCCGGCGTGGTTCGGCTTCCTCCTGCTCTTGCACTGAAACATTCTCGTCGCTCACAGCACCTCCGCCTAGTGGTACCCAGTTCTCTGTCCTCTCACTTGGCCCCTGGTGGGCAGTGCTGGCACAGCTGAATAACTTCTTCCTTCCTGAAACGCTGTCTGGACCTGGCTTTTCACACCACCTTCTCCTGGTTTTCCTGGTGTTTCATGGCCCCTCCTGCCACCTTTGCTTGCTCTTTCTCTGCTCCCTGTCCTCTGAGTATCCAGTGACAGGGCTTGAAACACGTCTCCCCTGAGTCCCAGAATCCTGTGTCCTGCTGCTCATTCATTAGCTCTAATCTTAGGTCTAATAGGCATCTTACTGTCAGAATTCTGATGTGGATGTTTTCATGTTTTGGAGGTTAAGTAACTTGCCCAGGGTCAGGCCACTGTTAGGTAGTGGAGCTGGGGTTGGAATAGAGGCTCCAGAGCCGCCCCTTGCACACTAAGGAGCGTATTGCCTCTAAGAGGAATATTTTAGTCCATTAAGATCGAGTTGTTTTATAAGTGGTGCTGAGTAAACTGCATGTCCATCTGGAAGCAAAGAGTTAGACCTTCATTTTTTTTAATTCTGATGATTTCTTAAAACAATTAAAAAATTAGAAATCTAGGTTATAATTACAACCTAGGTGTAGGGTAGATACACCATCCTATAAAGGCAAGAAATTAAAAACCTATAAGAGGCAGGCCTTTTTTAACTATTTAAAAATTAAACACTTCTGTATACCAAAAATACTAGTGAGTCTGCAGATAAGCAGGAGATCGGGGGAAAATTTTTGACGACCCATGATGTCAAAGAGCATTTGTACATTGACAAGAAAAAAGAGAACACAGTAGAAAAACGGGCGGAATCCTACAAAATGAAGAGCAGATCCCGGCGAGCAGTAACCACTAGCCAGGAGGCAGGTCCTCTGATGTCTCTTATCTGGGTCCCAGGCTCCCGTGCCGGCTCCCCAGCCCTCCGCCAGCGCCCGTGCCCTCCTCACGGCACACAGTCACACTTAGTCCTTGCACGCCCGCATAGTTACTTATGTTTAGCTCTGCCTCTGTGCCTCACCCCAGGGAAAGGGACAGTGTTTTTCTATCATCTCTGCCCCAGTGCCTAGCATACAACCTGGCACACCAGAGGTGCTCAGTTAATATTTCTTGAATCAAAAAGAAATAGCTGCTGAAAAGAGTAATCCGGAAAATGCAAATTAAAATAGCAGTAAGTTAGCCAGCTCTACACTTAGCAAAACCGTGAAAGGAACAGTTATACTGTCACTAGCTAGAAATAGGAAAAGGGTCTTATACGCTGTGGGTGGAAATGTGAATTGTTCAGGCTTTGGGGAAAGCAGTCTGGGAACATCTCATAAAATAAAAGTAGGTGTGCCCTTTGACTGTACAGTGCCACTACTGGGAACCTAGCTTACAGGAATAAAAGCACCAGTGTTGTAAGGATACATACACAGGGTGTATGTTTTATGACATTGCTTATCATCGCAAATAAATTGGAAACAGTGAATGGCTATTACCCATTAGCAGAATGGCTGGATAACCTACGGTGTTCCCACATGGACTACTGCCCGCCATTAAAAAGAAAGATTTGAGCCACATAGTGACTTGGAAAGGTTTCCATGAAATATTATTGTGAGAAAAGTAAGATACAGAAAAGTCTGTATTATGTGATGCTACCATTGTGAAATAAATCAGGAACCAAAAAAGTTGAGGTGTCTGTGTAAATACCTCAGTCCACAGGTGCGTATGTATATATATTTGGGTAAAACTTGGCATGCTAGGCTGTTAACAGGGTTTATGGACGAGTGAAGTATAGTAAGAGGAAGGAGATGGGAACAAATCCACAGGTACTGAGCACAGTCACTTATAGGACATGTGTGCACGTGTATGACATTGGTGAGCTCTGCACAAGAGAAACACAGAGTCACCAACAAACGTTAAAGATGTTCAGACTCTCTAGTGACTGAACGTATGAAATCAGTAGTGAAATAGTTCTTACCACTTAGACGGAAAATATTTCGCATCAAGGATATCAATCTGAGCCATGCTTATAATAGTGAAACAGCCTGGAATAACCTAAACGTCCAGTTATTGAGAGCTGATTGAGAAGGTAGGAATCTATTCAAGCATTAAAAATGAATGCTTAGGACTTCCCTGATGGCGCAGTGGTTAAGAATCTGCCTGCCAGTGCAGGGGACACGGGTTCGAGCCCTGGTCTGGGAAGATCCCACATGCCGTGGAGCAGCTAAGCCCGTGTGCCACAACCACTGAGCCTGCGCTCTAGAGCCTGTGAGCCACAACTACTGAGCCCACAAGCCACAGCTACTGAGCCTGCATGCCTAGAGCCCGTGCTCTGCAACAAGAGAAGCCACCGCATTGAGAAGCCTGTGCACCGCAATGAAGAGCAGCCCCTATTCTCTGCAACTAGAGAAAGCCCGCACACAGCAATGAAGACCCAACACAGCCAAAAAATAATTAATTAATTAATTTTTTTAAATGAATGTTTAATTTGGTGTATATTGCCTTAGGCAAATCACTTTATATTGTATAATGTGAAAACAGTTATAAAATGCTTTGTCCGTGTAAACCATTTTTTTGTATGAATGTGTCTGTACACACAATACCTGTAAACATATGAATGGAGAAATATCGGGAAATATGTATTTCATAAGAGACTTTCCTTATTATTCTGCATTCCTTTATTCAGGAGCTTTACTGAGTACCTACCATGTGCCAGATATAAGTGCAAACTACAGAGAGCACGGGCTTCCCTGGTGGCGCAGTGGTTGAGAGTCCGCCTGCCAATGCAGGGGACACGGGTTCGTGCCCCGGTCCAGGAAGATCCCACTTGCCACGGAGCGGCTGGGCCCGTGAGCTATGGCCGCTGAGCCTGCACGTCCGGAGCCTGGGCTCCGCAACGGAAGAGGCCGCAACAGTGAGAGGCCTGCGTACCGCAAAAAAAAAAAAAAAAAAAAAAAGAAGAAAAAAAATAGAGCGAAAGAGAGAGAAAGACTTTGAAATTGTAGCTTATTTTTTCCCCTTGGAAAAAACAAATTTCAGTTTTACAGTATATATCCAGCAATAGAGAACAAGTAAAATTAAAGTGAAAAAAGCAGGTAGCTGAAGAGTATGTTTAGGATGATCCTGTTTGTGTTAGAAGGATATAAATAGACTTATGTAGTTTTTTAATTCATGGAAATTTTCTGGCATGATTCACAAGAAATCTATTAATAGTGTTTTTTGCTTCAAATCATGGGACTGGAAAATCAGGAACAATGGGGAAATGGTCTTTCACTTAAAAAAATTTTTTTTTTAGTTATATAAGTTTCAGGTGTCTAGCATTATAATTCGACATCTGTATACACTAGACAGTAGTGAGCACTCCAAGCCTGGTTACCATCTATCACCACACACTTGACCCCCTTCACTCATTTCGGCTGCCCGCCTTCACTTCTCACTGTACATTCATTTGTAGATAATTTTTCGTGGGGGGATGAGCATGCTTTATTTTTTTTTAATTCATACAAACTTAATCATTCGATCAATATGACAAAGACACAAGATACATTATAAAATTAAATTAGATTCCACTTACAACAATGCTTAGCTCTGTTACTAAAATTATATATCTGCACCTTGTCTTCTATACCTGAATCATAGATCAATTCAAAACTGACCAGAATGTGAATATTTTTTAAATTGTCAAATGTTGCAATTTAACGTGTTCCTATTTCTTAGGCAACTTTTGAGCGGGGACTGGAACTACATGCCAAAGTCACGATTTTTGCAGAGGGCTGCCACGGACACCTGGCCAAGCAACTGTACAGGAAGTTCAACTTGAGGGCCAACTGCGAGCCCCAGACGTACGGGATCGGGCTCAAGGAGGTACTCGAGTTTGCCGGTGTGACTTTCATGTGAAAAGATGAAGCTTACATTGATCTGTATTGTCGTGTGGTTTATAATATTGATTTAATTTTATAGTTATATTTTTCATTAACCTGAAATGTTGATAATGACTGAAAATATTAGGGATATTTTTCAAGGGGCTGGAGAATATTACTAATCAAATTTCACTATTACCTAAATTGTGTCTGCATGTTCTAGTTGTTTTATCAAATGTTGATTGAAGTCTTGAATTTGAAAATATTTGTGATATTGATTTTTTTCATGGTAATGCCATCTGCCCTAATAGGATTTGACCTGTTATCCAATGCTCTTTGTAAAATGACCACATCCTATAAGAATTGTTTATTCAAAATTATAACGTAAAGATAATTTAGTTTATGAAATATACACTCAGCCATAGTATATTGACCTGCAGCCTAAAATTTAATTAGGCTGAGTGTTGTATATTTTCTCAGTTTATCCAAACCTTAGGTCTATTAGTGTAAAAGTTTCATCATAACTCTTTTGTTAAAAATCTTTTTAGGGTAAAGCTCAGAAAGTTTCAAATTCTATATATAACTAGATTCATTATATTGTGAATAAGGGCTTAATTGTTTTGGTAGACTGTACATAATTCTATGTGATGGCACATAATATCTGATTTTTAGATAATATTTCCTGTGGAAATTGTTGTTTGCAATTTAAAACTTAACCATTCTGAAAACAGGATGATCAGTTAGCTTCAGTCGGGGAGAGGGTGGTGCAGGAGGGAGCACACTTTTTTTACTGAAGAATAACATCTGTCCTGTAAAGCAACAGATCCGAAGTGCAGGGCGCAGCTCACGTTCACGAGGCGAACACGCCCGTGTGGCCATCACCGGGTCAGGGTGTAGGTGGTTCCCAGCACCCCATCTCTCCAGCGGCGTTTCCCACAATTGCATGAACGCCTTACCCGTCTGAAAACTTAATGTCTTATAGAGTTCCTGACCTGTTTCTTTACTCCAATCATCCTGCTGCAGTTTGATATCATTTTCTGGGATATTTGAAGTACTTTTTTGTGTGTTTCTCTTATTTCTGCTTTTCAGTTGTAACTTTCATAAAGAAGACATAAAACTTAGCAAGTTTTATACATGTGGTGACATAAAACATCTAAGTAATTCTCTAGGACTTTTTTTTTAAGTTATGGATTATTGATGAGAAGAAGTGGAAACCCGGGAGAGTTGATCACACTGTTGGCTGGCCCCTGGACAGAAACACGTATGGGGGCTCTTTCCTCTATCACCTGAATGAAGGGGAGCCCCTCGTAGCGCTCGGCTTCGTGGTAAGTTACACTCCGTGATGGGAAGTTCCACTCTGAGAGCCACTGGGTCTTCAGTGTCACAAAACCAGGGCTTTGCATCTGGAGAATGTAAAAGGCTTCTCATTTAAAGCTTCCTCTCTGCTTTTATCCACATCTGAAGTGCTTATGGCCACTGTAGACAGTGGTCTGCTTCAGCTCACATAGCTGTAGTACAGTAGCTGCTACATGCCAGGCCCTGTGCTGGATGCTTCCCTGGGAATCCTGGTCCATAAAAATCCTGTGAAGTTGGTCTAGCATTATTTTACTGGTGGGAAAACTGAAGTCCAGACAAGCTAAACAGCCTTCCCAGACACACGCATTAAGTGACAGAGGGAGGAGTCATGCCCAAACCTGTCTGACCTGAAGCCCATGTCCACTGTGGCACGCCACTGCAAGAAGTGCAGTCCACACTGGGTTTGAACCTCTAACTAAAACAGGACCATTTCCTCCCTTTTGGTCGCTTAAACATCTTTACAGTAAATTACATCTTGAACATGACAAGGAATGGAAAAGTGATATGAGTTACTGCACCTTGCAGTTGCAGCTTTATAGTTCAATGTCATGATTAGACTTTTATATGACACGTTAAATTTATGTATTATTGTTGAGTTTGGTGCATCACTTCAATTTAGTTTTTATAGTGACTTAATCTTCAAAGCAAAAAAGGTTTGGTTATTAATTTCAACATTTTGGTAAAAATGTAATCTCTAATGTTTTTCACCTTTTTTTGTAAGTGTGATTACATTCTTTTTCTTCATTTTTGCCTCAGTAGTACTGCATCAAGCTTATTTATTTCTGGAGTTGGTATTGAGAAATGAATGATAAATTATTACAGCTCCTTTTGTAGAAACATGATGTGCAACACTTACCTACAAATATTTTTCTAATTTGGACTTTGATTTACAAATCACAATGATTTATTAATACGTTCTAAATATTTTCAAGTTCTGCCAATTATAAACACATGGCATCCTTTTGTTTACCCTTTCTTTTCCAAACAGATTTTATTGGGTTATTTATTTAAATTTGGGTCATTGCATACCTTTCTCCAAGTACTTTGAGTACAAGCAGTTTAATGTACATGTTCTCTGGTAAATATTGCTCACATTTCAGCCTGACATAATTTGAAATAACGATGTCTAATTTAAATATAAACATTTTAAGGTTGGTCTAGACTATCAAAATCCGTACCTAAGTCCATTTAGAGAGTTCCAGAGGTGGAAACACCACCCTAGCATCCAGCCGACGTTGGAAGGCGGGAAAAGGGTTGCATATGGAGCCAGAGCCCTCAATGAAGGTGGCTTTCAGGTAACACTTCCGTGTTTTTAATCTTTATTTCTGTATTATAAATTCAACGTTGAAACATAAGGTAACAACTTTAGATAAAGGATAGAAGATTATCTCAGGAAGAAAATTTAAGTAACTAAGCAAAGCACCCTAGTATTTATAAAACTGTACCACACCAGAGTTAAATGACACTATGAATTTAGTTTTAAGGATATATTGATTTCTAGAGAAAAATTCATGGGCTTTTTTGTTTATTGGTTTGTCTTTAACCAGAGAATTTAAACTATGTGATCCAAGATCTTTTCCTTTATTCCTTTGCTGCCAGGAAACTCAAGGACAGATGTAGTTTTCAGCAAAGGTAATTAATTAATCTCAACTACCTAGTGTCATCCATGCCCTTTAGGTGGCCTCTGTTAAGTTTTTATCCTTAATTGTCCTATTTTAGTATATGTTCAAAATAAATACTATCAAATGCAGTTAATTTATTAAGTATTTAGTTATTAAACAATGAAATAATTTATTAAGTATTTAGTTATTAAACAATTAAATAAGAGTTAGATGGCTAACTATGATAAAAGCTATTAGAACTGTTTTGGAAATAGTATTAGACAGGTAAGATGATCTAAAAGTCAGCTCTAAAACTTATACCAAACGGTTTGGTCAAGTTATTTAACTCCTCGGGCATTAAGGGATCATCTGTAAAATAAAGATGATCCCTTCTGTCTCTAATATTCTAGGAATCTAGAACTATTGATATTTTAGAAATCTGATATCTTTTTGTTTTTAATCTGTTGTAAAAGTAACAAATAGATCATAGAAAATTGGGGAGAAAAGTTGACTTAACCTTTAAAGTGAAGTTCTAAATACATTCATAAAGTCAAGTAAAATCACAGCTAAATTATGAATGTCATCACTAGAACCCTAAAAATAACACTCCCTAAGTTCCGTTGCTGTGGGGTTACCTCCCATGAGGTTGTTTTTATTTCTGGAGTAGTTATTCGTTTGCAGTAATATTTCCTAAATTTCCTATGTTCAAGCCCATTAAACTTTTTTGAATAATGTGCATAATACCTATTGCCAGCCTAATTCTACTCTTTAATTTATAGTGTAAAGGTTTATGTATATTCAGTAGTACATACAGACTCGTGTTTATGACACCTGCCTTGTGTGCTTCAGCATCTCAGATGATCTTTAGATGAGCAGGAAGAGATAACCCCACACACACAATACACTTTTAACCTAAGTTTTCTGATTTAATTAGTCAAAGATTCAGAAACTTACTTCCATTAAGTTTTTGAAGACCCTTCAGAGACAAAAATTTGGAACATCCAATTTTATTTTGCGCTAACAAGTATTACATGACTTTTTATTTCTCTTTCTTCAGTCTGTACCAAAGCTCCCCTCTCCTGGTGGGTTTCTAGTATTTAACCCCTGTGGGGGTTTTTTGGGGGGGGGTTCTTTTTTTTTCTTTTAATGCAGGGAAGTGTAATGTTATTTTGGTGCAGAAATAGATTAGGTTACAGAAAATCCTAGGAAAAGGAAGTTACGAGACTGATTTTACCAGTTGTCAGGTGGAAGGGTAAAATCTGTTACTGTAGAACTACTCCAGGCCATACCCATCTTCTTCAGTGATATGGCCTGGTTCCTCATTTTAACCCCCGTTATTTTGCTTGTTTTTTAATTTATTTACTTTTGGCTGCCTTGGTTCTCCATTGCTGTGCGCAGGCTTTCTCTAGTTGCGGCGAGCGGGGGCCACTCCACACTGTGGTGCGCAGGCCTCCCATTGCGGTGGGTGGCATCTCCCGCTGTGGAACACAGGCTCTAGGCGCGTGGGCTCAGTAGTTGTGGCGCACGGGCTTAGTTGCTCCGCGGCATGTGGGCTCTTCCCGGACCAGGGCTCGATCCCGTGTCCCCTGCATTGGCAGGCAGATTCTTAACCACTGCGCCACCAGGGAAGCTCTAACCCCCGTTTAATGGATGTCCCAGAATACATCTCTCTGTATGACTTTTCCTGGGTCCCCCAGGTCCTTAACAAGATGTCCAGCTGCCCACACAGGGTAGGATCCTCCCAGAACTGAAAAACACACATTTCCCTTGGGCCATAACATTTTTTATTCTTAGGACTTAAATGCCCATTTGGAAGAATTTGCACTAGCAATCCGTGTCCTTTTATTAAACGTCAGTCTTCTGGCTCGTGAATCAGACTTAGGATTAGCAGGGCCACAGCGTGATTTGAGAGGAGCATTGTCATGATCCAGGTTCCTAACCATTATCTCTGTCTGCAGCTCCTGGCATTCCAGAAAGCCCTTCCCCCTTGTTGTCTGCTCTGCGGCCCTGATTTCACGCTCTCTCATCTGCGTGGTTCTGATGCTGAGTTTGGTTGTAGAACAGCAGTCACCCCTGGGCCCGAGCCTTCTTGTGCCAGCGTTGCTTTTGCTTCTCACCGCCCCTCCCTCGCAGTTAGAACTCTGTAATCACGGGAGCGCGGCCACAGCCCCTCGGCACAGCGGCTGATGGTGGCAGGCGCCCTGTTGACCTCCTCTCCTCAGGGTCCCTCTCAGCCCATCGGCCACACTGTCAGCCACCCACCACTTTCGCAACAAAGACCCATGGCGTACTGTAGGAAGCCTCCAGGAGGGAAGAGCAACTGCATGGCTCTCTTTTCTTCCTTTCCACACTGTAGGTTACAGTACAGTCTCCTGAGGGAGGCAGTCGGTAACTTAGCTGCTACATCGTGGGGCTAAACCAAAACCATCACCCACCCTTTAGTACGTTGTTTTCCATCAGCAGTGTATACTGAGGCCCAAACAACCATCTTAAAGTTTATTTTGGAAATTCAGTTTATTCTTCGGTTAATTAAAATATATTATTTAAGGTAGTGGCTAATTGTGGCAATGCCATGATTAGAACCTAGGTTTCCCTCCCTGGACATCAAGGTAAAACAAGGAGGTATGAAGAGTTAAGATAACATCCTTTGTAAATCATGTGTTACACACAATGCGTGTAAAAGCAGATCACAATTTAGATAACAGACGTTCAGGTTTAGAGAATATTTTTAATTATGACATAGATATGTATAAATAAAAACATTTTATTTAAATGTTAATGCTCTGGTCTTAACATCTGTCTCATGTAGGTAAGTCATGCGGAGGGAGATGGAAAAAGTCTTAATAGGAAAAGAGTAATAGTTCTGATCCTCATTTTTAGAGGAGGAGAAAAACTGCCCTTGCTCTGATTTTTCTCTTCACTCGTATTCATTTTCATGTAATTTTTTTTTTTTTGGTTTTTCCCGACAGCTTTCAAAGAGGCTATAATTTGGAGTATTTGGTTCTGTTTGTTTAATTTGAACTAACAGATGCACTTTGACTGTTTCTTTCCTCAGTCTATACCAAAACTCACCTTTCCTGGGGGCTTACTAATTGGTTGTAGCCCTGGTTTCATGAATGTTCCCAAGATCAAAGGGACCCACACAGCAATGAAAAGTGGGATTTTGGCAGCAGAATCTATTTTTAATCAACTAACTAGTGAGAATCTCCAATCAAAGATGATAGGTAAGAACTTCCATTTATTCTCAGGTTCTCCACGGGGACGTTTAAAAAGAAGCTATTTAAACATACACTCAAGTGTACAGATAGAGGATGACAGTAAATACAGTTAGAAGTCTTGGCGGTCTTGTCTGTTTATTTCATTGGGCATTGAAAGATGCAGAGTGTGACTGTCCCTCTACACAAAGCGTCGAGATGCCTGCTGGGCAAAGCAAACTGCAGCCTGCTCGCGTGAGGAGGTTTTTACGGCCACGTGCCGTTTCATGAATGGAAAGAGCGGGCCCGAGGTGTCGCGCCCCCTGGAAACAAGTTCGACGTGAGGGTCCCGCCTCACATCGCACAGGCCCAGGTGGACCCTCGCGGGCGCCCCCCAACCTTCACTCCAGGGCAGGCAGCGGACCCGCCTCCGCCTTCACCTCCTGTCGCCCTCCATCCCGGACACGCTTCCTGGGTCCCCGGGGCACCCCGCTGACGGCCGGCCCCCGAGCTCCCCACACCTCGGCTCGGATCTCTCTCTGGGGGCCTCGCGCGGACCTCACCAGTGAATCTGCACCGCACACGCAGGCACACAGCCCCTCCAGCCCCTCTCCCCACGCCGCCCCCTCTCTGGTGTGTGCCACCTTCCAGCTCGGCTCACTGTTTAATGTACTTACTGACCAACCTTGTCCTCTGGGACGGACACTCCTCCCAGAGCAGGGGCTGGGCTCCCTGTGGACACAGACCCCAGGAGCGAGTCCGTAGATGCCCGATAGGTGAGCCGTGTTCCGTAGAGTCAGGTGACACGCCCCTCCAGGTGGCCTGTACCTTCAGGTGCGCTTGGGGACGGGAGAGGCGGGGCCGGTGCCTCAGACCCTCACCAAGTCCGCGCAGGTCGGGCCGGAGCAGGCAGGTCAGCGGCAACCGGAGGAGGGCGGTCGCGAGAACCAAGACGTCCTGTTAGAGATTAAGCGCAGGGCCCCAAGTTTTAGGTGCTGCCACCTCCTGGGGCCGTCGCAGCCGAGCGCCGCGAGCTGGGCAGCTCTTACCAGGAAGGTATGCGGAGTTCGCAGGCGAGCCCTTCGCAGCCGTGTCCAAGTGTCCAGCTTCTGGGGGCCCCGGGCTCCTGGCAGAGCACCGCCGGCCCCTGCCTTGTCTTCCTCCAGCCGTCTCCTGGACGCCAGTCATTGGACCAAGGGCCCAGGCCACTCCAGCATGCCCTCGTCTTAACTCGGTATACCGGTGGCGACCCTCTTCTGACCGACTCTGAGACAGCTAGGGGTCAGGACTTGAAAATACCTTTCTGGGCCGTCACGGTTCAGCCCATAATGGGTAGAAGTGTTTCAGTGATCAGCTCCATAGGTAGCATAAACCCTCTTAGCTTCCTTTTCAGGTTCACTGAATTTTGAAACTAATTTTCCATGCTACCAGTATGGCCTTACTGCCTGTTAACCTATCAAATGGGCATCTTTTTGGAAGATGTCAGCATTTATACATGAAACGTTCTTCAGGTGTGGTCTCATACGACCCCCTGCTTTTTATAACTATGTAAAAGTCATCTGTTATTTCGGTAGCAAAGTACCTTCACAATAAAGTGTTTTATACTCCTTGAGGCAATTTCACTTAACATTTCATGTTTTTCATAAAAAGGACTTGATGTAACTGAGTATGAGGACAATTTGAAGAAATCATGGGTGTGGAAAGAGCTATATGCCATCAGGAATGTCAGACCGTCCTGTCATGGCATCCTGGGTGTGTACGGAGGGATGATTTACACTGGAATCTTCTACTGGATATTCAGAGGGATGGAGCCCTGGACCCTAAAACATAAAGGTAATTCCGGCCTGAGTATGAACGTTAGTCCTTACCTCAGGAAACGGGATCCAGTAAGTAGGGGAAAAAGGTGACCTTTTACACTTTACTCTAAGAAACTTGCTTTCTTAGAGAAATGATGAATTCAGGATCTTTAGGAGAACGGTATCATTGTTGAAAGAGGGCTAAAGTCTTATTTCTTCAGTATAGTATTTACAGGTTTTTATTAAAATGTCTAAGGAAGTACTTTAGAATTAGATACATTTTTACTAAAAACCCTCCTCAAAACTTGGGAAGGTTCTGACTCCGATCAGCTCAAGCCAGCCAAGGACTGCACACCTATTGAGTATCCAAAACCAGATGGGAAGATCAGTTTTGACCTTTTGTCATCCGTGGCTCTGAGTGGCACCAACCATGAACACGACCAGCCGGCACATCTGACTCTGAAAGATGACAGTGTACCTGTCAACAGAAACCTGACCACATACGACGGGCCCGAGCAGCGGTTCTGCCCTGCAGGTCAGTACACTCATTTCCATCCACTCCTGAAACGTCAATAGGATTTGCTTGAAACACGTTAGAAATAGGCTTCTGGTTTTTTTTAAAGAAATTTCTCCTATTGCTTGGAAGTTGTAAATGACTCCCATCTCCACCTTCCTTTCGAAAACTCAATATTCTTATGTTTCTACTCTAATGCTAGAGCAGTAGGGATTTCTTGTTAAGCCTAATTCAGATGGCATTTCTCAAAAGCAGCCTTTCTCTGTTTATCCTCAGCGCAAGGTTAAGGGTTACGGGAAAAAGCACCAAACACCACTTTCCGTGTTCACGTGACTTAAAAACAAATCATTTCTGTCATGGCTGCTCCTGTCCGTATATATATATATATGCTCACGTACACATACACATATACATTATATATGTGTACATAGCCTAAAATACTAGATTTTGGCCACATGCAGCTCAGGGAAATGGTCCCGGACTTTAAATCCATCATGGATACAGTATCTTCCAGTGCTGAGCTTTCAACTAGAATTGTAGCAGGAACTGGGTCTCGAGTGCTGGTAGAACAGCATTCAGGTGTGTGAAAATTCTGGACAGGAATTAGAACATACGCTCTGTGAGGGAGGGACCTTGACTGTCTCTTGACTTTATCTTTTAACCATTTGTCATGTCACTGGGTTCTAAGCTGAGGGTTAAGGGCTGACCTAATTTGTCTGTGCAGTCGTGGCGCACATGTATACGAGCAGATCTCATTTTATTGCACCTGGCAGATACTGCATTTTTTTACAAAGTGAAGGTCCCTGGCAACCCCGCGATGAAGAAGCCTACTGGTGCCATTTTTCCAACATTTGCTCACTCCACGTGTCGCATGTGGTAATTCTTGCAAAATTTCAAACTTTCTCATTATTATATTTGATATTGTGCTCAGTGATCTTTGATGTTAGTACTACGACTCGCTGAAGGCTCAGATAGCATTTTTTAGCAATAAAGTGTATTTTAAGTAAGGCATGTACATTGTTTTTTAGACATAATGCTGTTATTGCATGCTTCACAGACTGCAAAGTAGCATAAATGTAACTGTTACATATGCACTGGCAACCAAAAAATTCACGACTTGCTCTATTGTGATAATTCACTTTATTGTGGCGTCTGGGTCTCTGAAGTATGTCCATATATAAGATCACACCCAAAACCTGCTCAACCTTGAGTTCCCTTATTGGTAACGCCAACTCAGCCACATGCCGCTGTACCTTCTGCCTTTAACATTTTTAATTTATGCAACAGCAAACGCACACACCCAGATCTCTGTAATATTCGGTGGGTAAACATTCAGTCCACAAACCCTGAGGGCTTCTGTGGCTAATTTCTCCATGACTTTAGCCCCTGCTTTAAAAGGCAGCTACTGCACAGAGTTGCCTATGTTTCCTTACAGGAGTTTATGAATTTGTACCTTTGGAACAAGGTGATGGATTTCGGCTACAGATAAATGCTCAGAACTGTGTGCACTGTAAAACATGTGATATTAAGGATCCAAGTCAGAATATTAACTGGGTGGTACCCGAAGGCGGTGGAGGCCCAGCATACAACGGAATGTAAACTGCAGCCAGCTTCACCCGCGCCAGTGTCTCTAAAACAGACGGCAAGTTAACTTCAAATGTTTGGAAGTTCACAGGTGTCAAAAAAGCTTAAATATATTTTTGTTCAGAATGTTCATAAAATAATAACCAGTGAAATAATTTTATACTATACCTAAAACTGTCCCATAAAATATTATGAATCTGTCTCTTAAATAAAACTTTATAAGTGATGTAGCATCTACTTCTCTCTCCAAGTCTTCCGAAATTCAGTACACTATTGGCACGACTGGCCTCCAATGTACATTTGACTCATCAGGCTCAGCACTTCCAGTGAAGTGTATCTCCTAGACCAGAGGTTGGTGTCCAGCCCACCACTCTTCTTACGCAGTTTTACTGAACACAGCGGTGCCTCCTGGTTTACACACTGTCGACGGGGGCTTTTGAGCTCCAGGTGTAGAACTGAGTAGCTGTGACAGACTGTAATGTCTACCTGACCCTTTAGAGACGTCTGCCAGCCCTGCACACACGTCACAGAGAGATGCATCAAAGAACTGAGAAAAACAACATACATACTTAAGTTTTCATCTGTTTATTCAAACAAGATATGTCTAGGAGTTTAAAATACACTGGACACCATTATCCTTTGTAATGCAGAGAGCCATTTAAAATGAGTTCAACTTCACCATATTTTGTAACACTGATCTATTAAGAGTGAATCTCTACCTGTATTCCTAGACTGCAAACAATGGGAACTGAAGTCTCAGAGGGAACACATTAGGGATCATACATAATAGACAAGACCCTTAAATTGTCTTACTTGCTTTATACAATCAATTCATACTTAAGCAAAACTGAATTCCTTATTAAGCAAACATTTTTGCATAAGCTGCCTTCTCTTTATCTTTCTGTGCCTTTATCTTTTGCTTGACTTTCAGCAATTCTGCCTGGATAGCTGCAAAATAAATATGTAATATGAGTTATTTCTCAAAACATCCAAAAAATTAGGCTGACCAGCAAACTGATGCTTTAGTGTGATAAAAAATGATGTAACTCTTCGAAGAGTAACTGAGCCCTATTAACAGCACATATTACTTGGAGAAAGCGACCACACAAACATAAAAACCACAGAGCACAATTTTAGGAGACTGTCCACCGAGAGAACTAACTGAATTACACATAGATGTGCCTTCTCCCTTCCATCAGAGGGGGGACCCCACTGAAGTGCCTCCCCAAAGACCTATTTACACATCTAGACCTAGAATCACCATTTGTACTTGGTTTATTTGAAAAACAGGCTTATTTCTGTCACAGCTTTCCAAAACTTTACTAAAACATATTCAGTAGCTATAATATTTAGGTCATGGCCACGTTCAGCTTAAGAAATGTTCCCAAACACTAAATTCGCCCTAAATACTGTGTCTTCTAATGCTGCTCTTCCATCTAGAATTACAGGACAGCAGAGCAAACATTCTTCAGACACTTGGAAAGCGGCGGGAGTGTAAGCTGAAGGCAGGGACCCTGACTTGTGCTTTCTGCAGCATGACTGGAGCCTGGCCTGTAACAGGCGTTGTGCAGTATCTGCTGGACAATCATCCTCTAAGTGGCAAAGGGTATGCTGGTTCATGAGGATAAATTCTTAAGGGACAAAATGAACTTCCACCACAGAAACTGCCAACTTACCTTTATCCTCTGGTGCTATCTTCTGAGCTTTCTTAAGATCAGCCTTTAATTGGAAAAAAAAAAAAAACATTTAAAGAAATATTAGGTTATGAGTTATGAAAGTGGTTTTTATTTTAAATTAAAATTTAAAAGAGAGGAGCTTCAAGATGGCAGAGGAGTAAGAGGCAGAGATCAGCTTCCTCCCCACAGATACATCAAAACTACATCTACACGTGGAACAAGCCCTACAGAACACCTACTGAACGCTGGCAGAAGACCTCAGACCTCCCAAAAGGCAAGAAACTCCCCCACGTACCTGGGTAGGGCAAAAGAAAAAAGAAAACACGCAGACAAAAGGATAGGGACGGGACCTGCACCAGTGGGAGGGAGCCGTGAAGGAGGAAAGGTTTCCACACACTAGGAGCCCCTTCGCGGGCGGAGACTGCGGGTGGCGGAGCAGGGCAGCTTCGGAGCCGTGGAGAGCACAGCAACAGGGGTGCGGAGGGGAAAGCGGAGAGATTCCCGCACAGAGGATCGCTGCCGACCAGCACTCACCAGCCCGAGAGGCTTGTCTGCTCACCCGCCGGGGCGGGCGGGGCTGGGAGCTGAGGCTCGGGCTTCGGTCGCAGCACAGGGAGAGGACTGGGGTTGGCGGCGTGAACACAGCCTGAAGGGGTTAGTGCACCACGGCTGGCCGGGAGGGAGTCCGGGGAAAAGTCTGGACCTGCCGTAAGAGGCAAGACACCTTTTCTTGCCTCTTTGTTTCCTGGTGCGCGAGGAGAGGGGATTCAGAGAACCACCTACAGGAGCTCCAGAGACGGGCGCGAGCCGCGGCTAACAGCATGGACCCCAGACATGGACGCTAAGGCTGCTGCTGCCGCCACCAAGAAGCCTATGTGCAAGCCCAGGTCACTATCCACACCTCCCCTCCCGAAGCCTGTGCAGCCCACCACTGCCAGGGTCCCGTGATCCAGGGACAACTTCCCTGGGAGAATGCACGCCGCGCCTCAGGCTGGTGCAATGTCACACTGGCCTCTGCCGATGCAGGCTCGCCCCACCTCCGTGCCCCTCCCTCCCCCCGGCCTGAGTGAGGCAGAGCCCCTGAATCAGCGGCTCCTTTAACCCTGTCCTGTCTGAGCGAAGAACAGACATCCTCAGGCGACCTACACGCACAGGCGGGACCAAATCCAAAGCTGAACCCCAGGAGCTGTGCGAACAAAGAAGAGAAAGGGAAATCTCTCCCAGCAGCCTTAGGAGCAGCGGATTAAATCTCCACCATCAACTTGATGTACCCTGCATCTGTGGAATACCTGAATAGACGACGAATCATCCCAAATTGAAGAGGTGGACTTTGGGAGCAACGATATTTTTTTTTTCCCTTTTTCTCTTTTTCTGAGTATCTGTGTGTATGCTTCTATGTGTGATTTTGTCTGTATAGCTTTGCTTTTACCATTTGTCCTAGGGTTCTGTCTGTCCGGTTTTTTTTTTTTATTATTATTACTTACAAAATTTTTTTAATATTTTTTATTTTTTATTTTAATAACTTTATTTTATTTTACTTTATTTTATTTTACCTTCTTTCTTTCTTTTTTTTCTCCCTTTTACTCTGAGCCGTGTGGATGAAAGGCTCTTGGTGCTGCAGCCAGGAGTCAGTGCTGTGCCTCTGAGGTGGGAGAGCCAACTTCAGGACACTGGTCCACAAGAGACCTCCCAGCTCCACGTAATATCAAAGAGCGGAAATCTCCCAGAGATCTCCATCTCAACACCAAGACCCAGCTCCACTCAACCACCAGCAAGCTACAGTGCAGGACACCCACCCTATGCCAAACAACTAGCAAGACAGAAACACAAACCCACCCATTAGCAGAGAGGCTGCCTAAAATCATAATAAGGCCACAGACACCCCAAAACACACCACCAGACGTGGACCTGCTCACCAGAAAGACAAGATCCAGCCTCATCCACCAGAACACAGGCACTAGTCCCCTCCTCCAGGAAACCTACACAACCCACTGAACAAACCTTAGCCACTGGGGACAGACACCAAAAACAACGGGAACTACGAACCTGCAGCCTGCAAAAAGGAGATAACAAACACAGTAAGTTAAGCAAAATGAGAAGACAGAGAAACACACAGCAGATGAAGGAGCAAGATGAATACCCACCAGACCTAACAAATGAAGAGGAAATAGGCAGTCTACCTGAAAAAGAATTCAGAATAATGATAGTAAAGATGATCCAAAATCTTGGAAATAGAATAGAGAAAATGCAAGAAACAGTTAACAAGGACCTAGAAGAACTAAAGATGAAACAAGCAACAATGAACAACACAATAAATGAAATTAAAAATACTCTAGATGAGGGATTCCCTGGTGGCGCAGTGGTTGAGAGTCCGCCTGCCGATGCAGGGGACACGGGTTCGTGCCCCGGTCCAGGAAGATCCCACATGCCACGGAGCAGCTGGGCCTGTGAGCCATGGCCACTGAGCCTGTGCGTCCGGAGCCTGTGCTCCGCAACGGGAGAGGCCACAACAGTGAGAGGCCCGCATACCGCAAAAAAAAAAAAAAAAAAAAAAACTCTAGATGGGATCAATAGCAGAATAACTGAGGTAGAAGAACGGATAAGTGACCTGGAAGATAAAATAGTGGAAATAACTACCTCAGAGCAGAATAAAGAAAAAAGAATGAAAAGAATTGAGGACAGTCTCTGAGACTTCTGGGACAACATTAAACACACCAACATTCGAATTATAGGGGTCCCAGAAGAAGAAGAGAAAAAGAAAGGGACTGAGAAAATATTTGAAGAGATTATAGTTGAAAACTTCCCTAACATGGGAAAAGAAATAGTTACTCAAGTCCAGGAAGCAGAGAGTCCCATATATGGTAAATCCAAGGAGAAACACACCAAGACACACATTAAACTATCAAAAATTAAATACAAAGAACAAATATTAAAAGCAGCAAGGGAAAAACAACAAATAACACACAAGGGAATCCCCATAAGGTTAACAGCTGATCTTTCAGCAGAAACTCTGCTAGCCAGAAGGGAGTGGGAGGACATATTTAAAGTGATGAAGGAGAAAAACCTGCAACAAAGATTACTCTACCCAGCAAGGATCTCATTCAGATTTGACAGCGAAATTAAAACCTTTACAGACAAGCAAAAGCTAAGAGAATTCAGCACCACCAAACCAGCTTTACCACAAACGCTAAAGGAACTTCTCTAGGCAGGAAACACAGGAGAAGGAAAAGACCCACAATAATAAACCCAAAACAATTAAGAAAATGGTAATAGGAATATACATTATCGATAATTACCTTAAATGTAAATGGATTAAATGCTCCAACCAAAAGACACACACTGGCTGAATAGATAGAAAAACAAGACCCATATATATATGCTGTCTACAAGAGACTCACTTCAGACCTAGGGACACATACAGACTGAAAGTGAGCGGATGGAAAAAGATACTCCATGCAAAAGGAAATCAAAAGAAAGCTGGAGTAGCAATTCTCATATCAGACAAAATAGACTTTAAAACAAAGACTTTTACAAGAGACAAAGAAAGACAGTACATAATGATCAAGGGATCGATCCAAGAAGAAGATATAACAATTGTAAATATTTACGCACCCAACATAGGAGCACCTCAATACATAAGGCAAAAACTAACAGCCATAAAAGGGGAAATCGACAGTAACACAATCATAGTAAGGGAGTTTAACACCCCACTTTCACCAATGGACAGATCATCCAAAATGAAAATAAATAAGGAAACACAAGCTTTAAATGATACATTAAACATGATGGACTTAACTGACAGTTATAGGACATCCCACCCAAAAACAACAGAATACACGTTCGTCTCAAGTGCTCATGGAACATTCTCCAGGATAGATCACATCTTGGGTCACAAATCAAGCCTTGGTAAATTTAAGAAAATTGAAATCGTATCAAGTATCTTTTCTGACCACAACACTATGAGACTAGGTATCAATTACAGGAAGAAAATCTGTAAGAAATACAAACACATGGAGTCTAAATAATATGCTACTGAATAACCAAGAGATCACTGAAGAGATCAAAGAGGAAATCAAAAAATACCTAGGAACAAATGACAATGAAAACATGACTACTCAAAACCTACAGGAGGCAGCAAAAGCAGTTCTAAGAGGGAAGTTTGTAGCAGTACAATCCTACCTCAAGAAACAGGAAACATCTCAAACAACCTAACCTTACACCTAAAGCAATTAGAGAAAGAAGAACAATAAAACCCCAAAGTTATCAGAAGGAAAGAAATCATAAAGATCAGATCAGAAATAGATGAAAAAGAAATGAAAGAAATGATAGCAAAGATCAATGAAACTAAAAGCTGGTCCTTTGAGAAAATAAGCAAAATTGATAAACCATTAGCCAGACTTATCAAAAAAAGAAAAAGGGAGAAGACTCCAAGCATAGAATTAGAAATGAAAAATCAGAAGTAACAACTGACACTGCCGAAATACAAAGGATCATGAGAGATTACTACAAGCAAGTGTATGCCAATAAAGTGGACAACCTGGAAGAAATGGACCAGTTCTTAGAAATGCACAACCTTCCGAGACCAAACCAGGAAGAAATAGAAAATATCTACAGACCAATCACAAGCACTGAGATTGAAACTGTGATTAAAAATCTTCCAACAAGGGCTTCCCTGGTGGCGCAGGGGTTGAGAGTTCGCCTGCCGATGCAGGGGACACGGGTTCGTGCCCCAGTCCGGAAAGATCCCACATGCCGCGGACTGGCTGGGCCCATGAGCCATGGCCCCTGAGCCTGTGCATCCGGAGCCTGTGCTCCACAACGGGAGAGGCCACAACAGTGAGAGGCCCACATACTGGAAAAAAAAAAAAATCTTCCAGCAAACAAAAGCCCAGGACCAGATGGCTTCACAGGTGAATTCTATGCAACATTTAGAGAACACCTAACACCTGTCCTTCTCAAAACCTTCCAAAATATACCAGAGGGAGGAACGCTCCCAAACTCATTCTACGAGGCCACAATCACCCTGATACCAAAACCAGACAAAGATGTCACAAAGAAAGAAAACTACAGGCCAATATCACTGATGAACACAGATGCAAAAATCCTCAACAGAACAGTAGCAAACAGAATCCAACAGCACATTAAAAGGATCATACACTATGATCAAGTGGGGTTTATCCCAGGGATGCAAGGATTCTTCAATATACACAAATCAATATGTTACACCGTATTAACAAACTGAAGGATAAAAACCATATGATCATCTCAACAGATGCAGAGAAATCTTTTGACATAATTCAACACCGATTTATGATAAAAACCCTCCAGAAAGTAGGCATAGAGGGAACCTTCCTCAACATAATAAAGGCCATATATGACAAACCCACAGCCAACATTGTCCTCAATGGTGAAAAACTGAAACCATTTCCACTAAGATCAGGAACAAGACAAGGTTGCCCACTCTCACCACTATTATTCAACATAGTTTTGGAAGTTTTAGCCACAGCAATCAGAAGAAAAAGAAATAATAGGAATCCAAATCGCAAAAGAAGTAAAGCTGTCACTGTTTGCAGATGACATGATACTGTACATAGAGAATCCTAAAGATGCTACCAGAAAACTACTAGAACTAACCAATGAATTTGGTAAAGTAGCAGGATACAAAATTAATGCACAGAAGTCTCTTGCATTCCTATACACTAGTGATGAAAAATCTGTAAGAGAAATTAAGGAAACACTTCCATTTACCATTGCAACAAAAAGAATAAAATATGTAGGAACAAACCTACCTAAGGAGACAAAAGACCTGTATGCAGAAAACTATAAGACACTGATGAAAGAAATTAAAGATGATACAAACAGATGGAGAGATATACCATGTTCTTGGATTGGAAGACTCAACATTGTGAAAATGACTCTAGTACCCAAAGCAATCTACAGATTCAATGCAATCCGTATCAAACTACCACTGGCATTTTTCACAGAACTAGAACAAGAAATTTCACAATTGGTACGGAAACACAAAAGACCCCAAATAGCCAAAGCAATCTTGAGAAAGAAAAATGGAGCTGGAGGAATCAGGCTCCCTGACTTCAGACTATACTACAAAGCTAAAGTAATCAAGACAGTATGGTACTGGCACAGAAACAGAAATATAGATCAATGGAACAGGACAGAAAGCCCAGAGATAAACCCATGCACCTACGGTCACCTTATCTTTGATAAAGGAGGCAAGAATATACAGTGGAGAAAGGACAGCCTCTTCAATAAGTGGTGTTGGGAAACCTGGACAGATACATGTAAAAGAATGAAATTAGAACACTCCCTAACACCATACACAAAAATAAGCTCAAAATGGATTAAAGACCTAAATGTAAGGCCAGACACCATCAAACTCTTAGAGGAAAGTATTGACAGAACACTCTATGACATAAATCACAGCAAGATTCTTTTTGACCCACCTCCTACAGAGATGGAAATAAAAGCAAAAATAAACAAATGGGACTTAAGGAAAGTTAAAAGCTTTTGCACAGCAAAGGAAACCATAAACGAGATGAAAAGACAACCCTCAGAATGGGAGAAAATATTTGCAAATGAAGCAACTGACAAAGGATTAATCTCCAAAATTTATAAGCAGCTCATGCAGCTCAATATCACAAAAACAAACACCACAATCCGAAAATGGGCAGAAGAGCTAAATAGGCATTTCTCCAAAGAAGGTATACAGATTGCCAACAGACACATGAAGGAATGCTCAACATCATTAATCATTAAAGAAATGTAAATCAAAAGTACAATGAGCTATCACCTCACATGGTTGGAATGGCCATCATCAAAAAATCTACAAACAATAAATGCTCTAGAGGGTGTGGAAAAAAGGAAACCCTCTTGCACTGTTGGTGGGAATGTAAATTGATACAGCCGCTATGGAGAACAGTATGGAGGTTCCTTAAAAAACTAAAAATAGAACTACCGTATGACCCAGCAATCCCACTACTGGGCATATACCCTGAGAAAACCATAATTCAAAGAGTCATGTACCACAATGTTCATTGCAGCTCTATTTACAATAGCCAGGACGTGGAAGCAACGTAAGTGTCCATCAACAGAGGAATGGATGAAGAAGTGGCACACACATACAATGGAATATTACTCAGCCATAAAAAGGAACAAAACTGAGTTGTCTGTAGTGAGGTGAACGGACCTAGAGACTGTCATACAGAGTGAAGTAAGTCAGAAAGAGAAAAACAAATACCATATGCTAACACATATATATGGAATCTAAAAAAAAAAAAAAAATGGTCATGAAGAACCTAGGGCCAGGACAGGAATAAAGACGCAGACCTACTAGATAATGGACTTGAGGACACGGGGAGGGGGAAGGGTAAGCTGGGACAAAGTGAGAGAGTGGCAATGACATATATACACTACCAAACATAAAACAGACAGCTAGTGGAAAGCAGCCGCATAGCACAGGGACATCACTTCGGTGCTTTGTGACCACCTAGAGGGGTGGGATAGAGAGGGTGGGAGGGAGACACAAGAGGGAAGAGATACAGGGACATATGTACATGTGTAACTGATTCACTTTGTTGTAAAGCAGAAACTAACACACGACTGTAAAGCAATTATACTCCAACAAAGATGTTAAAAAATAAAGTAAAATTTAAGACAAAACTTTACCAATGCTTGGTCGTATTCTTTTAGTCCTTGCCATCCTTGGGCTCTACGGTACAGTGCTTTGGTATTTGCCGGATCTATTTCAAGGACCTACAGAAAGTTATACAATTAATATTTTTATCTAAATACTGAGTACTATGTATACATGCTGGATTTCCATTTACTGCCCGTCAGCTCCAAACCAACTGTTCACTGTTTTGTGATAAGGGTGCTGGGCCCCGAGAGCCTGCGGTTACACGCTGCTTTGTCAGCAGAGGGCGCCCAGTGCCCACGGGCGAGGGACCCACTTCCCTTCCGGGTCCCTGCGAGCCTCCCGCGAGCTCCCCGAAGCTCCGGGGCACCCAGTGAGGCCCAGCCCCCATCCCCGACGTGCCTGGCTCTCGGCCCAGGGCCTCCATGCAGCCCAGAGGGAGCAGCTGCTCCTGCATCACATGTCTCTGCACACATACACACACGTATACCCTGCAAAGCCCAGATCCTTCAGCGTTCCCTCTCCTAGCCAACCCCTCGCTACTCCAATCCGCCCCTTATGTGTATCTGACAATTACTGTGTGGTGTCTATCTCCTGATTGGGCCCTAGCTGATAAGAGAAAAACATTCTGAATAGAAATTTGTATACACTCATTTCGTTGACATCTAGGGGTTTTTCAGGAGCATGAGTAACTTTTAATAGGTTTCTCCTCTGGAACATTTTAAAAATAGTGTATTTAGTAACATCTTTTAGAAGTCAATATTCAGATTTTACTGAAAAGGGTATATGGTATCTGCCTCACAAAGGTCAAAAAGCGATCCCAAGTGAAGAACCATCTCGTCCTCTGTCACATGCTCCCCCCTAATGAATACATTCTTATTCCTTATTCCACCTACCCCACTAAATTAGGATCTCATTTTATTTCCACTTGCTTGGGCATAGCTGATCTTTGTGACCTAGATTAATGTGCAATATACATAAAAATTACTAGAGGCGGTCTTTCTAAAATATATGTTCTAGTCTGGAAAACTGTTCAAACAAACTGTGCAAGAGGGAGGCAGTCATAACTGCTCTATTTAAGAAAGGCAGGCTGCCACCTTACCAGCTTTGTCGGTTAGCACTCCCGGACGTCCCCGTGAAGGCAAGGGACCTTCCTGTGTGTCCCAACAGCACGCACAGTCCATGTACAAGTCCTGACGACCCTACGTTGAAACTGACTCCTTCTTGCACCAAAAAAGTTCGAGGGGAGGGTCTTTCAATTAAAACACCGAAGCGTCTGTTAGCTGCTTAACCTGCTCCCAGCAGTGCGCTAAACGCTTTACGTGCATTACACACGGTCTTCTTAACAATCCCAGGAGGAAAGTAGTATTTCCATTTGGCGTATAAAGAAATTCAGACTCTGTAAGTAGGAACTTGCTCAAGATCGCAAAGCGACAACGCTCTGCTAACAACCTGGCCGGCCACAGTCGCAGTCATTCCTGGCTCTGTCTTCCAACGCCTGGCACATAACAGGCGCTCAACAGTTAAGTGAATAAATGAGCTGAGGAAGAAAGTGTCTTCAAAGAAATTAAGTGATATAGTGTTATCAGCTAAATGAATGGTCTGAGAGGAAGAACTGAGGTCCAGAATACTTAGAGATAAAGTGACTTAGATTATGTTTCACTGGGTCTCACTAGGTCCTCCGCAATAAGATAACAGTAGTGTCACATAAAACTGCCTTTGTTCGAAGTAGTAAGTCATCATCCAACTCTTTCAAAAAGGTAACATCAACAGACTTACCTCCAAACAGCTGTCGACTGCTCCCTGCCAGTCAGACAGCTTCAGTTTGCAGGCGCCGATATTCAGCAGGCAGCTCAAAGCGACAGGCTGCAGCTTTGCTCTGTCTGAGTTCTCAGTAGCAGCCTTCGAGCCTTCCACATACCTGGAGAACACATCGGTACAAGCAGCAAGCAGCCCCCATTAAGACTTAACTCTGCTCTCCTCCACTCGGTCAAAACGTGCTGTGTCAGTTCTGGTATAAAAGTTCATCACATGCTAGTATTAATGTTCTTAATGACCACAATCTTTTTATTAAATGCTTTCCTTTAGAAGATTTTTTTTTTTTACTTGTTCCAACTTCTTTCCCAAAATGTTCAAAGAAGCCAACTTAAGAACAATCCCCAAACCTAGAGATTATACAGTAAGGAAAACTTCTATTTGTAAAGCTCAGGTTTCCATCGCCCACTTTCCAGTGTAATTAGGTTTGGAACCAAGGCTGTCATTGTGGGACAGGGACTGGAATGGGGACAGGTGAAGAGCCCTGTGGTGGTGATTCTGACTTGTCTTTTACTGTAGTTCCTAGCTGTTTACTGAAAAGGGCCTGGCCCCCAGAATTTGGTTTCTAGAGTCTGTCCCCCACTGAAAAGAATCAGGGCTCCTTGGAGAAACTCAGATCTGGACACAAGGTTACGTATAAGACGGGTCTGGACCATCTCGTGGCAAAAAGCAAGAGCTCACAGACTAACAGAACAAAGGGATACAGGAAAGGGGCTCCCACCAGACAATCGGGAAGCCTTCAAGCATCAGAAAGAATGGCGGTAATAGTATAATTCGTTGAATTGATCAAATACTACAGTAATACTTTAAAAAAAAGGAGGGGTGGGGGGTCTTTCAAACAGACTTGTAACTGCAGAATGACAGAAAATCGCAGTTCTGCAAGCGTCAGTGTAATAACTGATTCAGGCAAAGGGCTTCAATGATGCTGAAACCACTGGATGAAAGGCTAGGAATGAGATGTTCACACAATCTCATAGTTATCACCTCACAGAGGACTTATTATTTACAAAGAGGAAAGGTACTTTCATAACAGAGACATGGCTAACGCCACTTTAACGAAGTGCCAAAACTCAAAACGGGCGAAACTGCCATGTGCCCTCAGGACATGGTATCATAGGAAACATGCACGTCATCTATTCAAGTCCTTGCTAAAATATGTAACCTCAAACTAATCTTGAGGAAGCAGTAAACACACACAGATGGTATTCCGTAAGACAAGGGGCTTCGACGCCACAAAATGCAAATGACTAAAAAGCGTGGCGATTAAAGATTAGAGGAGCCTTAGAGACATAAAACCAAAGGATACAATGGATACCGGCATAAAAACAAAACAAAAAAAACTGAAACAACTGGGGACCTTTGAATATGGATGACATAATGATATTTGGGAGATGTTTTCATAGTCTTAAGGCCAAGTAGAAGAGTGTCCTGGCTTCTCAGGAAATGCTTGCTAAAATATTGAGGGGTAAAGTGTCACGGCATCTGCAACTTCCTTTCAAAATGATTCTGCAAAAACAAGTGTGGCAAAACTTAAAAACTGGTGAACACAGGTAAAGGTACATGGCTATCCATGTACTATTCTTAACTTTTCTGTGTTTTGAAATTTTTCAAAACAAGAATCTGGAAGCAGCCAAAGAAATGCAACTATTTCAATACACCTGGTTACTCTGCAAGTAATATGCCAAAAATAGAAAAAACAACTCTTGAATATCAGTTTATAATTCAATTTCAAGTTCTTACAGCAATTTATTAAAAATATTTTATTACCTTAAAACTTTTGTGTATTTTTTAATGGCCATCTCCCAGTTCTGGGATTTGAAAAAAGTATTTCCAATGTTTTTTAAGTCTTCCGTTATTAATAAAATTTTATCTACCTGTATAAAAGAAAGAACACGAATATGTTGGGTTTGAGTATGTAATGCGGTTTAGTGCTAAGTTCCATCATTGAGACAGACTGATACAAAAAGCTCAAAATTTTAGTGCTAAATATTTTGAGCAGTTTAAGTACTTAAACTTTAACCCACGTGAAAGTACTCACATCTTTTACATCTATGTCTGCATCCTCGGGGAAGTCTGGATGACTGTCACCAGATCCATCCTTGGGGAATATTCCCCAATCATCCCCTTGCTTCAGTTCTCCGCAATCTGCAGTAACGCACAACTGTAAAAATAACCCTAAATTGTAGAAGCGTCTACCATATTAATGACGAATTTAACAAGAGTCTGGGTTTAAAAGCTCTCCAGCCGCAAGGCATGAGCAACAGCGTCCAAGCCGCTTCTGACGCGACAGGCTGGCATCGGGAGGCGCACCTCTGCACACACCCTGAGGAGCAAAGCAGGGTCAGTTCGCAGCACACGTGGCTGCTGCTGCTGTCCAGCAGCTCCGCGTACACAGACTACGTGGGAAGTTTCATCATCCCCTGTGGGATTCTCCTTACGTGGGCACGTGCCTTCGACTCACTGACCACTGTTTCCTTCGCACACTGAGTGGCCGCCCCCGTCCTGCAGGTCTGAGTCTCCAATTCCACTCACAACCCTGCCCGTGAGGGTGGGTCTGTGGTGGCCATGTGGATTCACAGACATTTAGAGCACAAGCGTCTTGGGAGTGACATAATCCAGTCTAAACCCTTAAATGACTTATGTAGGATGAGGAAACGGGCCAAGGAAAGTTAAAGAACAAGAGCAAGCCTAAACCACAAGTTAAATGGCAGAGAGGAGACCAAGGTTTCCCGGTTTCCTACTCTCTCTGTACTCGTATACACACTGACTCAAAGTTTTGCAGGTCTAGGAGAGTTAAGTTACCAAAATCAGCAAGACTGATGCCGAAATCCTAACAACCTCCTTTTAAACTGCCCTCATCTCTCCCAGTGTAGAAAAGAGCTTTGAAGAAAAAGTGGCGGGTCCACGCTTCTTTAACAAGAGCCGTCCTAACGTCTTTCAGCGAACCATCATCTGAGCCTTTTACTTACATTTGCTAAGACGGAAGCTAGGATAGCAAGGGTCTTACCCTGTCACGTGGTACTCACTTTGGCAGGTTTTTCACCTTTCACCTCCACATTCTCCAGAATCCTTGCCACACCCATTCCTTTAAGCACTTGGCCAAACACCACGTGTTTGCCATCCAGGTGAGGAGTGGGAACCATGGTGATGAAGAACTGGGAGCCGTTTGTGTTGCGGCCTGCATTTGCCATGCTCAGCAACCCCTCCTTATCGTGCTGCAGGAATAAACGCCATTACAGAGAAGCAAGGTTAGAGCTATTGTCTGAGTTACTCTCTACCAACCACTCACAGAACTAGGGTGGACTGCAATACCGTTTAGATCACACAGTGTAGTGTAATCTTTCTTTGTACCAACTGTAACCTTTAATTCACAGAACGTGGGATACTTAATCACTTTTTAAACTTTAAGAACAGCTTATGAAACCGAATGAAGTAACAAACAATCATGGGGGGCAGGGGTGGTACTTCTAAACCGGCCCTATTGAGAAAATGCTTACGCTTCATCTTCAAGATGAAGATCTAGTGATTCGGCTTTGCCCTTTCTTATGGCAAGGGCGCTTTTTCCTGAAAAGCGTTTAACAGTGCTCCCGCTCTCAGGCCTACATTATGATTCTTCATGATTCTCTCTTTACACTGAGAACAGCGAGGGACATTCAGTTTAGACTGGAAGTTCCGTTAGGTCCTTTCCTACTCTCCAAGGAAGCCAAATATCACGGCTTTCACCCGGATGAAGCACTTCTTCAGCGAATGCCCAAAAGGAACCGCCGTGTACCTCCCGAAACCCAGCTTCTACCTTGGCCCAGCCTGTTCGAAGGCTCTGTGGTCCCACTGTCTTCCTCTTCCCACCTGAGCCGAAGGCTTCCTAAACGCATTCCTTGTTGGGCCGCACATGTAATGCTCACGCTAGTCCTCCCGCCTAAGGTGCCTTTACCCCTCAGCCTAAATCTAGCCCTGCCGTCAAAGCCACCAAGCGTGTAGAAGGCAAGAACCAGATGCCTGTGCAAAAGGCCCCCTTGCTTCTTCTCAACGTGTCCATCACATGATCTTAGTGTTCATCCTTCTGGTAGCTTCCCTTTCTCCCTTCCAAAAGTTTGGTGCTTTTCCCACGATATTAAATATTATTAACTTTATTTCCTCAGCCTCCTCATGCCTTTGTCCTTCCTCACTCATATCCCTCCCTCAAACTGGCATCTGTATTCTAGTTCCTTCTAACCAAATCTCAGCCACCTTGCGAGGTCCAGTTTGCCCAGCTTAAGTATCCATTCCCCCTCAGTGTCTTCCCTAATATGTATCATACTTTTTTCCTACAGCATACACAGAAAGTCACAATCAACTTTTAGCATTTACTAGCGTATTATTATATTATTCTCCAGTTGTCCTGTGTGTTTTAATCTTGTCTTTCTGGCAAGATTTTCAATCCCTTATCATGAGGGCATTTCATTTTTATAAACTCTTTGGCGCCAGTGACAGTACTAGCTGCAGGCAATAAACTGTTTAAAAGACTGATGACATTTTATTCTCAAATTACCCTAATTACCTTGCTCATATTCCTCATTTCCAAAAAAAGTCACTTTACTTTTGTACTTACATGTCCATTCTTATAACTTGAATGATGCAACATACCCCAATGGGGACATCTTGGGACAAGGAAGAAGGCACAGGCACCACTAATGTCCTTTAGAAGCCTGGACGTTAACCAGATCTGCTAGTTTGCAAATCCCCTGACATCCCAGACATTAGTGATGCTTTTGTTGCTCTTCAAGTTTAAGCATAAAGATGCACAAGTTACCATCCCTCTGACGAGCACATTTTTCCTGGAAACAGTTTTGCCATATGGTGGCCACCCTTAAAAACACATTGGCTTTACTGAAGTATAACCTGGATCACAATGAAATAGCTGTTGCATTCTTACCAATAAAATCACTACTGGATGAAATTTTTTCGTATTAAAGATGTATACTTATGGGGCTTCCCCGGTGGCGCAGTGGTTAAGAATCCACCTGCCAATGCAGGGGACACGGGTTCGAGCCCTGGTCCGGGAAGATCCCACATGCCGCGGAGTGACTAAGCCCATGCACCACAACTACTGAGCCTGTGCTCTAGAGCCCACGAGCCACAACTACTGAGCTCACGTGCCACAACTACTGAAGCCCGTGTGCCTAGAGCCCGTGCTCCGCAACAAGAGAAGCCACCGCAATGAGAAGCCCGCGTACTGCAATGAAGAGCAGCCCCCGCTCGCCGCAACTAGAGAAAGCCTGTGCGCAGCGATGAAGACCCAACACAGCCAAAAATAAATAAACAAAATAAATTTATTAACCAAAAAAAGATGTATATTTACAAATATGATGCCTTTCACAAGGAGATCTGAGCACATCTGAGGCATTTATCCTAATTCAACAAGTATCCCAGACACATAACAACCTTTATTATCAGTAACAAACACGCATTTTTGTCTACTTTACCTTATAATGGAAATTCTCATCTTCAAATTTTTCACCATAAATACTTTCTCCACCTGTCCCATTCTGATTTGAGAAGTCTCCACCCTGAATCATAAATTTCTTAATAACTACAAAAAAGGAAAATGGCCATTAGAAGCTACGGACGACTGTAGCAATGCTGACTAACAGATATGTCATAATGAGGACAACATCTCTCCTGTCTTTCCCCACCTCCGTCCACAACTGCAAACTCTTAAAAGGCTTTTCACAGTCTGAGTCCCAGCTACTGCCACTCCCTGATGGCCCACTAACACTCAAAAGAATCAGTTCACATGGCACCTCCCCTATAGAACTGTCAGACCCCAAAACTGGAACTCCTTATTTTTCTCCAACAGCATCTTGATTCTACCTCCCTTTTATCATATGTATCATAATGATCTGTCTCTCCCAGCAAACAATTAAGTACAGCAACTCCCTTTTTCCTCCTTGGTAACCATGTGCATGGCTGGGCACATAATGGTTACTCAAAAATGCTACTGAATAAACCAATTATTCCCAAGAGGTTTGTTACACTGTAATGCAAGTACTTCAGCAAATATTATCACTTAGTAGCAAGGGTTCCCAAGAACACTGCCGCACGCTCAGAGATTTCCCAGGACTCACAGAACTCGGTATCTGTTTGTATTACACGGATGTAGTAAGTAAGAAGACACAGCTGGATGATAAAGAGAGAAGATACAGGCGGAGCCTGGAGGAATCCAGGTGTTCCCTTATGCTCCCTCGCTCCCGTGAACGTTCACAGGGCACATTCCTCCTCCTCCCCCCAGCAAAGAAATGCAGCAACATGTGCAGTGTTTCTCCCCAGGAGAGCCCTGTAGAGACTCAGCACCCAAGGTCTCTGCTGGGGCTGATCCTGCAGGCACTGTCTGCCCAGCAGGAAGCAAAATTCCAGACTCCCAAAGAAAAGCAGTGTCCAGCATAAATCAGATTGCACCAAGAGTCTAGGCAGAGTAAATCACCTTCAGGATTCGGAGAGTGGTTCAAGTGCCACGTTCCCTGACTCCAGGCAATGGCCACCCTTGCAAGTAGACTCTTCTAAGGCCAGCAGCCTCAGGCCTGCTATGTTAACTCTTTTCTGCACACCCTTTATTAGCACACAGGCACTCCTCCATTTATTGTGCTTTGAAGATACTTTTTTTTTTTTCTTTACAACCTGCAAGGCTTGTGGCAATCCTGCATAGAGCAAGTCTATCAGTGCCATTTTTTTCAAAAGCATTTGCTCATTTCATGTCTCTGTATCACATTTTGGTAATTCTTGCAATATTTCAAACTTTCATTATTATTTGTCATGGTGATCTGTGATGAGTAATCTTTGATGTTACTACTATAATTGTTTGGGCATTTTTTAGCAATAAAGTATTTTTAGATTAAGGTACATACTTTTTTTCAGACATAATGCTATTACACACAATAGACTACAGTATAAACATAACTTTTATATGCACTGGGAAACCAAAAATTTGTGTGACTTGCTTTACTGCAATATTCGCTTTATTGCAGTGGCCTGGAACTGAACCTGCAATATCTCCATGGTATGCTTATATTTTGGTATTTTATTAAACGTGAAAGTAAATCAACAGTTTAAGTATTTTAAAATCAGTGTTAATCTTTTCTTAATCAAGTTTTAGAAAAATTTAAATACTCATAGTTTAACTCATTTGTTTATTCATTAAACAAATATTTATTGCAGGCCTACTCAATAACTATACTGGATGCTAAGGACAAAATGGTGAAAAGATACAGTTTCTGAACTCATGGAGCCTACAGTCTATTGCGGGAGCCATCAAATAATCACTGAACAAAGGTATGACTACACAGTGTGACAAGTCACCTTTTAATCACACATCACACCAGGTGTCCAAGACACGGAATCTTTAAGTTGGCTGCAGTCTTCCCAAGCAATCCTGCCCAAGGAAGTAGGCATAACTTTCTGTCACCAGGTAGTCAAGCTACCCAAGCCCTGTTTGTTTACCATGGCCACACCCTGGTGAAGCTAGGGCAGTCCATTTCTGTATAAATAAAACTTGGTACCCTCCCATAATTCATTCCACCTTCCACAGCCCAACCTTTATGAAACTGAGCTATCATCTCAGATCTCAAAGCATCCGTTTGGAAACTAACAGTAATTTTTTTTTTTTTTTTTTTGGCGTCATACAGTTTGGAAGATTTTTTTTAATTGAGGTAAAATTTACATAGCATAAAATTAACCACTAACCATTTTAAAGTGTACAATTCAGTGACATTTAGTACATGCACAGTATTGTTAATTATCACCTCTGTCTAGTTTCAAGTTCTTTTCATCACCCCAAAACGAAACCTTGTACAAATTAAAAGCAGTCACTCCCCATCCCTCTACCCCCAGCCCCTGGCAACCACCAATCTGCTTTCTGTCTCTATGGATTTATCTATTCTGGATATTTCATGTAAATGAAGTTATACAACAAGTGACCTTTTGTGTCTTGCTTTTATCACTTTGCATATTATTTTCGAGGTTTGTCCCCATGGTACCATGTGTCAGTACTTCATTACTTTTTATGGCTGAATAATAATCCACTGTATGTAACTGTTAACTCTCACCCTCTACTTAGTGTTTTCTTTCCTAACTCCTAAAGAACAGGAGTCAATCACCTATAAGGAGAACCAGATTCAGAAAACGCATATGTACTTCGATGGAAAGGACATCCTTTGAAATGTAGAGGTTTCCCAGTGGTGGGTCCAATGCCTTTTTCTCCTGTACACAATGCACGAAAATTTTCTGCAGTTTTGGGTACAATATCTGCAAACAATTCCAAGACAATTCGACCAACTGAAAGAAAAAATGAAACTGTGTCAGTATGCAAAACAACCAGCTAAATAAGCAAATGGTAAAAGGAGAGTTGGTAAAATTATGGTGACTGAAATACCAAGTTCTCTTTTTTGGTCATTTTTCTAATATTCAAATTCAGTCTACCTCATGTTAAGTATCATGTATCTAGATGAATTTGAAACAATTATTTTACTACATCTTACAAAGGATCATCAACACAGTAGCCAGAAGAGTAGCATCATTTAAGGACACCATGAACTAGGAATGGTTTTCATTTGATTAATGTCTCTGACATGTGCTCATAACTTCCCATCACCAAGTAACCAACAGGAGAAAATGAAACATCCTGCGGGGTCACATTGGCCATGCTGTAGGTACAGCTGTAGTCTTTGTGCTCTGTGGAACCTGCCCAGTGCTGCCTCTGAAGCAAAAGCTGAAAAGTTCACATTCTAGACAATTCCTAAGGCAGGTAAAAGTTAAACCTGGCACTAAATTTCAAAACAAAATTAATGTACTGATACATATAAGTCTGTGTGTGTGTGTGTGTGTGTGTGTGTGTGTGCGCGCGCGCGCGCGCGCAGTCAATGGAAGAGGATCACCTGCCGCACCAGTAAGCAAAGGATGTTGTAGCCATCGAGCCCTCTCATTACAGCCGCCTGGACAGTGAGTCCTGCGGGGGCTCAACATAAAGACAAACGGGCTGCCCAGTGCCAAGCCCACCGAGCCCTCAGCCGCTGCAGCCAGCCCAAAGGTGCCCCCTGAGGAGACTCAGGGTCAGAAAGCACAGGACGCTGGCTCCGGCAGCCGAGGTGCACGTCCAAGGAAGCGTTTCAGTGAGCCCGGACTCTTGCATCTCCCCATACACAGAAAAGCGCTACGTCCCTTAACTTGACATGTCTGGTTTCCTCTGTTAACGGTCATCTTTTGATATTCCCACGACCTGGTTTTTGTTGCAAGAACTCCTATATATCCCGGCTCCTCCCTTAGCCCTTCAGAGCAGTCCTCAGAGCTATCTGCCAGGCTGCACCCCGGGCTTAACGTCCTCAGTTTTGCCCACCAAATAAAACAAAAATCCGGAACTTTTATACAGTGGGTTTTTTGGGGGGTTTTTTTCCAGCCAACAATGTGTATCCATAACCGTCCCCCCGGTCCCTGAATGCGGATGTCTCCTTCGTCCACACATTCAAACACACCGCGAGCAACTCAGCTACAAAGCAATGCGCTGATTCACCAGGTCTCAGGCACCTCCGAGCTGCTACCGTAGCCTAGGCAACCACACCGCCACATGCACCTCACTTTCCCCAACGCCGACACAGAGGCGATGGCCACCGAGCTGAACGGACCTCTAAGAATCCGTAGCAAGAAGAAAAAAATGCAAAAATCGTTTTAATTTACAGATATCGCGATAACTGCTGATACATGTCTCGTGGCAAGAGACACAGGGGAACGGGAGCCCCCGAAACGCATAACCGGGGTTTTCTGAATGTCCCCCAAACATAAAAGCAGGTGGCGGGGAAGGGCGGCCAAGTCGGATGAGACAGACCCAAAGGCCGCCACCACCCCCGGGACAGAAACTTCCAGAAACTTCCGCACGCCCCAGGGCACCGGTACAAGGTCGCGGGCCCGCCCCAGCCTCTGGGACCCCGACCCCGGGAGCCCCGCCTCCTCACCTCGCTCCCCTCCGACGTCCACGTCCAAGAAGACTCGGGGGTTACTGGGGTTGGACGGCTTAGCCTGGGGGGACGCGTGCGACATTGTGGCCCGCAGGCGCGTTCGCGAGCGCCTCGGAACACCCCGTGGCCACCGCGCAGCCCGAACCCGAAAGCCGGCTGCGTCTGCGAAGAACCGCGGCGCTGGCGAGCCGCTTCCGACAGAGACCCGGAGGCCGTGGGCCGACTTTTCGGCGTCTCCGCCCAACTTCCGGCGTCTCAGCCCGACTTCCGGCGTTACGGCCCGACTTCCGGCGTCTCCGCCCGACTTCCGGCGTCACTTGCGGACCTCCGGCGGCGTCTGCCTGCCCTCCTGGCCGTGCTTTCTCTGCCCCCGCTCCTCCCTCTTTTCTCGCTCACTGAAGCCGCAGCCGCAGTTGTTTCTATCCTTGTCGCTCGAGCTTCATGGCTCTTCCTGCCGTCGTGGCGTGGAGGAGAGCGTGTCGGACGGCCACGCCCCTTCCAGCCTCCGGGCCCCGCTCACTGGCGAGGGGCAGCTGCTGTGAAGCTCCGTTTGTCTGGGAAACGGGGCAGGAAATGCCAAAGTCCGGGGGTCTGGGGCAGCCTGGCGGCGGCGCGTCCCTACTCCCCGGGCCGGGCCGGGGCGGCCGTGTTGTGCTTCGATCCTCACCCGGCCGTGGGAGTGAGGCGGGGGCCGGGCGGAGGGTTCCCGGCGCCGCGGCCTTGCTGTCGCCCGGGTCCCCGTAGAGGTGTGTGGGCAGGCCTCTGGCCCCGCCGCGGGGCAGCACGCCCTCGCCTCTTCGTGCAGCCTAATTCTGGAGAAGGGTGGTGTGGTCCTTAGCACTTCGCAGCGTTCTCTTTGCTTATTAACTTGCTGCTTCGTCTGTCTCCTCCCGTTAGAATGGAACCCCGGGCACGAATTGTCTTTTCTTTTCCTCTTTCTGTCCCCGACGCTTCTCCCGGTGTCTGGCCTTGAGAATGTTTATGAGAAAATGTTAGCAAGAGCGTTCATCTCTATGTGCCTTTATGGACAACTCCAGAAGGGCCGCTCCATCAGCTTCTCGCGCTGACCGTTTCAAATTCCAGCGCCTTAAAATTACTGTAGGGGCCTCCCTGGGGGTCCAGTGGTCAAGAATCCGCCTTCCAGTGCAGGGGAGGCGGGTGCCATCCCTGGTCGGGGAGCTAAGCTCCCGCGTGCCGCCGGGCAGAAGACCCAGCGCAGCCAAAAAACGAAAAACAGTTACTGTAAAATGTTAATTTCCTATGAGTTGATGTCCTTCGGTTTCATGGTGTTTATCTGTTCTGTTTCCCTGAAGATCCAGAAGGGCTCAGCACATAACCTCTGGGCCCCTTGATAAATAACAGAGTCGAAGTAAACTGTACCCTAACCCAGTCTCATTTCCAGGCTGCAAACTGGTAACTTTGACTCTGCCTCCAAATATCAAAGGATACATAAAAATTAAAATGTTTATTCTGATTTACTAGCTTAAAAGCAGCTTTTAGCTTATTATTCCAGAAATTGTCACTTTTACGCCGTAACCTCATAACCATTCTGACCAACATGAATCTCCTGATTAACTAGGCAACATAACTAAGCACTTCTACTTGGCTGTCAGACTTTGGGGGGTTCAAATTCAGTCTCTAAAAGATACTATCCTGTGACTTTGGACAAATTAGGTAGCCTCTCTGCCTCAGTTTCCTCATCTAAATCTGGGTAATAATATGTATATTTTAAGGCTTTTATGAGGATTAAGTGAATTAGGTGTTTTAGTATCTGACAGTACTCAATAAGTGTAAGCAATTATTAACCATAAATAGCCAATACTTTATTATAATAATTACTAATAGCAGCATATTTTAAAATGAAGCTAAAACTGCAAAGGTGCTTTGAGGCTGCCTCTGCATTCTTAGAAAATAGAACGTGATTCTTCCTGTTATACAGGTTTCCGGGTATAAGAGACCAATCCAAATGTTACTCTCACTGTGTCTAGAGTTTTCACAGTAAAGTAAAAGCTTTATATAAACTCATATTCCTCGAACCAACCCGAATAACAGAATCATACCTTTGAAAACCTCTCCAGAACTGATCTCTAGTGAGAAGATAAATCCTCCTAGAAGACAACGTGTCAGTCTGCTTAGTTAAGACAGGGCTTCTGAGTTCTGAAGTCTTGCCCATGTGTAGCTAGAACAGAGCCAAGACTATGCACTATCTCTGAAGGCTAAGGACACAATTTCATCCCAAGAGAGGGAAGAATATTATTCCGAAGAGCCTATTACTGTTTCTGTCTGTTCCTCGTTAAGTGTGGCTGGATAATATTAACAGGTTGCCTCCTCCAACCACTATCCTCTTCTCTCGATGTTTTTGTGCATCACTCCACCCCAAACGAGCAGCTAGGCATTCTTTGCTTATTGCTCTAAGGGAAGATGTGACAGCAAAGAAAGCGTCCTTCCTGGCTTTGGTGTTGCAAAAGGCTTGGCTTTACAGGAACAAAAAAGACACCTGGCAGAGCAAAAGATTTGGATAAAACATGTTTTGTAAGAGCCTGGCTTTCCACTCGCAGAAAAGACTAAAACAAACCCATCTCCTGTGCCGGGGACCAAGGAGGCTGTGAGTGGTACAGAGGGGAGAGAAGGAGGGGAGCAGTGGGGGCCGGTCTCCACTGTCCCCGAGATAGGGAGTCTGAACCAAGCTCCCCAGTCCCATCCCTGGGACACTGCAGACCTCCATAGTTGGGCTTGTGAGATCCGATAGCAGGAGGAAGGTGTGCCCAGAGACCCGAACACAGCCCAGCAAGGCAGTGGGCCCAGAGAGAGGATATGGACTCATGGGACTCATGGTGGGAGTAGGTAGATGGCAACTAGACGGACTCTCAAAGACCTCCTGTGCCCTAACTTGGAATGCGAGCAAAACGGTATCCCTGTATATCCAGGTGTGCCGTGGAAGAGGAAAGACACGTCCACACTTCAAGGAAGCTTGCAGAAGGGAACTCTGAGCCCAACAGAGGCTGGGGAAACTGAAGACTGCGTTAAGATGCTGCGTTTCTCACTGGATGCCCATGTAGACAGATGGCATTGGAAACCAGAGGCTCCCAACCTAAACACTCATCACCAAACTAGACATTCTCAAATTTAGATCCAACCGCGGGGGTGGTGGGAGATAGCAGCAATTGGCAAAGATTATGGTATCACCAACCCTTTGGAAGAGGCAATTCAAAACTGAACTTAAGGTGAGTTATAGAAAAATAAACTTGTGTTTGTACCTTCACATGGGAATAGGCTGTGATAAGGACCCAGACCAGTTTGAAGTAACACCCAACCCCATTGTCAAAGGTAAGAAATCAGGCCCGTGAGCCATGGCCGCTGAGCCTGTGCTCCGCAGCGGGAGAGGCCACAGCCGTGAGAGGCCCGTGTACCGCAAAACAAACAAAACAAACAAACAAAAAAGGTAAGAAATCAGGAAGTACACCAGGGACTGGGGAAAAAGCTTCAGGATCTTAGATGTTAAGAGTCAGCCTCTGACAGCAAAATCAGAACCCGGGGAAGAGGTCCACATGCAGCTCTCTAAGGAGACAACATGAATCTGCTCCTAGAAGGAGTGCTGGTGTGGATGAGGTGGCAAGGTGTCGGAGAAGGTCCTCAGTAAGGACCCCTGCTCTGAGCCGCTCAGAGAAACGGCTGCTTCCAGTGCAAGGTCAATCGTTAAACATTAGAGTGGAAAGACAGCGCGCAGGCTCTGCCTGCTAAATGTGTGACTCTCTAAGGATAATTGTAGGTCTTCTGAGTGGGAACGTTGAACCAACGGAAGACAGCAGATGCCACCAGGGGACAGCAGAGTCTCTGCCATAAGCAGAAATCATCCCACAGACAGAAATGGTGCCATGCGCTCTGGGCCTGAGGACCCCCATGTGACAAGATCCATCCTCCAGGAGCTGGAGGGGATGCGACAAAAAAGAGTATTGAAGACCGGTGCACAGTGACACCAGGTAAGAGGGTTTATGTCTACTCCTTTCCTGAGGAGTAATAAGATTCATTCTAACTGTTTTCCATTGCAAAATGTGTATTTCTCTGATAGACCAAAACCAATGATACACTAATGTGAACCCAAAAAACCACTGTTGAAATCCTTTGTTTTTCTTCTCTCTGAAGAAAAATGTTCACATTCATCTACGAGGACTTCCTCAAAATGGATTTTATAATTATCACAAACAGAAATAATACTAACCAACACCTGCTGCTCATTGCTGTGTGCCAGCCTCTGTGCTGAGTGCTTTACATAATTAATGTTATTTAATCCTCAACATAACTCTGTGTCATAGGTGATCTTAACCTCCTATTTTATTACCAGGCAAATAAGTGCTAGCAAGGTCACGAAAGTTGCCTAATGTGGCCTCCTAAGCCAATTCACTATGTACTAGAAAGATGGAACCTGACACTCTATATTTAAACCTATAAGATTTAAACACTGTGTAAAAAACTCCAAGATATTTAAAGGGCCCCGAGCTCCTTGTGACATCAGCACTGGATAATTGGTTTATCCTTCTATAACGTGGCTTTGACCTGGCATCTTAAAACAGTTTAGGCTTCTATACCTTTTGTAAGTCATTCTCTATCTATAGAATGTGAACCGAGGCAAATAAAACACTTTTCCATAGAAAAAGAAAACAATGATAAAATTTCCTCCTAATCACTTCGCACAGAGATTAGAGAGTTGGTGCCAGTCTTCTGGTGTCTCCATGACGGGGCAGAGATTGAAGGCAAAAGAAACTAATAGACATGCAAGTAACAAATCCTGGTGACTGACTGAAGGGTTACCCTAAGTAGAAGCGTCTGTATAGAGAAGGTCTGTTAGGACCTTTTGATTGACAGAGACTTTTGTGATATGTTGGAGGATTTAGGATTATCTCTAAAGAGGCAACATAGGATTTTTAGCAGGGTTAACATTAAAAGATTTGCTTTTTTTTTTTTTTCGCGGTACGCGGGCCTCTCACCGCTGTGGCCTCTCCCGATGCGGAGCACAGGCTCCGGACATGCAGGCTCAGCGGCCATGGCTCACGGGCCCAGCCGCTCCGCAGCATGTAGGATCCTCCTGGACTGGGGCACGAACCCGCGTCCCCTGCACTGGCAGGCAGACTCCCAACCACTGCGCCACCAGGGAAGCCCAAAAGATTTGCATTTTTAAAGATTACTCCAGTTCTAGCATGGAGAACAAAATCAAAGGAGCCATAACAGATGGAAGGAGGACTGTGCACCACTTAGTAGTGGTGAGAGGTGACTCTAGCTTGTGCAACGATGCTGATAGTAAAGATGGATAAAAATTGATAGATGAGAAAGCCAAATGGGGAGGGAGGTGTGAAATCAACAGTTCCAAGCAATGGATTGGATATGGGATGTGACAGAGAACAGATGAAGGACAGACCACACCTGGAGATGGGGAGGCTATTTGCGATTTTTGGTGGGAAACTGGAAGATAATATTTGAGCGGAATATCCTAAGTCTGGTCTTGGATACGTTGAGTTTGAGGTACCCTTGAGACATTCGAGTGGAGATGTTGAATAGTTAATTGGATATATCATGGGGGAGGTCTAAAATCAAGATGGAAATTTAGGGATCATTAGTATACGGGTGACAATTTCATGGGGACAGGTGTGATTTCGGGGGGAACAGAGCAGAGGGTGAGTAGAGAAGAGGTCCCAGGGCAGAGCCTTGAGGAACCACAACATTTAAAGGCCCAGGAGAGAAGGATATGTCTGAAATGGAGGCAGAGAAGAAAAGTCGGAAACACACCAAGGAAAGAATGTGGTGCCTGGGAGCTCCCTGGCGGTCCAGTGGTTAGCACTCCACACTCTCACTGCCAAGAGCCTGGGTTCAGTCCCTGGTCGGGGAACTAAGATCCCACAAGCTGTGCAGTGCAGCCAAAAAAAAAAAACCAATGTGGTATCATGGAAAGAAAATGTTTCAAGGAGAAAGTGAAAAACAGGTTGGCAGGTAAACGTGGGAGGTCAAGTAAAAAGAGGACTGAAAACATCCACTGAATATAGTGACCACGGAAGTCTTTGATGACCTTGCTCTGGCATTAATAATCAATGGTAGTACATCTCTAATGGAATAATTTGGGATTATTAATATCTTAAATTCATAGTAGTAACATTTATTCCCAATAATCTTAACATTAGTTTTAATGTCCTTAAACTTACTGAAAATGATAAGTACAGTATAGAATTCCTGTAAACATTTAAACGTCTTTGGAAAAAGAGTTTTTTTGTTTTTTTTTTTTTTTGCGGTACATGGGCCTCTCACTGCTGTGGCCTCTCCGGTTGCGGAGCACAGGCTCTGGACGCGCAGGCTCAGCGGCCATGGCTCACGGGCCCAGCCGCTCCGCGGCATGTGGGATCCTCCCGGACCGGGGCACGAACCCACGTCCCCTGCATCGGCAGGCGGACTCTCAACCACTGCGCCACCAGGGAAGCCCGGGAAAAAGAGGTTTTTTTCCCACAGCATGATCCAGTTCCTTTGGCAGAATGATTTGTGGGAATTAAAAGAACTAACATTGCTGAATATCTACTGTGTGCCTGATGCTTTCACATGCCTTGTAAGCATCGTCTGCATCCTAGCGTCCATGTCAACCGTTCTAGATCAACACTGATGGCTGGTGGTGACAATCTGAAGTTCAAAAAGGTGAGTTGTCACATGGAAGGTTTTGAGTCCTCTTTCCTATACCACATCCCACCAAAGTTGTTGTGTCCCGAACTGAACTCTCATCTGCAAGTCCCCACACTCAAATTACATTCTCCTCGTGTCGTACCTTCTCTATTTTTTTAAAAGTATCATGGGCTAGAAATATTTAAGCTCTCACTCTGCAGAAGCAGAAAGCGTCTGGCAGGCAGCCGGTCCTCAGAAATGTTCATTGTCACAATCTGTCGGTTTCCCTCTATAACATTCTCAAATCCACCTCCCTCCTGTTCAGGAGCTTTCACACTTAGATGGAATTGTCATTGATGGGTCTGCCACCTCTAGGTTTCCCCCTAATTTATAAGAGGAGCATTAAATAACATGACGGATGGCGTTCCTGATAATACCAAAACACAGACTCTACTACTCCCCAAGGCTTTTTCTTGTATTGACCCTCAAAAACAAGTATACAGGAGCTCCCCTGGTGGTGCAGTGGTTGAGAGTCTGCCTGCCGATGCAGGGGACATGGGTTTGTGCCCCGGTCCGGGAAGATCCCACATGCCGCGGAGCGGCTGGGCCCGTGAGCCATGACCGCTGAGCCTGCGCGTCCGGAGCCTGTGCTCCGCAACGGGAGAGGCCACAACAGTGAGAGGCCCGCGTACTGCAAAAAAAAAGTATACAAAGGAACATTTTGTTAATGTCATTTTTTTGTCATTTTGTCATTTTGTTTGTCATTTTTACAGGTGGCCAGAATAGTACTGTCTATTGAGGGGTATAGATTTCTAGAATTCAAATTCGAAGGATGGATATGTTTAGTGAAACCAGGGCTTCGTGCTTATCATGTTCTTTTTGCAATCCCTGCTGACGGGTATGTGGTATCAGCTAGGCTTTTAACAGGCTCTGAATTGTGGCTCCATCATTGAGATGACAAGTGACAATGTGAAATGAAGGATTTCTATGCTGTTGATAGGAAAGTCATTCGAGTGCCCTGGATAGCAGACCAGTGTGAAGCAGAGAAGTGGGCTTGTGTTTTTGCCCACAGAAAGGAATATCTCACCTTGCTAAGAAGAAAGCTTTCGGAGAGGGTTATGACTTTCCTCAAATCTCAACAATGGATCTATTTAAGTCCTGGAACTCTGCTGGTTGCCCCAGAAATCTGTACTACAAAGCATCATCCAAAAAAAAAAAAAAGTCAACCTTGACTGTAAAAGCTGTGAGGCTGGTATTTGAATCCCTTTTCACAGAGGAGAAAACCAGGTAGAAGAGGCTAAGGAACATGTCCCAAGGCTATGTTGTCAGAGCTGCCAGGCCATGAAACATGCTGGCTAGGTCACCAAGAGCATTGCTCTTTCTCTATCTCAATGTTTGGGAACATCTGCCAATAAAACAGTTTTGTTTTTATCATTAGTGATGATAGTTTTATCATTGTTGCTTTTGAGAAAAAATTAGCCAGCCGGTTCAGCTGCTTCTTGAGTATTCCCTTAAAAGTGACCACTGGGGGCTTCCCTGGTGGCGCAGTGGTTGAGAGTCCGCCTGCCGATGCAGGGGACACGGGTTCGTGCCCCGGTCTGGGAGGATCCCATATGCCGCGGAGCGGCTGGGCCCGTGAGCCATGGCCGCTGAGCCTGCGCATCCGGAGCCTGCGCTCCGCAACGGGAGAGACCACAACAGTGAGAGGCCCGCGTACCGCAAAAAAAAAAAAAAAAAGTGACCACTGGACCATGCTGTTGGAAGGAGGCTGTGTGTTCAGGTCATTAAAAAATAACAAATCTTGGACTTCCCTGGTGGCGCAGTGGTTAAGAATCCGCCTGCAAATGCAGGGGACACGGGTTTGAGCCCTGGTCTGGGAAGATCCCACATGCACGAAGCGACTAAGCCCATGCGCCACAACTACAGAGCCTGTACTCTAGTGCCCACGAGCCACAATTACTGAGCCCACGTGCCACAACTACTGAAGCCCACGCGCCTAGAGCTCGTGCTCTAGAAGCCACCGCAATGAGAAGCCCGCGCACTGCAACGGAGAGTAGCCCCCGCTCGCCGCAACTAGAGAAAGTCCACGCGCATCAACGAAGACCCGATGCAGCCAAAAATTAATTAATTAAATTTAAATAAATCACAAATCTTTTAAGCTTCAAATGGAGACTTTAGATAATAATTATTTAATACACAGTTGAATTGGAATGGGATATAGGAAAACAGAATTCCTCCGTACTCAAGATTCTTGAGACATGCTGGATGAGGACTCTATTCATTTGAGTTTACTTTTATATCTAGGAAAATACTCAGATATAATAAAGTGATAATACTTACTGAAGTATTTCCATTAGTAGTATAACATCTACTGAGAAAAACTGTCTTTTCTTTTTTTTCTTTTTTTTTGCGGTACGCGGGCCTCTCACTGTTGTGGCCTCTCCCGTTGCGGAGCACAGGCTCCGGACGCGCAGGCTCAGCGGCCATGGCTCACGGGCCCAGCCGCTTCGCGGCATGTGGGATCTTCCCGGACCGGGCCACGAACCCGTGTGCCCTGCATCGGCAGCCGGACTCTCAACCCCTGCGCCACCAGGAAAGCCCTAGATTCCACTTATAAGCGATACCATATGATATTTGTCTTTCTCTGACGTACTTCGCTCAGTATGACAGTCTCTAGGTGCATCCATGGTGCTGCAAATGGCCTTATTTCGTTCCTTTTAACAGCCGAGTCGTATTCCATCGTGTATATGTGCCACAGCCTTTTTATCCATTCCTCTGTCCACGGACACTTAGTAGATTTTTTAACTTACCGGACAGCAGTGTCGGGGAAAGGTGGAGCCGGACCCGGAGCCGAGCCAGGTGGAGCGGCAGCAGGCGGGCCCGGGCTCTGGGAGCCGTGGCCCCAGGCACCGCGCACGCCGGCGCCGCGCGGCACAGCCGTGGGCGGGCAGCGCGGACGGCGCAGGCGCGGGCCTGGGCCTCGGAGACGGCGCCGGCCGCCAAGGCTTTTTCCGTGGGCCTGCACACGGGAATGACAGTGCTCAGCCAGCCGCTGCTCTAGCGAAGCTGCTCATCCTGGGGGATCGCGAACCGATGCCCGCCCCCCACCACTGGGACCGGCGTGCCGGAGAGGAAGGTCCTTTCCCCGCCGAGCGTCTCCACCCAAGCCGAGGACACTGCGCGGTGGGTGGGAAGCTAGGGCTGTGCCGAGGCCTGAGCCCCTGGCTGGCGTCCACCGCCCTCTGCACCGTGACCCAAGCGGCGTGAAGAAGGCTCTCCCTCCGGAGGAGATGGAGCAGGTTTCCGTCAAGCGTGGCACGAAGACGTCTCTGACGACGGTGGTGGAGACCTCCTACCTGATGATGATGATGCAGGGCGTGTCCCACATGCTGGCCCACCCACTGCGTGTCATCTCAGCGCGCTGCATGGTCCACTTCGTGGGAGGAAGGCCAAGTACAGCGGAAAGCTGAGCTCCTTTGGGAAGATTTTCACAGAAGAGGGGCTGCTGGGATTCTTTGTCGGCTTCATCCCTCACCTCCTGGGAGGTGTGGTTTCCTTGCGGGGCTGTAACCTGCTGGCCTGCTTCCTCAGTGCCTACCTGGTGGGTGACAGTGTGGGTGACACCCCAGGGGGGCTGGGGAACGACCAGAATCCAGGTTCCCGGTTCATGCAGGCCCTGGCCATCCAGAGCCACCCCAGATATGTGATGGGGATGGCAGTGAGCGTGCTGACCTGCTCCTTCCTGCTGGTGGGCAGTCTCATGGCTGTGAACACCTGCAGGCTGGGCCGCCGCCTCACTCAGTGTTCGAATCCGGATCCGCTGCTGGAAGGACCCGAGTGTGCAGGGCCAGTTCTTCCGAAGCTCCAGCCTGCTTCTCTGCCGGGTGTCATCAGGGTCATACCTTGCCCTGGAGTAACCTGAATCACCTAGAAAAGCACGCTCTCTCGGCCTGGACACTGTGGGTGAGGCCTGACCACTGTGGGACATGTGTAAGATGACCAGCCCAGCAAGACCTAGATGTGCTCCAGGCCAGCTGGGCTTCAGTTTCCGTAGGTGCCATGTGTCTGTCCAGAAGCAGGGGCTGGGTGGCAGTGAGACTGCATCCAGTGCATTGGTCGCTGTTAGGCCTGGGGAAGGTGGGGCAGAATCCCCTGGCTTTGCAGATTTCCCGAGTCTGCCTCGTGCAAGGGGCCAGAGAATGGCTCGTGGAGCCTGAGGTTGGATGAGCAAAGGCTCGTGAGGTCAGATCCCAGCCGCCATTCACAGCCCTCGGGTCAGCCCCAGCTCTCATTCTGCATTTCAGCTGGGAGCATCGTGCTCCTGCTTTGTAAATAGGGTGTTATCCCCTTTCAGGAGCCACCGTCATGTCCAGGCCTTTGCTAGGAGGCTGTCTTCGTTTTTCTCAACACTGCTTTTCTGATAAGGCAGCACCTTCTGAATGGAAACCGTGTGACTGCTCAGAATGTGTCCCCCTTGTCAAATGCTCATCGGTTTCATGGTGACGCCTCATGTGCAGGATAATGGTTACTTGTGCAGCTGTGAACACCCAGATGTTAGGTAGATCAGTGTCTCTAGTCCCATCCAGTTGGAAGTTCGTAATAAGATTTGACCCTTTTTCCCTCAAATAAATGCATTGGTGGTGATTTCGAAGAAAGTAAAATAAAATAAAATTGCCAGGTATTTTAACAGCGTTTATGAGAAATGTAAATGGTAACAGACCCAGACTGTGGGACTGCATGGGCTAAAAGAAATGCCTTTATAATTTATAGTAAGGCAAATATTATTGTTTAAAATTATTTGTATATTATAAAATTTATAGTATTTAATTTTTAAACAGCTGATTTTTAAAATTCTCTACATATCTTTTAGTGGAAGATAATCAATTACCATTAAACTGAAATTTTAAATAAGCACTAATATTTATTGCATGCTGATGTGTCACCAGTGTTCTATATACTTTATATCAATTTGCTTTTTAAGAAATAATTTACATGTTCAAAGAATATAATCAAAAAATGAAAAAGGTATAGAGTGAAAAGCTTTCTGGCCACTGAAGAAATACTTCAAAAATTTCCACCAGGAAATTCCAGCTTTAGGGGAAATCAATGCTACCATTTTCTTAAGTGTTTTTCTCGAGCTTTTCTGTGATTATACAAACAAATATATATATTTCCATCCCCTGTTTTTACACGTTGTTCTACACCTTGCTTCTTCTGATTAGCAGTATATCCTGGTAATATCTCATTCGATGGCATAAATATTTCCTTGTTCTTTATTACAGCATGGTATTTGATTGCATGAGTCCATCAGAACAAACCCTTATAGATGGACATTTAGGTTTTTTCCACTCTATTCTTACTATAACAGCACTGCAATAAATATCTGCTATAGTTATCAATTTGCTCATTTACAAGTACACCTGTTCAATAAATTCCAGATAGAGGAAGTGCTGGTCAGAGGTATGTGTGTGCATTTGATAGATATTGATAGATATTGTAAACTGTTTTATGTGGTGGCTGTATCGATGTACACCCCCTTGAGCAGTATACCTGTCTCCACCAGACTGTCACCACCAGAGGTGTTATTGATCTTTTTGATCTTTGCCAATCAGACAGAAGTGCCTTATTTTGCTTTAAATGGATTTTCTTATTAATCCCTATAACAATAAGTACTATTATTATCACCATTTTATATATGAGAAATTAAAGCTTACAGAAGTTGGGATACTTGCTCAAAGTTACTCAGATAAAAGGTGGAAGAATCAAGATTAAACTCACCCTTGTCTGTGTCTTAAACAAAACTCCTAACCATTAAGGAACACAGCCAAATTGTCTTGAAACTTAAATTATATTTCTTATAATTATTTTTGATGACTCAGAACTTAATTCAAAAGGTGCAGCAGGATTTTGCAGTATCTTAGTGTCAGCATTATTACTATAATTAGCACTGAACAATAGATGTGTGTCCTAGTTTAAAAAGCATCCTTGTAGATAGAAGGCAGGTAAACCAGCTTCAGTGGTCTCATATGCTATCACGAATTCCGAAAAATTTCACCCCACCCCCCAAAACTTCAGCCCTCATAATCCACACCCAGTGGCTTGGTTTCACAGCTAGCTGAACACAGAGGGATGAACTTATATTAGCTGAAATAAAACTTCATTAAGCCTAGGATGCTGATGTCACAGTAACATGCTCGAAATCTAAAAGATAACACGAGGGTTACATAGCACCTTTCTTCTCCATAGTTCAAAGTGCTTTGCAAATATTAAGTGCGGGTCTTCCTCACATGTTGACGGAGTAAAGTCTGCAAAACAAACAACCAAAACCATGTGACTATTCCCTGTCACCTCCTGACTTTATTGGAGAGACGGTATGTGGAGTGGAGAAACCAACCAGATGGGAATCATGCGCTCACATCATTCCAGGCTGCAATTTGGAGACCTCACATACGCCGGTACTGGTGCAGGTTTGACTTGTTTGCAGCTCTCAGTGGCATGTTTGAGGTCTCTGCCCGCCTGGAGAGGTTTCACAAAGAGGAACCACTGTCACCACAAGCTCAGCTCAGAAGCCATGAAGTCTGACCAAGAATCTCCTGGGAGGTGTTTCATGTCAATGGAGAAAACACGGAGCATTCAACAAACGGTGCGGGGCAAATGGGGGACCATCTGAAAAAGCAATAAAGCCGGACATGTAATGCACATCTTGTACCAAAATGAATTCCAGATGCATAAAAGATTTAAATGGAAAAGAAAAAAGTTATCTCAGATGGGAGAAGGCTTTTATAGTATGACACAATACTCAGAACCCATAAAAGAAAATAGTAATGAAATAGACTTCCAATTTTAAAAAATTCTGCATAGAAAAACCCATCATAAATAAAGTCAAAGACAAATGACAAGCTGGGAACATTTTATTCTGTAGACTGAAAAAAAAATGCACAATGTGAGAGTTGTGAGTTAAGTTTTATTTGGGGCAAAAGGAGGACTAGAGCCTGAGAGACAGCATTTCAGAGAGCTCTGAGAAACTGCTCCAAAGAGGCCGGGGAGGGGGTGGAGGTCAGTATGTACGTGACTCTGGTGAATGGGGGACGTGCAATCAAGCACACGTTTTGGCAGAAGTTTGCTGCAGTCTCGAGGAGCTGATGTCACCATGAAGGATTTTAGTGCTTTTCTAGATATGAGGAGATGCAAGAAACTGGGTTCATAAAATCGTCTCCTGAAAATATCTAACTATCTGAAGACCTGTTCCGCCAGTTTCTCCCAGAGCACAGAGGGCCTCATTCCTGATCTCCAGCCTGAACTCCTTTCAGGGGGTGTTGAAGGTTAGCGGCTGCCGCGCCTCGTGATTTAATCCTCGTAGAGGTAGATGGCAAGTGCCAGTCTGTAGTTGGCAATTCCAACTATTGTCACAGGCCAGTAATCATTTCTGTAGTTCACAAAGAACTTCTACAAAGTAAATGAGAATAACAACATCCTTAGAAAAGTGGCTGAGGAACACGAACTTACAGTTTTCAGAAATGGAAATAGAAATGGCTCCTTTTTTTTTAATGTTGTAGTAGCATTTGTATTTTATTTTTATTTATTTATTTTTAATATCTTTATTGAAGTATAATTGCTCTACATCGTTCTGTTAGTTTCTGCTGTATAACAAAGTGAATCAGCTATACATATACATATATCCCCATATCGCCTCCCTCCCACCCTCCCTATCCCACCCCTCTAGGTGGTCACAAAGCACCGAGCTGATCTCCCTGTGCTATGCGGCTGCTTCCCACTAGCTACCTATTTTACATTTGGTAGTGTATATATGTCCATGCCTCTCTCTCACTTCGTCCCAGCTTCCCAATCCCCCGCTGTGTCCTCAAGTCCATTCTCTACATGTGTGTCTTTATTCCTGCCCTGCCACTAGGTTCATCAGTACTGTTTCTTTAGATTCCATATATGTGCATTAGCATACGGTATTTGTCTTTCTCTTTCTGACTTACTTCACTCTGTATGACAGAATCTAGGTTCATCCACATCACTACAAGTGACCCAATTTCTCTCCTTTTTATGGCTGAGTAATATTCCATTGTATATATGTGCCACATCTTCTTTATCCATTCGTCTGTCAGTGGACACTTAGGTTGCTTCCATGTCCTGGCAACTGTAAATAGTGCTGCAATGAACATTGTGGTACATGTAGCTTTTTGAATTACGGTCTTCTCAGGGTATATACCCAGCAGTGGGATTGCTGGGTCATATGGTAGTTCTATTTTTGGTTTTTTAAGAAACCTCCATACTATTCTCCATAGTGGGTGTATCAATTTACATTCCCACCAACAGTGCAAGAGGGTTTCCTTTTCTCCACACCCTCTCCAGCATTTATTGTTTGTAGATTTTTCAATGATGGCCATTTTGACTGGTGTGAGGTGATACCTCATTGTAGTTTTGATTTGCATTTCTCTAATGATTAGTGATGTTGAGCATCTTTTCATGTGTAAGGCCAGACACTATAAAACTCTTAGAGGAAAACATAGGCAGAACACTCGTTGACATAAATCACAGCAAGATCTTTTTTGACCCACCTCCTAGAGTAATGGAAATAAAATAAAAAATAAACAAATTGGACCTAATGAAACCTAAATGCTTTTGCACAGCAAAGGAAACCATAAACAAGACGAAAAGACAACCCTGAAAATGGGAGAAAATATTTTCAAATGAAGCAACTGACAAAGGATTAATCTCCAAAATATACAAGCAGCTCATGTGGCTCAATATCGAAAAAACAACCCAATCCAAGAATGGGCAGAAGACCTAAGTAGACATTTCTCCAAAGAAGAGATACAGATGTCCAGAAATGGCTCTTAAACTGATGTTCAAACTCTCACGTGAGAAAAGAAAGGCAAATTAAACTACACTGTGATTGTCAAGAATTCAAAAGCTGTCAACAGCCTCAATTGGCCAGGCTCTAGGGGAAACTTGTATGCTCATGCTGGTGACAGTAATTTGGTCAAATTTAGGATTTATGAAAATTCAAATGCTTATGCTCTTTGACCCACCAATTCTACTTCTAGGGGAATGTAATCTTGAAGAGGGTAGTCAGGAAAGGATTCAATGGAAAGGCAAAGTCTGAAGGAAGTGAGGGAGTGAGCTGCACTGATGCAGTGGGAAGACCAGCCCAGGCAGAGCACCTAAAGCTAAGATGAGTGGAGTGGGGGAGGGGGGGAGGAGGAAGAGGGACGGGGAGGGAGAGGCAGGCGGGTGGTGGGACACCAGGAGGGCCAGTGTGGCCAGAGTGGGGAGAGCAAGGGGGAGACCATGCGGGAGATGGCAGAGAAGTTTTGGGGGAACAGAACAGAAACACACATACACACATATATATACACATCTGAATATATACATATATATTCTTTCTTAGATTCTTTCCCGTTATAGGTTATTACAAGGTATTGAGCAGAGTTCCCTGTGCTGTAGAGTAGGTCCTTGTTGTTTGTTTATTTTATATATAGCGGTGTGTATCTGTTAAGCCCAAATTCCCAGCTTATCCCTCTCCACCTTCCCCTTTGCTAACCATAAGATTGTTATCTATGCTTGTGGGTCTATTTCTGTTTTGTAAATAAGTTCATTTGTATCGTTTTTTTAGATTCCACATATAAGTGATATCATATGATATTTCTCTTTCTCCGTGAGACTTACTTCACTTAGTATGATCATCTCTAGGTCCATCCATGTTGCTGCAAATGACATTATTTCATTCTTTTTTATGGCTGAGTGATATTCCATTGTATATATGTACCACATCTTCTTTATCCATTCTTCTGTTGATGGACACTTAGGTTGCTTCTATATCTTGGTTATTGCAAGTAGTGCTGCTGTGAACACTGGGGTGCATGTATCTTTTTGAATTACAGTTTTGTCCAGATATATGCCCAGGAGTGGGATTGCTGGGTCATATGGTAATTCTACTTTTAGTTTTTTAAGGAACCTCCATACTGTTCTCCATAGTGGCTGCATCAATTTACATTCCCACCAACAGTGCAGGAGGGTTCCCTTTTCTCCACACCCTCTCCAGCATCTGCTGTTTGTAGGCTTTGTGATGATGGCCATGCTTACCGGAGTGAGGTGGTGACCTGCACTTTTGAAAGCTCACCCTAACTGCTGTGCTAAGAACAGGGAGTGGGGCGGAGCAGTTAGGAGCGATGAGGTGAGGCACGAGATGACAAAGGGTGGCATCACGATGACAGCAGTAGAGGTGGTGGGAAATACACAGACTGTGGGTGTGTCGTGAAAGTAGTCACTCGGATTTATGACAGAGTCTATCTGGGGTTGAGAGAAGGAGTCTAGAATGACTCTGAGATTTCTGACCTGGAAAACTGGAGGGGTGACCTTCTATGAACTGTGATGAAGGAGTCTAAGTGGGGGCAGGCTGGGAAGGAGCTCAGGTGTCCAGTCACAGACAGGACCACGTGGAGGTGCTCGTTAGACACGCAGGTGGAAATACCAGCTCAACAGCTGGCTATACGAATTTGGGGTTTGGGGGAGGGACCCGGGCCGAAGCTCTAAAATTAGGAAGTCAGCACATATAAAATGGTCAGCAAAGCCTGAGAACTGGCTGGATGAGAGCATCAAGTTAGTGCATGTAGAGAAGGGAAATGGAAAAGCATCCTCCAGTGCACCAACACGTAGAGGTAGGAGTGGTCAGAGGAGCCACAGAACAGACTGGGAACCCAAGGGTGGAGTCCTGCGAGCCAGACAGAGGAGGTCACCCAGGGGGCACAGTGACAAGTTCCCACACTGCCGGTGGAGCGGGAAGAGGGGCCTGAGAACGGGCCACTCCATCTGTCATAGCGATGTGGGTCATCAAGGAGCCTGACCACACACAGTCTTAGATGGTAGGAGGGTGAACGCGAGACCAAGGTGCGTTCCAGAAAGCAGAGAATCAAGCCTCTAGGTGTTACTACCGCTCAGCCAGAAAAAGAATGAAATAATGCCATTTGCAGCAACATGGATGGACCTGGAGATGAGCACACTAAGTGAAGTCAGCCAGACAGAGAACGATAAATACCATGTGATATCACGCTTATATGTGGAATCTAAAATAGGACACAAATGAACTTATCTACGAAACAGAAACAGACTCACAGACATAGAGAACAGACTTGTGGTTGCCAAAGGGGAAAGGGGGGAGGGATAACTTAGGGGTTTGGGATTAACATGCACACACGACTATATATGAAATAGATAATCAACAAGGAGCTACAGTATAGCACAGGGAACTATATTCAATATCCTGTAATAAACCATAATGGAAATGAAAATGAAAAAATATATATTACATGTATTCTATATGTATATAACTGAATCACTTCTCTGTACACCTGAAACCAACACAACATTGTAAATCAACTTCGATTTTTAAAAATGGGGAAAAAAAAAGCTATTACTATCAATTTACAGGAAATATAGGAGAGACAGGAACATGCTGGACAAAGTCAAGAGGGTGCAGTAAGCCGAATCCAGACGTGGGGACTTCCACGGGGAAAATGAGCTTTGGATAAAAAAACCAGAAAACATAAATGGCATGAAAAGAGGGGAGGGGGAGAGACTGTTAGAGACGAAAAACTGCCTCTAGATGCAATATGTTAAGTGCCTGAGTTGAGCCAATCTATTATAAAAAAAAAAGATGTTTTTGAGACAAACTAGGAAATTTAAACCCTGATCATGTATTTATTGTAGATTTGTTGTATGATATTGGTATCGTGACTGGCATTTTTTAGAGTCATTATCTGTTAGAGATGTACAGTGGATGATTTACAGGTGAATGATACGACGTCTGGGATTTGGTTTAAGATACTCCAGACTTAGGGAAGGCAGGTGCATGAAATAAGACTGACAAAGTGTTTAGTCTTTGAAACTGGGTAATGATATATGTTTTTCTACCTTTGTGTATGCTTGAAGTTTTTCAAAATAAAATAGAAAGACGAAAGCTAAATTCAAGACATATAAAAAAGCAGCAGCAGAGTGCTGAAGGGATAGCCAGAAGGAAAGGGCGCTTGAAAGGCTTTTTAGATTTTTTTCAAGGTGGGAGAAATGAAGGAACATTTGTATGCTATGGGGAAGGGGAAGCGGCGAGAGAAAATGCGATGGTACCAGAGAAAAGGGAGAATGGCTAGGGTAAAGTCTCTGCATAGAGAAGAAGTTTTGAGATCTGGTGCAAACGTGGAAGAACGGACCGGTCACCCACAGTAACAGGAGGTGGGCATGGGTGCGGGAGGCTCGGGACATAGGAGACAGGCGCGCCTTGAAATCCTGGAGCTTTCAGTTCCCTCAGGGAAATAGAACGCAGGGTCACCAGCAGAGCGTGAGGCTGGGGATGCCCTGTGGGAGGTCTGGGCAAGGAGGATGGTTTGTCCCGGAGGCCGGGCGAGGGGGAGGGATGGTGTGATTGCCAGGCAGCCTACTGGGAGTTCAGTGGCCAGAAATTAAAGTGAGCCTGATCAGCAAGAGTTTTTCTCTGGCCGGATACCATGGATGAGCGCAGGGGAGGGAGAGGTGGAGTTTCAACCAGGCTCGTGGTCCTGCCACGGGAGTATTCAGACGGGAAAGAACCAAGGGCGTTGAGAGCTGTATTCTTTTTTTTTTTTTTTTTTTTTTTTTTTTTGCGGTACACGGGCCTCTCACTGCTGTGGCCTCTCCCGTTGTGGAGCACAGGCTCCGGACGCGCAGGCCCAGCGGCCATGGCTCACGGGCCCAGCCGCTCCGCGGCATGTGGGATCTTCCCGGACCGGGGCACGAACCCGTGTCCCCTGCATCGGCAGGCGGACTCTCAACCATTGCGCCACCAGGGAAGCCCCGAGAGCTGTATTCTTTAGAGTCAAGCTAGGCTGCTGTAACAAAGCAATCCAACATTAACTCTGAGACTTAAAGCAGATTTTATGTCTATTTCAAGCCGCAGGCCAAAGTGACCGTTCCAGGTCACTGGGTCTCAGCTTCAGAGGATCCTTTAAGGGACAGAGGGAGGGGCCTTCTCTCTCGTTTGTCTTGCGTGACAGGGCTTTGTTCCCATCTGAATCGTGGGTACTGGGAAGCAGGCACATCTTTACCTGTCATCAGGAGGGGAAAGAACGCATGAGGAGAAAGCACTGCCCTTGTTTTAAGGGTCGGGCCTGCAGGGGTCGCACATCACTTAGGCTCATATTCCGTTGGTAAAAGGTTAGTCCTACGGCCACATTTAAATCAAGGAAGCCCAGGAAATGTAGTGTATGTGGCCAGTTGTGTGCTCAGCTATAATTCTAGCATTTTGGAAGGCAGATGGATAGGGCAGGTAGATAATTAGAACTCTCTGCAAGGGAGTGAAATAGTAATTGACCAAGGAAAGTATGCCAGGTAGGGAGGAGAGAGGGGGTTAGGGGGGCTGAGGCGTGACCGGGAGGTGGTGGGTTGAGGGGCTTCAGACCTCAGCACAGGGACAGGGTATCAGGGACCAGAGGCTCCGGGGGTGGCAGTGGTGGTACCAGAGCATGCTGGCCATTGAGAGTATGAGGTCAAGCTTTAGGGTGTGATCTCACGGTGCATGACTGACCCTGGCAAAAGCCTAGGAAGAAAGGAAGTCAAGGGGCTGAGGGCTGGAAAGCTGAAGCCTGAGCCAAACGGATATTGAAATGACTTCGAATCATGACAGGACTTTTCCTGGAGACAAAGACCGGGAGCCCTGCTAAAATCTCTGAGAAATAAGGGCAAAGGACAGTGAGGCACAGGAGGTGGTGTATCTGATGACGTGAGATTCAAAGCTGGGCATGGGGGGAGGGGAGGAGTTTGAAACTGCCCTCGAGGAGGAAGGAGACCCCAACTCCACGCCACGCAGCTTACGGGACCTCAGCTCGCCGACCAGGGGTTGAACCCAGGGCCACGGCAGTGAAAGTGCCGAATCCTCACCACTAGGCCCGCAGGGAACTCCCCAGACATCCTTCTTAAAAGAAAATTTTAAATGATCCTTAATGTTCAGTGAAGATAATGTTTCTGGAACCCTCACATGTGGAAAAACTTTAGCATTTTTCTCAAAGCCTTAGGAAATCAGAAGCAAATATTTATCTCCTCTGGATCTCTGAGTGAATCCACATTGGGAGAATCTGTCTAATATCCAGGTCATTTTGTCTCTTTAGTTAAAAAAAGTATATCAAACGGCTTGTCAAATCTGCCATGTGGTATAATCAAGCCACACTATCATCCAGTTTTAAGGAACTATAATTCTTTTGAATCCTTTCCAAGAATCTCTCCCAGATTATTCCTGTCGCGTTTCTAGTTTATGAATCAGGACTTTCATTCATTGATTTCTTCAACAAGTATTTCTTTCCTTAGCAACCGTTCCAGCACAGCTTTGTCCTAGGCACTTAGGAGGTTATAAGGCAGTCCATTTCCAATCCCACAAGGGTTTGCAATCTATTTGGGATGGCAAGAGGAAAAAAAAGAAAAAGGAAGGAAGGAAGGAAGAATGCCTTTGAAGTGGGCAAAATATATGTATCTTAAATTCAGAAAAAAATATGCGAAACCCATGAAACAAAAACTATGAAACTTCATTGTGGGACATGAAACAAGGCTTGCAGAGGTGGAGAGACTTGCTGAGTTCCTGGATGGGAAGACTCAGTATTGGAACAATATCAAATATGCCCAAATTCATCTAAAATGCAGTGCACTTCAGTAAACATCCCAACCCGGATTTTTACAAAATTGACAAGTTGATCATAAAAATGACTGGGAAAGGTAAATGAGTCAAAATTTTTTTTTTATGAGAATGAGAGTAAGTGAGGGACTTGGCCTTTGACGGAAATGAAAATATCCTCTAAATCTATAATGACGAGAGTCTCATAATTGACTGGAAAGGAAAAAACAAATACGTAAAAGAGAATAGAAAGTCCATAAAAAACAGTTGGAAGTTAATGCTAACTTCTAACAGTGAGTTTTTCATATGTTGGACACCAGTCTAATTTTTAATGTTTAGAACACAGTGATTTTTTAAAAATTTGACTTGGAAAAAATTATAATGCTGTAACAAAATTCCCTCCATTCTCATCTACTTATTTATGTAAATACAGTTTCTCAGCATTTACATCTATAACAACAAAGGAAAAGTATGAATTAATGTTGAACCTGTCTGATTTTTTTTTATTACTTTCTGCTTTATAACAAAGTGAATCAGTCATACATATACATCTGTTCCCACATCCCTTCCCTCATGCATCTCCCTCCCTCCCACCCTCCCCATCCCACCCCTCCAGGCGGTCATAAAGCACCGAGCTGATCTCCCTGTGCTCTGCGGCTGCTTCCCACTATCTATCTACCTTACGTTTGGTAGTGTATATATGTCCATGCCTCTCTTTCGCTTTGTCACAGCTTACCCTTCCCCCTCCCCATATCCTCAAGTCCATTCTCAAGTAGGTCTGTGTCTTTATTCCCGTTTTACCCCTAGGTTCTTCATGACATTTTTTTTTTAATTCCATATATATGTGTTAGCATACGGTATTTGTCTTTCTCTTTCTGACTTACTTCACTCTGTATGACAGACTCTAGGTCTCTCCACCTCATTACAAATAGCTCAGTTTCGTTTCTTTTTATGGCTGAGTAATATTCCATTGTATATATGTGCCACATCTTCTTTATCCATTCATCCGATGATGGACACTTAGGTTGTTTCCAGCTCCGGGCTATTGTGAATAGAGCTGCAATGAACATTTTGGTACATGTCTCTTTTTGAATTATGGTTTTCTCAGGGTATATGCCTAGTAGTGGGATTGCTGGATCATATGGTAGTTCTATCTTTAGTTTTTTAAGGAACCTCCATACTGTTCTCCATAGTGGCTGTACCAATTCACATTCCCACCAGCAGTGCAAGAGTGTTCCATTTTCTCCACACCCTCTCCAGCATTTATTGTTTCTAGATTTCTTGATGGTGGCCATTCTGACTGGTGTGAGATGATATCTCATTGTAGTTTTGATTTGCATTTCTCTAATGATTAATGATGTTGAGGATTCTTTCATGTGTTTGTTGGCAGTCTGTATATCTTCTTTGGAGAAATGCCTATTTAAGTCTTCTGCCCATTTTTGGATTGGGTTGTTTGTTTTTTTTGCTATTGAGCTGCATGAGCTGTTTATAAATTTTGGAGATTAATCCTTTGTCAGTTGCTTCATTTGCAAATATTTTCTCCCATTCTGAGGGTTGTCTTTTGGTCTTCTTTATGGTTTCCTTTGCTGTGCAAAAGCTTTGAAGTTTCATTAGGTCCCATTTGTTTATCTTTGTTTTTAGTTCCATTTCTCTAGGAGGTGGGTCCAAAAGGATCTTGCTGTGATTTATGTCATAGAGTGTTCTGCCTATGTTTTCCTCTAAGAGTTTGATAGTTTCCGGCCTTCCATTTAGGTCTTTAATCCATTTTGAGCTTATTTTTGTGTATGGTGTTAGGGAATGATCTAATCTCATACTTTTACATGTCCCTGTCCAGTTTTCCCAGCACCACTTATTGAAGAGGCTGTCCTTTCTCCACTGTACATTCCTGCCTCCTTTATCAAAGATAAGTTGACCATATGTGCATGGGTTTATCTCTGGGCTTTCTATCCTGTTCCATTGATCTATCTTTCTGTTTTTGTGCCAGTACCACACTGTCTTGATTACTGTAGCTTTGTAGTATAGTCTGAAGTCAGGGAGCCTGATTCCTCCAGCTCCGTTTTTCGTTCTCAAGATTGCTTTGGCTATTCGGGGTCTTTTGTTTCTCCAAACAAATTTTGAAATTTTTTGTTCTAGTTCTGTGAAAAATGCCAGTGGTAGTTTGATAGGGATTGCATTGAATCTGTAGATTGCTTTGGGTAGTAGAGTCATTTTCACAATATTGATTCTTCCAATCCAGGAGCATGGTATATCTCTCCATCTATTTGTATCATCTTTAATTTCTTTCATCAGTCTCTTATAATTTTCTGCATACAGGTCTTTTGTCTCCTTAGGTAGGTTTATTCCTAGATATTTTATTCTTTTTGTTGCAATGGTAAATGGGAGTGTTTTCTTGATTTCATTTTCAGATTTTTCATCATTAGTGTACAGGAATGCCAGAGATTTCTGTGCATTAATTTTGTATCCTGCTACTTTACCAAATTCATTGATTAGCTCTAGTAGTTTTCTGGTAGCATCTTTAGGATTCTCTATGTATAGTATCATGTCATCTGCAAACAGTGACAGCTTTACTTGAACCTGTCTGATTCTTGTAATGAGTAATATTATATCCATAAGAGTAAATAAGGTGAATCTTAGCTTTATCTGTCACTGAGAAATGCATTTATAGCACAATTTTATTTTTTATGTTTAAGAATTATAATTTTTTGTTATATTAATAAATTTTGAACTAGAATGATACAATATTTTAATTTAGAGCTTCATTAACCCAGAAAATTAAATTTATATACATATTTTGTTACAGAGTATAATTGAATAATCAAAGATTTTGAAGTATACAAATTGTTTTACATTAAGATAAAATTATGTGGGAGAAGTGAAATAGAAATATTAGTTCAAGGATATCAAAGAATGATGCAAAATCTTTGCCTGTTAAACAAGAGGTATCATGCAGATTTCATTTGATATTTTATTGTACAGTATATTGATATAATTGCTTATGTGATTGTTTTTCTGTAATAGTTTGTCTTGTGAGAGTAGTTAAAAGGATAAGATTCTAGTGCCAGACTGATGGTTTCTAATGATTGCTTGGCTGTTCATTAGCTGTGCACAGCTACTTAACTGCGTGTATCAGTTTTCTCATCTACAAAATGGGAGTGATAATACTACTTCCCTCATAGGGTTGTTGCCAGGGTTAAATGAACTAACAACAAGAACATGCTTAGGACAAGGTCTGGGACACAGTAAGTGTTACGGATGGGCTTGCTATTATTTTTAAGAAATAGTGTGCCACACCTAAGAATATCAGAGATGACTGATCTATTAATAAGAAACATTTGATATGCAAATTGGCATACAATCTGCTTAAATAACTAACAATTGACATGCTATATGTTGTTATTCGTTCAACAAATACTAACTTGGCTACTGGTTTGCGCTGGTCTATGTGACGTATCTTTTAAAAATATTTTATACTTTTTATAGTCACTAAAATAAAAAAGTAACTGCTCTAACTTCTTAATGTATAACAAGGTTTAAAGAAAACGTATGAATCCAAATTTAATTCCTTCCAGCAATTAATCTGAAATCATATTTTGCTGTCCAGTTTAATCCAAATCACAACTCATGAACTCCTCTCATGTTTTATAAAGACAAAAACAATTTTTAAAAGGTTGAAAGGTTAAATAAATTTGAGAAAGGCTGGCTTACACCATAAAGTTACTAAAATGTTGAATAAAAGCGCAAGGTTGTCAAAATACCTGCATTAACTTTTCTAGTTGGACTCCAGCACTATTTATGTGGCATTATTATATAAAGATACCACTGAATGACAACATATGCACGTTTTTTTCAACTGAATAAAATTTAACTATAGGCTTAGTCAACATCACTGGTAGGTGCCAATGGATCCACATTAACTTTTTCAAGCCACTAGATTTCTTTTTTAATTGAAGTATAGTTGATTTACACTTGTGTTAGTGTATCAAGCCACTCGATTTATATTCAATGCACTGCAGTACTAATGCACTGCTATTCTCCTTGGTAATGTGCTAAGCAATGGACTGAAAATTCAGCCAGTGCTTTCCAGTCTATAACATTAATGAGTTTTACAAAGTATTTAACTCACTACAACAATAATTAGCTGTGCTTTTGACCTTAATTAATGAATGGAATCTCAATTATTCTTGGAAGGAAGTCAGACAGAGAACAACAATGCTTAAGCTTTTTTGGGTTTGGGGGCATCAAAGAGAATCTTAAAAGTATGGTCTCTCTCCAAAAAACTGCACATTCTTGCAAGATTTTGTGTAGAATTTCAGGGGATCTGAGTGATGTTTCTCGAAGTATTGTCCACAAACCATCTGCATCCAAATTTCTTTTTTTTTTTAATTAATTAATTTATTTATTTTTGGCTGTGTTGGGTGTTCGTTGCTGTGAGCGGGCTTTCTCTAGTTGTGGCGAGCAGGGGCTACTCTTCGTTGCGGTGTGCGGGCTTCTCACTGCGGTGGCCTCTCTTGTTGCAGAGCACGGACTCTAGGCATGCTAGAGAAAGTCCTTGCACAGAAATGAAGACCCAACCCAGCAAAAATAAATAAACAAATTAATAAACTCCTACCCCCAACATCCTCTTTAAAAAAAAAAAATAACAATTAGGTATCACCTCACACCGGTCAGAATGGCCATCATCAAAAAATCTACAAACAATAAATGTTGGAGAGGGTGTGGAGAAAAGAAAACCCTCTTGCACTGTTGGTGGGAATGTAAATTGATACAGCCGCTATGGAGAACAGTATGGAGGTTCCTTAAAAAACTAAAAATAGTACTACCATATGACCCAGCAATCCCACTGCTGGGCATATACCCTGAGAAAACCATAATTCAAAAAGCTACATATACCACAATGTTCATTGCAGCTCTATTTACAATAGCCAGGACCTGGAAGCAACCTAAGTGTCCATCAACAGAGGAATGGATAAAGCAGATGTGGCACATATATACAATGGAATATTACTCAGCCATAAAAAGAAACAAAATTGAGTTACCTGTAGTGAGGTGTATGGACCTAGAGTCTGTCATACGGAGTGAGGTTAAGTCAGAAAGAGAAAAGCAAATACCGTACATTAACACATATATATGGAATCTAAAAAAAAAAAAAAAAAAAAGGTTCTGATGAACCTAGGGGCAGGACAGGAATAAAGATGCAGACGTAGAGAATGGACTTGAGGACACGGGGAGGGGGACGGGTAAGCTGGGATGAAGTGAGAGAGTGGCATGGACATATATACACTACCAAATGTGAAATAGATAGCTAGCGGGAAGCAGCCACATAGCACAGGGAGATCAGCTCGGTGCTTTGTGACCACCTAGAAGGGCAGGGTAGGGAGGGTGGGAGGGAGACGCAAGAGGGAGGGGATATGGGGATATATGTATAGCTGATTCACTTTGTTATACAGCAGAAACTAACACACCCTTGTAAAGTAATTATACTCCAATAAAGATGTTTTAAAAATAAAATAAATAAAATAAAAAGTCAAACAGTACTGAAAGGCTTTATAATAAAACCCAGCGGGGGCTTCCCTGGTGGCGCCGTGGTTGAGAATCCGCCTGCCAATGCAGGGGACACGGGTTCCAGCTCTGGTCCGGGAGGATCCCACATGCCTCGGAGCAACTAAGCCCGTGAGCCACAACTACTGAGCCTGCACGTCTGGAGCCTGTGCTCCGCATAGGGAGAGGCCGAGACAGTGAGAGGCCCGCGCACCGCGATGAAGAGCGGCCCCCGCTCGCTGCAACTAGAGAAATCCCTCGCGCAGAAACGAATACCTAGCACAGCCAAAAATAAATAAATTAAAAAAAACAAAACAAAAAAACAAACCAGTGGTCTCCTGCCCCACCCTTCCCCACAGCCAGTCCCAGCCCTACAGGGTACCACCTTCAACTTTTCTAGCTAGCTTCACTGATATCTTCCTCCATCTCTTTAAAAAGTTATATGCTTCTGTCACTCTTGATTTGCCAATTTAAGTCCTTGTCTCTTGACTTCCCGCCATTGTGAATAAATACTAGACTATCCCTCCCTTACCCCGACCCCACTTTTCTTCTTCCCTCCCCCAGCATAGTTACGTATAATTTTTGTTAAATCAATAGCTGATGTTACATTAGTGAGACTATATAAATATCGGTCACTCAGTGACCAAGAACCAACTAATGCGTTGCAACCACACTTTTTCTTTTCCTGCATATGCTTTTTTTCTGAAGTTAATAATTGCCTCATTTTATCATTTGTTTGGTTTTCCAGCTACCTATCGTTAATTTTCCCCAATGCTCCGGCATCTCTGCCATATGCTTATTAAGAATACACTCCTTACACTCGAATACTTCTGTTTTTCTTAGCTACCTCTGGAGCCCCTTCCCTTCTCCTGCCCGTGGCCTGTTGTTTTCTAGAGGTCCTGGGTTGCCCTTCCTGTCACCTAGCTGCTTTTTTTCCTAGTATCTTCTTGCCTGTATCTTCCCTTTTCTTGTTTTAATCCCCTATTTTGCTAACGTACATCTTCCAGCTGCCTGAAAAAGAATGGAGGTACAATGTTTGAAAACTTGTGTATCTAAAAGTGTGTGTATTCTACACTACTGATTTATCGGTTAGTATAGTCCAGGATACTAGGATGAAAAGTCTTCCCTCTGAACGTTTAAGGTGGCGCTCTGTCGTCTGCCACCATCAAGAGCGGCTAGAAACGGCTCTGATGCTGTTCTGAGTCCTGCTTTTTTTTTTTTTTTTTTGCGGTACACGGGCCTCTCACTGTTGTGGCCTCTCCCGTTGCGGAGCGCAGGCTCCGGACGCGCAGCGGCCATGGCCATGGCAGCGGCCATGGCTCACGGGCCCAGCCGCTCCGTGACATGTGGGATCTTCCCGGACCAGGGCACGAACCCGCGTCCCCTGCATCAGCAGGCAGACTCTCAACCACTGCGCCACCAGGGAAGCCCCCTGCTCCATTTTTTGATTAGCTTTTCTCTCTGAAAGGTTTTACAATTTTTTTTCCCTTATCCAAGATGTTCTGAAATTTAATGATGAAATGCCTTGAAGTTCAAGGACATGTCTCGTTCTGGGCAGGCCCTATCCATATGGGGACACCTCCCCTTCAGCTATGGGAAATTTTCTTTTATTATTTCTTTGGTGATTTGCTCCCCACTATTTTCTCTGATCTCCTTTCTGAAGCTCCTATTAGTAAGTCTCTGGACGGATTCACCAACATTCTCATCTTTCCGCTTCAATTTTTCCATCTTTCCCAACTTTATCCTTCCGTTCTTTTCATTGAATATTTTATTTACATCATATATTTAATTTTCAAGAGCACTTTCTTGTTGAGTGTTCTTCCTTCATCGCTTCCTGTTTTTGTGTTACAGGCATATCTTACTTTGTCCCTTTGATGCTATTAATCAATTACAGCTTTGAAGTGCCGTTCTCCTTGCATTGTCTGTTTGCTCCAGATCCCTTTCACTTCTGTGTGTATTTTCCTTACCATGTTGCAGGTGTTCATCACATGGTTACCGATTCCTGAACTGCCCTTCATACTGAAGAGTGAGACTCTAAACATTTTAGAAGAAATTCTCCGTGTGGAGTACTGATTTGTGAAATCCACAAGCAGGTGCTCTAGTAGAGAACCGGCCTCCCACTGGGCTCCTGCCACGGCAGGTGTCTGGAGAGCTTTTGTCTGCCTCCATCCTCTCTCTCTGGCCAGGCACTCACCTGATGCCCCTCTTTGGCCCACAGATGGATAGACAGTGCCTGGTAGTGCAGGGTGAGGACAGGAGGGCCCTGGGCCTAGAAGGGCCCTAACTAGTTCACGTGTAGACCTTCACCCGTCCTTCAGGGACCCTCACCTCCCAAGTGGGGAGGCTTCAGAGTCTCGGCGGGGCTGGCCCGCGTCTTCATTCTTGGGTTTGAACTCCTCCTCTCTGATCAACTAGTTACTCCTGCTTCATCCACTTTCCACCTGCAAACACTTGTCCTTGGCCAAACGTTTGTGGAAATCTTTCCTGCCCTTTGTCCTTGTTCCTTGCAGGCCGACACTTTCTTATTCCTCTGCTGTCGTTTTAGTGGGCTTTGAGGAAGTGGAAGTGGGGCAGAATGCGGGTGGGCAAGTCCCAGTTTGAAGCGGAATTCCGAAGTAATTTTTGTGCAACAAACAGGGAAGGGTCGGTGGCTAGGGCACAGGTGGCATTGGAACACGAGATGACTACTGGCTAAATATGAGAACTGGATGAATTCACGTAGAATTCACGATTGAAGAGCAATGAAGTATGATGTCTGTTGAACTACTGACTTAAGCGGTCATCAGACCCCCAAAATAAAATCCCTGTCAAATGAACAAGTGAACAAAAAAGAAAAAAAAAAAGACAGAAAAAGGAAGGAAGGAAGGTCACACGTTATGTGTAGCTATTTCTACTTACCCAGCTTGCAGATGGACACATGACCATATCCATCTTTGTACCTCCCTGCATCCTCTAAACGTTACGCACTGTGTTTGAGTGTGAATGAGTGTGTGGGAGAGGGTTTATGTATCGCTCCCAAGACCTCACCTCTGGAGGTGAAATAAAGTCCACAGAATCTGAAATATGTGCATGAATTTAAGTGCCTGGACCAAAGTTACACACCTTAGAGGCATTAATAAATAGGTAAATATTACCTGAAAAGAAACTAATTTTTTTAAAGTTTGGAAGAAGGAAGTGTCTTGTGGGCAGTTTTTTAAACTGAGAAGTAACAGTATCAGATCAACATTTTTACATTTAATTTGTTCAGAAAACCCCACCTCCCCGCTACCGATTGCCTCACAGAATCCACGTATGGAGCTGGAGATGCAAAAATCCATAATCCTCGGTCCTGTCAATAGTTGTATTCATGGCCAGTTAGGGTAATGCTCCTTCAAATGTAGGAAAATATGCAATAAAAAATGGAGTTTGCTATGTTTAACTTCTTTTTAAAATTTATTTTAAAATTATTTTTCACACAACTATGTATACAATAGACAACTAACGAGAACCTAGCCTGTGTATAGCACAGGGAACTCTACTCAATGCTCTGTGGTGACCTAAACGGGAAGGAAATCCAAAAAAGAGAGGATATATGTGTATGTATGGCTGATTCACTTTGCTGTACAGCAGAAACTAACACAACATTGTAAAGCAACTATACTCCAATAAAAATTAATTAAAAATTATTTTCACCATTCCTTTATTCTTGCCTCTTATAAATGATTTGCCAAATGACATCAAAATCTGAAAACAATAGAGGAGGTCCATTCGTGATGACTGTTCCCCTGGTACACTGAAAGTTAAGCAGGTAGGGCTTATTTGCCTCAAATAACAAGCAATTGAGGACAGAAAACAGGACCCTCTCTTATACACTGCTTCTTCAGATACTAGCAAATTATCTCACTGAATGGGGAAGGTCAGCCGGGGTACAGGGACTGTGGCTCAATAACGTATTGAGGGACACACCTCCCTGCTCTGGCTGGTTTCATGCTCAGGCTGCAGCAAAAGAGCTATCGCGTTACATGTAGACATACAACCTCCAAAGGAAGGGAAAACCCTACCTCCCTCCTTATAGCTCTCTATGAAGAGTGCAGAAACTTCCAGAACGCCTCCTTCCCCTCCGGCTCCTTTCCCTCTTGCCTCCTGTTCCCCATTAGCTCATTCCTGAGCTACCACCTTGCAAAAGCAACGGGATTTCCCGTAGATCTTTCAGACTCAGGCTGGGGATAGTGTCGGTCTGCCCTGAGGCGCACAGGCCTGGGAGAGGAATGGACACCTGAACAAAACTGGGCTTCTGTTGGGAAGAAGGGGGTAACAGGTATCGGGTAGGCTACAAGCTCCACGACATTCTAATTGTGGAAGCAAAACACCTAAAGCAATTTACAGAACTCACACTCAGATTGGAGGGAACGCTCACCGGGACTCAGAATGGAATAGGACCAGGAAGTCAGCCTTCCCCATCTGAGACCTATTCTGCATCTCCAGACCCTCAGGATATTGTCTGAGTTCCTCCTCCTCTCCATGGCTGCCTGCAGGAGCAGCCGGTGGATTATTTTCCAAGACGGAGGATGAGGTGGATGAGACTATGGAAGGACCAGTGCTGGAGCCTGGGACGACGCTAAGCCTCAGGGGTGAAGCAGTGACCAACGGATGCCAGGGGACACAAGGGGTTTCTGAAGAGACCCGGAACAGCCAGGAGGAGAAACAATGAAGCTGGGGTGCAAGGGCTGTCTGGAGCTGTCTCCCAGAACTCGGTGGGTTAGGATTTTTGTAACACTTAAAATCCAAAGCAAGGGTTTCCCTGGTGACGCAGTGGTTGAGAGTCTGCCTGCCGATGCAGGGGACACGGGTTCGTGCCCCGGTCCGGGAAGATCCCACATGCCGCGGAGCGGCTGGGCCCGTGAGCCATGGCCGCTGAGCCTGCGCGTCCGGAGCCTGTGCTCTGCAACGGGAGAGGCCACAACAGTGAGAGGCCCGCGTATTGCAAAAAAAAAAAAAAAAAAAAAAATCCAAAGCAAGAAAGGTGTGGCCAGAACCAGGATGAAGAACAACGTGGAGTTGAGAGGAAGCAAAGTGGGAGAAGGGCACCATTTCAGTTCCTTTTTTCTCCCTTAACTGAAGTGTTGTCTTTAGTTGTAAATGCACACTTTTCCTTTAGAGTTGCCCAGTCAGGTCCAAAATTGAGAAAGATGGCGGGTCAGGCTGAGTTTTTAATTGTCCCTTGTGGATGATCCCACAGCCTTGGACAGGGGTGGGACAGAAACAGCCCTTGGAGGTGAGGAACAAAGGACACCACACCAAATTCCTCTTTGGTACGCTGTTGCAAAAGCTGCTAGGCACACCACGAGTACGCAGATTTTAGTTTTAAGAATAAAAGACATTTTCTGACCAAGGATGGGGTAAGGAACGGTGGTGTGTGGCCGGCCATAATATGACTCGGGACCTTGTCTTAATAAAATCATAACAGATGAGACCAATACCTGAAATACAGGATACTGACTAATACTGGCAGTCCTGTGAGGTAGATGCTTTCAATAAACAGAGAGAAACAGCCGAGCTGCAAATCAGGGTTCTGTGCACACTCCATCATGGGAAAGGATGAACCAGTGTGAACATTTAATTCACCATTTTAATGGTAAAAATCTGAAGAAAAAAAAAATGACTGCGTTTCAATTTCTACCACCTTTCCCATACTTCTGTGAAATTTCAGCACATCTTCACTCACAGCTAGTTTCCCACCAAGGCCAGAAACCTACGCAATAAAAAATGATAATGCAAATTAAATTGGGCCCAGAAGAGATATGTTGGGTTATATTTCTATTCATGGAAATACATTTGCCTTTTTGAGTCTCCAGGAGCCCTCCTTCCAACAAGTCTAAGAGAATCCAGGTGAATCGCTCAGTGACCGCGGCTCATGCAGGACATGGTGTGGGTCGGGATCTCACCACCGTGGAAAAGCTGGGCAGCCAGCGCTGGAAGGCTGGTCCCTCACACCGCCGCCGGGAGTTCTCACAGACCCAGGGAGGGGCTGGCAGGTGAGTGAACTCAGGTACCACGGTAAGTCCTCCCTTCCCCACACCAAACAGCGTCTGCCTGGTATCAGGTTAGGATGTGCTGTTACATGTGTATTAGGAAAGCAGTCCCTTGTTCTAAAATAGCTTAAGTTTCTAAATCTACGTAGTTTACTCCACGTGCAACTTTTTACGTAATTATGGGATGGTGGCCCAAGATGCCAAACAGCAAATTACTCGACCAAATATTAAAAAAACACAAAACCTCACAAAACCTCACAAAACCCGGAGAACTCTCACGTGTATCCGGCACAAGCGCCAGTACCTGGGGTGTCGCGAGATTCCGTCCAATCAGCCCCTGAGCTGCGACCTCGTGCAGAAATCCCGCTCCCCCAGCGCACGCCTCCCGCGAACGAGCCCGCGCACCTGCACGGGCGAAGGCCCAGGTTCAGCGGCTTTGTCTCAATGCGACTAAGACCCGCCCTGCAGCTCTCCGGGGCTCCGAGGGACGCAGCGCCCCGGGAACCCCCGCCGCCTTCGGACCTGCGCCCCCCCCTCCCACGGGTCCCGGCCCCAGTCCCAGCGCCCCCCCAGCCCGCCCCACGGGACCCCGGCCACAGTCCCGGCGCCCCCCTGCCCAGTCCCCCACGAGACCCCGCCCATCGACCCCTACCCCCCCCAACGGGACCCCGCCCAGCGTCCCCCGCCCCGCCCACGGGACCCCGGCCCCAGTTCCAGCACCAACCCCCCCCCACCCCGCCCCCCCAAGGGACCCCGCCCCGCGTCCCAGCGCCCTCCGGCGCCCTCCCGCCCCAACACCACCGGGCCCCGCCCCCGTCCCACCATCACCACCACCTCCACCCCCAACTCCGGCCTCCAGCCCTACCCACCGGGTCCCCGCCCCCTGCCCACCATGGCCCCGCCCAGCTAGCCCCGCCCCGCGCCCTCGGGGCCCCTGCTTTAAGCACTGCCCCCTCCGCCCCCGCCCCCTTTAAGCTCCCTGCCCCCCTCCCCGAGGCCCCACCCCCCGCCCCCTTTAAGCGCCCAGCCCCCGTCTCCCCAGGCCCCCTTTAAGCGCCTCGCCCCGCCCCCGTCCCCCGCCTCCTGCCCCCCGCGGCCCCCGCCCCCCGGATGCGGGGCCGGGCGGGGTCCCGGGGCCAATGGCGGCCGCGCTCCTCCCGCGCCGGCGGCGGCTCCTCCCGCGGGGAGAACTGTCAGCGCGCGGCGGCGGCGGCGGGCCAGCCCCGTCATATGACCGGCCGGCGGCCCCGGCGCCGAGCACAGCTGCCCGCGCCGCGATGGCCCCGCCGCCGCCCCCGGCCGCGCGCTGAGCCGGGCCGAGGCCGCGGAGCGGCAGCCGCAGCCGAGCCGCAGCGCCATGGCCCCGACCCTGCTGCAGAGGCTCTTCAACAGGAAGGGCGGCGGCGGCTCCGCGGCGGCGGCGGCGGCGGCGGCGGCCCCGGGCCGGGCGCCCCGGGAGGGACCGGCCTTCAGGTGAGGGGCCGCGGGACGGAGGGGCTCGGAGCGGGAAGGTACGAGGGGAGGGGCGCGCCTGGCACGCCGCCGCCGCCGACCCGGCACCGTGGGCCCCAGTCAGGCGCCGCGCGGCGCCCCCCCAAACCGCTTGGAGGTGCCGGGGCTCCGGGGGTGCCCGCCGCGGGCCCGGGGGTCGCGAGTCGCGGGGGACCTGGGGCGCCGCTGCAGCCTATTGTGTGGGAGACGCCGCGGCGCGAGCGCGGCACCGCCTCCTCCCTTGCCGTGGGACCGGCTCTCGGACGCGTGCCTGGCAGCGAGTCGCTTCCCCGCCTCGGGGCGCCGGCTGCGCGGGGCGTGTGCGGGGCCCGAGGTGCCCGCGCAGCGAAGCTGGTGCGTGTGCGCACGGACTGACCCCCGGTACGCGCCTCCGGAAACGTGCCGCGCGCGCGGGCGGCGCGCTGGCATCCTGGGTGCCTTTGGTTGCTTTCTCCCGGTTGCTCGCCCGGCAGCCTTGGGCGCCGGGTGTGATCCGATCCCCCTTTCACGGCCGAGGGAACGTGAAGTCGCAGAGAGCGCGACCCGCAGATGTGGGCGACAGACCCTGCATTTGACCTGCGCGCTTTGAGCGCACAGTCCAGCCTGAACGCTCTAGGCCCGTCCGCCCTCCTGGGCTAACTTTAATACGGGGCCTTAAAACGGCCTCTATTGCCTTTCAGCATGCTTGTGTTGAGAAGTTCATTTACTTCCCTGTAACAGTGTTTTCCCAGCAGGTGTTTTACTGAGCATCTACTTCCAACTCGGACACTCTGCTGGGTGCTTTTTGGCTAAAATGCCTTGCAGAAGGAGTTTATAATTGAAGTGTAGACTCAGGGTACTTAACCTTTCAAACGTTTCAAGCGAAACTTTGACTGCATTTTGGGCCAAGTTTTGTGTTCTAGATTTTGCTCCGCTTAAATCCCATTCGCTGAAAGCACCCAAAGCCCGTCACGGCAGTTACGTGAACGTTACCAGTCTTTTGTGACCGTGGGGTGTGTGTGGGTGTGTGTTGTTATTTGGAAGGTAAGTTGTGAAGACTTGACACACCTTCGTTAAATTCCCGTGTGTTCTGCAGGTGAACTGTATCGTTACAATTCAAGCAGGGAATTCTGCTCCTTTCACTGCTTTGGGTACTAGTGATGCTGTGTTGCTTCTCAGAACTCGGTAGAATTACTTCTGGCCCAGGGTGTGTAATTTCTCCTCTTCCCTCCCGGTAACCCAGACTCAGTGGAGGGAACAAAGGCTGGAAAGGACAGGGCATGTGTTCCAGGTGGCTTTGCTTGGGCAGCCCTTGTCAAGGACACAAGAGCCCTCTGAATGAATGCACTGTCGTGGTTTCCTGTGCTCTACTGCTCACTTGCCCACCACCGTTTCCTCCATCTACAACTGTAAGGGAGTGTCCTTTGAACAAAAAAACTGTGGCTATATTTAGGGCCTGGCCATATTAGGGAAACTGATTCTAACTTTGTGGGAACATTCTCAGTGTAGTGTTCAGACTTCCTGTTGGTGTCTAGGGAAGAACGCAAAATTGGGCCAGGGAATGGTTTTGGAGGTTTGTTTTTGTTGACCTCATTAGGATTTTCTGCAAGTTTGGGAGGTAAATGCCTAGGAGAAAATTGGAGGTCTCAGGGCCCTTCAGCAGTGTCCCTGCTAAGGGCTCCCCTTGGAAAAAGAAATGCAGTAAAGACTCAGGAAGATGAGGGCCAAATCAACCATGACGCACCACGTCGACCAAGGGCACCCGGGCGGGTCTTTCCTCCTGCTCTCCTCACCTGGCTGAACTCTCAGATGCTGTGCAGCCTGCCTGGGAGAGCCTCCTGGAAAATTTCCCTCTCTCGCCCTACAGAATGATGCCCTCGCACTTCATTTCTATCCAGATTTAACCAAATAGGAGCTGGCACGTGCTTTTGGGGGAAGGGGGTACCTCAGACAGGCAGTGAGCTGCCCTTGGGGGCCCACTTTGTAGTTGAATAGATTTTCAGAAGTTAAGGTGCAACCCTTAGGTTGAACCTCTAGCACGCCTAACGCGAATTTGTATTCTTTTAAATTGTGTCTGTGAAATTTGTCTTCTTTTTCCCCCCTTTGGCCATGCCACACGGCACGTGAGATCTTAGTTCCCTGACCAGGGATGGAACCTGTGGAAGTGCGGCGTCTTAACCACTGGACCGCCTGGGAAGTCCCTGATTTTGTATTCTTTAGTGCCTTTAAATACAGGCAGTACCTTGTAGATCTCGAGAATGAAAGGAAGATTCAGGCTGGCTTTTGGGCGGTTTGGTAGCATAGATCGCCATACATTTTGGGGAAAAGCCTAAGTAAAAATAAGATCCAGTTTGTATATACATCTTTTTGTTTTAGAGCTCTTCCCTCTCTTTCCTCTCAGTGATGGACTTCCACTAGTCATCTTAAGCCCTTCCCCCCTTCTCTGCAGTCGTGCCCTGGACGGTGCACTGCTCACCCTGTGCCCGGCCCTGTCACCTCCCCAACTTCCCCACCGTCCTCGTGTCCCTCCAGTTCGCACTCACTGGACTTGATTAGAGAGGAACTTTGAGGCCCGGTGTAAGTAGCTTACCTCACAGGTCATTTTCAGATCTTCGTGCTTCCCAACGTTCCACCTGCAAAGAGTCATCACAGTTGGGATTCCTTCTTAAGTGTATTTTTTCAGGATCTCGACAAGAAGCCCTTTTCATAGCTTTGAGGAAAGAGCTTTCTAGGAAAACAGAAAAAGAATCAGAAGAGATTGAATTTACAAGTTTGGGAGAAGGAGATGGGACACTCTGCGATTATGGTATTTGTGAAGTGTAAGCTCTAAAGTTATAAAGTTGCATCGTGGTCTTGAAATTTGAGAGAATTCTCTATTTGCTGATCTTTACAGTGCTTTCACTTTTAACTAATTGATATACACATACACACACGCATATATGTGTGTGTGATACAACTCTTTTTTCCAGAAGGATAAACGAGAACAAAATGAGGTTATTTGTCTGACGGCTCAAACAAGTAGAATTGGGTTCTTGGTTCCCTTGCATCTCAGGGCAGCATATTCATTTAGGAAGTTTTAAAAAAGCCAAGGTGTGCCCACTGACTTCTTTTTTTGTGTGTGTGGTACGCGGGCCTCTCACTGTTGTGGCCTCTCCCGTTGCGGAACACAGGCTCCGGACGCGCAGGCTCAGCGGCCATGGCTCACGGGCCCAGCCGCTCCGCGGCATGTGGGATCTTCCTGGACGGGGGCACGAACCCGCATCCCCCGCATCGGCAGGCGGACTCTCAACCACTGCGCCACCAGGGAAGTCCCCCCACTGACTTCTTGAACTGCATGTCTGGTTCAAGTTTGAAGTTTTATCTTAAGGTGTTTTTTTAAATGTCTCTGGTAAATTAGTGGACCAGTTTCCACCTCAAATGTGTATGCAAGAGGGAGGTGGAAGAGGTCACCGGTTAGGCAGTGTCTTATTTGGGACCAGTTAAACGAAGCGAGTAAGCCTGCGTGTCGCTTGGGACGTGAGGGGTGAAGGAGAGCATCTCAGCCGCTTGGTAGGTGGCTGTGTAAATGCTGGGAAGGAGAGACCCCACCCCTGCGCCTCTCCAGTCCTGAATATCTGAGGCCACATGGCCTAGTTAGTGCTAATCCACATGGTTCTGTTAGAACAATGTTAAGTCACCCGTTCCAGGGCTAGTATTATATAAGTATGATTTAATCCACTTACCATTGTTATCCAGTAGCGTCTGATGCTCATCTCCTGGGCTTGTGGCTTTGCGCTCCGCCCGTACAGACCAAGGTAGGACAGTCTGAGGACAGCAGGTCCTACGCCGAGATGCACGAACAGCAAAGAACACACTGGAAACTATAACAGGAAGGTTGTTCTCACCCCTGCTGTGACTGAGGATTTGCTCTTCCCTCCAAGAGGCACCTCTGCTGCCAGCTCCCACGACGCTAGCATTTCTAATGTGGTTGTCCTGGGGTCAGGGGGAGATTCTGGAAGAAACACACATTAGCCCCACTACGCTCACGTTTTTACTGACTGTAACATAAGACACGTGACACAGAAATCACAGGTTTCATTTCTTTTTTTGGCGTTGCTGTGGGGATATGTGGTGAGAGCCTCTTTATTTAGTTGCAATACACGTGATAACCCAAAAGGTGGTCTGAATTGAATCTGGATTCGTGCCTGAGTTTTCCTTCCCCAGACAGTGAGAACATGAGGAAAGGGATCATGGCTTACTATCTTCTTCTTTTAACTTAATTTTTATTGTATACGGCACTGCGGTTGATTTACAATGTTGTGTTAGTTTCAGGTGTGCAGCACAGTGACTCAGTTATCCATCTGTACATACATCTTCTTTGTCATATTCTTTTCCATTATACGTTATTACAAGATACGGAATATAGTTCCCTGTGCTGTGCAGAAGGCCCCTGTTGCTTTCTTTTTACTACTTGCTAAGTCTTCCTGGAGGCTTCCTTGCACGCTGCTCTGGATCCGTGAGCACACCCCCCCAATCACATCTCCTGATCCTGACCCGTGCCCTGGGTCCCGGGGGGTATTAGGGGTTTGGGGCCGGTCTGGCTCACGTCGTGGGTTCTTTTCATCGCGGAAGCCGTCGATTTTGTCCTGTCTCGTGCACCATGTTGACATGGGACCCACATGTCTCTCCATTTCTCTGGGCCTCAGTTTTGGCATTTGTAACGCCCTTGTCCTGTGTAATAAGGTTGTGGTGAGGAGGTAATACATTTGAAAATCTTGTGAAAAGAATAAAATGCAGTACAGAACGATTTTAAGTATTACGGAGAGCCTCTTAAGTCATGGAATTCAGTATCATTCATATTGAGGCTTTATGGAAATTGAACTGTTTTCTCCTTCTATAGATGGGAGACTTGAGACAGAACAGAGGCCACGTGATTTTACTTTTTTTTTTTTTTCACCTGGATGGTGTCCGTGATGAAACAGACTGAGTCTTAAGAGGAGCGTTAAGACCAGTCACTGAGACCCGGGTGGAGGGGCCTGGATGGTCAGGAATGGTTTTAGGAGTACGGTGTATTTTTCAGAATTATTTGCAAGTTTTTCTTACCAAGAATAAAATCTTATTTAAGCAGCGGGGGGAAATGTGTTAAGTGAAGTGACACAGCTGCACAATGGCTGATACTCTGCAGCCATCAAATCTTTATTTTATGTCTTTATATATATATATTTTTATATATCACACGTACATGTGTATTTATGTATATACACACATGCATATACACATGCACACACGTGTACATGTGTGCATGTGTATGTGCACGTGGAAAGGTGTTCTCTAGAAAAAGTAAAAACAAGATGTAAACTTGTGAATGATGTTGAAGATGGGCATGTGGGGTTGATTGTGTGTGTGTGTGTGTGTAAGAAGGTGAGCAGCCCTGCACACCAGCATTTTAACAGGGGTGGTCAACCAGCGGGTGAAGCTTTCATTCGACTCGTCTGTGTTTTATATTTTGTTGGTATTTTGGATTTTGCTCTAACAAATTCGTGCTGCCTCTGTGATTTAAGTTATTTTAAATATTAAGTAGTCTTTGGAGTATTTTGCATCGTGAGGGAGGGACTGAGTGTAACGCTGGCGGAGAGACCTGATTTGAGTAACAACTCTCTAGAGACTTCCTCCTCTTTGTAAAAATAAGTGGTAGTCCCTGTTACGGAGAGCAGTATGCTGTGAACTTTAATGTATTTAACACCGAAGTCATTGATGACCCTTAGGAGGCCAGTGTCACCGGGGAGGCTGGTGAGCGTAGGCGGTATCTGTGTGCACAGTTTTCATCTGCGGGGCAGGGTCCCGGCCCTCGTCCAGCCTCAGGCAGCCTGGTCTCCAGCAGGGCTCAGGAGCTGCACCCAGCTCTCCAGTCGGTGGTCGAGAGAGACCTAGGGAAGATTTATTTGAAATATATGGAAAAAGGTGACACGACCTTTGAGAGTCGGGGTACCTGGGGTACGTTGAGGGGCTTGGACTGGATGCTTTGAAAGCTGAGACAGGCATTTTCATTTTCAGTTCTGAAATCCGAGTCAGTCATGTCACACGTTGTCATTTGACTGAGTAGGTGGTCTTGAGAGACGGGCCGGGCCCGTGGTCTTTTAACGCACAGAGTGTCGATGTAGAGAGGGCGCTGGTTTCTGTCGCTGTGGCTTTGGGTTGTGTTTCTCATGGCCTGCCTGTGAGGTCAGCCTAAGGAAGCCCCTGCAGTTGTGTTTCCTCGGCCAAGGGGGGTGTAAAAGGTCGTCCTTGCGCTCGTGAAATGCTCTGGATGCCACTGTGAGCTCCTGGCGGGCGAGTCTGATTTGGGAGCTGGGACCGCGCTGACTTCCCCAGCCACTGGTTTGCTTGGTGTGGACGCAAAGGAGCAAATGTTTCATCACGCTTGTCCGAGTCCCTCGGGGGCGTGAATGGTTAAACCCTCAGGGTGAGAGCGTGTTCTTGGCTGTAAAAGTCAGTCTTTCCCTTTGCGGGTAAGAGTGCTGAAATATTTAGTGAGTTCCTACTTACCAAGCGTTCTTTTTATCTCTGGTCCGTGAGAAATGATTACTCTGGAGAAGAGGAAAAACAGGATGGACTTTTCCAGCTTACTGGGCATGGAATGGTGATTTCCCTCAACCCCACCCCGTCTGTAAACGGAACGTCCATGACTCACTGCTCAGGCCACATGGGCACTCTTGTGAGGCGTGCTCTGTGGGAGGCCGGGGTCGGGGGTGGGGATGGAAGCCGGTGGGCTGCAGACCCTCTGTGTTCAGCCAGAAGCTGTCCAGCTGCCTCTGTGATGGACTTCTGGAAAGGACAGTGTGCCTTCTGACACATCACATACATACTTATTTCTTACTGCACACTTTCTGTTTGTGCCAAAATAGTATAATCTATTAAGCTCAATAAATGCAGCCATTAAATGCAGCCATTAATACTCTAATGTTGTGGGCATGTGTTGTATGGCAGGTGCTTTCTGTTACATAAGATTTTAGAATTAGCACGAGTCTGGGTCCCCGGCTATCATGTTCCTCTCTCTTTAACCATGTGCTTCTCATTCATATGTACATTTGGAATATTTTTCTTGTTATTTGTCCCTGAATCTTGCTTAATTTGTACATCGTGCTCTAGAATTTGTGTCCAGTGTAGTGCTGTAAAGAGATACGTGTCTGCTTTACGAAGATGATTTTATCACCACACCTGAGACCTTTTAATCAGAAATAAGAGCATTTCTGTGTTTGAAGTAATACATCTTTAAATCAGTGACCACTGGTGTCTGATTATTCACAGATGTCTACTTGAAAATGACCACCAGTTCATGCAGGGCGGTCACTGGGGCAGTAGAAATTCACCCCTCAAAGCCAACGGGGGCGGATGGGAACCTTCCTATCTGATGGGGACCTCACTCTAGTTTCCAGTGAGGATAATGTTGGACGTTAATAATGTAATCGTGCAGCATGTGTGCACAGCCTAAATATACTGTGTGCTTATGATAGAAGGATTTTGCTAGGAAAATTGATAGTCTGTTTATTTGAATATACCCTAGGTGACATTGTGTAATGGATATCAGTAGAAATGAAACATGTCCCTGAATTTACCTGACAATTTAACACAACCTAAGAAAGGTACTAACTTTAGAAGTATCTGGTTTTCCTTGATTTAAGTATACTCGAGACCCTGTCATGTGAAAGGCCGCATTGCCAATATTGACTTGTCAAACAGTCATCGTTCAATTTTATTTATTTGTGGCTTACTCTGACAAAAAGGAGTGTGTGTTTTTAAACATTTTATCCATGAAACTTTTCACAGAACACATTATCATTTATTCTGATGGTTTAACAAACAGAAAACTAGCCTTTGCTTACAAGTACACACATACCAGTTAAATGGAATTGAGTGGAATTTTGCATTTCATTGGTAAATTCTGCTCACTTAACTTTTCGTTCAGATGTCATGGCAACTCTGTTCCTTCACAAGTTGGAGACAAGTTAGACGTTAACCTGCTTGTTCCTCCAGAGATGAAACAGGTGTTGATTTAGGATGTGTCAGGAAGAAGCAGTAGTCTAATCTGTTCTGCCTTTAACACCTTATAAATACTTCAGATTGCCAACTGTGGTTCCCTGGTGTACCCAGAAAATTGGACATTTTCTTTTTTCTAACCTACAGTTGAAACCTTTGGGGTGATGGTGAACAAATGTAGTGTATTTGATTGCATTTAGCTCTTAATTAACTATTCTCATTTACTCAAGTTCTCTTACAAAACATGATTGAGAAATAGTAACAAGAATATCATTTAAATTTGCCGCTTTAAGCATACATTTGAGTAACTGAATGAAACAAGAAAATGTCCATGTTATGGTTAGATATGGGAATTCTTCTAATCCTAGCCCTCTTGTCGTGGCTGTAGTGCTTAGTGCAGGGCTTGGCAGGAGGTTGCACTTAATAAATACTTGTTCGATGAATGAATGAATGAATGAATACGTTTAAGAGTTTTGCAAACAGATGATCCTTAAAGATTCTCTGGTATTCCAGAATCTGACCTCTTGTTTTATTATTCTTTTTCTTGATGTTTCTGGCATGCATATTGTCATTTTTCAGAGGAATCTTGTTATAGACCACACAGTTTCCTTCTTTCCATTAATATGAATGAATTGTTTTTTTGGTATCAAAATCATAAGGTAAATACTCTAAAGGGACCTGCCCTCTCCTCAAAATAAAAAAAAAAAAAACCTAAAAAAGACACTTAAGGGGGCTTCCCTGGTGGCGCAGTGGTTGAGAGTCCGCCTGCCGATACAGGGGACACGGGTTCGTGCCCCGGTCCGGGAGGATCCCACGTGCCGCGGAGCAGCTGGGCCCGTGAGCCATGGCCGCGGAGCCTGTGCTCCACAATGGGAGAGGCCACAACAGTGAGAGGCCCGCATACCGCAAAAAAAAGAAAAAAAAAAAAAAAGACACTTAAGTAATATATCTGAGACTCAGTTATAAACTCCCACAGCTGTTGAAAGCAACGTATAGAAAAAGTATTTTATTTAAATAATCTCTGCGTTCCTCTGAAATTACCAGCTGTGTGTTGATAACTGTAAAACTGCGTTCTATACCTTTTAGATTCCTTGAATTTTTGTGTGACTTGTTGAACTGAAATACATGATGGAATGAAATTAGCTAAGCGGTTGTTTCAAATAGAAGATGCAGCTCACTTAGTTCTGAGAACGATGTTGGTACTGTGAATCCCGCAGAGACGGCGTTTGCATGCTACCTGAAGTAAGCGCTTTAGAAAAAGGATGGAATTGTCGCTGCTTTGCAGCTGAGAGACTCACTTAAAAATGGGTTTGTAAATCTGACATGTTCTTTAGGCAGAGAAGGCCCAGACCACGTGTCATTGGTGATGGCCTCAGAGGCGAGGAGGGGAGCCACAGGCAAACATCTCCCCGGCGTATCGGGCGGTGACTGTTTGCTTTAGGTTGGCACATTGAGTAAGGGAGTTGCCAGGGCCACAGCAGTGAGCAAAAGGCCAAGAAGGGCACTTGGTCCCTTCCGCGCGTGCAGGGCTCCATGGAGACCCTGAGAGCATGGGCACTGGCCAGTGCCACGTGGTCTTGAGAAATGGCTCACAAATTAAATTATGATTTTGTTCAAGATTATTAACTTTTCAGTGCACCTGATTAAAAATCAAACAGTATAAAATGATATACATTGAAATATAAGCCTCTTATTTCACACTCCTAATCTCTCTTCCCAAGGGCCACCCTTATTATACCAGTTTCTTTTAGTGTATCCTTCCAGAAATATTCGATACACATGCAAGAAAAAGCATTCTCTTTCATTCACAGAAATGGTAGTTGCTGTACACACCATCCAGCGTGTTGCTGATAGTTGCCCGGCTTCCACTGAGTGAATGTGCGTGGAAGACTAACTCAGTGGCTGTCAAGTCTGGCTGGACATTGCAGGGACCCAGCAAGGTTTAAATGCCCAGACCATTCTCTGAGATCCTGATCTCATTGATCCGGGTTGCCTACAGGTCTGTCGTTATGAACACCTCCCTGCCACCCCCCAGGTAATTTTAGTGGGCAGACAACTACAGTGAGTTTAACCAGTCCCCTGCTGACAGATGTTTAGATTGTTTTCAGGCTTTTCTGTTAGAGATGGTGAACTTCCTGGTCAGAAGATGCTTATTCATAAGCTCAAGTATATTTCTAGGGTCAGGACCCAGGGTGGAATTTCTGCCTAATTGCTCTTCAGAGATGCTGTACCTACTTACACTCCTGGCAGCATCACGTGAGTGGCTGTTTAGTGGAGGTGATTTAAAGTGACCGAAGAAACTGTGCTGGTGGGTGGTGGTGAAACTCAGACCCTACCCCTCGCTTGGTAGCTGTTGATCCCTTGTCTAGCTTGTTCTAGATTTAAAAGAAAAAAGTTCTCTGCATGAAGATGTTAAAAAAAAGCAAAAAACCTTTCAAGAATGGAGATGATCTTTAGACATTATTGTTATAATGATAAATATCTAAAAGGAATTATAACAGTTGTCTAACAACAGGAAAGTAGCTAAACTGTGATGTTAGCTTCGTAGGATATTATATGATGGCTAAATGATTATGAAGACTGTATTAATATAGTTACATTGTGTTTTAATATATATAAAATATATTCATGTATGTTTAATATGTCAACAAATACATTAAATACTATATGTTAAAATATGTATTAATTATAACATATATATTATATAATATACATATATAATGTAATACATATATACTATGTTATAATTAATATATTCACATTTAATATAACATAATCAAATGTTTGATATGGTAAATAAAAAACCCCAAATCAATTGGTACCTACAAGATGAATATGTTAGTAAAATATATAAATGTATGACCAAGGACTAGAAAGGAAAACAGGAAAATACAAGAGTTGATTCGATGGGGTAATGAACTTGTGGATAAATATCCTTTAAAAAAATTTGTTTACTGTTATAAAATAGCGTGGGCAAAAAATAAAAAATGAGAAAAAATTCTTTTGTAATGCAAGTAGCCATTTGTGACTTTAAAGATGTATTTTCTTGTTGTGAACCTCATTAACTGGTGGATGTATTGTGGGCTGTGTATGTAAACAGCGTCTCTGCAGTCTTTTAAGACGCCTGTAAGTAGCTGCTTCTCCAGAGTGTTTACGGAGCCCCCCGCAGTGTTTGTGGAGGAGGGACCCGCGCCGCGTGGCATTTGCTTACATCATCTCGAAGTTACCCTTTGAGGGTGGGTATTTCATTAGCTAAGTTATAGGTATAAAGTTGTAATAATTTACAGATGAAAACTGAGGCTTGCTGGAGATCACTGTGTGGGTAACTAGTGGTGCTGGGAATTCAAACCCAAGTCGGAACACTGTCTGTATTCCCTCTATGCAGGTGAGCATTTGAAGTTCCTAGGAGGTTGATGTTCTGTGGGGTTTATAAGGAAGTATGGGGTCTAACTGTTATTTCTAGGGGGCTTCCACTTTAACTGTGCAAATGGTAGGTATTAAGTTTAAAAAACTAACCGATAAGACAAAGCAGTAAGGAGTTCAGGACCAAGTCTCTACGGTCCTGTTGAGATGTCAGGCAGGGGTGAGGGCTCTTGAGTCTGGCTGCTTCAGGGCAGGCTTTACCCAGGAGCTGGGATCTGATGGGTAGGACTCGGGTGGAAAGGATGAAGACGGCTCTTACCTTGGAGGTGTTCCTGGGTCAGGGAATGGGCCGGATTCTTTGAAATAAGAGTGCTCCTGGGAGGCAGGGCCCACTGGGGCCGGACTGTGTAGGGCCTCACAGGCATTATTCCTGCTCAGTTTTGTTTTTGTTTTTGGTTTTGGTTTTGGTTTTTTTTTTGCGGTACGTGGGCCTCTCACCGCTATGGCCTCTCCCGTTGCGGAGCACAGGCTCCGGACGCACAGGCTCAGTGGCCATGGCTCATGGGCCCAGCCGCTCCGTGGCATGTGGGATCTTCCCAGACCGGGGCACGAACCCGTGTGCCCTGCATCGGCAGGCGGACTCTCAACCACTGCACCACCAGGGAAGCCCCCTGCTCAGTTTTAAACTTCGGTGGCCCCAAAGAGTAGGTGAGCATCCTCGGTCTACACTTTGAGGGTTAATAGAAAGAGTAGAGACACAGGTAGGGTCTGTATTCTTGAGTCAAAGCCGGCTCTCCCACTTACCACCTAGGGCATGTCGTCTCTGAGGGTTCTCTTCTGTAAGATGGGTGTAAAACGGCTTGCACGGTTCTGAGGACTGGAGATGACACACGTCCGTTACACCTGGCGCATAGCACTCGGCACCTGCGGGGCCTTGGGTCTCATAACTCTCAGGGCCCAGCGTTCCGTGTCTCTGCCTGCAGCTCCTCCAGCTGCTACCCTGCGTTCACCCCGACTCTGGGTGGTGCCGAGCCTGTGGCGGCCGCGAGCGGCTTGTCTTCCTCAGGAGGTGGCGTTCCCTCTCGGCAGGCACAGGGGAGCCACCGCAGGTGTGAGCGTGGGTGGCTGTGCAGCAGTGCAGCACAAATGCCTTCACTTAACTTGGGGGCTGGGATCCAAGTTAGTGCAGTTTTACTGTGTATGATATTCCTTAGTCTCCCCTCATCCGCAATCCCAGGACTCTCTTATCTCCAAAGGGAAAAAACCAAAACGGATACGAGCCAGCAATGTCACCTGTGTGGTTCCCCTCCCAGCCCGTGGCAGAACCCATACTTGGTAAGCCTAGCACATGTAGAGAGTGTGCTCTCTCTCTTTTTTTTTTTTTTTTTTTTTTTTTGTGGTACGCGGGCCTCTCACTGTTGTGGCCTCTCCCGTTGCGGAGCACAGGCTCCAGATGCGCAGGCTCAGCAGCCATGGCTCACGGGCCCAGCCGCTCCGCGGCATATGGGATCCTCCCAGACCGGGGCACGAACCCGTATCCCCTGCATCGGCAGGCGGACTCTCAACCACTGCGCCACCAGGGAGGCCCTCTCTTTTTAAATAAAGTCTTTCTTTAGGGCAGTTATAGGCGTCCAGGAAGACTGAGAGGAAGGCCCCGAGGTTCCCCTGTACCCCCTGCCCCGCATATGCGTAACCTCTCCAGTTATCAGCATCACTCACCAGAGCGGTCCGTCTTTTAACCAGTGACCAACTGCATCCACACACCACGATCGCACAAAGCCCCTGGTTTACCTTGGGGTTGCCTCTTGGTCCACTCTTGTTCTGTGAGTTTGCACGAATGTGTAATGACATGTGTCCACCATGATGACGTCAGACGGAGAATTTTCATGGTCCTGAAAGCCCCCTGTGCTCTGCCTCCTCCTCTCTCCCCAACCCCCACATATCTCTTTCTATAGCTCAGGAGCCCCATTTTTCCCCCAAAGCAGTTTCCCGGTAGTTCTGCTTCCTGTATTGATTAACGGTTTCCTAAAATGCAGGCCCGCACCAAGGAGAGGAGGCTGCGCTTGAACACGAGTTAGATTTTCACAAGCAGGAAGGGGGAGCAAGGGGAGAAGACAGAGAGGCGTTTGTCTCAGAAGCTAGACGAAGGGAAACCTTGCAGCTGTCCCGTAATCTCATCGAACTGAAGTGCTAAGCGCTGGTCCTCATTGTAGCGGGCTTGGGGGGTTGCAGTTCGGAAAGCCCGCGCCCTCCGCCTCCTGCAGCTGACGCTGTCAAAGGCCGCCTGGTTCCTGCAGGTGCAGCCGCACCCGCATTTCACAGTGCGTTCAGCATCGCGTTTTCCTAGTGCTGGACTTCACTCTCACAGCCTATGACTGCCTGCTGCTCAGATCGCTGCATCGAGGATGGAGCTTTACAGCCTGGACCGTAAAAGTCGGTAGTGTGTTTAACACGGTGGTGGCCACGTGAGTTGCCCTGAGCTTGCCTTGACTGCTGGCCTGTTCAGTCGCTGTTTAACAGGAAGGTTCTTTTCAGAATTACATCAAAATGAGCACTTGATGGTTGTGGTCCAATCAGCAGACCGTAGCAGGTGACATCCTGGGGGTGACCGTCTTGCTGTCCATCGTATGTTAGGCCCAAGCTCTCTCCCTGTGTTTTAGAAACCTTTGTGCACAGGGCCCTGGGCTTCCAGGACCCCAGAGATGTCGTCGGGGGTTGGAGGCACAGTTATCCCCGAGGATAAAATAACAGGATCGCTGCTGTCCTTCAAAACAAATCCCAAAGTATTGTTAAACTGTCAGTTATCACCCCTCTGCTTAGATGACTCACCTTTCCTTCCCATCCTAGAAATATTTGGGGTGCAGGACTTTGACCACCTCTGCTCTGGGCATTGGGACAGGCAGGCTTCACAGTTCTTTTTTTTGCCAGCTCACATTCTCAGTGAGGGTCCTTCCTCACCATCAGGTTAATTCCCTGTGGCCTTTTGGGGGGCAGAGGAAGAGGTCTTTGACCTACACTGGTTAGGCTCTGAGATCCTCACAGCTGGAATTCTCCATCTGTTCTGAGCCCGGTGCAGTCCAGCGTCCCAGGATTTAAGGCTGAGACTGGGCGTCAAAGCTCAGCAAGTAGTTCTGGGTTTGTCTGTCGTCCACTGCATCCTCTACAGGTAGTTTCCCTGGGGGGCCTAAATGGTATGCATGGAGGGCTGTGCATCAGGCATGTTTCAGAGGAAAAAGGGACAGGAAGTGAGAGGGACAGGGAATTGTAAACAAAAAGAGTAAAGAATTCTCAAAAAGGAGCAATATAATATATAAAATAACTTCCAGGGTTTGAGCCAGAGTAACCTGGGTGAACAGTAGCATAGTTAATGCAAGTAGGGCAGTTATAAGGAGAAATGACTTGAAAAAAGGAACGTGTATGTTTGTTTCTGCGCGTGAATTTGAGGTGCAGCTGGACACCCCAGTAATGACGTTCAGGGGACAGTTTAGGCCAGTATTTGCCAGAGGGTCTAGGAAATCCACATCTCGCTCTTAAGACTGTTCTTCTTTCCGTTTTTTTTGTTTGTTTGTTTGTAATTAAAAAAAATTGAGGGACTTCCCTGGCGGTACAGTGGGTAAGACTATGCACTTCCAATGCGTGGGGCACGGGTTCGATCCCTGGTCAGGGAACTAAGATCCCGCAAGCCCCGTGGCCAAAAAATAAAAAATAAAGAATAAAAAAGATAACATTGTGGAAAAAAATTGAAGTATAATTGGTATACAACATTATATTGGTTTCAGGTGTACAACATGATTCTCTATTTATATATATTGTGAAACAATCACAGTAAGTCTACTTAACATCAGTCACCTCGCATAGTTATAAAAAATTTCTTGTCATGAGAACTTTTAAGACCTGTTTTCTTAGCACCTTTCAAATATGCAATACAATATTAACTGTAGTCACCATGCTGTACATTACAAGACTTTTCTTTTTCTATTCCCTCCCTCAAAGTTACTTTAGTCCAAGTTCTGTTTGCTCTTCCCGACACAGTTCAGATGCCCTCCAACTGTCTTGAGCCCTGAGAGGGCTCACCCTCCCAGCTCCTGCACTTACTGTTTGTTTGTTTTGTCTTTATGGCACCAACAGCATTCTACCAGCTGGTATTCTAATTATCCAAACACAACCAGATTATACGGTAAGTGCAGGGAACAGAATATATCGATATATGTCCCTGTAGTGCACTGCATAGCACTGAGAACACTGATTGGAGCTCAGTCATGTTTAAATATATTTATTAGAGCCTGTTTTTTTTTTCTCAGCTAGTATCACTAATTAGAGGAATATAAATTTATTAGCCATTGTACAAAGTTCCTTTTTGTACATAAACTTACCTCTTTAAAGCTTTAAGGACATCTCCCCACGCTTACATTGCAGAATTTAACCAGTAAGTGTGTTTATCCTGTCGTGCCTCTGTGTTTACCCCCTTTTTCTTCTTTCTTTTCAGTTACAGGGTTAGGTAATTTTTCTTCAACCTCAGAGCCTCTTCTCTATAGACCGTTTTATCTTTTTCTATACTAGTTCCAGTTTAGATTTCTGAGGTTCACTGTCAAGAAACGTATGATGTATTCTCTTAAGAATATACTTTTTTGAGAGCTTGGGTTTGTCATAAGAATAGCTTCAATGCCGTCATTCTCTAAACTGATCAGACCTTTGCTCAAACTAAAACTCATGTACCATTTACTTATCTGTTTGTTTGTTCAAAGAACCTGAAAGGGCTTACTGTGTGTTCCGCTTTAGTTGGGCATTTTCCTGCTGGAAATGTTTAGTGCCATAGATACACGTGGCCCTATCCCTGGCCAGCCTCTCCCTCAGATCAGCCATGAAAATGTTGAGTTCGCTCTTTACGCATCACTGAAAAGACCACTCTGTTTATACTTCTCCTTCCAGAGAAATGTTTGTTTATGCCTACTTCTGTTTTCTGGTCCTAGTCCAGATCTCTGTCCAAGATAAATATTTTACTGGCTTCACACTGTTTTATCCTCGTAAAAACAAGTGACCAGATACCTGTGGTTCGTAGAATGAAAATGTTAATGGCAGGTGAGTCTCGGATGAATAAAGGAACGCTTGGTTTGGATTCTCATGGCCACAGTTTAAAAACACGAGCCACCTACGTTTACTAGTGCATGAATTATATACACTTAACAGCTTCAGGAACAGACGTCTGTTCCTCCCATTCGAATTTTGTGGATGTCAGTTTTGAAATGAGTGGGCCAACTAGGACTTGAGAGCATTTATTTTTTTTATTTTTTAAAAATATTTATTTAATTAATTTATTTTCCTTATTTTTTTGGCTGCGTTGGGTCTTAGTTGCGGCACACGGGATCTTCGCTGAGGCATGGGGATCTTTCGTTGCAGCGCTCGGGCTTCTCTCTAGTTGTGGTGTGTGGGTTTTCTCTTCTCTAGTTGGGGCGCGCTGGCTGCAGGGCGCGTGGGCTCTAGTTGAGGTGTGTGAGCTCAGTAGTCATGGCGTGCCGGCTTACTTGCTCCGTGGCATGTGGGGATCTTAGTTCCCTGACCAGGGATTGAACTTGCGTCCCCTGCATTAGAAGGCGGATTCTTAACCACTGGACTACCAGGGAAGTCCCGAGAGCGTTTATTTCACCCACAAATTGTGGCTGTCTTCACATAATGGTGAGAGTTGACGGTGGTTTTTACTTCCCAGAGAACACAGCTTTGTTTAGGAAGAAGCTCCGATAGTCACCCTCTGCAGCCTTTATTCCTTCAGAGTCTTGCTCCATCTCCTAAAAAAGTAGTGACAAGTTCCCTTGTGTCAGAGGTATTGCAGGTTTTTTTTTTTTAATTTATTTATTTTATTTATTCATTTTTGGCTGCGTTGGGTCTTCGTTGTGGTGCGCGGGCTTCTCATCGCGGTGGCTTCTCTTGTGGAGCACGGGCTCTAGATGCGCGGGCTTCAGTAGTTGTGGATCATGGGCCCTAGAGCGCAGGCTCAGTAGTTGTGGCTCGCGGGCTTAGTTGCTCCGCGGCATGTGGGATCTTCCCGGACCAGAGCTCGAACTCGTGTCCCCTGTATTGGCAGGCAGATTCTCAACCACGGCGCCACCAGGGAAGCCCCTGGTATTGCAGTTTTGATCTCTGGGGCTTTCCATCTCCTTTTGACTTTTTGTGGTTTCCTCCTCATGATGCTATACCCTTAATTTGCCATGTTATCGACTCAGATGTGGTAACTTCTCAGTGGGGTGTGGACACAGGAGACACGAGGGGGAGAGATGATTTTCTTAGCACTGCTTCTCAAGGCCCGAAGGTTTCTTTTAATCCCCAAGTCTGTGATTTGACCTTTACATCTGACACAGGAGCACCTGTGGCTCCAGAAGGCTGGAGGTGGGGAGACCGTCAGGCATTGGAGCGTCTTGTACTTCGATGTTGCTGAGAAAGTACCCCCCCGCCCCGACCCGAGTGCAGCTGGTCCGAGATCCTCTTACTCGAATCATTTCTTTTCCTTGGCAAAGACAAAGACAGACTTTTTTAGCCCTGGAAATGTAGTGGTGAGGGTTTCAGAGTAGAAACAAGCCGTGCTGGAGGTTTAGAGTGCTGCAGTTAGGAATCACATTGCCACGTAAACCAGTTTCCCCCATGGGTTTCTTTTCTAAAAATTGGGATGAGAGAGAGATGCGAGTTGGTTACATGTGCTGCTGGGTGTTAAGGACCAGTGTTTCAGAGATAGTACATTGATGAGATGGACTTAACTGTAATAGTTCACATCATGTGGATTTTGTTTTCCAAAGTGGTTACATTTATTTCATACAGCAGGTCACAGGCCCCCTGACCAGGGTGCTGGGTGCCTGTGCAGGGAGGGCCGGGTCGGGAACACAGAACTCTGGGCTCCTGCATTGCACTGTGGTCAGTTTTCATCCCCACAGATCTGGCCGGTTCCCTTTTTTTTTTTTTTTTTAATTTTATAGTGGAGTATAGTTGATTTACAATGTTGTGTTAGTTTCAGGTGTACAGCAAAGTGATTCAGTTACACATATACGTGTACCTATTCTTTTTCAGATTCTTTTCCCTTATAGGTTATTACAGAATATTGAGCAGAATTCCCTGTGCTCTACAGCAGGTCCTTGTTGATTATCTATTTAACACATAGTAGTGTGTACATGTTAATCCCAAACTCCTAATTTATCTCTCCCTCCCTTTCCCCTTTGGTAGCCGCAGTTTGTTTTCTATATCTGTGAGTCTGTTTCTGTTTTGTAAATAAGTTCATTTGTATCATTTTTTTAGATTCCACATATAAGTGATATCATATAATATTTGTCTTTTTCTGATTTACTTCACTTTGTATGATCATCTCTAGGTCCATCCATGTTGCTGTAAATGGCATTATTTCATTCCATTTTATGGCTGAGTAATATTTCATTGTATGTATCTACCACATCTTCTTTATCCATTCCTCTGTTGATGGGCATTTAGGTTGCTTCCATGCCCTGGCTATTGTAGATAGTGCTGCAGTGAACATTGGGGTGCATGTGTCTTTTCAAATTATGGTTTTCTTTGGATGTATAAGCCCAGGAGTGGGATTGCTGGGTCATATGGTAGCTCTATTTTTAGTTGTTTAAGGAACCTCCATACTGTTCTCTACAGTGGCTGCACCAGTTTACATTCCACCTACAGTGCAGGAGGGTTCCCTTTTCTCCACACCCTCTGCGGTATGTACTGTTTGTAGCAGTTCCCTTGTTTTGCACTTGTTAAAAGTTGTTATGAATTTGTAACTAAAATGCATTTTATAGTTTTTAATCATCGTAAACATGCATTCTTTTGAGCATCATTGAACCTGAGGTCTGTGCCCTTGTCTGGTATTGCGGTGCTCAGCGCTGTAAACTGTGGCCCTTAAGAGTCAGTCCTGGACGCCCCCACGTGGTGGGCGGGTCTCGCTTCTCGTGCTCTCCCCCTCCTTCTCACCTGAGTCAGAGTGAACCTGCCTCGGTTCCTCCAGCACTTGCGGGTGTTCCCTTTGTAAAGCTCTCCTTGCCTGGGCCTGCCTCGTCCTCCTCCTCTAACCCACCGGCTCCTACCTAGCATGGGGCCGGAGCGGGCGTGGACTCCACAGCCAGACCTCGGCTTTGCAGTCCTGCCGCCATCACCGTCACGCAGCCGTGTGGTCCTGCGCGCGTTCCTGAGCCTCTCTGTGCTGGGCTGCTGCTTTCTCGTCGGTATAGTGGGAAGCATAGCGAGCGCCTGGTGGCGCGGCCGTGAGGTGGACGTGGGGATGCCCTTGCAGAGTGAGGGCAGCGCCTGGCCCTTGGTAAGTGCTCCAGGGCTGGGGGCACCCACACCCCAGGGGACAGGATAGCCCCGGCCGCTTTGTGCTCATCACTGCACTCAGCACCCCCTCCTGCTGGGGCAGCGTGGCCTGTGCCTGACTCTGCCACGGCCCCTCAGGGTCAGGGGTGACATGCCACGTCCGTGTGTTCATAGGGGGATGTGGCGCACGACACATATGTAGGCACATTTGAATAAATGAATAAGCGACGGCCCTGTAAGCAGAATACCTTCGACTCAGCTTTCCTTCCCTTCTGTGAAGAGCTTCTTAGCTTTCGTTGGGGGCTTTGCATGAGGAGAGACATGATAGAAAAGAGCACCTCCTGGTTGGGCCTGGGGTTCTTTTGGGAGCTTCTGGGGTTGGGACTTCGCTGCTTTGGGCACTTCATCCCTGGGGAAGTGGTGGTGCATCCGACAGGCCCCTGGGAGAGGTGCCGTGTCCTCGGAGCCAAGGTTGACGTGGGCTCCACTCACTGGGCTGGAGCAGGCCGGACTCGAGGGGAGCGCCAGGTCCGCGCTGGCCGTGTCTGGCATCCCCTCGTTCTGGTCACGGCCGCTCCACCCGGCTCTAAACACGTGCTCGGGGGCTTCTGTCGGCTGTCAGGCATGCTCTGGGCACCGTGTAGCCTGGAAGCCACTTGGCCTTAGTCAGGAATGGAGACAATGGAGAAGGAAAAGCTGATGCAAGAGGAGAAGAGTTTCTGGCCGGAAGTAACGAGAGAGAAGCGTTTTCTGCGCCAGGGTGGAGATGGGGCTTTGCCCTGGCAGCCACCCCGTGGTGGGGTGTTCTCAGTGAAAATAATGCCTTTCTTAGGGGCAAGGTGGGGAGGAAGGGGCTCGCTGGGCCGCCGTGATTCCTTTGTTCAAAGCCGTTGGAGGTTCGGCCCGCTAAGAAGAGTGATACCGGCGATCACTTGCTGTGAGATCTCTCGGATCTCAGGGGCGGTGGTGGAAAGCAAAGACCAGCTGCAGGCTGGGCTTTCAGGGCAGAGCCACTGGTAGGACAGGGCCCGCTTCTGAGTGTGTCCAGCCTTGCTCCACTTCCCCTGCCCTGGTGGAGTGATGGGCCACGCATGCCCACTGCTCAGAGCACTGTCCGTGTGGCCCGCCGGGTGCGATTACGAGCGTTTTGTGTGTGTGTGTGTGTGTGTGTGTGTGTGTGTGCGCGCGCGCGTGCGTGCCTGTCCCATCTCTTCTCATCCACTGTGTGACTCTGGGTGGGTTGCTTTTTGTCTCTGCGTATCTGCAGGTGGAGATAGAATCCCTGCTGATGAGATGGTGGGAGCGTGGTACCGTGCCAGGCCGGGTTAGCTCAGCGAGCGGTCCCCACGTGCGGTGCTGCCCCCCGCTGGGCGTGACCCTTGGCTGGGACTGGTGTCCCGGGAGGTGGATGGAACCCCTCAGAGCCCCTGCCGGGAAGCTCATGAGGGGCGTTTACCTGCGCCTCTGCCAGAAGGGGCTGCGAGCGCTGTCCCTCTGCCTTCCCAAGCCCCCGGCTGCCTTGTCACTGCTCCTGCGTCTCTTTGTGTGTCTCTCACACTTCGCTGAGCTGCCCCCAGAGCTCGAGGGACCGGACGTGCTCACGGCAGCCCAGCTCCTTTCATTCCTCTTCTCTAAGCCGCGCCGCCTTCCACAGGTGCTCCCCAGCCCCGGGGTCTGAGAGTCTCTGCCACCCTGCCCGGCCCTCAGCCTCCAGAAGGGCAGGACTCGGGTGGGTGAGAGAGAGAGACGCAGCAGGCTCTTACCACGTGGAAGGGACTTTCACATAGTTAAGATGGTAAAGATGCTGTGCTGTTACGGAGAGCAGCTAGTTCACGCGCTTTTAGAATAATGGATATATCACAGGGGCGTTGGCAGGATGGCCAGTACTCTGACCACCTCTTATAGTGATGCCTCTGGCGTGCATTCTGAGCTCTGAAAGTCACGGGTGAACTTACAGGACCCTGCACAGTAAATCTTCATTCAGAAGCATCTGTTGAACGTTTTCCATATTCCAGGTACAGCGAAGTGTTCGCATACAGGGGTGAATGAGGCACATCACTGCCCTGAGCAGTTCAGCCCACGAAGGTTCATTCCATATGGTTCCGTTGTAACAGGTGTAATAGGAGTTAACAGTGTGCCATGTGGCAGAGGCCGGGGGCCTTACAGAAGCGCCCAGTAAATGTCTCTTATGTGACCAAGGTCTCTAAGCTTGGTAGACGCCTTCGTTTTTCAGGTTTTTTTTTTTCCAGCACTTTCTTAGATTTTTTTTTTTATCTTTCCATTTGGAGAGTTAGATACTAAATATATATATGTCGTTTTGATATTTGAGCTCATAGTTTTTAAATCCTTGCTGTCCTTCCATCTCATCTGCAGATGATTTACTAAAAGTGAAAGCCAAGTTCGCGTGATTCAGATGTGTCCGCTAGTTCCCTGCAGACCTGACTTAGGGAGCTGGACAGTGTGGGCTGAGTGTTAGGTGGGAGGGAGTGGCAGTGGATGGGACGTGGCATTTCCTGCAGGACTTTGCGGTTTCTCCCCAGACCCTCAGGCTGAGTTGCTTCCAGTCCCCTCTCTGACCTCGTTTTCTGTTCAGGGTCCCCAGATACTCCAGGCTTCAGATGATTCTTCTGCAGAGCCCGTAGGGTGTTCTCACTGTTGGTGCGTTTGCAATACTAGGAATTTTGCCAGTTGTAACCAGCGACGGTTCAGATGCAGGAAATGCTTTTGCAAAGTCACCACCTCCGTGGGCTCACAGGGCGCAGGGCCTCCCAGCCCCGCCCACCACACCGACCTCGACGGTGACCCTCTGTGTCCTGCTCCGCGTCCCACGCGCCCCCTGCGTTGTGTGGGGTGAACCGTGAGGGCCGCGCACGTCTGCCATCTTCCGTGCTCTGCGGGCCTTACACGGAAGGGCTGCACGTGGGTGACAGGTGTGTGTGTGCGCATCTGATGGGGCCTGAGCAGGTCACAGACACTGAGACCCGGGTAACAGGGGCTGCTAATCCTTCTCTCCTTCGCCAGAGGAGGCGCAGGTGACTGTGGGCAGGGCTCTTGTTAACTGGCAGTCGCCCCGCATCTTGGGGGGGTGGTCTCTGGGACCCCCGGAGGACAGAGACACGAGCTGCTTCTCTGGAGCTTGCGGAGGGCAGAGGGAGTGGTCCTGGAAGCCGGCCCGGGTGCCAGGTGGTCGTCCCCCGTTACTCGTGGATTCCGTGTGCGCAAGCTCGCCTACTCCCTGAAATTGGTTTGTGACCCTCAGATCAGCACTCGGGCCGCTTTTATGGTGGATCAGGGCCGCGGGCAGGCTGTAAGAATCCTGCCGCCGCCCGACGTGCACCTACCGGCTGAGGGCAGGGGTAGCGCTTGCCTTCCCTGCAGACACACGCCCTCTTCGCAGCCTGTTTCCTGTCGAGGTGGGTTTCTCTTTGCATTGTTGTGCCCCTTCGCTGGTGACGTGGCTGTGGAAACGGCCCCAAGCATGGTGCCAGCACGCTGTCCAGTGTGCCCAGGCAGCACGGCCCGACGGAGAAGGAGTGCGGATGCGCTGCGAGCCGGCCTGCGCTCTGGCGCTGTTGGCTGCGAGTTCAGTGTGAAGGAAGCAACGGCGTCTGTGCAGTGACAGAACCGCGCGTGAAACAAGGCTAAGTGCTCATCGGCCGATGAAAGGCCTGTGGCCAGACCCTGTATTTCCCCCGAAAGCATTGGTTCCCCGCTGGCTAAGTCCGTCTTCCTGGGGCGTGCACAGCGCGCGTGCACCGCGGAGGGCACCGGCCGGCGCCGGGAGGCGGAGAGTGGGCCCCGGCTCCTGGAATGGGCCCTGGGCTTGTTCCGGCTGAAGGACTGACGAGGTGGGTAGGGCTTGGAGGTAAAGAAGCGAAGCCCGGATGGACTGGCACGGGGAGACCGCGGCGGATGCTGTCGACGGAGGGTGGGCCAGGGCGGGGGGGCTGCAGGCAGAGGGCCTGGACGGCTGCGGGGCAGAAGGGGAGGCAGCGCCCGCGGCACAGCATGCCCGGCCCCGCCGGCTGCCCGCGGGTGCGGAGGCGATGCCAGGGCCCTCGCGTGCAGCCGTGGGCGCCTTCCCAGAGGTTCCACGCACCCTGAGGCGAGATCGGGAACCGGGGAAGTCGAGGTGTAGACGCGGCTGCGCAGAGGCCCCTGCAGGCGTCGGAGGAGGGGCGGGGTCTCGCGTACAAGCCCCGCCCCCTTTGCCGGGTCGGGTGGGACAGGGACCCAGAGTCAGCCAGGTGTGCGGGTTAGGTTGGCGGGGGGGGGGGGAGTGAGGGCCGGTCTTGAGATGCTCCGTCTTCCGCAGAGCGTAGGGAGCTCTCGCTTGCAGTTCCCTGGTTCTCCGCCGGCGCCCGTGGCCCCTCCGTTCCCTGTTCCCCTGTCCTGCGACTGTTGCTGGCCCGGCCCGAGGCTGGCGGCAGGCACCTTGTGGTTCGATACAGAGGGAGCCGTTCCCCTCGGTTCTCCTGCGAGGGGTGGGGCTGAGCAGCTTCCTCTGATGCTCTGAGAGGTTCCTGCGAAAGGCCGGCCTCCCTCGCGTCCCCCCTGCCCTGCACCGCGTTCCCTGCCAAACTTTCCTCCGGGCTGGAGATGGAGGAGCCGCCGGTGGGACACGTCCACGCCGCTGGCCTTCTCCTTCGGGGATGTCTGGGGCCGCGGCCACCGGCCGCCTGGGGCCAGCCCGAACGGAGCTGTGCTCCGAGGGTAAAATTCACGTTTCGTCCATTTCGTCTTTGTGTTTTTTCAAATGTGAGTATTAGAAAATTTTAAATTGTACGTGTGGCTCCCCGTAAATTTCTGCGGGACAGTGTTTCATTGCTCCCTTTGAATTTCTAGGAATAATTTGAAAACGCTGTTCCATGGTACTACTTCTAAAGACCAAATTCTTAGGTCCACTTGTCTTTGTAATTCCATGGAAGTTGCCAGTGTACCTGAATGTAGCTCTTGTAAACAAAAGGAGTACTGTCGTGAAGACGAAAAATCTCTCTGCGGAGAAAAAATTCTCCTAAGAAGTTTGCTCTTTTCTTGTGGAAATTCTTGTGTAATTCGGTGTCACAGTCAACATTCAGTTGTACTGGGGGGCCATAACTGAAATAAATGTTAGCGTTAGCTCATGTTTTGGACTAAGTCCAGTCGGATTTTTAAATGCGTAATTATTTTTCACAGGAGCATTTGACTCTATGCCGCCTTGAGCCATAATGAGGTTTCCTTGTCCCTGAGAGAGTGACTTGTTTTCCGAACCTGGGTGAACAGCTGTGTGTGAGGCAGCCTTAGTGAGTATGACTGAAGAGGGGTTATTTCTAACTTCAGAACCACTTTCCGAGTGCCTTCTCTCTGCTCGGTGTTAGCTTTTAGCCACACAAGCGAAACACAAAAGAAGTGAGAGACGTGGTGCTCACGTCCTCAAGAAGCTCATCATCTGGTTTAGAAGCTCGTAGCGGACATTCTAACATCCTGCTGGGGAGAGATTAATACCTGACATGTAGCAGCTAAAACATTGCAGTCTGACAACTGTTTATTACCAAGTGCAGATTCAGGGTCACTGAGTAAGCACCGCTTTCGCGTGTGTTCTCTCTTGGGGGTTGTGCATGGCCAGCAGCGGGACCGTCGCCCTGTGTGAGACGCAGGGGCTGTGGCTCAAGGTGCGGCCGAGGGGAGGTTACAGCAAGGGCGTCGGAGGGATTCTGAGCTGCTGGAAACAGCCAGCCTCCTTCGGGGGCTCTGTCTGTCTGTGAGTCCTGTCTTCCCGTTGTAGATGTTGGAGCATCTTCAGGAGAACGGTCCTTGTGGGGAGCGTTTACAGGATAGATGGCCCTGGGTTTGGGTCCTGGAAGAACCCGGAGGCTTTGGCTTGGAGAGTTAGGCACACAGGGCGTTTTAGGGGGGCAGTCGGGGTGGTGGAAGGGACCCAGGAGCTGGAAAAGGAACTGATCCGTGGAAGAAAGAGTGCCTTATGTTCGCTCGAAAGCTAATGATTTCGTAGATTTCACTTCCCAACTGTTGCACTAATTTGTTCTAGAGCTTATCGTCCCGAGGGGCTCTGCAGTGAGTTTGCTTTGGAAGGCTTAATCGCCTGCAGCTTCCAGAGACTTGGCCCTGTTTGAGGAGGCGGGTGGGAGGCGACTGACTGTCTCGGATAAAATTATGATTTGCCAGATGTCACTGTGGCCGAAGTTATTTCTCTTGGCTTCGTGTTGTATACATGCAGTGCAGTCATCTGTGAGCTTAGCCACTCAGACAGGACAGTGAGTGCTTTTGGATGGGTGTGTAGAAAGTAGGACGCACCATGTCTGTCTGAGCAGTACGGTTTCTCGGGGGGGCTTTCGCACGCTCACAGCAAGCGCCTTATCCACCTTCCTGGCAGGCAGAGTGAGTTTCATCATCACCATCTATTTCCAGTTGAGGAGACTGAGGCTCCGAGTCCCATGGCCCCTGAGTGATGGGGCCAGAGCCGGACACAGCCCTGTGCCCCACAGACCGCAGTCCTTCCCCTCATGTGACACCCACCGACCGTGATGGCCATCGGGCTGCTGGGCCTCCTGGTCCCCAGCCTCGTCATGAGGAACTGAGTCAGGGGAGGAGCATGTCTGCTGATCCAGAGCTCATGCCCTTTCCCAGCTCTCTCTGCTCGTAACTGACTTCTGTCGGCTCCTAAGCAGCCCTCTCAGTCCCTGTGGCTGGGAGAGCTCTCAGAGTGCTTGGGGACTCTGGTGCATTTAATTTGCCAGTGATAGACTTAACATGAGAAGCTTTTCATTTTAGTTAGCTCTGTTACGGTGGTATTGCTGTTGCGGCTCTGTTAAACCAGACCGAAGAAGAACAGGCGAGAAGCACCTGCTGTCACTAACTTTACTCTTAACCTAACCTCTAGTAGCGTTCCTTGAATTACTCCCATTACCTTTATTCTGCTGTGTATGTCGACTGTTCCATTGACTGGATTTGTAGCCGGCCAAGCATGGGAGGGATGCCAGCAAGAAAGCTGTTGCAATAGTCCTGGCGGACCCGGGGCTCGGACGAGGTGTAGCCGGGGAGGTGATGCGGCTGCCCTGTCTCCATGGTTGGGGGGTGAGGGGGGGACGTCAGGAGGAGGCCAGGAGCTCCACGTGCGCCACGTAAGGCTCCCTCCCTCCCTAGCTTCCATATCACCAGTGGGGAGGGGAGAGCGGGCCTGGGTACTCTGGGTACTTCTAGGAAGACCCTCTCTCCCCCTTCCACCCCCCAGGACACGGGCGGCCCCGTCACACCATCGCACACCTGCTTCGAGACTGTTCCCACACTCATTCCACTTTCCTCTGTGTCGTCAGCATCCTGAATGGGGCCTGGCGCATCAGCTTCTGAAAGGGTGAATGAATGGAGCCCTCGTCTTTAGCTGGCATGTTTCCAAGGCAAGGTCACAAATTATTCTGCAAAACCAATGAGATTATCTTTATAAATTGTAGAAGAGCGTCAATTGCTTTTTATTTTTTTTAAATCTTATTTGGTGCCTCATTTCATTACAGCACGGTTTAATTGATAGCTCCTAGTAATTCCAAAATTACCCCAATGGCTGTAGTAGTTAGAATACTACTACTTGTTGTTGGTGTGATACCAGTAACAGTAATTTGATTGAATTCTTTATTCCTCTATGAGATAAATAGCTGTATCCCCATGTTATAAATGTTTTAAAAAAATTATAAATGCTTCAAAGCGTTTTTAAAAATGTTATAAATGTAAGAGAGAGTGGGCGGGGGGAAAGTCCTTTTCACAACAGAATTCTTCTCCAGGGAGATCAGAGCCCAGTCCAATGTGGGACACAGGCGTGTAGTTTACCTGAATAGCACGAGGCCTGTGAGGGGCTCCAGAACGATGGGAGGGCTTACTGCAGGGGGGTCTGTGTGCTCAGCCAAGGGGGCTGGAGCTTCGGCTGTGCCCTGGGGGTGTGAGCTGCCGTGTCTCAATACGGACAGCACCTTAGGACATGCCTTTGCCCGTACAGCAATGCGTTGTACCCTGAGCAATCCAGCATCTGCTTCAAAGCATCAACGGAAAAGTTTAATGATGTTATAGCTATATGTTCAACGGAAGAGAGATGGAGATAGACAGGGAGCCCCTTCCTAGGTATTTCTCGAAACTTACTTCTCGTGAGTTACACAGTTTGGGTGAGAATTAAGGCAGTTTTGAAAGGAGAGATGGGACCCCTGAAAACTGGCCGTCCCGCAGAGCTGCTTGAGGTCTAATAAGTCGAGTGAGGCGCTGTGCTGGACAGGACTTGACTCTGTCACCGTGTGCCCCGGTCACATGCTTTGCAGAGGGTGATTCCTGGGCCGACGCCCCAGCCCTGGAGCTCAGCCCCGAACCTCTTCCCCGACCCGGACCGCTGACACTTTGCTCAGGTCCACACGCTAGTGGCAGCCTAGCCCGAAGTCAGAGTTAAACTTTAAAAGTTGTGTAATCTGTTGTCGCCAGTATGTTTCTAACTTCTAGAAGTCTTAAAAGTAATCCTGGTTGTTGTTAATTTCTGAGAAACGGGGGTGGGGGGGTGGCGGGCCGGGATGTAAAAGTCATAGGGAGGGAGGGTTGTAGATCGAGGTCTGATACTGGGCCTAAAAAAAGTGATGAAAGCTTTTCTCTTAATTGCTGGTTATCTGGCTGACTCCAGAAAGACTGAATCACTTCACTGGGTTGGCAAAACAAGCAATGCTCCTTCTTGTAGGTGGAGAGTGTTACCCCAGAGAGCCTTTTGACCTGGCCTTAGCGAGCCTGGCTGCTGTCTCTCTTGCTGTTAAAGTTTAGGTATGAAGCAGTTAGAGCCCCAGTTACACTGTGATCCTCCTCCTCAGAGCCACCTTTTCACTTAACAAGGTTGGGGACCTCCTGGAGTCTCACCTTTCCTTTCCTTGTGTGCAGCTTAAAAACCCTCTCTTTGGGGCTTCCCTGGTGGCGCAGTGGTTGAGAGTCCGCCTGCCGATGCAGGGGACACGGGTTTGTGCCCCGGTCCGGGAAGATCCCACATGCCGCGGAGCGGCTGGGCCCGTGAGCCATGGCCACTGAGCCTGTGCGTCCGGAGCCTGCGCTCCGCAACGGGAGAGGCCACAACAGTGAGAGGCTTGCGTACCGCAAAAAAAAAAAAAATCCTCTCGTTGTTAATGCACGTTGTGCTGCTGCTAGGTATTAAGCTGGGTCTCCAAATAAAGGGAAATTGGGGAGTTTTGTTTTTAGTTAGGTGTTTTAAAAGAGTCTATAGCTGCAGCTCTCTACCTTTGCTGGCTTATGTAAGTATTCATGATAGCAATCACACGGAAGGAAAAGCTGTGTGAGTAGTATAGCAGTCTCATAGTGCACGTGCTTTGCTTTTCCTTCCAGCCATCTGAAATTGTTTTGACTCTGACAATTTCCTTACAATAAAGCCCTCAGAATTGTTATAGAACAGAGAAGTGAAGTGATCATTACTGGTTTGGCAGCAAGAGTTTAAAAACGTGAAGTCGTTTTCCCCATAGTTTGAAGTAATGCATAGCTATTCTTGAAAAATGGAAAATGGAGAATTGTAACAGGAAAAGCATTCTGAGTCTCTCTGCGCACAGCCATTCTGATGTTTCTTTTTAGTTCCTTTTTCTGCATTTGGTTTTCTGAACTCACGCTAGTTATCAAAGTGCCTCCACCATTTTGTGTTGTATCCTGTTCTTTTTATTCGGCTTTGTAACATAAGAATTTTTCTGTGTTTCACAGATTTCATGAAGGCGTGACACATGCATTCATTCTTTCAGTGGCTGAGAGCCTTTTCCATGCTGGGTGCCGCGTGCTCTGTCCTCAGAGTCCGGGGATACGGGAGTGGGAATAATCTGGATCATGATCGGGACTGCACAGAACTGTGAACTTTCAAGTAACTTTTATCCGAATCTGAAAGTTCAGTTCTCTCTCAGCTGCTTCCTCATTTTAAATCAAAGCAGTCATATTGGTTGATTTTATCGTCCATTCCATCTAACTTGGTATGGATCAAAGACCCTCTGTTTAGGAGTCCGAGCCTCAGCTGGGTAGGTCGGGAGAGGAGGGCGGAGCAGTGCCCGGGAGGGGGGCTCCTGCGTGGGGACTGTTCTCGGGGCAGGGTTCATTGCCGGCGAGGTGTCCCATGAGAGGCTTGGTCGCCGCAGTGCACGGACCGGGACTGAGTTAGTGAGAATCTGGACGTGTCGGGCCGGGGTCAGAGCTGGAGGAGAGAGACTCGGACATGACTGTCGAGGCAGGGACATCCAGCCTCCTCCTGGATGGAGGAGGGGACATCCGCCCCTGAGGACCGAGGACCGAGGCGGGGTGGGGGGAGGCATGGCTCCCCTGTCACTGGCGAGGGTGCCCCGAGTCCCGGCTTGCCCAGCCCACGGCAGATGGCGCCTTGGCCCATCTGCTGCAGAAATCAGTGCCGCTCACTCCCTGTGACCGGCGAGCCAGCGGGTTGTCACTGCCCACGTGGCTGGCTGCACGCTGCCGGGCTTCCCGAGCGCGAGCTCGTCCGGTGGGCTTCCGCAGGTCCGGTGGGCGCCGCACACTGACTGCTGTCCTGAGGGTGGGCCGAGGCTTAAGCAGCCACGTCCTGGCAGATGTGGTCTTCGTCCCGCATCTGTCTGCAAGCCCGTTCCCCGAAAGCATGCTGCCTCCCCCTGCCTGAGTCCATATCTCTAGCCCAGCAGGAGGCCTTCTTTTTTCAAATTTGATACCTTTATTTAATTTAATTAAGTTACTGCTTCATTGAAGTGTCGGTGATTTACAATGTTGTGTTAGTCTCAGGTGTACAGCAAAGTGATTCACTTATACATACGTATATGTATTCATTTTCAGATTCTTTTCCCTTATAGGTCATTAGAAAATATTGACTGTAGTTCCCTCTGCTATTCAGTAGGTCCTCGTTGTTTATTTTATATGTAGTAATGTGTATCTATTAATCCCAAACTCTTAATTTATCCCTCCCCCTCCCACTTTCCCCTTTGGTAACCATAAGTTTGTCCTCTATGTCTGTGAGTCTGTTTCTGTTTCGTAGACAAGTTCGTTTGTGTCATATTTTAGATTCCACATATAAGTGATATCATATAATATTTGTCTTTGATTTACTTCACTTTGTATTATAATCTCTAGGTCCATCCATGTCGCTGTAAATGGCATTATTTCATTCTTTTTTTATGGCTGAGTAATATTCCATTGTATAAATGTGCCACATCTTCTTTATCCATTCATCTGTCGATGGACACTTAGGTTGCTTCCATGTCCTGGCTATTGTAAACAGTGCTGCAGTGAACACTGGGGTGCATGTGTCTTTTCGAATTACGGTTTTCTCCGGATATACAAGCCCAGGATTGGGATTGCTGGATCATATGGTAGCTCTATTTTTAGTTTTTTAAGGAACCTCCATACTGTTCTCCATAGTGGCTGCACCAGTTTACATTCCCACCAGCAGTGCAAGAGGGTTCCCTTTTCTCTACACCCTCTCCAGCATTTGTTGTTTGTAGGTTTTCTGATGATGCCCGTTCTGACCGGTGCGAAGTGTTACCTCCTGGTGGTTTTGATTTGCATCTCTCTGATGATTAGTGACGCTGAGCGTCCTTTCATGTGTTTGTTGGAGGCGTGTTTTTAACTTCATACTGAACGAGAATATACAGACAGGAAATGTACGTATTCTGCTGGCTGCACGCTCACAGCAGCAGTGCCCAGACCAAGAAAGAGTTTACGAGCATCCTGTAACTTCCTTGGTGTCTCCTGCTGGGGACCGCGCTTCGAGAGCCACTGGTAGGAGGGCTTGCTCTCAGTCGTTCCTGGGTGTGGGAAAGGCATTAGGGAGGGAGGGGATGAGCCCGTCAGAGGGTCCGCCGCCGCGGCTGTGGGTCCTGAACCCTGCCCGCCACCCCTCCTCTCCGTTTATGCTTCCCTTCTTTGCATCAAGGTAGTGTGAGGAGGCAGAGGGAGAGTCATTGGACAATACTGATGAGACTGGACTTTTGGGGGCACTGTGTTAGGCCTTCGTCTTTTCTCTCTGCAAACCCACGTCTCAGCTGTGGTTTTTCAGTTGATTTTTCTTTGCACACAGTGATCACTGTTTTTTGTCACCTGAAGGGTGACAGTTTAATTCTCCCAACTCTAAGTCAGGGATGGGGATGGAGTCGTCCTTAGCCGCCACATCTTGGGGGCTGGAGGTGGCCCCGGAGCACCACACTGTAAGGACTGGAGAGAGATCCTGGCTTGGACCGGGATCTTGAGTGCCAGGAACCTGCCTCGTGTGGTCTAAATGGCGCTTCTGATCTTCTCCGGGACCATTCGGTCCAGTCCTGGGCTGTGAGGTTGGAAGCGCGGCAGATGCAGCTCACAGACCTGAACCAGGAGCCTGCCTTCTGCGCACCTGGCCCGTGGGTTCACACTGCCACGCTGCTCCATCCTCCCTTCCAGCCTGTGACACAGCTCGCCCGTCGGGGGGGTGTCCGTGAGGGCGGCAGCTGCTCCAGCCGGCGTGCAGAGCTGCAGGTGGGCTGCCGGGGCCAGCGGGCGGGGACCCTTCTCCCAGCGTGTGAGCCCGGCTGAGCTGCGTGGGGAGATGGAGAGCTTGACCATGAGGAGGGGCCGCGATAAATGGTCGCGTGCATGTTACCCTCTGTGGACAAGCAGGGGATCCAGCGTGGTAATGAGCGATGGAGCCCGTAGGAGAGGAGGATTCCGTTTCGGGAAAGAGAAGAAGGAGGTCACGGGAGGCGGGGTCAAGGTTGAACAGGATGTCACCTTTCTCTCACCTACTCCATGCCCTGCTCTCGTGTCTCAGAAGAGTGGATATGACAGTATCGTTATTACTTGCTTTTCCATTTACTGAAGAAAGCTTAAAGCTCCCACTTAAATGTAAAGAAGTTTAGAGCCATATTGTGGCATCCCCTTTGAGTACAGTGGTAGTGGTTTTGATGTACATCTCTACTTTATTACATACAGTCAGATTTTGGACTGTGGAATTAGGGTTCTTAAGGGGGAAACATTAAATGGTAACGTTAACTGGTAAAATAGCACGAGTCACGTTGATCGGAGTGAACGCAAGATGTTAAAGCTTCTAAAGGAACTTTTGCTGCGCTAAGAAAGAGAGAGAGAGGGAGAGTTTGAGCGCAAGCGGCGCCCTCTGGTCAGAATACACTGTCAAGAGGCAGGCAGCTTTTTGTGGCTGGATTCATGCCCTAGTTTTAATGTAAATACTCAGTGGTGCTAACCCAATTAAAAGGTCATGTGTGAGACCTGCACAGAGGGAACTGGTCTTGAGACCCAGTTTTTATCCTCAAAGGATGTATGATCTGGGTAGGATCACAAGATGCATTCACTTCTCTACTGCCAAGCAGTTATGTGTTAAGTGTTAAAAGTGTGTTTTTAGAAGATCACGGCAGAATTCAAGCCCGGGACGTCTTCACAGGGAAGCTGGGATGTTCTCTGGGGAAGTGGTTCTCCAGCAGGTGCTTCCCAGGCCAGGAGTGGCAGCTCCTGGGAACTAGTTAGAACCGCGTTCTCAGATTCCACCCCGGATCTGCTGAATTGGAAACCAGGGGTGGGGTCGGCCCAGCACTGGGCATTTAGGAGCCTGTGAAGTTTGAGCACCACCTACGAGGGAAATGGAGGCTAAAGCTGTGCTGGCTGAAGTTAGGGAGAAACACCGATGAAGAAAGGAAAAGCACCGGTCACTGAAACACAGCTTGTGTCTCGATACAAAGACTACAGGGGACCATCCTGATTCCTTCTCTTGCTCATCCTTGCGTGTTAGTTGAAGGCTGAGTTTGGGTTAGAGTTTCCCATGCCAGTCAGCTCAGTTTCTGTTTAAGGGGATTCTTTCCCAATGCAGTTCCATCCTTACTTCATCCAAATGTCCTTTGTAACCATGTTGTCATTTTCTTACTATTCTTGTCATTTAAAAGTGTTCACATTGTCTGGATAGGGGATACAATTGCATTTTTATAACAGTGTTTGAAGCCTTGGGAAGATGTAAAATGTTAGAATGATTGAACCAGCTTTGCGGCTAAGTAATTGGGTGTAGGAAGGTGTATGTCCAGAATACATATTTAGAAGGGGTTTATGTCCTTTCATCAGGGCCTGGATAAATAAGTTTTAGAGACTGAAGTTTAATAAGTGAATTTGTTTTCTTACACATAGAAAATGGGATGTGTTCCCCCAGTGTTTCCTTTACAGATTTTATAGAATCTAGCTACTTGGGCATTTTTAAAGGCCCTGCCCCATCAGCATGGAACGATGCTTTCATTTCTGCCGTGATTTTAGACAAGGCAAGCCAGACCCTGGTGAGTTGGAGGCATCCGCCTGGGGCCTTGCTTGGGCCGTCTGTCAGGTGGGCGTGATGGTGCAGGGGCTTCCTTCTGGCCTCTGCTTGCTGGGCTGCCTGGGCCGAGGTGGACAGGTTAGAGCTGCTTAGGTGCTCTCTGGTCCTCTTGTGAAAAAGCGAGAGTGGTTTTCCAGACAGTTCAGAGGAAGAAAAGAGGAACCCGTGAGCTCACCGTGGCCGCTGAAATTAAACCTTGAGCTCCAAATGTGTTCCCTCCCTGGAGAAATGGATTCACTTTCTCCTAACCTGGTCCTGTCTGTCATTTGAGCCTGTGCCGCAGAGGAACTGGTCACCATCGTAGGTGTGTTGCAGTCTTTCTCTCTCACAGGAGGGTGTAGTTAAGATCTTCTGTGGGATTGTTACAGAGGAACTTTAGGGTCCCATGTACAATAAAGTCTTTAGGTAACTGAGGCTTCTGCCACAAGACCGTTAGACCTCATCACGCTTGCAGAGTGAAATATATGCGGCTGCCATGTGTCGATGCACTTAAAAGCCCTCTGAAGCCTGTCGATGAAAAATTAATCAATAGTCGACCTAAGAAAGAAATAGAAAATTTTATTCGAGCCAACCTGAGGATTATAACCCGGGAGACGGTCTCTCAGAAAGCTGTGAGGACCGCCCCGCCCGTTAGAGGTCACGGCACAGTTAGATACATTTGTGAGACAAAGGGTTACATGTCAGATGATGTATGGACAGTTTACACAACCCAGATCTGCACGCAGAGTTAGTAGAGCGTCATCCAGACCCTGTACAGGATTAAGAAGGAATGTAGTCTCCTAAGGAGGTGTGGTCAATATAGACACACGGCGCATACTGGCGGGGAGCAAGGAGGCCCACACGGGCAGAGGAACATTTTATGTTTAAATTTTTCTTGTCTTGCCATGAAGTATGGATTTTATTTCCTCAAACTAAAGACCCAGCTGAGGGCTCATCAGATTTTAGGGCTCTGTTAATATTCAGCCAGATTCCAGGATGACAAGAGGAAAACAAGTTGGGACAGTCCCTTGTAGTTTTTTGTATCAAGACTTGACCTGTGTTTTAAGGACCAGTGCTTTTTATTTCTTCTAAAAGAAAAATTATTTTTTCCATGAATTCACAATACTATGGAAAAATCATATTGATATGTATGATATATCAATATATGCCATATAAAATGTGTAAAATATAAATGTGTATCATAAAATAGCATATATATCAAAATATAACAAAAATGTAAAATATGTATCATTAAAATCATATGGAAATATGTAATATATCATAAATGCATAAAATATAAGTATATATCATATAAAATATATTGCTTAAAATACAACAAAAATATAAAATATGTATCATATAAAATATTGAAGTATGTGATATATCAGTATATATCAATATATCACAGATATATCATGTTGATGTATAATACCATAGTATTGTTCTCCTTTTACAGATGAAGTATATTCATGTCAGAAGTCAAAACTGAACTGCTTTTGTTCTGGGGTTCTGCTAGTTCAGGGCTCTCTCAGCTTGAATATGCTTAGGAATTAAGAATCCAGTGCAAGAGTTGTGAGGGTTTATGGCTTCTCGGCTTATTATTGCTTTTCTTGCATAAATAAATTAAATTCTATACTGGTATTAAAGCCAGGATGCGTCCCTGCCCACTCACCCCCATGTCACCCCCTGTGCATTAAGCCCTACGTCCGTCTGCTGAGGGTAACCATCTCTCTCCTGTGCTCTGGGTCGTTTTGCAAGGTTGCAGAGTAGGACCTGTCAGCTGACACTTGGTCACAGGAGAGCCATTCACAGGGTGGTGGCCAGTGTCAGAACAACCTTGCAGCTGAAGGCGAGTCACTGCATTTCGCTCACAGCCCTGTGAGCCATATTCAGAGGTCTTGTGATGAATTAATTGCCTACTACGTCATCCCCAGCAGGGCCACAGATGGAGTGAGTGAGTCCGAGCTGCTCAGCCGGTTGAGTGTTTTTGTCTTTTGTAACCGGAGCACAAACCCAGGAACAGAAGTAGGAAGTGGGACTTGGACTTGTCAGATTGTAATGGCTTTGCTGAGAGCATGTTTTACAGTGTGAGGGATGTGTCTGACTTCCCAAATCATCGGAGGGCTTAATTTACGTAACAAGTGAATGTTCCTGTTTTGTTTTTGTTTTTTGTAACTTCTGGAAGAGGAAATTAGTAGGCTGCAGCCGGGGAGCTTGTGTCACCTCCCGCATCTGTACGGGGAGCGCTGGGGTCATTTGGCACAGCTGGTCACCGAGGAAGTCCTCCAACAACGGGACCTTCCAGGTCCAGGCGGAGAGTCAGGACCACCCAGAAGAGGGCTGGCCTGCTAGGGAGATGTGCGGCTGCTCGGCCAGGACCACAGCCCGGCCCGGGGGCCGGCGGGACGCGGCCGGGGGTGTGAGCGATGGGCAGACGCACGGGACACTTGCGCGCTCGAGGATCTGGAAGTGCTCCAGGGTGGGAAGGGTCACCGATCCTCCGGAACTCGACCACAGGTTTGAAACTTCAGTTCTATCTCAGAATCTCAGAGAAATTCTTCTGTAATTCACTGGGCACTGGGGAGATAAAAGCGTGTTGATGGGAAACTTGCGTTTGCAGACAGGCACGGGGTGGCTGGTAGGTGTGCAGACACGTCCTCCCTTTACGGAAAAAGTGGAGGATGGGCACTTCGTAATGGCTGTTTAGATTCTGCTGCCCTGTGCTTCCTCCTGACCCTTCCTTTGCCCCTGCTGGAGCCACCTGCAAGCAGTGGTGCCGCCTGTCCTGCGTGGAAGCTTGAGCAGTGCTCTTACAGGGGCTGTCGGGAAAAGGAGGTGCGGCCCCCAAGGATCAGCACTCTGACAGATGGGGTGCGGGGCCAGGGGCCTCACTTCTCAGTCTGGACAGTGTGTGGAGGGCTGGGCGTCTCCAGCTGGAGGTGGGTGGTGACGGAGCCCAGGCTTCCTCTTCTGGAAAATCCTTTCCATGGGAAGGAAGGAAGGAAGGCGCTGGGATGAACCGGGGCTCCTAATGCAGCCCATCAAAGGAATAGCATTGTACTTGCTATATTCTTTTTTTTTTCCTGATGTGCAAATAGTGGTTTATTCCAAACTCCTGCTAATTCTGTCGTACATATCTCTCAATTACTTCACCGTAAATTTAATAATACCTTTTTGGGGAAGAAAAACACGTTGTTTTTTATCTTTGGTAATCAATAATTGCATACTTTTTTTTTGCCCATATAACTTATTTATTTATTTTGGTTTTCATTCTGTACTTTTGTTGATTTTTTTATTATTATTATTATTATTATTATTTTTTTTTTGTTGTTGTTGTTGTTGTTGTTGCTGTACGTGGGCCTCTCACTGTTGTGGCGTCTCCTGTTGCGGAGCACAGGCTCCGGACGCGCAGGCTCCGGACGCGCAGGCTCAGCGGCCATGGCTTACGGGCCCAGCCGCTCCGCGGCATGTGGGATCTTCCCGGACCGGGGCACGAACGCACGTCCCCTGCATCGGCAGGCGGACTCTCAACCACTGCGCCACCAGGGAAGCCCATTATTATTTTTTTATACAGCAGGTTCTTATTAGTTATCCATTTTATACATATTAGTGTATACATGTCAATCCCAATCTCCCAGTTCATCCCACCACCACCCCCCAGCCGCTTTCCCCCCTTGATGTCCATACGTTTGTTCTGTACATCTATGTCTCTATTTCTGCCCTGCAGACCCATTCATCTGTACCATTTTTCTAGGTTCCATATATGTGAGTTAATATACGATATTTGTTTTTCTCCTTCTGACTTACTTCACTCTGTGTGACAGTCTCTAGGTCCATCCACGTCGCTACAAATGACCCAATTTCGTTCTTTGTTTGTGGCTGAGTAATATTCCATTATATGTATGTACCACATCTTCTTTATCCATTCGTCTGTCAGTGGGCATTTAGGTTGCTTCCATGACTTGCTGTATTCTTTTAAGTTGATTATTTCATCCATTTTGGAAGAATTCATTCATTTTATTAGTAGTAGCTCTTAACTGAAACATTACTTGTAAAGAATTTTAGTGCATATCAGTGAAACAGAAAAGTCCTTTGGAAAGTGCATTTCATTCCAAAATTTTAGTTAGATAGACAGTGAGGAGGGCCAAAGAGTAAGCTCTGATTTTCGTGATTAGTGTAAAAGTAAGTTTCTAAATTTGCTTAAATGTTTCTGCTTTTTTCCTTGTAGAAGTTTTCTCAAAATTATTATGACTCATAAACTGTTTATCCCATAAAGGTAGTTCTTGGTTGACAAATAATCAGGATATGATTTCTGTCATGTAAAAATTGTTGTATTTCTTCAATGGAAACTTAGTAAAATGGTATATAGTCCCCTGCAGGGTAAGCGCTCATAGATTGAAAATCCCGTGCCGTCTACTCAGTTACAGAGATTCATGTGAGTGTTGAGATAAGAGTTTCACTTTTTTGCTCTCTGTGTCTGTTTCTTATCTAGAAAGGATGGCTGAGTGGCAGGAGGAGCCGGTGGTGGGTTGACACTCAGTCGTCTCGAGTCTTGATCTGGATCCGATCCTGATCCCAGCTCTGCTGTCCGGAAGCCTTGTAACCGTGGCGAGTCCCCTTGTTTTCTGGGTCTCACTCTCAACTGTTCAGCTGTGTAGCTTGTTCAGACTACTTCTGAAATTCTCTCCTTCTCTGAGATTGTACAGGGTAACATCAGGACCTTCTGAATTTCCTATCTCTGTTATTCAGACAATTCTAGATTCTCCAAGTAGGTATTTGGGGTTCCAGGGGTAGCACCCACATGAGAAGATGACATGCAGGGCCACACCAATTCTTACAGAACTTCTAAAGTTTTCGGTATGAACTTCTGCTTCTCAATTTGCTATTTGGGGCAGGATTTTAATCATTTTTATGTAAACAGTACTTTTAACTTAACCAAAAGTTTTCACATCCATTAGCTCCTTTCCTTAGTTTAATTGCCTTTAGATTTACTTCTCAGATGCTGAGACATTTTTAGACTTCTGTACAGTGGTGATGTGTGTGTCATTTAGTTGGAATTCATCTCTCGTTGGACCAGTTGTCTTGGTCCCTTCCCACTTTCTCTTCCCCTTTGTACAGTCTTGAAAAGGTGTGCGTTGTGTGCAGTACTGTGCTTGGTTTCCTGAGTTTCTCTAGGACTCGGGTCGGTCTCAGGATGGAGTGAATTATCGTTAGGCACTTGTGCCCTAAGGATCTGGCTCCAGGTGCTCACAAGTTGTCTGTGTGTCCAGGTCAGGTGGCAGCCAGCCAGGTGTGACTCCCAATGCCTGCTTTGCTCTTGGGTTACCTTAAATCCACAGTTTCAGGTGGTCGTCTTAGCTGAGCACACTGATAAGCAGTTTCTTCTTTTTGCTTTTTCCTTCTCTCCTCATGATTTTCCAGGTAGGCAAAGGTGAAGAGAAAGATCCCACAAACACAGTGGAGAGGTTCCAGGTACCTAACCGTGGCACAGTGTAAACCTGGCACAGTGCAGGGCAGAGAGCGAAACGTTCGATCTTCCCACTGTGGTTCTTGTGGAATGAAACATTTCAGACCTGGGAACTCTGAACTACGATGCTGGGCTTCAAATGTAATTGCTTCCAATCTGCTTTCTTAAAGCTGCTAATAACTTGATTTTCCCAGCTTTCCCAGCAAGTTAGATACATCCGTAGGGCTGCTTATATGCGGACTCTGGGAGGATTTGCCAAGTTTATCCGTGAACTGCTGTTTCTCTGATGGCAGGAGAAAATTTGACACATCTTGGCCCTGACAAGTGTACCCCACACATGCCGAAGAGGAACTGAAACAGCCCTTCAGAGTCAGTGGTGCCTGAAGTTTCACATCTTGACATTTAGATTCAGAAGAGATCCATTGTACTGCTTTACAGTCACCAGGACGGAGGGAGCAGAAGTAATGAGTGTAGATCTCTGATTTACAATTTGGATGAACTAATTTTATTGAAAAAGGTAGAGCCTTTGCTTGCTTGTGGAAGGAGCTTAAGGAGAAGACAAATACAGGAACCAGGGTGTGTTTTCCCCAGTGCACGCCTCACGGAGATAAGCTGGCTGTGATTGCACCGCTGTCTTTGTTTAGGGTCCTTAGCGTTCTGAAGATTTTAGTAAAAGGCTACTAAAGAGAGGGTAAGGCAGGCTGGGGTGGGGAGGGACGGGGGATGTTCACTGTGCTTTCCACCTAGAAACACCGTGAAAACCTTCCTGCTTAGGAGATGGAGCTGCCGGACAGGTTGAGTGCAGGGCCCTGGCAGAGCCCCGCCCGGGCCAGCTGACAGCCCCGTGCTGGTGACCCGCTCCACAGGGGGCTGCAGATGCGGGGGCGGGGGCGGGGGGGGACTCTCCCAGATGCCTGGGCCTTGCCCCACAAGTTCCCTGCCCTCCCTGCCCGCCTTCCCTTTTCGCTGACTTCCTGTGCCACGAGGAGTTTTCTCTGACTCGTTAAGAGAGTCTGTTTCCACTGGTTGATGGATGGGATTTCGAGGTGTCATCTGAGGATGGGTGAATGGTTGCAGGAATGCAGTATACCTTGGTATTGCTGCGGAGCCCTGCTGCTTTAGGTTCAGAGAACATTCATCTCTGAGGCCGCATGTCTCAGGGATGAATCAGAGCAGCCTCCATACGGGGGCTGCTGCATCGAAGCTGCCAACTGGCTGACACTCTGTCTGGCTCTTATTCTGATAAGTATCGATGACAAGCAGGGTGAAGCCCTTGTTATTCGTCACCATAGAGAATGTGTGGAGAGTGACAGCGTTCCAGGCAGATGGCAGGTCCCTCCAGCTCTGGGGTCCACAGCCAGGCGCTGGGCGGCAGCCCAAGGCTCATCCCCAAGCTCTGCTCGGCCGGGTGCACTGGCCACGACTCCTGGGCCTGCTGGTGAGTCCTGTTGTGAGTCAGGCTGGGGCTCAGCCTTATCGCTTTATTGTTACAGTAACAGAAGCTGAATAACCGCTGAACAAGGGGAAGCAACCCTCGTGGGAGTTGGTGAGAGCGATAACCCGTGACCCGCCTGATGCTGTCATTAGACTCCCAGCCAGAACTCACCAAGGGGGACCCAGCCGAGCGATTCCAGGCAATGCGCCTCCCCTTTATGGGATCCCGGGTTTATATGGAATGTTGCGCATCCAGGGGTACGTCCATCCATCAGACGTTTACGTCTTGAAGGGTTTCCTCCTCTTACTCTCTGACCTTTCTTAGTTTAGAAAGGTTAAAAAAAAAACCACAAAACACTACTCTCAGGTCTTTACAGAACAGATGTGAATTAAAATGTGGTCTTTTTTTTCTTTCTCACTATGACATTTTCTTTCACTTTCATGCCTCACCCTCCCCAAAGGCAAACAAAAAAATAAAAAACCAAAACCTTGGTAGAGCTAAGCTAGTTTTTCCACTTAGTGATTTTTTTAAAGAAACTCACCCCTAACATGTGAGAACATAGAATGTGGCACCAGGTTTAGGGAAAGCTCCTCCTATCTGGGGTCTTCTCTGCCTTGATCTCACGATCTCAGGCTCATCTCCCCCTGGAACTCGCTCTGTCTTCTGGGTGGTCACCTCATCTCTCTGTATTTGTTTTCTCTTCTAAAAGAAAATTAGAGTGGTAGATGGGTGGGTGATCCCCAAAGATGTGTTCTTAAAAATGTAGATTCCTGAGCCTCACTTCAGATCCACCAGACCAAATTCTTGGAAGTGGAGCCCGGGAAGCTTTGTTCATCACAAACAAATCCACAGAGCCTCTGGGGTTAGGTCTAGTGAAGAGTCAGGCCTGGGACCACCAGATGGGGTGTCTGAGCCCCTCCGGCTCCAACATGCCGACTGTCTGTCGGGAACCGACAGGACCCAGGGATGTCAGACAGACGTGAGGACCTTGGCAACCGAGGAAGTCATAACTGTCTCATCTGGGGAGCAAGCCACGTGGGTATTTGAGGAAGCATATTCTCAGGAAACAGGGGGTCAGTGCAGAGCTCCTAAAGCAGGAGCATGCTTGGCGTGCACCCTAAACAATGATGCCCTAGGGATGCAGACGGTGAGTGGTCCTCCATGGGCCCATGAACGGGCGATCGGGCCTGCAGCTGCGCACTGTGGTGTGAGAGGAAGGTGTAGGTTGCCTGCCCCCCAGCCTCTCGCCCATTGGCCTTTGCTTGAGAACAAACCTTCCTGCCATTGAGCCTCTTTTCTTTGTATCTAACCATTGTTCTCTCCAGGCAGTGACTGCTGCCTTCGCGTGAACTGCTTTTACCAGAGCTGATGGAGGACTACGGGAGGCTCTGCAGAGCCCGGTGCGAGGCCCCCCTCCTCCCAGGTGGGCGCACGGGCCCCAGGGGAGGTGGCCTGCGCTTCTGCTGAACCAGGGACAGAGACCTTTGGTGGCCGCATGCAAGCTCAAGTAACGTGTCCGTGGTTCTTGTCTTCACAGGGAGTTCTCTAGCAGCCTGAATGATCTTCAGAGAACAATCCTATTGCAGACTTAAAACCAGTGCTTATTACTCAGAGTTCCTCTATTTTAAAAGTCCCCTTGACCACTGAATTTTTAAAAAAATAGACTCTATGTTTTAGAGCAGTTTTAGGTGCCCTGGGAAGTTAAGCAGAAAGGACAGAGCCCCTGCCTCCTGCCTGCCCCTCACTCACCCCTCCCCTACTGTCAGCATGTGTTACAGCTGATGGACCTGCAATTGACACATCATCATCACCCCAAACCCCGGTTTACATTTGAGGTTCACTCTTGGTGGTGTTCATTCTATGGGTCTGGACAAACGTGTCATGAAACGTACCCATCAATAGCATGTCGTACAGAGTAGTTTCACGGCCCTAAAAATCCTCTGTGTTCTGCCTGTTCACGCGTTCCCTAACCCCCGGCAGCCCTGACCTTTTCAACTGTCTCGATAGTTTTGCCTTTCCTAGAATGTCATTTGGTTGGAATCATGCAGTTTGTAGCCTTTTCACATTGGCTTCCTTCACTGAGTCATATGCATTAAAGTCTTCTCCATGTCTTTTCATGGCTCGATAGCTCATTTCTGTTCAGCACTGAATAATGTTCTATTGTCTGGATGTACCAGTTTATTTATCCAGTCATCTACCAAAGGACATCTTGGTTGCTTCCACATTTTGGCAGTTGTGACTAAAGCTGCTGTAAACATCCATGTGCAGGGTTTTGTGTGGACATAAGTTTTATTCCTTTGGGTAAATATCAAGGAGTATGGTTCCTGAGTTGTAAGGTAAGAGCTTATTTAGTTTTGTAAGAAACCGCCAAACTTCTGGAGTGGCTGTACCATTTTGCGTTCCCACCAGCAGCGAGTGACAGTTCTTGTTGCTCCACATCCTCTTAGCATTTGCTGTTGTCAGTGTTCTGGATTTTGGCCACTCTAATGGGTATGTGGTAGTATCTCGTTGTTTTGATGTGTATTTCTCTAATGACGTACGATGTGGAGCACCTTTTTCATGTGCTTATTTGCCATCTGTATATCTTTTGTGAGCTGTCCAGGTCTTTTGCCCATTTTTAAATTGGGTTGTTTGTTTTCTTATTGTTGAATTTTACGAGTTTTTTGTATATTATGGATACCAGTCCTTCATCAGAATTGTCTTTTGCAAAATTTTCTCCCAGTCTGAGGCTTGTCTTCTTCTTCTCTTGATGTTGTCTTTCACGGACCAGAGTTTTTAATTTTCATGAGGTCCGGCATATCAGCTGTTTCTTTCATGGCGCGTGCCTTTGTGTGGTCATCACCATGCTCATGGTCATCACCATGCTCACGGTCATCTACCTTTTCTCCTGTGTTATTCTAGGAGTTTTATAGTTCTGCATTTGGGGTCTGTGATCTATTTTCAGTTAAAATTTTGTAAAGGATTTAAGGTCTGTGTCGAGATTCTTTCTTTTGAGTGTGGATGTCCACTTGTTTCAGCACTGTTTGTTGAAAGACTGTCTTTTCTACAATGTGTTGCCTTTGCTCCTTTGTCAAAGGTCAGTTGAGTGTGTGTGACTCTCAGTCTGGCTCCCCTGCTCTTCTTTGTTGACCTATTTGTCTGTTCTTTCACCAGGACCACACTGGCTTGTTTACTGTGACTGTAGTAAGCCCTGAAGTTGGGTAGTGTCATTCCTCTGACTCTGTTCTTCTCCTTCAATGTCCTGTTGGCTGTTCTGGGTCCTGTGCCTCCTCTCCATGTGAACTTTAGAGCCAGTTTGTCGATATACACAAAGTAACCTGTTGGGATTTTGATTGGGATTTCATTGAATCTTTAGACCAACTTGGGAAGAACTGACGCCTTGAGTCTTCCACCCATGAACATGGAATATCTCTCCGTTTATTTAGTGCTCCTTTGATTTTCTTTATCAGAGTTTTGTCGTTTTCTTCATATAGGTCTTGTACATACTGTGTCAGATTTATACCTAACTATTTCTTTTGGTGGGGGGATGCTAGGATAAGAAGTATTGTGTTTTTAATTTTAAATTCCACTTGTTAATTGCCAGTATATGAAATATTTAAAAAATATTTTAACAGGTATATTTTTCAGAGCATGGCTGCATTCATGTCAGGCTAGTTGCATTCTCCTTTTTAAATGCCTCCATCTTTTTCTTTTATATTGTTACTAAACTTATTTTTAATATTTTTCTTAAATATTTTTTCTGATTATCAAAACGGTACAATTTTGTTACAAAGCATTTGGAAAATGCAAGCAAATATAAAAATGAAAACCTAAATTACTAGCAGTGCTATCACACAAATTTTTACTCCCATTAATACTTTGATTTATTTCCTTGCAGTCCTTTTTGGTACATGGATGTAAGCTGCACTGTATTAACTAAACCATATATTGATATATATGTATTTTACATATATATGTATTATATATATATAATGCATATATATACATATATAATCTGCTTTCTCACTCACTATTATACCACGACATTTTCCCCATGTCAATAAAACATTTTTAAGACTTTTTTTTTTTTTTTTTTTTGCGGCACACAGGCCTCTCACTGTTGTGGCCTCTCCCGTTGCGGAGCACAGGCTCCGGACGCGCAGGCTCAGTGGCCATGGCTCACCGGCCTAGCCGCTCTGTGACATGTGGGATCTTCCCGGACTGGGGCACGAACCCGTGTTCCCCGCATTGGCAGGCAGACTCTCAACCACTGCACCACCAGGGAAGCCCCTGAATCTTTTTACATTTCTTTGGTGCGGAAGTAAGCAAATACGAATATGTACCCTTCCTTCTTCCACAGGAGGAGGAGTGCGTGCCCCAGGGTCTGCTCCCTCTGTGTGGACTTGGCCGTGGGACCCGGCTCTCCCCCCGGTGTCCTGCTGGGTGCACTGGGCAGGAGGGATTGAATTTGCCCCGCTCGTGTTCTCTCCAGTTGTTTCTAGTTCTCTGCTTTTAGCACACATGCTACAATCACACGTTTGCGTCTGTTTAGTTCCAGAAGCGGGATCAGAGTTCCAAGGTTAACGATACTGGTGACTCTAAGAGCTGTGACCACCAGTTAGTTACCCTCCGTCTGAACCTGCACCGATTTGCGCCTCTGCCTGCATTTCTCTCGCGTGGGCTGTCTTACCTTTTGGATCTTTGCCAATCTGATAGGGGCATGACTTGACTTTGCTTTTCTCTTTCCAAGAGTGAGAGTTAGCCTCTTTTCCTGTGTTTAAAGACCATCTTATTTTTGTTTTTCTGTGAACTGTCTGTATCCATTGCCCACCTTTCCATTGGTTTGCAAATCTTTATTGATTTCTGGTTGTTCTTTATCTATTAGGGAGATTAATCCTTTGTCTGTGATACGAGCTGATGATGTTTTTGTGAACTTTTCAAAAAGTGCTTGATCACATTTTTTCTACACAATTGAGGTCATACTATATACATAATCCCGTGTTCTGTTTCTCAGTCTTAACACTGTATCATCAGCATTTTTCTTTTTCAAATGTAGCGTTTCTTTAGACCCTGAGACGGAAACGCAGAGGGAGGTCTTGGGATGCAGAGCGTGTGACGCTGAGTGGTTTGCTCGTGGTGTGGAGGTGATGATGGCCCAGCAGCGTGGGGAGAGCAGAGTTTGGGGTCAGGAGACATTGGTTCGAGTCCCGCCTTTGCCACTTACTGGTTCCAGCCTTATTAAAGTCTCCTAACTTCTGCACAAAATAGGTGGTGTAGTGCCAGCTCTCACAGGGCATCTGTGGACGCCAGCTCATGTACATTCCGGAAAGGAGTTAGGTGGGTGTTTTTGGGCGCCCTGTGGCTCTCACCACCAGCCTCCCTGCCTGCACCCAGATGTCAGGCCTTCTGGAACTAGCGTCTCTAGTCTCCGAGATTATGCAGTAAAAATGGACGGTTATTTAATACTGTGGAAATCAATTCAGTACAGTCCTGGAATGGTCATCACAAACTGAAAGCTGTAAATAGGTTGGATAAATGAGAAGGGGCATCACTTTCTTAGAAACTTCATCCTGTCTTTGGGGGAAGCAAGGGGGTGAACACGGGCAGGAGAATGTGGTGTATGGATGCTGAGAAGGAAGCTCAGTAAATGTCACTGTCTAAGGCCGAACTATGGGTTTGAAACGGAATCTGAAGGCCTTGGATTCATTAAGGTCGTTTCCCTGAGGGAGTTCACCCACTGCCTCAGGCTTCAGCTTCAGAAGCTTCTTGGAGCAAACTGTCATTGAGGTTGTTTGTCTTAAGACAATACGTGAGTCTTTGATGGATTTTACTGCTGTATGCCTCAGTTTCATTATTTATTTTTAATTTTTCGAGAGAGAGTACTGTCATATGGTTAAATATTCAAAAGCCACAGCGTCTTTTTTTCTTTTTAACTTTTTTATTTTTATTTTTTGGCTGTGCCGAGAGGCATGCGGGATCTTAGTTCCCCAGCTAGGGATTGAACCCACGCCCCCTGCAGTGGAAGCTCAGAGTCTTAACCACTGGACCGCCAGGGAAGCCCCCAAAGCCGCAGAGTCTTAGTGAATACCTGCAGCACGCTCACCAGCTGCCTGGCTCTGCGATAAGCACTTTGCAGTTAACCCTCAAGTCAGCGCTCATGAGGAGGGTCCCACTGTCGTCCCCATTGTGCAGATAGGGATGCTAAGGAACACAGAGGGAGATGCTTGCCAGGCCGCACGGCTGGGAAGAGGCAGGGCGGGTGAGGGCGCAAACGCAGGCTGCCCGGCCCCGAGCCTGCAGCTCCCTTGCTCTGCGGCCCTGGCAGACGTGCATCAGGTGGTGTCAGGAAGCCCTCTCCCTGTGCCCTGGAAGGAGGGGCCCACTTGCTTCTCTCTCTCAACAACCCAGCCCCCTGCTCCGGATGGCACCAGTCTTACAGCTACACATCTTTCTAGACATACTCTGTGCAAATAAAATAAAATACAGAGTTTTTTCCTTGTGTCTCCTTTTCAAAAATACATACGGTAGCTTTCTATACACAGTGTTCTGTACTTCTTTTTTCCAGTTAAAGTGATGTTCTAGCGTATTCTGTCATCACATGAGGAGAGTTCCCCATTCGGGGTTGCATCCGTGTAGCACCCCATTGTAGGGACGTACCACGCCATGCTAAAACGTAGCTCCAGTCCTTTCCTGCTCCAAACGGTGCTGCAGTGGATCCCTTTTTGTGCGTAATCAATTTGGACCGATGTAAGTTGATCTGTAGGATTAATTCCTAAAGTGGAATTGCTGGGTCAAAGAGTATGTGAGTACGTGTGTTTGTACCCATCTCTCTCTGTCTCTTTCCCGTTCTCTCTCTGTTTTGCTTATTTTGGCCCCTGCCCTGCAGCACTGCCCCCCACCCCTCCCCCACCTACTCGCCTATGCCCATCTCTTCTAGGGATAATATTTTACGACCAAAGATAGGTGCAGCGTCTACTTATTTTGACTTTCCCATTTTGCAGACAAAAGATCTTGCGGAGAGAATCATGCTTTTAACCTCTGAAAACCTCTAGAAAAACTGACCTCTAGAAACCTCTAGGGAAAAAGGTTTATTACCTTATCTGTGTGCAAGTTCAGTGGATCTAGAATCAACTCATGTATAAGGCTATGTCTTGAATATTTACTTCGAAATTCATTCACTTACCTGTTATGAGTAAGACAGTTTCCCTGGGTGGAGGGGAGGATGGGAAACCTTCCCTTCAGGAAAAGCTACGGAATCATGTTGATTCAAGTTAGCTTTGAGCGGAGGTGAAAATTACATCTCAGCCATCCTGGGATACAGGGATGCCTATTGATGGTTTGGGTTATGCTGACAAGAGTGTGAAAGAATCAGCTCAGGGCATAGTGAATGAATGCATGCGTGGAGGTGGATCGCAAAGCTGCTTTTTAAAAAAAAACCGTTTCTAGCTTCTAGATACAAGAAAAGAATTAGTAGTGCTCTTTTAAGAACTAAAGGAACCCTTTTGGAAAATGTGAGCCGTATTTAGAAATTCTGTAAGTTTTTAAAGAGGAGAAAGGGAAAAACCTGTTGATAACCATAACGGAACCTGGGAAGCCAGCGAGGGCGGCATCCTGGCTGGTGCAGTGCCCCTCAGGGACACCTGCCCGCTCAGCGTCACTCTTGCCTCGAGAGAACTTGCACTTTTCCCCTTCAGGCTTTGCCAGCAATCTCTGAGCGTTCTGTCGATTCGAGGTGTGTTTGTGCTGCTTCCGTATCACGGTGCAGACTCCCTCGAGGAAGGCGAAGGGTACCATGCAGGGATGGAGGTTAGTCCACGAAGGTGGCTGTCCTCTTCGTACCCGGCTGAGGCCACCTGTTCTGAGTTGTACTCTGCACACCTAGTAGATGGTTTGTGTCAGAGTCGGAAGGCTGAGACCTTGGAGGTCATTCTGGCCGCAGTCCGTCACTTATGAAGGAGGGGGCACTGGGGTCAGATGCTCGTCCGGGCAGGGGGCCAGGCGTCTGGCATGCAGCCTGGCCCCAGCCAGGGGCTGTGGGTACCGGGAGCGCCACACAGACTCCACCTGCTTCCAAGTCCTGCTCGACGTCACCCCGAACTCAGGAAGGATGGACGGCATTTGTCTTTCCTCTTCGGTGTTTCACAGTTCCCTGTCCGTAGCTCCCAAACCTCAGGCCGTGTGGTGACTCATGATGTTCTGTCTTTGCTGTGTGAACGTATTACGTGAAGGCTGTGTGGTTTGAGCTCGTGACCGGCGTGGACATTCATAGCGCTGTCTTGGCGGGAACCACGCTCCCAGCCGCCAGCGGCTTCCCTACGTGTCAGCCTCCACCGCCAGCTCGTGAGGACCGTTCATATCTGGGGTGATGTGGAGGGGACTTCTGGCCTTCCCTCAAACAGAGCAAGCAGGACACTGGGCAGCAACCTCTTATCCTACAGTCCCCAAATCCTAAAACCTCTGAAAAAAAGTTGAAACTGACCTGAGCTATTTATAACTATTTATAGTCTCTTGATAATCCGTTCAGCATAAATATTCATCTCTTGGGCTGGTGAGATTCTAATTTGTTCGACGTTGGGGTTGATTACACCTCTGGCCCTGAAGGAGCTGTTATATAATATGTGGTATAAGCTTCTTTCTAAAATTAAAAAAAAAAAAATCCGAATTCCGAAACATCTGGACCCAAGGATCTCAGTTAAGGGACCGTGTATCTATCTGAACTCACCTTTGAGGCCTGCGTTACAGTTATGAAAGTACTTTCATCCTTATTCTCTGTCTTTCCCAGCAGCCTGGTGAGGCAGGTAAGGGCTGCATTTGGGGAAAGCTGAGCTTTGGAGTCAGTGCCTTCCCAGAGTCACCTGGGGTGAAAGTGACCGCGCTGGAGTTGGGAGCTCAGTCTACCCTAGAGGGTCACCCATTTTCCAGGTGTCACGTCGTCTGTGACTTCGCCCCTCGCTTCACCCCCACTAATCGAACTTGACCTCTCCTTCCTTCTGTAGACGTTTATCTCCATCCCTGTGACGGTAGTGTTTACTGATTGGTCTGTGCGTTGGCCCTTCCATGTCGGATTGTAAGCATTTTGAGGTAGGCACCGATCTCATTGATTTCGCTTCCTGGTGTCTTTCATGGCACCTGGTCAGGCCGGATGCAGGTGTGGTCACTGGGGCTCAGGTCACAGTGCTCTTGCCAAGCCAGGCTGCCGACAGTGGGGATTGATTCTTTCAGTCCACATTTCTTTTACAAAAGCAATAAAGGATTTACCTTTATTTATCACCTGCTTTCTTAAAGACAAAAAAAGTTGCAGCCAATATCCAATATAAATTTTTTCTGGGAAAATAACAGCGGGGTACGTTTAATTGGAATCGTTTAAAAACTGTATCTTTAGGGCTTTCCTGGTGGCGCAGTGGTTGAGAGTCTGCCTGCCGATGCAGGGGACACAGGTTCGTGCCCCGGTCCAGGAAGATCCCACATGCCGCGGAGCGGCTGGGCCCGTGAGCCATGGCCGCTGAGCCTGCGCGTCTGGAGCCTGTGCTCCGCAACAGGAGAGGCCACAGCAGTGAGAGGCCCGCGTACCGCAAAAAAAGCAACAACAACTGTATCTTTAGGTTCGTATTATGTATTGAAACTCCTGATGAGAATCTGAATCTTTAAGTACTTTTTCACTATGCTCTTGACCCCAGGACAGCAATTCAGAGGTGAATTTTTATGTAGCTCTTCTGAAACTGAAAACCATGCAATCTGTAGAGCTGAAGTTGTACCAGTGCAAAATAGAGGAAGAAAGACAAATCAGCTAATTTGCAAATTACTTTTCCTGTTAGCCATCTTCCTGAGCTACTAACCTAGGAGAAAAGAAACAAAGAATTCCAAATATGTTACTGCCATGTATTTACATAATTTTTTTCTTGCAATAAATAGCTTGCTACTGGGCGGGAAGTAGCGCACATTTTCGCTGACACTTTTGTGCTGACGGGGTGAGCTCTGATCGCCATCTCATCAAGTACAACTTCCCTTTTTCCTCCACCCTGCTGATCCTTTATTTTCATGGCGGGAAAACATCGCCATGAGCACAGTGAGTTCATGGGAGCAGTGGCCATGGTTGGCTCACGGCCGTACCCAGGGCCTGCAGCTGCTGGGCGGATGGATGGATGGTGTTTGCCAGTCTTTGTTGTGATCATCATTGTTGGTTTTGTTGATTCTGTGGTGTTTCATATTCCTTTTTCTTGGACCATTTAAAGTTCCTTATCATAACTGATTCTTTATACATTCACATTCTCAGATCACAAGACGGTCTTTCAACTCCGCCCATGAACTTGACTTTGACTATTTTTGTTTCCTTGCGTGAGAGCCAGAGGAAGAATTTTTTTGAGGTCTTCTTCTCTCATAGACCGTGGTTCCACCGGACGTACTGAGCCCACTTCCAGCCTGATTCCTGCAAATGTTCAGGGGAGGAATCAGATGCCCACCCTGCAGGTCCCGGGGGACAAATCACTGCAGCAAACCTGACACCTCCCGGCCTGGTCCTTGCCAGCTCGAGGCCTGGAAACCCTGGCTGCGCAGGTCAGGGTCCCTCTCCATTTCCCAGAAGGTGGTTTCTCAGGCAGCTTCAGTCCTCTCCTAGCACAGGTCTGATGGTGTCAGTCGCTCTCTGAGGAGGCTGGAATGGCACACACCCCATTGCTTGCGGAGCGGACACACGTTCCTTGACGTAGCAGTCAGGGTCCTGCTCCGGAAGTCCTGAACTTCCCAGTTCTGTGCGGTCCTTCTGCAAGCGCCCTAGCCTAGCCGCCCAGCCCTGGACGCCGTGCCACTCAACCGTGGCCCTGTGCCCTGCCCTCGGCCTGCGGCGACTTCCCGCTCGCCGCCACGCCCGAGCCTGGCCACGCTTCACTCCTTCCAGTCCAGACGCTGCTTCTCCCGGGCACGTCTCCTGTGCCTGGTCCTCTTGTTTTCTCTGGTTACCCGCGTGCCTGCCTCTTCAAGTTCCTTAGGAATAAGGACATTTCTTGCTTGTAGTATCCACCCCCTACCCCCCGAGGGCCAGCATTCCTTGGCTTTCCTGGACTTGTAGCCCATAGCTCCGATCTCCGCCCCTGACATCACACAGCCATCTTCCGTGTGTCTGTGTCCAGATTTCCCTCCTCTTAGGAAGACACCAGTCCTTGGATCAGGGCTCAGCCTGATCTAGGATGACCTCGCCTTGATGACATCTGCAGAGACCCTGTTTCCAAACAAGGTCATACTCACAGGTGCCAGGAATTAGGAACTGGACATCTCGTTTGGGGGGACACAATTCAGCCGCAACACATGGTTACATCTACCTTAAAGACGATTCTGTTTTCTCTACTTAAAATCATTTGAACGATTATTGCTTGTCACCTTTCAGGTAAGTGACTGAGACTTCAGTCCCTCGCTTCCCGCTCTTGATGACCAATTCCAGAAATGAGATCTGGTTTAGTTCCAGCCGGGCAAATCTTCACGTCATGGAATTTTAAAACTGGAAAGGGTCTATCTAAGTACTTCTGTTTAAATTTTACAGTAGGGAAGGGTAGACAAACCGTCTTATTTTCTTGTGCCTCAGGTCGTACAGCTGTGACCATAAAGTAGACAAATAATTCCGTGTCCCCCGAGGCCAGGGGCAGTGCTCTTCCCTTGCTTTCAACAAAAGCCAAGACATAGGATGTTTCTGATGGGAGTAAGTGTCTTTACAGCTGTAGCCAGATATTTTACGGCAAAGGCCCTAGGCTCGTCTTTCAGCCTCTTGCAGTCCTGCAGAGAATCGCCCTCAGCCAAGCTCCAGGAGCCGTGGCTGGGGGTTTGGGGTGAGCGTGGGCACGAAGGGAAGATGTATGGCTGTGGCCACGGGTGACTCGAGGGTGGCAGGGAGGAGCCCGCGGCGTGCTGGGGGTCCGCACCCGAGCGCCTGTCATCCTCGTGACGTGCAGCAGGACCTGAGCCCAGGTGGTACCCAAGCTTGCTTCCTTCGGAAGCATCGTTTAACCGCCTGCATTTCCCGTCCTGGGTGACTCCACTGTGACTCCCTCTACTAAGGTCAGAGACGGGCGGGGGCGGGGGGTGGGGTGGACGACGATGCCAGAATTACAGTTAGGTGTTAAATCAGTGACGCTATTCGTGTGCAAAAGGGGAATAGAGTTTTCCTCGTATTTTAGAAAATGCTTTTTAAAGTATTCGGATGGTCAAAAAGTTGGACCATCTGACATACATGGTTTTCCTTTCCCACGTCTTTTCTTTTCATCTTTTTAAATGGAAAGATAATGTGAAATGTTTTTTAGGATGTTGTGATCATTATTAAATTTTAGCTCTTCCAGACGGGCTGTCCTCAGTTCGACTGACATCTGAGTCACCGTTAGCCCTCAGAAATAAGGACTGAGCAAGTTGTTTTGTAAATGGTAACGCTGTTTTGACAAAATGTCATTGTTGGGGCAAAACAGATTGAGCATGAAAACAAAAAGCCATTAAATCTTTGTCGCTTTTTCGCTGTTAATGACTTCGACCTGTGTACTGTGCTTTAGTCATTGCAGAGGGTGTTTTTAATGACCTGGTGTAAAATGTCATGGTTCCAGGCACAGGCTTCGGGACTTGTTGGGTTGGGGTGACAGAGAGCTGGCTGACGGCTCCCCTCTGCTTCCTCTGGTGACTCGGTCCTCAGGTCAGCTCTCAGCTCGCAACGGCAAAAAACAGGCCCCGGCTGTGCAGCCCAGGTGGGGTTAGGGGGACTTGTCCAGCCAGCCAGGCCTGGACCGAGAGCAGGAGACGAACGACTTTTGAAACAAACTTGCCGAGTTGTATCAAAACCAGCACCAAGGGTGCTGGGCCTGGCAGCTTAGAGCACAGGCTGTTGAGAAGGTGCAACCAGAACTTGATGTTTTGGAGGCTAGGATTTAAGACAACAGATCTGCTCCCTGAACAGCATGTGTTCTGTGTTCACTACCACGGCCTGAAAAGGAAAGGACCAGTGATGCAGAATTCGTGGTTGGGGACCAGATGCTGTAGCGATGTTTCTAAAATATCGTTAGCATGAATGGTTCTTTAGGTAATTATTAGCATTTTGGAGCACTTACCTGTGTCAGCCGCTGTGTAAAGCACTTTCACTTAATTCCTACGGCAGCTTTGTGAGCTTGGTGTTAATATTCCCGTCGCACTGATGGAGAAACGTGATCTCAGAGGGTTTGGATCTGTATCCACACGTGTCTGACTTCACTGTTACACCATCTCTTAGTTGTACAGTGTGATGGTGTCTGTCCTCTAACTCTCCGTCTGTCACCACCTTCCTCTTCTGTGCTCGCAGCGCCTGGCACCCGCTGGCCTCCGTCCACACGGAACCTGCCGCCGGTACCTGTCCCCTCCACTCCCCCTCGGTTGCTGTCACTCTAGTCTTGGTTTGAAGGCCCCAAACTCTTAAGAGTAAATTCTACGTGGCCCTCCTGCTTCTGGTCTTAATCCTCCCCAGCCATGTTTTCCTTAGAGCTGCAAACTGACCTCTGGAAAGTGCAGGCTGAGTTTCTCTCCCCTGCCCTCAGGGATGAGCTGGCCCCTGCTGCCGCCCGCCCACCGCCCTCTGCAGCTCGCCGTCTCCCTCTGCCTGTCTTTTCATGCATCTCCCCCGTCCCGTCCTCTTCCTGCTGTGTCCTTCATTCCCACACTCGATCTCTCTTTAACTCCTACTTCTTCAAGTCATGCTTAAATGTCCCTTCCTTAAATCCTAGGGACTTCCCTGCCCCTCCCTGCCACCGCTTAAACCTGAAAATATGAGTCTTACCACATCCTTTTCTTTCTCGCAGTTGGACATCTGTAGTTACACATGGCAACTCGCCCAGTGTTGCGCACTGAACTGCGTCCTCCCTGAGGGCAGGGACCAAGTCTGCTTAGTTAAACAACTGCTCAATCTCTAGCTTCGAGCACAGTGACTGTTACACAGCAGGCACTCAGATCTGTGTTGACCGGTTAACAGACACATAACTGAAGATGCCCAAAGCAGTGCATTTTGATGGTTGCCCTTTCTTAGTCCTCGCATTCTGATTTCACTTGTTGCTTGAGAACGAACCTGCGTTCGGAGCAGTTTTGTCCCAGTGGCTTTTGGTTGGCTTTATCGCTGATGGTCATTGTCCGCCATTCAGACGCTGTACCGTGATGCACTTGGTTTTCCAAACTTCTGTGTCAGACCAGCCACGATACAAGAAAAGGCTAAGTTTCAGGAGATGTGATCCCTCTCTGTTTGTCCTGGGCCTGAGTGGGTGGGAGAGGAAAAGCGATGGCTCCCCTGACTGGCTGCACGTTCCTGGCCCGATGGCACAGAGGCGTGAACGCTCCAGAGCCTCCGACCTCAGCAGTGACACCCCCAGAACCCAGGTGCCGGGTTCAGCTCCCTCCACAGCCCTGGCCGCTCCCGCCTGACGTCTCTGCCCAAAGTCGCTTCGGAAGGAGAAGCTTCCTCTCCAGTGGTTTATCATCTCAGGAGCCTTCCCAGCCTTGGTCATGGGCACTGGCCCATCGGAGTCCACGGACAGGGCCGTGTGCCCGGGTCTGTGGGGATCGCGCCTCCTGCACACTGGGGCTCCCGTGTGCGGGCGGACACCGGCTGGGAGACTTGTCTCTCTGCGACCATCCCGAGCGTCGCCACTAACACGACTTCTTTCTCTCTTGTGAATCCACAGTTGGTCCTGTTCGGAGTTGGACCTGAACGAGATTCGCCTGATAGTTTACCAGGACTGTGAAAGGAGAGGCAGACAAGTCTTGTTTGATTCTAAAGCTGTCCACAAGATTGAGGAGGTGGCAACTCAGGTAGGAAATACGGATTTGCTTTCCTCCTTTGTGTTTGTTAGTCCATTGCCTGCTCTTTGGGCTGAATCGCACAGCACCGTTAGTGGTTCAGAGGAAACACGGGCAGAGGTCCCTCCGCCCACCCCATTTGCGTTCTTATTAATATACACAGGTGAGACTGTTAGCAAGTCATCGTGCAGATGCTAAGCATCGTACTTTAGACGTTACCAGAAGCGAATTTGCTGGTAAGTTGCAATCCAGTAGGATTTGGATGTGCCGTTAACGGTGTGTGCTGTTAATGGGAAAACTGAGAATGCTAAAATTCATGAAGCGTTCGCCTGAAGGGAAGGTCTGCTATTACCTATAGATAGTGAGAGGTGATACATAGCGCTGGGTTAGACAAAACTGGAGCGCTTTCCTTGCCATGGGGCTGCAGGGTGCTAACATGCACTGTCGTCTGCAAAAGGGCCTGCAACCCAAGCCTGCTTGACCAAGGAAGTTTTATTTCCTTTTTATAGTGGAGGGCAGTGTGGGGGTAGTAGTGGTGGTGATGATGATGGTGGTGATGGCGAAGGTGAGGGTGGTGGTGGTGATGGAGGTGATGGTGATGGAAGTGATGGTGGAGGTGATGGTGATGGATGTGATGGTGGCGGTGATGGAGGTGATGGTGGCGATGGAGGTGAGGGTGGAGGTGATGGTGACGGAGGTGATGGTGGTGGTGATGGTGAAGGAAGTGATGGTGGTGATGGTGATGGAGGTGATGGTGGTGATGGAGGTGAGAGTGGAGGTGATGGTGATGGAGGTGATGGTGGTGGTGATGGTGATGGAAGTGATGGTGGTGGAGGTGATGGTGATGGATGTGATGGTGGCGGTGATGGTGATGGAGGTGATGGTGGTGATGGAGGTGAGGGTGGAGGTGATGGTGACGGAGGTGATGGTGATGGAAGTGGTGGTGGTGATGGTGATGGAGGTGATGGTGGCGGTGATGGAGGTGATGGTGCTGGTGGTGGTGGTATGGGGGCGTGGGGGTCTGAGGGTGGGTAAAGTGGGGACAGAGCAGCTCTCGATCCCTCGGAGCCAGAATGGGAAAGGTAGAGTGATGTGTCCAGGCAGGAGCAGGGTCCGGTCCTCCCTGTGAGTCTTCAGGATGGCCATCCAGTGTACTTCTGACTTGTCACCTTTCAACAGTTATTCAGATGTCTGCAACTTAAATAAATCCCTTTGTGTTCCCTCTTTTCATGTTCCTTCTTTTCACCTGATACCTGTACTGACCGAATCCTGGCAGTTTAGAGAATGTGCAGCTAAGTAGCTGAATAGTTTATGTCAGGGTCTCTGTCTCGTCAGGGCTGAGGTCTCGTCCTGCTTCTGATATGGTCGTTTCTTCAGGAAGGAAGTGTCTGGTTAAAGGCAGTTTAGCTGTGCGGATCCTGTGGTGCTTTCACGTGGAAGCTGGCCAGGTAGATAATCATTATAGCCGTTGCTGGGCTTGTTAGGTGGGTGGCTGGAGCAGGGGGGACGAGAAATCTCTCGGTGATTCCCCGAAGGCTTCCATGGTAGATTGGTATTAGTTCAGGTGAGCCAGCACTCGGCCCTTTGTATGGTGGACCGCACACGGCTTCCCCCTGTTTTCCCACATCACTTCCTGTCTCCCCGAGGCCTTGCACAGATGGTGTAGTTGCACACCCACACTCCGTCACTAGGGTTCCTGATGGTGGTAGCAGGTGGAGGGAAAAAATTCTCACCAGTTTGCAAAAATAACCGGAATCCTGTCTGTAGGAGCAGTGATGACCCTGGAGTCTGGAACAGAAGCTTCCTGGGATGCACTCATTTCCTCACAGAGGCAGCTGGGCCCGGGGAGGCTTGGAAACTGCCCGAGGCTGCAGAGGGAGTCCAGCGGGGGCTCTGCTCACTGTACCAGGAGCTGTGGCCAGTCGTGGACGGCGCGGCCAGTGGGCCCAGCAGTGTGGGGCGGGTGTGGACCACATGTCACTCTGGGCCCTGCAGGGCTGTGGATCGCCATCCCGCCCGCGACCGCTGGGGGCAGTCTTCCTGTTCCCCTTCTGTTCTTCCCCCATCTTCAGGCCCCCACCCCCTGGGCAGGCACGAAATGTCAGGAGTCAGCAGCAGGCCCGTGACTGCAGGCATTTGCATTCGACCATCAGTGTGACTGTCACACTGGAGATTAGATAAGCTGCACTTGCATTCATGTTTTTCCAAGCAAAGCTGCACACAAAAAAGCAAAGAAGACTCAGGATAGAAACAGTGTATCATGGAGGGTACAGGCTCCTTCTGTAGGGAGTAGTGTATCTTGGCCTAGGAGGAAGGGAAACGTTAGTGAAGGTGTATCTTTATGCCTCTGTGTCACTGTCATAAAAATCTGCCATGAGCTCCACGTAGGGAACGTGTAGTAGCTAATCCTCTACAAGCCGTGACCTTTGAAGGCCGTGTTGCCTCACATGCTGTGTAATCACAGGAGCCCCTGTTCCAGCATTTTGCCCTCATCTTTCACAAGCTTGACCTCATGACTTTCTCTAAAGCCGTGCGGGGGGAGGTGTGTCATTAAAGCACATGCTGGTCTTTCCAAATGAATAAATACTTCTGCCTTCTCAATTCCGTTTGCTTGGGGAACATTTAAATTTGAAGCAATGTCTGTATCCTCATCAATTTTATAGAGTATGACTCTACATAGTACTAAAAAACTCTCTAACAACCAGAACAGAGGTCAGACCTCATCGATGATTTTAAAATATGAATTGAAACGTCAATAAGAGTTGAATAATTTAAAGAGAGAGTTCTTGGGGACTTCCCTGGTGGTCCAGTGGTTAGGACTCTACGCTTCCAGTTCAGGGTGCCTGGGTTCAGTCTCTGGTCAGGGAACAAAGATCCTGCAAGCCGTGCGGCCAAAATAATAATAATCATAATAAAATAAAGGGAATAGTCTTAATACATAACCCACCACCTGTATCACCCTTCTCAGCATCTGCCTCTTCCAAATGTTATAGACTCACAGGAGCCACTCTTTTGTCCTCGTTTAAAAGAAAACAACAACACCCCGGTTTTTCTATTCAGCTGAGGCTCAACAGAACAGAACGATGTGAGAAAGGGACCCCCAGTGAGCGTGTGCTGGGGAGCCTGGTATGCTCAGTGGTGGTGGTTTGTTTACCCTCCTCTCCCTCTTCACCCAGAAAACGGAGGACGTCCCCACGAAAACGCCAGCCAAGTGCTGTCAAGGAGGTGGCAGCGGCAGCCTCTCTTCCCACGGCTCTTCCGGGGGATCTTTACCGCATGCCAAGGACCAGCTTCCAAAGTACCAGGTACAACCACCCTTGCATGCGGAATACCCCGTAGGCTGAAGCCATTTACTGCCATTTCTCCTCGGGGATAATGGCTGCTTGAGGGCCCTGTCCCTGGGATAGGAGACTAAGTATCCAGAACCCTTCTCAGTACTCTGTGATGGCCTCTATGGGAAAAGAATCTAAAAAAGAGGGGATATGTGTATAACGTGTAACTGGTTCACTTTGCCGCACAGCAGAAACTAACACAACATTGTACATCAACTCTACTCCCATAAAAATAGAACAAACAAATAAACCCCCCCCCCAAGAAAAACGTGCTCTTAGGTGTTTCAGGCCAGTGCTGTGCTCACACTTTGGCTTTATCTCTTGATAAAAACTATAATGGAGCAGCAGTGATCCAGTGTAACATACACCGAATGAAGAGAAATATTGCAAAGGAGGTAAACCCTCCTGTTTTGCTTCCTTGGTGGTCAGAACCAGATTGATGCACATGTGTTTTCCAGTTTTTTCTAAGAGCTCTGAGGATTCTGGGGATGAATATTGTCATCCTGAGAAAATAGCACTTGCCAGTAGAAAGGAAGAAAGCCTTGTATAGGAGCAGATGGAAAGGCAAGACCTAACTTGAGTGTGAAGTGTGAAGGGCTGGTATATTGAGAAATATTGGCCAGCTGGGCACAAGGAAAGAGGTTTCATAAATATTGAATAGCAGAAGGGTACTGCGTGATGGAGGATGTATGAGTGTTTATTTTTATTTTTGGAGCTGTGAGGAATTTTGTCTACCGTGTTGCTGACACAGCAAAGCCAGGGAGGTGTATACCAGCAGCCACAGGTGTATAGAACGTTGTTCGTTTCACGGTCGGGATCGCTGCTGTGCATCTGCCCTTATTCCACAGAGCTGCCGGCTCTCAAAGCAGTATGTGGTTACGACAGCATAGAGTGAAATTTTCAGCGAGTTGAGAATCGCAGTTGGCATGTGGACCTTGTACCCCAAGAAAAAGCAGTTTCAGAAATGGAGGTGATGGGTGGAAGTTATTCATAAAGAACGTGAAAGCCTGTTAGTTTCTGTCTGCAGGAAGCGAGAAGAGGTTGGTAGGAGGCTCGTTAAATCAGGCGGATAGATGTCTGTTCCTCTTTCCTCCTTTGCGAGCAGGTGTAAGTAGGTGTGTATATGTGTGTCCGTGTGTATGGATATATACGTGTATGCGTGTGGATTTGGAGTTGAAAGGCTGATTGCCATGGTTTTGCTTGGGTAGAAAGCGAGGCAGCAGAGAGTCTGGCTGATGGCCTGGGTCACAGGAGATGGAGGTATGGTTTCGGTCAGGCTGTGCGGGTGTCGTGCGCACTGGTTTGGTTGATGCTCACATCCATCCTCAGCGTGTGTCACCGCCACTTACAGTGGGAACTGAGCATCCTGTATCCAAACGCAGGCACCTGTGTGTCATCATAGGTTCACAGTATGCACAGTGTTACGTCATGTGAGTGAGGGCGTTTGGCTTCCAGCCGCCTGTGCTCCAGGGGAGTCCGGGCCCCGAGATGAAGGTTTGGGGGATCCTGTTGGGAATAACCGGAATCACAGCAGCGGTTGAGGATGCAGACAGTGATAGGAGGGCCCTCTGAGGAACAACCCTGTCCAAGGGATGACTTGGGAAGGTAGAGATTTAAAAGGGAGAGCAGGATGTGAGGGCGATCTGGCTGTGACGTCTGTCACCCCGTTGATCTCCAGGGTTGATTCGGCCGATCGAGCTGGCTAGGCGGCTGTCCCCTTCCTCCCTCACCGTTCCAGGTGCGTCCCTCCCGAAGCTGCGCGCTCAGTCGGAGAGGACGACCTTCCCCGATAGAGGAGGACCGTTCTTCGGTCAAGGGTATACGAGTAGCTGCGCTCCCCTGCTAGAACCTCCAGACAAGCTCTCAAGGTCCATTTGTAGGAGAACGTAGGGTAATCGAGCTTCCAAGACTCCAGACACATCCAAATGAGGCGCTGCACGTGACAGTCTGCCTTTCTAAAAAAAATTAAAAGTAATTTAAAAAATATAAAAAGGAGAGCAATTATGTGCATCAGATACCGTGAGACGTTTAATAAAGCAAACTGGGAAGCGCCCGTTGGCTGTGACAGGAGCCGTTTGAATAGCGGGGGATGGGGGAAGGTGCCGTCCACCCTCTGTGGTGACAAGGGGATGCCGAAGACTGGTCAGAAGCTAGGGGGTCAAAAAATGTTAAAATGTTTCAGTCAAACTTTGGGGTGACCAGACTGTCCGTTATCTTTTGGACCCACGAAACCCTGCCCACACTGATTGGCATTTTTGTTCCACACGTTGATTTTGGTTGGATAACCCTGAGCTATATTTCACTTCAGGATGTGTTCTTAGTGTCAAGAGGAATTACTCTGCCTCTTCCATCACTTAATCTTTCTATTTAGACTTTGTAAATGGAGACGATGAAAGTCGTGGTTTCTCATAACCAGATTAAAAATGAACTCTGGTGAAGCGCTTGCATCCTGTACCAGGATATAGTGTATCAAGAAGAAATCGTGAACATTAGTGATAATTTGGGGAAAAAAGTAGGCAGTCACCATTGTAGATTAAGATTGTAAAGTGATCAGTTGCTGCTTTGAGAAATGGTTCTAATTACCAACAAAATTGCACATTATTTTCTATTGTGTTGTACTCAACACGATTTTGGTTTCTTGCACGTCTGGTAGTACACGCGACCCGCCTCTGATGTCAACATGCTTGGGGAGATGATGTTCGGCTCGGTCGCCATGAGCTACAAAGGCTCCACCCTGAAGATTCACTACATACGGTGAGTTCGGGCCACTGCTTGTGAGACGTGGCTTGGGGATGATGACTCCATACAAACATGCGCAAAAGAGTTATGCGGTAGAATAATAATCTAAGCTTTGTCATCTCATATTTGCTGGCACTTGATATCTTTTATATATCTTTAGCAGTTAAAATAGTCTGACATTTTCTGCATCACTCTGACCTTGAATCAGCTTAGCAGGACAAAATCCTGAGCTTTAGCTAAGTACCGTAAGTGAAAAATGCATACCAAAGCATTTTGAATATCTGCTAGGTTAGTAATAGCAATACTTTTAATCAGTTATTCAAATATTTTAAGTTTAAAGTTTAAAGTCAAAATTTCACAGATTTTCCATTTTCAGATGAAAATTTGTCATGATTTTTTCCTTGTATTGAGATACATATTTTTTCTTATTTTTAAAAATTATTGAACGCATGCCGAGTTTTATTTTTGTTTCTAGGGAATGGTGTCTAGAATAAAAGTTTCTGCAAAAAGCAGAATGTGATGACATTAAAGAACACGTTCCTTATCTGCATGTCAGAATAGAATTTAACTCGCTGGAGGCACAAGCTCTACGATGTGTGAAAGGAAGCCTTTTCCCATTCCTGCACTTATAAACCTTCTGTCTGTTCATCTGTGCCACGTGGCAGGTGAAAAATGTAACCTGAGAAAAAAACAAACTTCTGCTTTGCAATATTTCTGCTAAGCGAAGTTTGTTCATCTGAAATATTTGCTCCCAAGGAAAATGGCCCTGGCAATGTCTCCATAGCTCTCTTTCAGGGTTTTAACATTCTTGGGATTTTAAAATGATAAAATTAGAAAAAAATCTAGACACCCCATTGATACAGTGATTTGAAACATGCACATCTCATTTTCTGTAAAATAAGATAGAGAAATGAATAAAAGCTTCAGGAAAAGTTTAAAAAAAAACCAAAAAACAAAAAACAAAAAACCCCCCCATGCATCTCTCCCTCTTCTGTCCGTTTGTTTTTTCTCCAGTTCTCCTCCACAGCTGATGGTTAGTAAAGTCTTCTCCGCCAGAATGGGCAGCTTCTGTGGGAGCACAAATAAGTAAGTGTGGGATTTTCCCCCTCCCCTCCCCATCCCCCCAATTTTCCAAGTGGCTGTTTCTGGATAGAGTCATTCTTTGAGGGCCATAAGGCTTTTTGAGCTGAGAAGCAGGATGAGTCCACATTAACAAAGGGGTTTTCAAGGTGGCCTTTGTCCAATACATAGTGAGTATGAAGAGGCCTTGGACCTTAGCAGGTGGCCTTAAAGACAAGTGATGGTCTACATACATACATTGGGGGTCTTCACCTGTTAACCCACTCTGTTCCTACTGCCAGTCACCGTGTTCTCATTCCCTGGGAGATGAAAAGTGAAGGGGAAAAGGTTATTATTTCATCTTATTAAAAAAAATCTCAGAAATTCCCTGGCGGTCCAGTGGTTGGGACTGCGAGCTTCCACTGCCGAGGCCCGGGTTTGACCCCTGGTCGGGGAACTAAGATCCCACACGTGGCACGGCCAAAACCAAAACAAAAGCAAAACAAAACTAAACAAAAAAATCTCGCCTGTCAGTCTGCTCGTTTATTTATTTCTGAAGGAATGAGGCACAGGGTGAGTTTCCCAAGCTGAGAGACACCTGAATGGCAGGAGGGATCGTCTGTCTGAGCCATCCGTGTAACCTCTGTGGTCGGTGGGGACTCAGGCTAGGCAGTATTTTGATTTTCACTCCTGAGTTTTTTCCCCCCTCTTAATTTTACACTTCTGTGTAGACTAAGAATACTTAAATGTCTAACTTAACTCTTACTCTGGCACAATTGTTTGTATATTTTGAATTTTTCAAGCAGAAATATTTCATGTACTTCTTTTTTGAATAAAACAACAGAACATTTATTACACTTGGGTAAGTTGGAAGAAATGTTTATTGTAAATTAAAGGGGTATTCTTACGGGTCAAATGAAGGCTGTTATTTTTTACAATCCTAGGAAATTAAAAGTATGTTCCTCTGCAAATTTGGGTACCTTTGAGTAAGTCTGCTTACTTTTCAACAGAATAATGAATTTACTTTTTTGAGCATTTAACACTGGATTGTCATGACGTAAGCCAGTATAGGAATTGGTATTTATTTTTTTGTGAGGTATTATTTTTCTGACCCTTGATAGCACCTGAACATTTATTATACTAACTCCCTCTAATAAAATATCAAGCTCAGATTTAAGTAAAAATTATTTTGGCTTCATTATGCTATATTACCCTCGAAATCTTTATTTCATTTGTTAACAAATACAATAAATTATTAAAAGCTGCTTCTCTCACGTGTGTTTATGAGTAATTCTAACTTTTAAGAAGTTGTGAAATCAAACTCCTATAAGAATCATAATTTCTGTTACATGCTCCGCCTGAAGAAGGTTGCTGAATTGCTCATGGATGTTAACTAAGTGTTAAAATGAATTTCATTTTGAGGGTTTATGTAAAATTACCCTTGAAATGAATAGCCATATCCTAGGTGTCAGTCACCAGGGGAAGATTTTAGAATTCGGTGTCCCTCATTACATTATATTGTGAAATTGTTTGGAATGTGTCATTTAGTTTTATAGGTTGAACTACCTCCCAAAGCCTCTCTTGTCTTTTCCCGCAACAAATTCCCCTAAAGTTTAAGTCTCTTCGGTAGATGTGAGACTTGATTAATTCATGAAGAAAAGTTATCTGTTAGCGAACAGCTTTGTTCGTCCCTTGATGTTTTTTCTCCTCTCTCTCCCTTCCTTCCCTCTCTGGACTTAGCTTGCAAGACAGCTTCGAATACATCAACCAAGATCCTAACCCGGGGAGACTGAACACAAATCAGAATAACCTGGGTCCCTGTCGTACTGGAAGTAACCTAGGTAAACTCTGCCGCGTAAGCGGGATCTTGCTTTCCGGGTCCCGCCGTCGTGGGTGTGCGTTTTGCTTTCTTTGAGTTTGTGGTGTTGTTTTGTTGTGGCATTATCTTTAATCTGCGTTTATTTCTGTGTGTGTACTTTGTCCGCCCCCGTGTGTGTCTCCGCCCCAGGTGTGCTGCAGGGATGCGGCAGCAAACTGCCACCGGGGGCGGCTGAAGGAGGACCGCACCGGCTCAGCCGCAGTGCCTCTTTCTTTGCAGGTTTGTGTGGAATGCTGAGTACGGTGCGACCCGCGCACGTTAGTAAATCCTGGGCAGATTCTTAGAAACAAATCTGTTGGGCGCCTCTCTAGAAATCCAAGGGGCTCGTGAGATGTTTAGTTCCAAATGCTGCCGAGCGCCTGGCGTTCTGAAACCTCCACCCCAGAACCCCTGTTGGAAACGTCTCTGCTAACACCCCCGCGGCGTAAGCCAATTTGGATCTGAAATGAGCCCTTCGTGTTTCTAAGAGGATAACATCTTCCGATTTTCCTCGGCCTCTTCCGCTGCCGTGAACTGTTTCTCTTTGCCGTGGCATCTTTGACCCATTTTTCACCTGCACCCTTACCTGCACTGTGTCTTCAAACGTCACTCTAACAAGAGCATGGAAGACCGGCCTCTCCCTCCCCCTCCCCCTCTCTCTGTCCGTAGCATTTAAGTAGTTCAAATGCACTTTCCAGCTTCTTTACAGGTGTAGCCACCTCCATCTCTGGGTAGGTACATCCTGAGACCAGCCTGGCCTTCTAGCCCAGGCTGTCGAATGTCTGCCGCAGGCTGGCCTGATTAACTAGTGTGGGAGCCTTCATTGCTAATATGAGGGGTTGTGTTTACCGCAGACGGTATTCTGCATTCTGTTTTTCACCGTAGCTGAAATATGCTAGGCGCCCTATTTAACTGACTGACACCCTCCTGCCTGCTTCCGGGTGAGGATACCATGTTTATATACTCTGCTTAAAATTGTGAAAATAAACACGCTTCACAAAATAGCCGGCAAGTATCATAATCAGGCAGAGCTGCGGGCTTCTCCTGCACCGTAAAGCTTACGGTAGCGACGTGTGAGCTACCGTGTAGCTCAACAAGTACACAGTTGAGACCAACGTGAAGCATTCCTAGAAGTCTGCAGTCCTTTAGAGTGTTTTCTTAGCAGCTCTACAGTAGCGTTGTGTACGGGTGTATATGGAAAAGAGGCGGAGGAAGAGATATTTGAAAATGAATATAAGTGTTTCTGTCTGCCAAGAGAGGGGTTATAAAACACAGAAGGGTTTTTTAAATTCCTGACATGGTTTTCAAGCCTTTCTCTTCTCGAGGTTGCCTGTAGTTACTGCTGAAACTGATTATAAAGCATTTTGAAAGTACTTAATATTTTGCAGTATTTCAGTACATTGAAACTACTGAAAATACTTAAATGCTATCTAACTACTACTAATGAGGAAAATGGCTGAACGTATCTGCTCGAGGATGTCTGCTCGTCGTGTGAAGTGTCCTCACAGCTGATGACTCGGCTTCTTTTAGAGGCGAGCGTCCCTTGGAGGAGCCTCTGTCGTGCTGCCGGGGGACAGGCGCGGGCAGGTGGTCGCTGGCCTCTGCCCGCCCCTTCCCCCGTCTTCTCTGAACCGCATTCTGCTTTCCCGTCCCTCCCTGTGTGTGCTCGTGCGGCCACTGCCAGCAGGCGTAAAGCGAGTGCAGGTGGTCTGAGCAGCCCGCCTCTGCGAGCCCAGTGACCAGGTCTCCTTGCTTCCTGCAGTGCACAGCACCCCGGTCGACATGCCGAGCAGAGGGCAGAGCGAAGACAGGGACAGTGGCATCGCCCGCTCAGGTACGTGCTTTCCTCTTGCCGCAGCGCCCGTGGAGGCGAGCCCTCCCTCTGAGATCTGGGTGTGACGTGCACAGGGACGGCTCCTGCGAGACGAACGTACGTCGAGCAGCGCCCCGCTAAAAAGAGGGGAGCCTCCTGGAGCCCGTGGTCCCGGGACCTGCTGAGTCCTGAGCATCCAGCCAGGGGAAGGATAGGGTCCAGGGGAATCCCTCTGGCTGCGACCATGGGGGCTGTCCGCTGACCTGCTCACTCTTTCTTCTGTCCTGGAGTCGTGATGCTCTAGATTTTGTCTTCTGTACCCCTTCTCTCCTCATGTCCAGTGGTGACTGACCAGGGCTCTGGGCCTCCTTGATCAGTAGAAATTGACTAGAGGCCAGACAAGAAATGGAGGCAAGGCTTTATTGGGGCCCCTGCTGCAGCATGAGGGAAGGAGAACAAAGGACAGGTTCCCTTGCTGGCTCGCTCCCTGAGGGGGGTGAGCTAGTTCCTTGTAAGGCGTGAGGGCAGGGGTGCGTCCAGGGGTCAGGCCAGAGGGGCGGCTTAGGTGTTCTGCCTGCCCCTCAGGTGGTGCTGAGTGCAGGTGAGCGTGCAGTGCCCTGCTTTTGCTCCAGGCTCTTCAGAAGTGGCGGTTGGGTTTTTTGGTCCCTTTGTATCTTTTGTCCATAAAGTGCCCCAACTGCAGCATGCCCCCAGTTGTTTTTAGTCCCTTATAGTTTCTTTGTATCTGTGGGTGGAGGAGACGTGTGTCCAGGTGCAAGCCCTGCAGCAGAGGGTCCCAGGTCCCAGCCTGTTCATTCCAACTCTAAATTGCTCCTAAGGCGAGTGTCCCTTGTTCTTTGAGAAGCGGGACAGTTGAGGGCCGCGTTTGCCTTGACGTGAAAGGTCAGTAGCAGCCGGGTCTGAACACTTTCTCGGGAGGAGGGAGCAGAGGTGAAGCTGAGGCCAATGTGAGCTTTGGCTTTGTGGGCAGCTCGGCCCCTGAACCCGCCGTCTCTCCTTCGAGGCTCCCGCCCTCCTGTTGGGAGTCCAGGCAGATGGGGGGCTGGCTGCACGGGGCCCCTGGGGGCCTTCCGCTCCCCTTCCGTCCTGGGAGCTGCTCTGAACCCCCCGGGTCAGCCCTGGGAGGCTCGCCCTCCACCAAAGGCCGCTCGTGCCCCTGCCGTGGCCGGTTGCTCACGTCGCCTGCACTGTGTGGACCAGGGCCCTCGGCCTGGAGCAGAGCGGCGACTCCGACTGTTGGACCTGAGTTCGCAGTGGAAGATGGAGAGGAATGACAGCCATGGTTTAGTCCTGTTTTCTGTAATTTGTAACTTCCTGTCTGAAGAGTTGAGAGCCGGGGAAAATATCTTCAATAGATTTAGTTTTCAGAACAGCTGTAGACTTGCAGAGCAATCGAGACGGTAGTGGGGAACTCCAGTGGAGCCCCCCTGTCGTTAACATCTTAGTCTGTAAGACGGGGCGGTCAGTTGTCATGTCTGTTTGACTCTGCTCGGCTCTGGCAGTTCCTCAGACTTGCTGTGTTTTGTGACGACCTTGACAGTCTCCAGAAGTAGCGGCCAGGTACTGTGTAGAATGCCAGCTGTTGGAATTTGTTTGATGCTTTGCACGTGAGTGGACCGGGTTTTGGAAGAGAGGTCACAGAGGTTCGGTGACACTTTCATTGCCCCCGACCAAGGGTATGTGCTGTCAGCGTAAGTTATGACAGCTGATGGTGGCCCTGGTCACCTGGCTGGCACAGTGTCTGTCTGGCCTCTCCCCGTCTCCTGCGGGCAGGGCCCTGCGTCAGCTACTTGGAGCTCTTCTGCGTGGCAGCCTGTCCTCCTTCCTCATCCGTCCAGTCAGTCAGTCATTCATATCAATATGGACTCAAAATGCTTACTTTACACTTCAGGTCACCCTAGTACTGCTTTATTTTGTCGCTCACGTGGCTCCAGCTTTGGCCATGGAAGCCATGGAGTGCTTTCCATTGGCTCCTGTGTTTCTTTAACCTGTGTGTGTGTGCGTGCGTGTGTGTGTGTGTGTAGCGCTTCCTCGCTTTCTGGCACTACAGGATGCTCCAGACGTGCCTCATATATGTCCTGCCCCATCCCTAGAATCAGTCGTGTCTCCATGTTGCCCTGTCCTTTCACTGGAGACGGAATTAGGTCCCAGGGTCTGGACCCCAGATATGCTTGTTGCACCTGGAGGGCTGTTCTCAACGGCCTTCTTGGCCAGCAAGCAGGAGTGTGGGTTTGTGCCAGCTGTGTGTCTCTGTGTCTCTGTGCGTACTGCTGTCGGCGACGCCTGCACCTGCATTCAGCGACACATGAGTGCTGCTGATTTCTCCGTGTTGCCCGCCATCTGTGAGCCCGTGGGCCATCCCACCCTCCCCGCCCGGTTTATCTGCAAACTGCCCCCGATGGCGAGACACCCGGCTCCCGGCCTGCCGTGCATTTAGTTAATGGATTCATTGCAGGGCACACACAGCAGTGTCGGTGCTTACCCCAGTGCTCCTGTGGGAAACGCCTTTTTTAAACGAGAGAGCAGTGCTTGTGTGCAGTTCCTCTGACCTTTTGTCCCCCAGACGTCACTCGTTGCCAAGGTTACCTAGGCGGGCACCTTTGGAGATGGGGAATGTTTGCAGCTGTCAGTACCAGGCCAGCAGAAGCTCTGAAGTCACAGCTGACACCAGTTCATCTTCGTGATGAACTGGCTGCATGGCGGCTGCCCCAAAACTCTGAGCACACAAGTCACATCTGAAGAGTGACCTCAGAGTCTTTTTCTTCCCCAGTAGTTCAGTAAAGAAGTAACTTTAGAAAAGCTTCTTTGTTTGTTTTTTGCTTTTTAAATCATCCTCTACAGAGAGGAACTCTATCCGGATGAGGAGCCTGAGAGCACACAGTACGGTTCCCCGGCAGAAAGACAAGACACCGAGGGTCTCTGTCGCCCTCCGCCAGCCCCTTCCCCGCACCTGTCTTCCGCCCGCTCAGGGAGGAATGTTGTGGGTGCTGACCGCGTGCCCCTCGTGCTCCGGGGCTGCAAAGCGCTGTCTGGGTTTGCACTCCCGAGGGCCCCCTGTCGTAGGAGAGCTCAGTTACCATGGTGGCTTCCACAGTTGGGCCAGTTTGCTGCAGTCGAGGTGAAGGCAAGGAGTTGGCAGGGTAGCCCTGAGTCAGGCCGGGAAGCCACATTTATTATATTTATTGAATAACAATCTTGTACCCGCTAGGCTGGCAGGCTCTGCCAGAGCTGGGGCGATGTAGAAGATGAGTGACCCATAGCACCTGCCCTCAGGAAGCTGCATGTAAACCCAGAGTTAAAACAGCGGGTGAGGGACACTGCCTCACCCGCCCTGTGGGAGCCGGGGGCCTGGGCCTGGGGGTGGCGCCCAGGACAGGGGTGTTCGAGGGACGACAGCCGGGAGGGAGGAAAGAACTGCATCAGCGTTGAGCAGAAGCGGATTTCGGAAGCTCGTTTGCGCAGGGGTATAGGTCCTGGGGCTGCCCAGCTAAAATGTGCCCGCAGTGTCGGGGACTGGTTGGGGGGGTGAGCCTCATCACAAAAGGCACCAGCGCCCTGTGAGGACTTGGACTTAGTCTTGTTCTGGGACAGCTAAAGGGGGAACCTGATTGGCTCCATATTTTAGGTCTATTTGGTGCCTCACCAACTGCTCCAGAGAAAACTGCCCTCGTGTATTCATTGCTAAAGTAGATCAGTTGGGCAGAGGGTACAGGACTGAGGGAGGTGGGCAGAAGATAGATTTTTTTCCCATTAACTTTTTCTCCCCCAAACTCACCGCTGTGTGTGTGTGTGTGTGTGCGTGCGTGCGCACACGTGTGTTTGTAAAAGGATTATCTGATTTATCATAAAATTTTTTAAAACAGTTCATTGGGTTTTCTCCCCCTCCTTCCCTTTTTAGAATAGTACCTGAGAAGAATATCCAACGTTGTTTCTGGGTTATTCAGTAGCTTACTATAATAACAGAGAGGAAATCAAATCTTAATTCTGATCTATGCCTTCATGCATTTTACCCTTCATGATACGTGCCCCAGTGCCTCTTTACATAGCTTGTCACACACACAGAAGAAGGAATAGAGCAATAACAAGAATATCCAGTTTACTGCTTTAATGGGTTAGACTATCTATCCACCTATTTTTTTTAAAGACACGTCCTCAGTAAAGGAACAAACTCAATTCCAAGCTCACAGTGTTTTTTACATTAGAGTATTAGCAGTTTACTCGACGGTCTTTGCCTCATTTCCTGATTTTTTGTATGAAGGAAAATGATTTTTTGTATGAGGGAGACGTCTATAAAATCTGATGTTCGTCTTCATAGACTTTACTTATAGCAAGTTTGACAACCATTTTTCTAGTGTCTTTGTGGAGGGTGAAAAGTAGGAGTAGAAAACACGATGAGCTGTTTTCACCAGCAGAACATTGGAGGTGACCTAGATGTTCATCCAGGGCCTGCTTAAGTCACGTTCGTCCCACAGAGCAGCCCCACGCGGTGGTTGGAAGGTCACGGCAGCCTAGCAGGCCTCGAAATAGAAGTTCTCTTAGATATATTTCTAAGTGAAAAAAGTTGATCAGCAGTGAGTTGCAGTAAATGGTCATTTATGTTTCAAGATAAAAAAAGGGCATATACAAGATCTCTCTCCACATATAAAGATAGAAAAGCGTGTTCATCGAACGTGTCTGGAAGGGGTCCCCCCAGGACGGGTGGAGGGAGTGCATTCTCATTCTTTTCTGGAGACTGTGAATGTGTCCCCTGTGCATGTATGAATCAGAAAGATAAATTCATTCTCAAGAGGTTACTTGAGTGGCTGCTCTTAGGAATGTTCAGGTAAGGTCTCGGGAGAGAGAAGGGATGGGTTTCAGCCGTGCTGGAAGGTGGTCCTGGTGGGGCTCGGGGACTAATGGGACACAGGGCATGGCGGGGGGGACAAAGGGTGACTCTCCAGTTTCTAACAGGACGACGAGTGGGGCATGCGGGCATGCCCCATGCCGGGGGAGCAGGAGGCGCCTGGGGAGACTGGTGTTGAGCCAGTATCTCAGTCACAAGTGCCCGCAAGTGCTCCAGCCATGAGCAGTCAGCTGTAGTTTAGAAAGAGGACACGGGTGGCGCAGAAGCTGCAATCTGGTGGTCGTGGCGAGGGGGAGAGGAAGGTCCAGGCAGCTGGGGTTGGGACCCGCCTCCCAGCCTGGTCAGCCATCACCTCCATCCAGCTGCTGACTCCCTTCCCCAGCAGCACACTCAAATCACGGACAGGAAGGTAGTGTCTTCATTCTCTGCACCCTGGAAAGTAGTAAAACCATCAGTGTGAGGAGAACGTCTAGCTCGTATGTTCAGACACGTTTATTAAATGCTTTACGGTCAGCCTTCAGGACAAGAGCACACGTCGTCACAGTGTTCAGACAGGACCCGAGTTTTGGCCACTGTGCTGTTTGGGTGTGAAGACAGATGGCACACAGGTGCACGCACATGCACACACACGGGGAGCGGGGGCAAAGGGAGATTCACGACCCACAGAGTGAGGCCACCTGTGAGAGACGGGACAGAGAGGGCCCTGGGATGTGATGCTCAGGGAGGGCCAGCGTGGGGGTCTCCGTCCTCCTGGTTCTGGAGAGGGGTGCCATCACCTTCATCACCACCACCATGACCACCTCCAACACCACCATCACCACCATCATCACCTTCACTGTCACCACCATCACCAACATCACCACCATCCCCACCTTCACCATCACCATCACCATCACCTCCACCACCACCACCACCACCATCACCTTCATCACCAGCATCACCACCATCATCACCATCACCATCACCGTCATCACCACCATCCCCACCTTCACCATCACCTCCACCACCATCACCTTCATCACCACCATCACCATCATCACCATCACCAACATCATCACCACCATCCCCACCTTCACCATCCCCATCACATCCACCACCACCACCATCATCACCACCACTATCACCTTCATCACCACCATCATCACCACCACCATCACCAACATCACCACCAGCATCACCTTCATCACCTCCACCACCAGCACCATCATCACCACCACCATCACCTTCACCATCACCACCATCATCACCACCACCATCACCTCCACCACCACCATCATCACCACCATCACCTCCATCACCACCACCATCACCTTCATCACCAACACCATCACCTTCACCATCACCACCAAACAGAAGAAAGATTTTCTTTTAATGGGGGGCAGGAGGGGAGAGAAAATCTAAATGCTCTGCATACAGCTTTGACCATTGGAAACTTTTTAATAAATTCAGGCTTTGAACTCTCTCTAGAAATTTGTGTTCTAATGCGTTGTTTCTGCCATGCTTGCCGATCGAGACAGGCATCACTGTCCTTCGCGTAATCATGTGCTCGTTCTTCATATGGCAACGTTTCTGCAGGAGGCCTCAGAGAGGCTGAGGGCAGCCGAGTCATCCAAGCAGAACGCACGTCTAGGAGCAGATGTGCCTCCTGCAGAGCCGAGGGAGTCGTGAGGGGCGGGAGCGGGAAGTGCCGTGTATCTGGAGATGGCGGCGGGAGAGGGTGCTTTGCGGGGCAAGTACCCTTCTGCCTGGGTTTCACCTCAAAACACAGGGGGACCAAGCAGTCAAGGGGGGACACGTGCGCAAGTCGGCTCCATGTGCGGCACCGGCTCTCGGGCAGCAGTAGCAGTACTCCCGTGGACTCTTCGTTGTATCCGAAATCTGCAGGCTGTCCTCTGACTGGATGAGTAATGTTTGTTTACGTTTGGAACGTGGGGCTGGTGCCTGGTCACTGATGCCCTTGCCGTGTCGGCGACCCCTGTTCGTTTTAAAGGGTGTTTTCTTGGTTGTACCACAGCCTGAGAGCGGCTCCCCCTGCTGGCTGTGGCCGGTGGAACCTGAACAGTTAGGTCCCGGGGCTTGTATGGATATTTTTCACGTAGGTGCACGTGGGCTCCTGGAGCCCAGCTCTCGACTTCCCAATCTTCTTCCCGCAGCCTCCCTGAGCAGCCTTCTGATCACACCCTTCCCGTCGCCAAGCTCCTCCACGTCCTCCTCCAGCAGTTACCAGCGCCGCTGGCTTCGGAGCCAGACCACGAGCTTGGAAAACGGCATCATTCCCAGGAGGTGAGCTGGGTTCCCCTGGCTGTGCAGGGCACTGGGGCAGGCGGCCTGGCGATGCTGGCAGACACTGCACTCACTTGCTGTCAGCACAAACGGGCCGGAGTTTTCCGCTCGGCTTCAGCTCAGCCTGGAAGTTCACAGGTGAGAGGTTCTGGGAAAGACACTGGGACTACCTGGGTAGTTTTGGCATTGATTTAAAGTGAGTGTGTGCTCTCTTTGCACTGGGTCCCTTTCAGGTGTAGCCTCTGTAAGTTAGAAGGCTGGAATAAATCTTTCCTTGGCTTACGGTGACACCAGTGTGGTCTTTGAAAATATATGAGCTCAAGGATGGTTAATTTTTGGTGAAACAAATTCTTAAACAGTCAACAGTCTGATTATGAATAGAGACAGCATCGAGATATTCTCTGCCTTCGTTTCAGTTGGTTTTCAGATCTAAAGTTTAGTTATGTTGCAAAACGCAAGTTTTTAGCTTATGATGATGTTACATCAGTACCTTCCCACCTCTTCTTCCTACAACCCAAAAACTTAAAAGGGAATTAAGATAGGTTGTACCTATTAAAAACTCACATTACAGTTGGTTACCTTAGTAAGTGAGTAGAGGTCGGCACGTGTCAGCTCTGTGAAGGGGTAAAGAGTTGGCTGCCGGCCTGCACTTCAGGAGCTCACAGAGACGATGCTCACGTAAACAGTGGTGTGAAGGAGCTAGGTGCTAAATGCTCAGAGAGGCATGGGGGTGTGCGGCTCGGGGGAGGGACGCAGCCTCGCGGGAGGTCTTGGGGTTTGGGCAGCCTTCGTGAAGGGGGGGACCTGAAAGCACAGGCTGAGAAACGGGGGAGCCAAGGCGTGTGCAGGGCATCAGGCTACAGGCCCCCTTCTCCCAAAATTAACATCACGTGTTAGTTTTGTTTGTTTGTGTTTAAAGAAACATTATGTTCCAGGGCTTCAGGCATTTTCAGAATAATCTATAAAATGAATGTAAGGCTTTTCCATTAAAAATATTTTACGTACAAAATATAATAGAAATAATAGTGATATGTGACTATTATCACAAAGTTATAAATTACTAAAATGTTTTGGTGTAAAAATTTTATATAATCAATAGTAATACTTCACGCACTATCTTCCTTCATCATAAGGTTTTCCTGGCTCACTTTTCTGCACATTCATTTGTTTAGGTCATCAAAATGTGTACGTCAATTGACATAACTGAAAGCAGCATTAGTCACTCCTGGCAAATGCAAGCTGACAAATAATGTTTGATAACTTTTTTATTTGGGGAAAGCTCTTTGTGCACATTGCAGCTGTTACTGGAGCTTTATAGGTTATAACAACATTGAGATAAATTTGTAATAAACCTTAAAAATATAAATTTTGGGTTGTTTGGCCTGAGGTGATCCAGCACTGGAGGCTACAGGCTCTTTCTTGGGGCCAGTGGCGGACTCTGGGAGGGCTCACACCAAGGAGTACTTCCCAGAACTTTTGCTGCCAGGGTCCTTGTCTCCACAGTGAGCCACAGCCACCCCCCACCTCTGCAGGAGACCCCTCAACACTAGCCAGCCGTGCGGCTGACAGGGTCTCAGTGCTCTGGCCGGGTGTCAGGCCTGAGCCTCTGATGTGGGAGAGCTGAGTTCAGGACACTGGACCACCGGAGACCTCCCAGCTCCACATAATATCAATGGGTGAGAGCTCCCCCAGAGATCTCCATCTCAACGCTCAGACACAGCTCCACCCAACAGCAAGCAAGCTACAGTGCTAGACACCCTATGCCAAACAACTAGCAAGACAGGAACACAACCCCATCCATTAGCACAGAGGCTGCCTAAAATCATACTAAGTTCACAGACACCCCAAAACACACCACCGCATGTGGACCTGCCCACCAGAAACACAAGACCCAGCCTCATCCACCAGAACACAGGCACCAGTCCCCTCCACCAGGAAGCCTACACAACCCACTGAACCAAACTTACCCACTGGGGACAGACACCAAAAACTACAGAAACTACGAACCTGCAGCCTGCGTAAAGGAGACCCCAAACATAGTAAGTGAAGCAAAATGAGAAGACAGAGAAACACACAGCAGATGAAGGAGCAAGGCAAAAACCCACCAGACCTAACGAATGAAGAGGAAATAGGCAGTCTACGTGAAAAAGAATTCAGAGTAATGATAGTAAAGATGATCCAAAATCTTCGAAATAGAATGGAGAAAATGCAAGAAACGTTTAAGGACCTAGAAGAACTAAAGAGCAAACAAACACTGATGAACAACACAATAAATGAAATTAAAAATTCTCTAGAAGGAATCAATAGCAGAATAACTGAGGCAGAAGAACGGATAAGGGACCTGGAAGATAAAATAGTGGAAATAACTACTGCAGAGCAGAAAAAAGAATGAGAAGAATTGAGGACAGTCTCAAGAGACCTCTGCAACAACATTATAAACGCCCCAACATTCGAATTATAGGGATCCCAGAAGAAGAAGAGAAAAAGAAAGGGACTGAGAAAATATTTGAAGAGACTATAGTTGAAAACTTCCCTAATATGGGAAAGGAAATAGTCAATCAAGTCCAGGAAGCCCAGAGAGTCCCATACAGGATAAATCCAAGGAGAAACATGCCAAGACACATATTAAACTTTCAAAAATAAAGTACAAAGAAAAAAATATTGAAAACAGGGAAAAACAACAAATAATACTCAAGGGAATCCCCATAAGGTTAACGGCTGATCTTTCAGCAGAAACTCTGCAAGCCAGAAGGGAGTGGCAGCACATACTTAAAGTGATGAAAGGGAAAAACCTACAACCAAGATTGCTCTACCCAGCAAGGGTCTCATTCAGATTTGACGGAGAAAATAAAACCTTTACAGACAAGCAAAAGCTAAGAGAATTCAGCACCACCAAACCAGCTTTACAACAACTGCTAAAGGAACTTCTCTAGGCAGGAAACACAAGACAAGGAAAAGACCTACAATAACAAACCCAAAACAATTAAGAAAATGGTAATAGGAACATACATATCAATAACTACCTTAAATGTAAATGGATTAAATGCTCCAACCAAAACACTGTCTGAATAGATACAAAAACAAGACCTGTATACATACTGTCTACGTGAGACCCACTTCAGACTGAGGGATACATGCAGACTGAAAGTGAGGGGATGGAAAAAGATACTCCATGCAAATGGAAATCAGAAGAAAGCTGGAGTAGCAATTATCATATCAGACAAAATAGGCTTTAAAATAAAGACTACTAGAAGCAACAAAGAGGGACACTACAAAATGATCAAGGGATCAATCCAAGAAGAAGATATAGCAATTGTAAATATTTATGCGCCCAACATAGGAGCACCTCAGTACATAAGGCAAAGGCTAACAGCCATAAAAGGGGAAATCGACAATAACACAATCATAGTAGGGGAATTTATCACCCCAATTTCACCAATGGACAGATCATCCAAAATGAAAATGAGTAAGGAAACACAAGCTTTAAATGATACATTAAACAAGATGGGGACTTAATTGATATTTATAGGACATTCCATCCAAAAACAACAGAATACACTTTCTTCTCAAGTGCTTGTGGAACATTCTCCAGGATAGATCATATCCTGGGTCACAAATCAAGCCTTCATAAATTTAAGAAAATCGAAATCGTATCAAGCATCTTTTCCAACCACAACACTATGAGATTAGAAATCAATTACAGGGAAAAAACGTAAAAAACACAAACACATGGAGGCTAAACAATATGTTACTAAATAACCAAGCGATCACTGAAGAAATCAAAGAGGAAATCAAAAAATACCTAGAGACAAATGACAATGAAAACACGACAATCCAAAACCTATGGGATGCAGCAAAAGCAGTTCTAAGAAGGAAGTTTATAGCAATACAATCCTACCTCAAGAAACAAGAAAAATCTCAGATAAACAATCTAACATTACACCTAAAGCAATTAGAGAAAGAAGAACAAAAACCCCAAAGTTACCAGAAGGAAAGACGTCATAAAGATCAGATCAGAAATAAATGAAAAAGAAATGAAGGAAGCGATAGCAAAGATCAATAAAACTAAAAGCTGGTTCTTTGAGAAGATAAACAAAATTGATAAACCATTAGCCAGACTCATCAAGAACAAAGGAAAAAGACTCAAATCAACAGAACTAGAAATGAAATTAGAAATGAAAAAGGAGAAGTAACAACTGACACTGCAGAAATACGGAGGATCATGAGAGATTAATTACTACAAGCAACTATATGCCAATAAAATGGACAACCTGGAAGAAATGGACAAATTCTTAGAAAAGTACAACTTTCCAGGACTGAACCAGGAAGAAATAAAAAATATAAACAGACCAATCACAAGCACTGAAATTGAAACTGTGATTTAAAATCTTCCAATGGACAAAAGCCCAGGACCAGATGGCTTCACAGGTTAATTCTATCAAACATTTACAGAAGAGCTAACACCTATCCTTCTCAAACTCTTCCAAAATATAGCAGAGGGAGGAACACTCTCAAACTCATTCTATGAGGCCACCATCACTCTGATATGAAAACCAGACAAAGATGCTACTAAAAAAGAAAATTGCACACCAATATCACTGATGAACATAGATGCAAAAATCCTCCACAAAATACTAGCAAACAGAAGCCAACAGCACATTAAAAGGATCATACACCATGGTCAAGTGGTGTTTATCCCAGGAATGCAAGGATTCTTCAATATATGCAAGTCAGTCAATGTGATAAACCATATTAACAGATGGAAGGAGAAAAACCATATGATCATCTCAATAGATGCAGAAAAAGCTTTCGACAAAATTCAACACCCATTTATGATAAAACTCTCCAGAAAGTGGGCATAGAGGGAACTTACCTCAACATAATAAAGGCCATATATGACAAACCCACAGCCAACATCGTCCTCAATGGTGAAAAACTGAAACCATTTCCACTAAGATCAGGAACAAGGCAAGGTTGTCCACTCTCACCACTCTTATTCAACATAGTTTTGGAAGTTTTAGCCACAGCAATCAGAGAAGAAAAAGAAATAAAAGGAATCCAAATCAGAACAGAAGAAGTAAAACTGTCACTGTTTGCAGATGACATGATACTATACATAGAGAATCCTAAAGATGCTACCAGAAAACTACTAGAGCTAATCAATGAATTTGGTAAAGTTGCAGGATACAAAATTAATGCACAAAAATCTCTTGCATTCCTATATACTAATGATGAAAAATCTGAAAGAGAAATTAAGGAAACACTCCCATTTACCACAGCAACAAAGATAATAAAATACCTAGGAATAAACCTACCTAAGGAGACAAAAGACCTGTATGCAGAAAACTATAAGACACTGATGAAAGAAATTAAAGATGATACAAACAGATGGAGAGATATACGATGCTCTTGGATTGGGAAAATCAACATTGTGAAAATGACTCTACTACCCAAAGCAATCTACAGATTCAATGCAATCCCTGTCAAACTACCACTGGCATTTTTCACAGAACTAGAGCAAAAAATTTCACACTATGTGTGGAAAGACAAAAGACCCCGAAGAGCCAAAGCAATCTTGAGGAAGAAAAACGGAGCTGGAGGAATCAGACTCCCTGACTTCAGACAATACTACAAAGCTACAGTAATCAAGACAGTATGATACTGGCACAAAAACAGAAAGATAGATCAATGGCACAGGATAGAAAGTCCAGAGATAAACCCATGCACATATGGTCACCTTATCTTTGATAAAGGAGGCAAGAGTATACAATGGAGAAAAGACAGGCTCTTCAATAAGTGGTGCTGGCAAAAATGGACAGCTACATGTAAAATAATGAAATTAGAACACTCCCTAACACCGTACACAAAAACTCAATATGAATTAAAGACCTAAATGTAAGGCCAGACACTATAAAACTCTTAGAGAAAAACATAAGCAGAACGCTATATGACATAAATCACAGCAAGATCCTTTTTGACCCACCTCCTAGAGAAATGGAAATAAAAACAAAAATAAACAAATGGGACCTAATGAAACTTCAAAGCTTTTGCACAGCAAAGGAAACCATAAACAAGACCAAAAGACAACCCTCAGAATGGGAGAAAATATTTGCAAATGAAGCAACTGACAAAGGATTAATCTCCAAAATATACAAGCAGCTCATGCAGCTCAATATCAAAAAAACAAACAATCCAATCCAACAATGGGCAGAAGACCTAAACAGACATTTCTCCCAAGAAGATATACGGATTGCCACCAAACACTTGAAAGGATGCTCAACATCACTAATCATTAGAGAGATGTGAATCAAAACTACAATGAGGTATCACCTCACACAGGTCAGAATGGCCATCATCAAAAAGTCTACAAACAATAAATGCTGGAGTGGGTGTGGAGAAAAGTGAACACTCTTGCACTGCTGGTGGGAATGTAAATTGGTACAGCCACCATGGAGAACAGTAGGGAGGTTCCTTAAAAAACTACAAATAGAACTACCATATGACCCAGCAATCCCACTACTGGGCATATACCCGGAGAAAACTATAATTCAAAAAGAGTCATGTACCACAGTGTTCACTGCAGCTCTGTTTACAATAGCCAGGACATGGAAGCATCCTAAGTGTCCATCGACAGATGAATGGATAAAGAAGATGTGGCACATATATACAATGGAATATTACTCAGCCATAAAAAGAAACGAAATTGAGTTATTTGTCGCGAGGTGGATGGACCTAAGTCTGTCATACAGAGTGAAGTAAGTCAGAAAGAGAAAAACAAATACCGTATGCTAACACATATATGTGGAATCTTAAAAAAAAAAAAAAGTTATGAAGAACCTGGGGGCAGGCCAGGAATAAAGACGCAGACATAGACAGTGGACCTGGGGACACTGTGAGGGAAAAGAGCAATCTGGGACGAAGTGAGAGAGTGGCATGGACATATATACACTACCAGATGTAAAATAGATAGCTAGTGGGAAACAGCCACATAGCACAGGGAGATCAGCTCGGTGCGTTGTGATCACCTAGAGGGGTGGGATAGGGAGGGTGGGATAGGGAGGGTGGGAGGGAGACGCAAGAGGGAGGGGATATGGGGATATATGTATACATACAGCTGATTCACTTTGTTATACAGCAGCATTGTAAAGCAGTTAGACTGCAATAAAGATGTTAAAAAAAAAGAAAGAAAAACACATAAATTTCAGTACATCTGGATCAGACGATTCTTATGGAACAGTTTTGCTAAAGACTCAGTTCTTCACACACATCCATTTTGTGTAAGTCTGAATTGAATTTTAAATGTATCTTTGTACACGGTTATTTTAAGTTTCCCCTGCCATTTCCTGTGACTTATAGAGGTCTTACAAGAAACTGCAAGTGTCTTCGTGGGCTGCATATAATTCAGAATGCCTGTTTACGCATTGTGTCACTACGTCGTCAATTATACGGAAATTTAATTTTAAAATGAGCTTCATTCCTAATAATTTCTTCTTCTGAAGCTTCATATGACAGTTGTGGGTATTTTCTATCCAATGCAGCAATCTCTACATTCAATTTCTGTTTCTGTGCCTGTGGGTATTTGCTTTGCAATGTTGCTGCAGTTTTCAAAACGAGATGTTAACAAACTCTCTAAAGAATTCTAATAACTCCCTGATGTACTTTATTGCATTGTGCACTGTAGGCTCTTACTTTGTGATAGTTTACTGCCCTGGGGCTCAGGATGAAGAGCTAAGTGTTGTGCAGACTCCACAGGGCTGGTTCTGATGACGGACAGACAGGCTGCCTCCCCCTTGGTCCGGGCCTTGCGCCAGCCCTTCCCCCCCTCCCATGGCCGTGCCCTCTGCCGCTGCCGCCCATCTGGGCCCAGGTCCCAGCCTCGGGGCCTTGTGGCACCGCCTTGGTTCTGGGCTCCTGGGTGTGTGCCAGACCCCAGGCCAGCCACCCAGCTTCCAAACCCCCCCACCCGCCGTGCGCTCGGCTGCCTGGCGTCTGCCCTGCCCACGCCCATGCGTCATCACCCCATCAGACTTCACTTACAGAGCGCAAGTTAAAGGTGACACGGTTAAGAATCAAGGTAGCACCCGGAGAATGTCACCGCGAGCCTGGGCCCTCCTGAGAACAGCCCCTCAAGGCGGGGGGCGCAGGCTGTGAGCCGTTGGTCCTAGACTCGCCCTTGCCTGACGCCCAGGATGGAAGAGGCGCGGGCGCTCAGCTTCGGTCACTGTGCCCGCGAAGACCCTTTGATTACCGGGGTGGCCGCCCGTCTCTCCCATGTGGCAGGTGTGTGGGAGGGGATTAGTTTCTGACGCGGGGCCGGAGAACACTGGGTACCAGGGATGCGATTGCCTCCGGCTTTGAGAGGAAGTCACAGCACTCAGAGACCTGGTTCCTGAGGGAGTGCAGGGTGACCAGGGAGTATCTTCACAGTTTTACGGTTGGTTGCTCGCTTACCCCCGTGCCACGTGGGGAGCTTCGGCGACCAGCGGGTGGGGAGCGTCGTCCGGGGGCAGTTTACCCGCTGGCGCAGAGGTGCTGTCCATGGAGGAGAGAAGCTGCGGATTCCCCCCTTAGTGCAGATGGTGAAACCCTAAAGAAGCAGGTATGACATCCCAGAAGGGCTTTGGCCCGGAATTGTAAAATGAATAACCAGAAAGAGTCTCTGATGAGATGTTCCTTGACCTGCAGAAATGGCGATTTCATATGTTCCAACATAACCCATAGATTCCGCCTACATTCAGAGCTGACGTAACCAGTCAGACTGGGCAGTCCTGAAGCCAATTACAGGTCACTGAGATGTATTTAAACAGTCACAGTATTTGCTTTATTTAGGATCTTGAAGTATTTACAGTGTATGTAAATGCTCATTCATGTGTCAACAAAATTCTATTTAAAAAATCCAGTGTGTAGCATGGTCTTCCCTTGACTTGAAGGCCTGTCAGCTGGTGTGATTGCTCCCAGCCCATCCCCCCAGTGGATGGATCAGACGTGGCGCCAGAGCCCCTGGTCATTCCCAGTGTCCGAGCAACGAGCCAGGGCTAGCAGACAGACTCCCTGGGCTGTGACTCTGGCGCGGTCACTGAAAAGCTTTCTGTTCTGAAGCAAGTTGGTCAGTCACTCTGCCCCAGTTTTCACCTTTGCAGAATGGTCTGTGTATCTTACCTGTTGCCTTGAGGGTAAAGCTAGGCTGAAGTATTTGTGTGCATACTTAAATTTTTTAAGACATTCTGAAACATGCTTTCATTGTAGATTGATCTTAAAAGTATATTTACAAACACCGCATGACCTGATTTATTCCAGTTTGTATGGTTGATCCAAGATGACAGATTGAATGAAGCTCAGTTGCTTTAGAATTCAGCAGAGAGACATAGGGAAGCGAGTAAGAGCCACGCATGCTATTAAAGCTGTGGGTGGGGCTTCCCTGGTGGCGCAGTGGTTGAGAGTCCGCCTGCCGATGCAGGGGACACGGGTTCGTGCCCCGCTCCGGGAAGATCCCACATGCCGCGGAGTGGCTGGACCCGTGAGCCATGGCCGCTGAGCCTGCGCGTCCAGAGCCTGTGCTCCGCAACGGGAGAGGCCACAACAGTGAGAGGCCCACGTACCGCAAAAAAAAAAAAAAAAAGCTGCGGGTGTTTTTCAGAAATTCAGCAGACGGCCCCGTCTTCTGTGCTAGGTGCAGTTGGTGACTGTTTCTAGGGTGGAGCTGAAGCTGACACACATCTGCAGAGGGCTCAGTGGTCACTGCAATCTGATTATTAAGGACCACATTGGCCAAAGATGAGTGGACTGATGTAGTCATTTTACTTTTGCAAAAGGGGGGAAATAGGAGATAACGAAGAAGAAAGTGTTGTAAGAAAGAATTGGTGTAACATAAGCTCAGAATTTCCTCTACAGAATAGGAGTAAACTGGTGCAGAAAAACAAAGTTACAGGGCGAGTACTCTGGAAAAGAAGAGGGAGCATTGTTTGAAATTAAGTAACATGGTAAGAGCGTCTCGAGAATTTCTTTCTGATGAGCAGATGATTAGGATCTAGGGATTTCTTGGAGAAAGCCTGGTTTATTTTAGTGGGCAGCATTTACAAGAGCATCTGGAAACCATGTCCTTCCTCCGCCATGTCTGTCGGTGAGGACTTTTACTGATTTACCAGCCACACCCAAGTCTCCCGGATCTTGCTTCAAGTCGAGCAAAACAATGACATATCCCTCTGAGGTTAGAGCAAGATGTCTTCTCCTTTCCTTTAAAAATAAGATAGCTTTCCTGACCATCAAACTTCTGATGTGTGTATGTTTTTAAGATGTGGGTATGTTGGAAATCACGGGAACATTACAGGCTGTGAGCAGAGCGCTACAGAACAAGTTAAAGAAGGAGGCTGGCTGCCTCAAGCCCCGTGAGCAGACGTGACCGTTCGGGTGTAGTTTGTAGTAAAGGGGGTGCTGTCCCAAGCTTGGTGACAGATAAGGCTGAATGGTGAAGCCCGTGAGAAAGAGAAGGCTCCCTGCACGCCTACCATGTGCCAGGCTAGGCGCTTTCATTTGCAGTGTGATGTCCTTTGCTTTGTTGTCTTTGTAGAAAAAAACAAACTAATTCAAAAACTTTTTTTCACTCTTGCCGTTAGCAGCTATGTGGTCACATGCTGGTTTTTCAGACTAGTTAAAGTAGAGATATGGATTGGCCGTATTTGTGAGGCTTACCCCTTACGACAAATTGAATACATATTCAGAGTCTATTGGCTTCTCTTATCCTAGAAGCAGAGTCTCTGCAAAGAATCTTAAGTTGGCCGAGGATCTGACTGTAGCAAAAGAGATGTGGGTCTTTCTGCTCGGGGGATTTCCCAGAGAGTATCCCCAGTCGCATGGCTTAATCTCAGCATTTATAGGAGTAACTTCATCTAACGGTTTTAATAACCTTGGGAAAGTAAGCCTCAGCTACTAGTAAAGGTCCAAACGTGATGCCCGGGTCACACAGAATACCACAGAGGACCATCTCTCCTCAGATGTTCTTATCCATCGGTATCTAGCAGCCAAAGCAAAGGGCCTGTGTTTTGAGCCAATGGATGCTTCACACCCATTCCTAAATGCGGCCAGTCTGATGTAACACAGTCCAAGGGAAAAGGACTAAGAGTCTAACAAGAGGACGTTTGAAATTACTTTCAGTTCTCACTTAAGTTTCCTTTTGTGTTAGGCTAACACTGAGTGTCAAGCGGAGGTTTTCATTTTCACGACGGAGTCTGATGCAGGAGGATGACCTGGCGGTAGACACACTCTGAGTTAGGACCGCATGCCCGGATCGGCCGCCAGGGTGTCGCCCTGGCTTTACGGTTCGTCCTCGGTGTGGTTCACTGATGCAGGGTGACTCCTGAAACCCCTTCTCCTTCCAGGTCAACGGATGAGACGTTCAGCTTGGCTGAAGAAACCTGCAGTTCCAACCCGGCCATAGCTCGGAGGAAGAAGATCGCCATAAGCCTCATCTTTTCCCTGTGCGAGAAGGAGGAAGCCCAGAGGAACTTCCAGGACTTCTTTTTTTCTCATTTCCCCCTGTTTGAGTCTCACATGAACAGGCTGAAGAGTGCAATTGAAAAGGTACTGAGAATGCAGTCCATTGTCACATGGGGCTGTAAGGGTTGAGGGGGTCTCTGTACCGGATCGCTTTCCCAGGGCATGTAGATTGGCTGCAGCAGTGGTAGAAAGTTCCCTAGGCACACTGATGTCAGGTACCGGATCCTGATTGCTTTGGGAAAGGGAATTACTGCCCCCGACGACCTCGGTCGTGACTAGCTTGAGTGTGGGCTCTAACATCGTCTCTTATTAATAAAGCCCAGTAGATGGTTACGAAGGAATTTCTCCACGTAATGTGGCTTGTTCTCTTTCCACCGAAGGCCATGATCTCCTGCCGGAAGATAGCGGAGTCAAGTCTCCGCGTCCAGTTTTATGTCAGCCGTCTGATGGAGGCTCTGGGGGAGTTCAGGTAAACTGGCAAGGTTTGGCAAACCCGACGGGAAATTGGCGAGCAGCGGTAGCAGCGGCCGTGGATCTCGGGATGCGTGGAGATCACAACTCGGGAATGTTGGGGGCTGGCAGTTATTAGTCATTTTAGCAGCTCCTTCCTTTGAAGCTAAGGCCCAGTGGAGCACAAAGTTTAAGCCACCAGCACTGAGTAATCCTCACGACTGCCAGATAGAAAGTCCCTGATGTGACGGAATGGAGAAAACTAATATTCATACATCTCGTGTCATCTCCCAAAAGCCCTAAGAGTAAGCACTCTTAGCCCATTTTACAGATGTGGAAACTGGAGGTTGAGATGCTTGTGCACAGCATAAGTGGGGAGAGTATGCACGCCAGGGAGGTTACACTCCAGTTGGCCATGACAGCCCTGTGTACACCCGGTGTCTCCCCGTGGGTGTCCTGGTCAGGACATTAAATTGTATGGTCACCCTAGCGTGTCCTCACTGTCAGTTCCTAACTGTTGACCTTTGTACCCTGGAGACTGGTTTTCTGGAGGCCTTGCCCCTCGTGTCTGGGCTGTACCTGGGATCCACGGTCACCATGCTGAGCGGGGCTGTTGCAGTGCTTCTTAGGGCCAGTTTCTGGGTGCGGGATGGAATCACACGTCAGAGCTGTCACGAACTAATTAAGAGTCCAACCGTTCCTCTCTAGCCCAGGGATAAAAATATTTACGATTCTTAGAATGTTAGAACGTTTTTGTGACGCTTAAGGTAGAGGCTGGTGAACTCTAATGCTGCTTGGAGCAAAATCCCCACCCAGCCTTAGCTGAACCCTGGGTTATGTGTAAAGTACTCAAGTAACACGTTAGTCCTTATCTGGGGATCATTCAGACCCAAGTCGCACATTTGAGAAATAGTGTGAAGTTGTGTGTTTCGATGGCAGTATGGTGACTAGCGAACCTTCTATGGTTTGTGTGGGCAGCGCCGGGTGGGCTGTGGTCAGGCTCAAAGCTGGCTTGTGCTGGAGGGTCTGGACACTCATTTAATAGAAGGTCCGGAATCTGAAGGGACAGGACCTGAGGCCTCACTGTGGATAGACGGGTCTCATCCTTACCTCAGTGACCTGCCGCTCCAGAAACAGCGACAGGATCACATGTTAGCGTTTGGAAACCTTGGTGTCAGTAAGCGAAGCCCAGGTCCACGTAGCTGTCACTTGTCACTGCTGGCTGCTCAGCAGGTGCTCTGCCTTGTGCCAGGGCAGGATCCTGTGTGTCCCGGCTCTTTGATGCACACGGCCGGAAACTCAGGCCAGAATATGCCTCGTGTACCCCCATCCGGGAAGAGGGGGTGTCTCCTAGACGCAGAGGTGCCCGTGGACATCCGAGGCCCGTCGGTGCGCTCCCTGGAAGGACCGCCACGAGGCACGTGGCCTGGGGCAGAGTCCCCGGCACCAGGCACTCTCATCCGGACCTTGTCATTCAGTGCGTGTGTGTCTCCTGCAAGGAACTCCTTTACACCTCCAGTTTCCTAAGCCGTTAAGTGACACGGCCAGACTCATCACTTGCCCTAACAGCTTACAGTTCTAAGAATTTGATTCCATTAGCCCATGTAACAATCTAGTATACAATATGGTGAAGAAGAGCCATTTATTTGTGTTCTTTTTTCATCTAAAGTCAATAGGGTGCTTTGGTTCAAAGAATGAAAGCACTAACCAGAAATTGGGAGACTTGAGTTCCCTCTGGTCACATTTTCAGTCTAGCATGTTCACTCTTTCTTCCTTTATTTTTTTCCTATGAAAATTGGCATAAATTCTGACACGAGGCATCGTGCAAATAAGTTTTTTTAAGGACGACTATTTTATATCAGTGGTTAGTATACCTTTCCTGTAAAGGGTCTCTACCCCACGGCTGCTCAGCTTTGCTGTTGTGCAAATGCAGCAACAGATAATAGGGAGATGATCGAGCATGGCTGTGTGCCAATAAAACTTTATTTATTAAAAAAAGGTCAGATTTGGCCTGTGCATCGTGTCCTAGTTTACCGACCCCTGTTTTATATTCTGCTTTGGATGCCTTAGGGGCTACCTAGATCCAGACGACTGTTTTCCTCTGGATTCCTTTACACAAAGATCATCCACCGTGACATCTGTGACAATTCCGTCTACCTTCTCTTCTGTAGAGGGACCATCTGGAGCTTGTACTCCGTCCCGAGGATAGCCGAGCCCGTGTGGCTGGCCATGATGTCCAGCACCTTGGAGAAGACGCAGCTGTGCCAGCGCTTCCTCAAGGAATTTACACTCCTGATAGAGCAGATCAACAAGAACCAGTAAGCGGCGGCACTCTGGAGCCCTGAATGCCAGTTCCGAGGCTGGTGTACGCGCTGTCGGTGACGTGCCTCTTCCTGCATTGACTCACCCCGTTGTGTTTTCTCCCGTTTCTCCAAGGTTTTTTGCTGCCTTGCTGACCGCAGTCTTAACCTACCACCTGGCCTGGGTGCCCACCGTCATGCCCGTTGACCACCCTCCCATCAAAGCCTTCTCCGAGAAACGCACCTCTCAGATGGTCAACACGCTGGCCAAGACACACCCATACAATCCTCTCTGGGCGCAGCTGGGTCAGTACCGTTCAGAGACCGTGTGGGACAGAATAGGAAAAATGGGAGCCTCTTCCGTTGCTATTCGCCATCCAGCCCGGCGTTTCCCAGTTGTCACTGGGCTGCAGGGAACGGGGGACTGGCCCACAGATTCTACCTGTAAAGCAGCCCCCGTCCTCCGCTCCCCCTGCCAGAGCCTCATTCTGCTCTTTAAAGCCACATAGGTCCGCGGCTGCTCCTCCAGTGGGGCTCCTTAACTTTGGCACTGTTGACATTTGGGCCAGAAAATTCTTTGTTGGGTAGGGGGGAAGAGGACTGCCCCGTGCCTGGTCGGATGTTTAGCAGCACCAGTGGCCTCTGTTCACCAGCTGCCGGTGAAAACCCCTCTTCCAAAGTTGTGATGATGAAAAGTGTCTCCAGACGATGCTCAGTGTCCCCAGCGGGACAGGAGAGCCCCTCGCTGAGGACCACCGCCCTAGAGGGTGGGCCGGATAGGAAGAAAGTCGGACAAAAAAGAGAGTAACACATGGTAGGATGTTGCCGCCTTTTCAGTTTGAGCTGAGGTCAGAGCCCTTGCCTTTCTCTCCGTTGCCCCCTTAGCTGCTTCCTCCAAGCTTTGTGCTCAGGCCTGGCGCAGGGGCCTGACGTGCTGCGTGGCTGCTCGTGGAGTGTGCGCTTGCGAGCCCAGGGCTCGGGGATAGGAGAGGCGCGCTCCAGGGCCTGTCACTCGGCCGAGTCTGCAGTGACCCATCAGGCCTGCACAGCCACTGTGTCCCAGGCCACGTCCCTCTGCAGGACCCAGGGCCCGGGTGACACGCAGCTCAGCCTTGGGGAGCCTGCTGCCCGGTGGAGGAGAAGGGCCGTGTTCAGAACGCCCCGATCACTCCTTTGCTGGGGTGAGCAGAAGCCCGCGAGGGACACAGTGCAGTGCAGAGGGTGACGACGTGCTCAGACGGCTGGACCAGATCCCAGCCTCCTGGGCAAGTGCCCTAACCCTCTGTGCCTCCGCTTCTCCATCTGTGAGATGGGTGCCGACGGCTCATGGCTGCCGTGGGAGTTCCACTGCTTGTACGTGAAGCCCCCTGTTACCGACACTGCTGTTGCAGGTGTTGATAACGGGGGGAGGCACCAGGAGGGGGGGTGTGGGGGGAGGGGGCCTTCAAGGAAGACACACTTGAGGAATCGGTAGAAGGCAGCATTTTCCAGAAAATAACGGCAGACCGGGGAAGAGCCCGGCAACCTCAGGAAACAGCGTGTTGTAATAGTGAAAGCTGCCACCGTGCGCCAAGCACTGTCCTGGGTGCTTTCTGCACGTGTTAATTACTTAGACTCTCATTCTGGCCCTGGTACTGCATCCTCACTGTATCACAGATAATAAAGCTGTCTTTCCCTCTGCCCGGGGTCATGAGATATGGGAGGTAATGTGGTTAAAAAAAAGCCACAGACCCTAACATTTATCATCTCAGCCATTTCTAAGTGTGCAGTTCAGAGCGTTAGGTCTGTTCACGTCATTGTGCAAGCTCTTCTTCATTTTGTAAAATCATCCCCGCGCAAAACAAAGGCATCCACTCTAAAATTAGTAGCTTCATCAGTCCTGGACTGAAAAAGTTGCCTTCAAGGTCAAGGTCCAGTAAGTCTGTTATCTTAGTGATGCGTTGTTCTGCGGAGTTGGGCTCTGAAGTAGCAGCACTGTTTCCATACACAGCTGTCCACTTCATACAGGTTAAACTGTTGTCAATGGTGTTTTAATAGCCTTCTTTGTTTTTACTTTTTCCCATTTATGACTTAGTTATTATAATGCACAACACCAAAAGTTAAATGCATTGCTAAAAACTGTCATTCTGAGTGGACTTTCCAAAGTGTTTTTTTTTTTTTTTGCCAGATTTTGGGTATGTAGATCTTGTCTTCTTTATTAACACTGGGGCTGATTTAACAAGAGTGTCTCATGAATTCCTGATGTGGCCGTGACACCCCGCAGCCATGGGCAGCTGTGATCACGGGAAGGAACAGTAACACGCTCTTAGTCAAGAAAGTTTACTCAAACAGAAGTGCTTGTGCTGACATCAGACTACAGTTCTGAGTTGTTTTTCTGAAATCTTGCATGGTTTCTCACTCAGTTGCAAAAGCCTCAGAGATAACGTTCTACTAAGCCTTCACCTAGCCCTTTTTTTTTAAAATTTATTTTTGGCTGTGTTGAGTCTTCGTTTCTGTGCGAGGGCTTTCTCTAGTTGTGGCAAGCGGGGGCCACTCTTCATCACAGTGCGCGGGCCTCTCACTGTCGCGGCCTCTTTTGTTGTGGAGCACAGGCTCCAGACGCGCAGGCTCAGTAGTTGTGGCTCACGGGCCTAGTTGCTCCGCGTCATGTGGGATCTTCCCGGACCGGGGCTCGAACCTGTGTCCCCTGCACTGGCAGGCAGATTCTCAACCACTGTGCCACCAGGGAAGCCCCACCTAGTCCTTTTATAGAGAGGATTGTGTGATATCACTTCTGTCCTGCCCTTTACCTGTTCTCAGGAGGCTTACCCTGGAAACCTTCTCTGGGGGGGGGTGGGCACCTCTGATGCGTGCTGTCCCTTTTCCGTCAGTCTTAAACCTTAACAGTGTGATTAGTCTTATCTAACAGATGCCTCTCCTCCTCCCGCCAGATGGAGTCCGACTTCCTGAGTTCTTATTTATAGCTGGTAACTATGCATCTCCTCTCCTTTATTTGGGATCTTTTCACATTTTGATTTATTCCAACATTCTGATTATTCCTGCAATGCTTTCTGACTTAGGGTTGCTTATACAGATATGTAAATGAGATCAATCCATGTAAAACACTCAGCACTGTGCTTGCAGTCAGTAAGTGTTGGCTTTTTGTTGTAATTGTCAATAATATTATCAAAATATGGAAGGTGCGACTTACCAAGTGTAATCGTCAGGTTTTATTACATGCAATAATTTTAATAGGCACTGGACAGACACTTGTGATGAGGAGCCTGCACTGATGGTTCGTTGACAGGTTTGCCTTTCTTCTTCCACCTTTGAGCCAAATGTTCGTGCTTCATTAGCCAGCTTTTAATCAATGTGTCAGGATATAAGTTATGGGACATTTTTCTCCAGTAGAACTTTCATGTGAAGTAATAGAAAAAAAATGAGATTCATTATTCATGAGCAAGTGATTTTCTTCTTGTTAATCAAACTGATTCTTCTTGGTGCCTGTGTGTATTGAGCAGACCATTTCATTAACCGTTTTGAATTGATTCACTTGCACTTTCTGTTCAGAGATCCCGGAATTTCACCCCAGGGCCTATTGTCCTGGAATTCTTCAAGAAGATCTCATCATTCTAGTTTCCAAGATAAATTATTTGGTTTGGTCACGTATTCAGGGCTCTGGCTTTAGCCTTACCTTGGGGAGGTGGGATCAGCCAGCCCACTGAGCTGCCTGGAAAGGCCCAGCAAGCACCTCGAGGGATTGTGTACACAGCACTGCACCCTCTGTGCACTGGCACCGCACTGCCCCCAGTATACACCCACACTGCACCCAGTATACGCCAGCACTGCACTCTCTGTGCACTGCACCCTCTGCACTGGCACTGCACTGCCCCCAGTATACACCAGCACTGCACTGTCAGCGCACTGCACCTGAGCACCCAGAACAGGGCTGATCCTGGCAGGCCTTCCAGGCAGGCTTTACGTTGCAGAGGAAAACTGAAAGATGGTCCTTCTAGGAATTACCTTTGTGCCTCAGTCAGGCGTGTGAAGAAGCGATGCTGGCCTGGGAGTAAGTCATCTGTATCTCTCCTGTTCGGGCTGACATACCCTTGACACGCTCCCCCAGATGACTTGTCTTTCTGTCCACTTTGCCTCTAGGCGACCTTTACGGGGCCATCGGCTCGCCGGTGCGACTGACGCGCACGGTGGTGCTCGGGAAGCAGAAGGACCTGGTGCAGCGCATACTGTACGTGCTGACCTACTTCCTGCGGTGCTCAGAGCTGCAGGAGAACCAGCTGACGTGGAGCGGGACCTGGGGGCCAGACGAGCAGGCGCTGCCCGGGGGCAGCATCACCACGGCCCTGGAGAGGGGCGAGGTGGAGGAGTCCGAGTACGTGGTGGTCACGGTGCGGAGCGAGCCCGCCCTCCTGCCACCCAGCCTGCCCACGACGGCGGCCGAGGGTCTGGCCGGGGCCCCGCCGCACGCTGACACCGGAGACCTCTGTCCCCACCTCGCCGGACGAGGAGGCGGGGGACCGGAGCAGAGCCTCGCAGCCCGCAGCACCCGGAGACCTCGGGGCGCGTCGTGTGGGGACGAGGAGAGTACGGAGGAGGCGCCCCGCGGCGGCTCCGCGAGACTCCCCAGCGGCGCAGGTGCGTGCGCGGGGCCGGCCGGCGGGGAGGAGTCGGGAGGGGAGATGCCCAAGAAGCTGCCCGACCGCTCGGTGGCCAGGCCGTGCCCTGAGGGGCGTCCCTGGGGCAGGCCACCCTGGGAGAAGGTCACCTTCCACATCGGGAGCTCCGTGTCTCCGGACTCGGACTTTGAAAGTCGCACCAAAGCGATGGAGGAGCGGCTGCGGGCCTGCAGGTGTGCGGAGTCAGCGCGCCGACCCCCGGCCGGGCCCGACGCGGCCCGGGAGGCCTGGGAGGCCCAGGACTGGAGGGCTCCGAGGTGCTCCTGGGCCCCCGAGGCATCTGCGGGGGCCCGCGGCGTCAGGACCGGGGCCGCCAAGGAGGCTGCGGAGACGCCCGGCGCACCTGCCACCCGGGGCGCACCTGTCGACCCCGGGCGTGTGACAGGGAAGCCATGGGGTCGGGGCAAGGAGGACGCGGACAGGCCTGCGCGGAGCGGGTGCGCGGCCGCCATGCCGCACGAGGACGCCGGTTTCAGGCGGGAAGGAGGCCTCCCCAGGAACGAGAGCTCGGACAGCGCCCTCGGCGACAGTGACGACGACGCGTGTGCGCCGGCCTCGCCGGACCCGGGTCCCGGCAGTGACGGTGACAGTGAGCATGACCGGCCCGAAGGGTCGCCGGAGGTGGAGTTGCCGCTGCCCAGGTACGGCCGGCGGGGGAGCGGCGGGCCGGGCCCGGGAGATGCTGTGCGTCCAGCCGGCACCCACCGGCACCGCTGCTGTGGGCTGCCACAGGGCAGCGTTATTCTCTCCAAGCATTAGTGTCCCCAGACCGGCCGGCCCTTCCTCAGCCCAGCTCTGAGCCAGGAGCTGGTGGCAGCTTTGCAGCTCTGGGGACACTGGGGGACGCTAAGGGGCGCGGGGGTGGTGGGGAGCAGGGGTGTCATCTTCCGTCGTCCCCGCGGCAGATCTGTGGCCGCGGACACCCAGCCTGGGAGGTGGTGGGTGACACCCTGCGGGTCTCTCCTGCCTGCCGGTCAGAGCAGCCTGATGCGGTCAGGAAAAGCCCCTCTTCCTGAGGCTCCGTCAGTTGATGTTTGGTCTGTAGAGCAGTAATTAGAGATGCCTGCTGTCCTGGCTGCACTCTGAGCAGGTGTGCTGCGTTCCTCAAGCCAGACTTCGCCAAAATCCCCTCACCACGCTCACGGACTTTCCCTTTCTTCTCCCCACACAGTGGCTGCAGGATGCTCTGTGTGAGGTACAGGCCCAGATTCGCAGCCAGCCACCAGAATACTCATCTTTTCCTGCTCTTCCCTTTTGGGAAAACTCCTTTTTCCCTTCACCTCCCTTCCTTTTCCTGCACCAGTGACCCACTTCCTGGAGGACTTGTGATACGAACCACCCCGAATCTGTTTTTGTCACCTGTGTCACTGGGGCTTTGTTCCAGCTGCAGTGCAAAAAGGGAGCGCGTTTTCGCTGTGGGTTCTGACGGCCAGTATCATCTTAGGTCTCAGAGCATCAGCAGCCCGAACGTGAGAAACTTCGGCCGCTCCCTTCTGGCGGGTTACTGCCCCACGTACATGCCAGACCTGGTGCTTCACGGGACCAGCAGTGATGAGAAGCTGAAGCAGTGCCTGGCAGCCGACCTGGTCCATACAGTCCAGGTGAGCGATGCCAGCCGGTCGCCTCGGGCTGCCGACCGGGGCGGGGGGCAGCCAGGAGTGCGCTTGGCCACGGGTGCGATCAAGGGATTGTCACTGGAGCTGCAGGCAGGGTTGCAGGCACCAGCGAGGCTGGTGAGCCACCGGGGATTAGCGACAGCTGAAGGCTGTGAGCACACTGGGCGGGCAGCAGTGGGGGAGGAAGGGGGGCTGCCTGGCTGCAGGGGCACGGCAGGGGCGGGGACCTCACCTCGCTCTCCTCCAGCGTCTGAGCTCTCACGGTGCCCCCCGTTGGCTGAGCCCAGCCAGAAGCCACAGAGCAAGGTCGTAGCTGATGCAGACGCGGTCCCAGGGCTCACAGAGGTCACCTCCCGGGCCACCCGAGCAAAGGGTGGATCTGGGGGCGGGTGGGTGGAGCAGACAGAACAGTCAGCACAGATGGTGACGATTGTGTGCCTTCATGGGGAGGACCAGAAAGATGTCACATATGGTTTGCCTTTTAGCCGCTCCTTGCAAGATCCTAAAAGTAATTTATTTTAACTGATTTGTCATTAAGTTCGCTTTGATGGCTGCATGAGAATGACTGTATAGAGATTAACAAGTCTTCCTGCAAGATTGCCTTGTGGCTGCTGCTGAGCGCTTCTCCGCTCTCTGCAGCGTGACAGGAACTGAGCGGCGATGGAAATGGTGTCGATCTGACAGGCCTGTTTTCAGTTGAGCTGCTCTCGGACAGATGTGCAAAAATAGCTGTTTTGCATTGGAAACATGCTGTATCTTGGGCAATAGGGAAAGTCCTCATCGCATTAGGAAAATTGTAACTTGGCTAGTACCTTCCTCCTCGCCCAACAAATCCTTTTGGAGAGGTGGACAGGAGGCAGTGCGTGTTGCCTTTGACCTTGAGCTTCTCCTCTGTGAAGTCCATCAGGCACAGGCCAAGCGGGCTGGAGGTGTTGCTGTGAAATGGGAAGAAAAGCCCGTGGTGAAGCAGATGCACTCACCCGCCTGAACGGGGAGGGAGGGAGATGGGGAGAGGACGTCCTGAGGCTGGGGGCCCGCCCGGTGTGGGCGTTGGTACCACGATCCTGACCCGCCCTGCTTTGTGCTTGGCCACCACCCTCCCCAGGCTGGCCCTGGAAGGAAGCAGTGCCATTAATATTCTATCTTCATAGCTATCACGAGCACTGTGTCCTTGCCTGTCACCTCAGAAGCCCGCACATCGGTGACCTCGGAGAAAGGAGATGCCTTCCTTCGACGACGCTTTTTCGGGGTCGGCTGAACCACGCGTGGAGGCTTAGTGGTTCTAGAGCCGTGCATATGTTTAGTGCCCGCCCCACTGTGGACACGCATCTATCGACTGATAGCGTGTCTTGCCCTTACTATCTGCAAAACCATACACGACACTTTTTATGTCTTCCATAGGCTGACAAGTTCAGAGGTCTGTGTATTAGGTTTTCATGGTGACCATCTAGCTCTATAGTTCTTATATTTAAGAAAACAAAGTCATGTTTCCTCTGTTTGTACTCTTAAAGACTTGTCATCTCTCATTTTCTCTTCCTTGCAGAAGTAGTGTTTTCACACTGCAGCTGTTCTCACCTCTGTAGACTATGCAGTCAGCCTGAGAGATGGAAAGTTGCTGACCATAAAAGCCTGTATTGTGTCAGATTGTGGGAACACACCCCGTGCAGCCGGCCTGGGTGTTAAGAGGAAACTGTGAAGGGGCATAAACTATGTTCAGAAGTGTACTGCATCCAGGATGTGTCCGATTAGCATTAGCGGAGTTCTCATGTCTCTTTGGCATGTTCATCTTAATGGATTTGGCTTTTGAAGTAAGCGTTCCATTTAAACTGCTTCTCAGACTGGGGCCCTGCTCTGTGGCAGAGTTTAAATAAAAATTGCCGTTGATGAATATTTGTGGAAAAGTAAATTATGAGGTTTGGGGGGGGCGTTATATTGAATTTACTGCCCCTAAAGCCTAGTAATTATTTAAATTCTTGAGTGTGTTACCAGAGGAAGACGCAAAGGCCCAAGAACAAGGACATGAACAGAGTTAGGGCTGAAATAACAGCTTGCTGAGGAAGAGGGGCTCGGGATACATTGCTTTACTGTAATTTGCTTTCGAAAACCTGTTTTTCGGACGTTAATAATTTCTAGTGTTCATGCCAGACTTCATCCAGCTTTGAGATTCATCATTGTTTTTAGAGAAGGATTTTTAGTCACTGTTTAAAAGCAGTTGATTTACATTATTGATCTGTTCTCTAGGCCTGTGCACAATTGGATTGTAAGATCTGTCTTACGTAAATGCGTACTTTTGCAGCCTTGGTGGACCAGCTTGCGGAGATTCTTCTCTCACTGAGGCATTGCATCTGGAGCTTCCAATACTAAGAATTTCTTTTTGTGCATTTCCTTATCCTAGTCTCTTATGAAGGAAAGATGTATCAACCTTATTTCAGTCATTTTGATCTTTATTACTGGCTTCCACGTGGTAAGATTCTGATGGTCTTTAAATATTTAAACACATGTTCTTGTTTAATCCACAGACTACCTCTGTTCCGTCACTGGAACTGTGTCTTTGCCTTCTAACATATAGATTATACAGCTGCCTTCAATTAGGCTGAAGTCATATTTAGTTTCATTCTTTTGCTGCCGCATCTAAACGCGAATTCTTCCTTCTGTTTTCCTTTTGGCTTTAAATGGTGAGGTAGGAGAGAGGGTGAGAGAGCCAGCTTCACTCTGCACCTGTGACTCTCAAGGAGCTTCTTCTCTCTTCTTCTTTTCTCATGTGTCTTGTCCGCCTGTGGGTACTGCTGATGGGGGCCGGGGCAGGTATTAAGTTACGGGGCAGTGGAGGTGGTGGAGGAGACCGACTTGACACTGATGCTTTGGTGTTACCACTTGTTCGCTGGTCGTCAGGTAAGTCCATTGGCTTCGCTAAGCCTCAGAAAAATGTATTTAGAGGAACAGATTAAACGTAACCCAGCAGTTAAGAGTTTGGCTTCTAAAGGCAGACAAACCTGAGATTGACCCGTGGTTCACCCCTCATGGCTTCGTGGCCTGGCACAGGATTCTTTAATCGTCTAAGCATCAGTTTCATTTTCTAGAAAATGACGGCAGTTAGAGGTCTGCTTGAAGACCGTGAGATGATGCACATCCATTGTTGAACACAGCGTCCGGCACATTACTGAACGCCCGACAGACGGTAGCTGTTACAATGACACCCGTGCACGCGCTTTGTAAATGAGTTTCCCAAGATGCTCCTGCTGGGGGTGGTGGAACAGAAGCGGGACCCATTCATTCAACGCTGACGGCAGCTGCTTTCCCTCCGCTGGTGGCTTCACGAGGAGCGGCCAGGCCGCTCCAGCTCTGTAGGGTCGGGTCATCGAGACCAAAATTAACATCAGGTATTAGTGTTTCTTTTAACAAGAACTGTGTTCCAGGGCTTTGGGCATCTTCAGAATACTCTATGAAACGAGGTACCAGTTGGATATGGCAGCCTCTTTCGTTTCATTTTAAGAATAGCAACAGACTGCAGAAATATGCAGAAAGCAGCAGCGCAGCGGAGCAGCTTTGCCGATGGCTTGGCTGGGACGTGTGCCGTGAGCACCTGCTTGCCCATGCAGCGCAGTCAGCCAGGGAGCCGACGCAAGGACAGCGAGTCACAGCGACCGAGGGGCATCACTTTAGCAACGCGGGAAGCACTGGGGTGGCCCGGAGTCAGCAGCAGCCTTAGGTCTGTAGTGCTGTGGAGCAGACAGACGCCCGTGCCGGGCAGACCTGCTGGCGAGACAGAACACGTCCCGGTGTGGGGTGGCGTGTGCAGCAGGACGTGGGCCTTTAGCACCGTCTGGCTCTTGGGGGCTGTACGTATGGATGCACCTGTATCAGCGAGCACCCTGGGTTACGACGTTAAAACGCGTTACTTACCGCAGGTGGGGGTTTTTTAAATATCTGAAAAAACTACCAATCTCTGGGTATCGCCGACCCCAGTCTGAGATCTTGGGGACCCCTCTCCTCCTAAGCTGCTCTCCGCCTTCCAGCCTTGCACATGGCCACGAAGGGCTCCTTCTCAAATGTGGATTCTGTCGGTCACTCTTCTGCTCTCATAGGGGCCTGTTTCTTTAGAGAGTGAAATCTAGGCTCCTTGGCTGGAACTGCCCCCTGTATGTGTTGCAGATACACACGCACACACGCAGCCCGGCTCTCCCTTGCGGCTCAGTCACACCGTGTGCCAGCCTCTAACGGCCCGCCCTCTCTCTCACCTCCTTGCCACGTGCATTGCTCACTCTGCCTCAGGCGCTGTTGAAGCAGCCCCAGTGCCTTTTGCAGGCCCCGTCCCAACGTTGCCCCTTCTCTGAAACTGCCCCAGGCCCTTTGCACGCGGTGCTTGGATATGCCTCCAACATCTTTCTTCCACCAGGCCTGCGGGCGTCTCTCCGTCCAGCGCCTGGCCCGGTGCCCAGGGATGCTGCACGGTCCCCCTGCGCTGGGTGGAGAAGCGTGTGTTCCTGCAGATGAAGCTGTGCCCCTGAGTGTGACCCTCCTTCTAAAGTAGAGAGATGTGGCAGAGAGTCCGCCTTTAAGACATAAAGGGGAAGAGTTGTCTGTTTGGACATGCCGCCTGGGGCCCTTTGTGTTCTTTTTCTTTACCTAAAGGAGAAAAAAATGCTTATTATACGTCTCAAAGGCATCATTTCTCTTGCATCTTGTAAGTATCAGGAGCATGGCTAATTTTATGTTTTCCCCAATTTTTTTCATTACATGCAAAATATTTGGACGTCTGTGCCATTCTCTGCAGAAAAATCTGTGTACCAGCCTTCTTACGTTGTATTTTGGCGTCATGCACATCCTCCCATAACTGTTCTGATGACCCTTTTTGACCTTGAGCACCTCTCCTCGACTTTAAAGTCTTTCCTTCCTCAGCATGTGACCATCCTGACATTTAAGGCATCCCCGAGGCTGCGCCCTGTGTCCACAAGTCCGCAGGCACAGACACACAGAAGGTCAGGTGTTTCCTCTGGACCCTGCCCCCTAGCCGGACCCTCCCCGCTCCCACTGCCCCAGGTCCTGACGCCCTCACCTCCCAGGACCCCTCAACAGTGCCTGTGGTCCAGAATGATCGATTCGCTCTCCTTCTCTATCACAACTCCGAAGCCTTTAGAGACCGACGTGGAGCCTGTTTCCGAGAGATGCATATAGCGCATAAAACAAAACTCCAACACGATGGGCTCGTGGTCAGGGTGAGGGAGAGTGACCAGTACAGGCAGGGGCGTTAGCCCTCCTCCAACAGTCCAGAGTAACTGTTGAGTAGGTATGTTTAACATGGTTACGGTGATAAAAGAAGGAATCTTTAAAAAGACCGTCTGTTATGACACGTGACTATTTAGATTTGTAAAAGGGCCGAAGAGAGATGCTACAATGGAACAATGCAGTCATGGAAATGAAAACTCAGGGGTAGGTTAAAGAGCAGAACAGATTAAATGCAGCCAGAGAGGATTAGCGTTTGTGAAAGAGTGACTAGATACACAACTACCGCTTTGTAGCTCAGAGACAGAGGTACGTGAAAAAATATGGAAGAGCAAGTAAGAGGCCTGGAGGCTTGAGTGAGAAGGTTCTGTCGCGCGTACAGAAGGCGGGAAAGAGGAACAGCCTTTGAAGGAAGAACGGCTGCGATCTTTCAGATGAAGTGAGCCCACTGACTCCCGAGTAGGGTAGATATAAACAAACCCTCACTGAGCGGCAGGACATCAAAGACAAAGGACACTTGTCAACAGCCACAGAGGAGGCGTGGCCCCTGGCCTTCAGGAGGTTGAACTCCAACAGGTGATTAAAGACATAAGCAGTGAAAGCAGAGCCCACCGCAGGGGGAGGGGTGCAGGGAGGCACGGGACAGCCTGGGGGCTTCCTGGAGGAGGTGATGTCTGCAGTGGGGCTGAGCGGAGAGAGGGCGAGGGGGCTGGGCTCCCCCAGGGGCTGCAGACGAACCACAGGCAGAGCTGGCGCTGCCACCACGGGAGCTTCTGTCTGTCTGTCTCTGTAACTGCTGTCAGGAGAGCCTGGATGCTGAGCTTTTAGTGTTTAGTATCCTGGATGACTTCGTAGGCTGGAGGAAGTGTTGGAGAACGGCGAGTGGTAATGAGGTTCCTGTTCTCTGCGCGGATGTGAGACTGAAGGTTTTAAATAAAAACTGGCCAGACATCCACATGTGTCTGCGTCCTGTAGGCGCCCTCGGCCGTCCAGAAGTGGGTGGACTGGCCAAGGACTGGCTCGGGTTGCTTAAATCCTCAGTTCCGAGGACATGGAGGGGGGTTGGCCCCTACGGAGGTAGAAGAATAAAAACGGGATCCGAGGACGTTTAACCAAGAGCAGGTGCTGAGACTGTGGCCCTCAGGGCACCGATTGTCCCATTTTCTCTCTGTGACCAATTCAAGGCTTTACTTGAAGCCATGTAAGAGCTGCTATTGTTCAGTCGTGGGGCTATAACATAACAGGGGGGGGATTTCTTTGAAAGGTGTTTTGTCATGTCACATTCTCTGACTCAAGTTCAGTTTAATAAAGTTATAGAACTTGACAGAAATATCTTCTAGGAAGTGATGAGCAAATTGACACTTAGATAATACCCAAGAATCTTATGTTTCATAATTCAGAATATTTCAGAGCAAAATAAAAGAAACAGAGAGGTTCTTCCCATTACCTGAGTCATAAATCACCTGCTCCCTTTGTGTGTGAAAGAGGCCACCCAGTGGCTTGTCCCGGTTGCTAAATCTGCACTGTTGTAATCAGTGAGCAGATTCTAGAGCTGGTTGTGAGTACCAGCATCTGTCTGCACACCAATTACCTGTGATCCACGTGTGGGCTGGCATCTTTGAGGATTCACAAAGGATCGGTTTATTTAATTTTTATTTTTGGCTGAGTTGGGTCTTCGTTGCTGTGCGCGGGCTTTCTCTAGTCGCGGCGAGTGGGGGCTACTCTTTGTTGTGGTGCACGAGCTTCTCACTGCGGTGGCTTCTCTTGTTGTGGAGCACAGGCTCTAGGCGCGCGGGCTTCAGTAGTTGTGGCACGTGGGCTCTAGAGCGCAGGCTCAGTAGTTGTGGCATGTGGGCTCTAGAGCACAGGCTCAGTAGTTGTGGCTCATGGGCTCTAGAGCTCAGGCTCAGTAGTTGTGGCACGTGGGCTCTAGAGCACAGGCTCAGTAGTTGTGGCTCGTGGGCTCTAGAGCACAGGCTCAGTAGTTGTGGCTCATGGGCTCTAGAGCTCAGGCTCAGTAGTTGTGGCACACAGGCTTTGTTGCTCTTTGGCACGTGGGATCTTCCTGGACCAGGGATCAAACCCGTGTCCCCTGCATTGGCAGGTGGGTTCTTAACCACTGCACCACCAGGGAAGTCCCAAAGGGACTTTTAGAGTACGTATTGGGCAATACCAGCAGCGTAAAGATGGGAAGTTTCTTAGCAAAGTCATAATAGAGGTGACTGTGTTTTCTCCTCTTGTCATTATGTTGCCAGTGTCTTTCCCAGTTGTTGCAATCTTGTCTCCCGAGGGATTTCCACCCTGACAAGGTCCTAGGGTTTCAAAGTAGAGGGCTTGGCAGGCTCACTGAGCTATGAGTCAAAAGCACTTGAATGAGTTCCTAGATTCTCTTTCTGACATGCCAAGATACTTCATGAGCTCTTATACGTCTTGTCTTCACGTTCCTCTCTGTAGAGCAGGACTGCATCCTGTGTACTCACGGCAAGAAAGGTTTGATGAACTCATCAGTAGCTGAAGGAAGTATACATGGGAGCTGGTACTTTCCTACTCTTGAGTTAGAAATAGGTAACCACCACCCAGTCAAAAAATGGGCAGAAGACCTAAGTAGGCATCTCTCCAAAGAAGATATACGGATGGCCAAGAAGCACATGAAAAGATGCTCAACATCACTAATTATTAGAGAAAGGCAAATCAGAATTACAGTGAGGTATCATCTCACACCGGTCAGCATGGTCATCATCAAAAAGTCTACAAATAATAAATGCTGGAGAGGGTGTGGAGAAAAGGGAACCCTCCTCCACTGTTGGTGGGAATGTAAATTGATGCAGCCACTATGGAGAACAGTATGGAGGTTCCTTAAAAAACTAAAAATAGGGCTATCATACGATCCAGCAATCCCACTCCTGGGAATATATCTGGAGAAAAACATAATTTGAAAAGATACATGCACCCCAATGTTCACTGCAGCACCATTTACAATAGGCAAGACATGGAGCAACCTAAATGTCCATCGACAAAGGAATGGGCAAAGAAGATGTGGTACATGTATACAGTGGAATATTACTCAGCCATAAAAAGGAATGAAGTAGTGCCATTTGCAACAACGTGGACCGACCTAGAGATTATCGTGCAAGGTGAAGTAAGTCATACAGAGAAAGACAAATACCATATGATATCATATATGTGGAATCTAAAAAAATGATACAGATGAACTTATTTACAAAATAGAAATAGACTCACAGATATAGAGAACAAACTTATGGTTACCAAAGTGGGGGGGACAAATTAGGAGTTTGGGATTAAAATATAGACACTACCGTATATAAGATAGATAGGCAACAAGGACCTACTGTATAGCACAGGGAACTATATTCAAGATCTTGTAATAACCTATAATGGGAGAGAATGTAAAAAAATATATATATATATTTATATATATATATTTGTATAAATGGGTCAATTTACTGTATACCTGAAACTAGTGCAACACTGTAAATCAACTATATTTCAATAAAAATTTTTTAAAAAGAAAAAGGTAGCCATGTGAAATGTTAGTCATTTATTTAAGTGCAATACATGGAAAAGAAGTATGTTAATAGTTGTGTGGATGACTTAATAGGAACTGGATTGAATCTAAAAATAAAGAAATAGAGAATTGTTCAACAGAGCCGGCATGCGTTAGATATTTAGCACACGCCTTGCCTTTTGTTATGCTCATTTCCGAGACTGTGCAAGAAAAATGTGATTTCTCTCCTTGAGTTACTTATGAAATCATTGAGTAGACAAACGTGAAATCCAGAGCAAGTTAAGACAGTGTGATTCAGTGCCAGAGAGTGGACGCGGGGAGTCCTGTTGAGGGGTGCAGGGGCGTGAGGACCCCGGCTGGGCCCCTGAAGAACTGGAAGACTTAGCAGGCGGCCCGGAAGACATTCTGGGCACAGCCCGAGTAACAGGTGGGCGACCTCCCTGCCCAGAGCAGGGAGTTCTTCTGAGGGCGCCCTGGAGGGGAGCGTGTGCACGTGACGGTGGGCCCAGACGGGAGCTTCCAGGATGGAAAGAGACAAGTTTGAGCCTAAGCGCAGGGGCGTCTGTGCTGGAGTAGGGTTCTGGGTTGGTGAGGGAAGTGGTGCTGCGAGGGTTTGGGGGACGCGGTTACATGGAGGTGGTGGTGTAGGGAAGCAGCAGAAGGCCCCCGACAAGCGGTGGGCGCTGCACTGCGTGTTCCATGCTCATTTTTCTCACAGAAACTCTCAACCAAGTACGATCACACTTTGCAGACGTAGACCCTGAGGCCCAGGTGAATAGTCACTGAGGCCCCAGGGCTAGTAAGTGATGGAGGTGACAGTTAAGCCCAGTCGTGCCCAACTTCGGAGCCGTGGCTCCTTGGAGAAATATCAGATCCAGGCCCTAAGGATGGAGCTGGAGGGACTGGGCTTCTAGTAGGTGTTCGAATCATTCAGTCGTAACGTTTTACAGCATTTGTTAAAGTACTTAATTTCTCAAAAGCATTGAGCCATGTATGTTGGTACTGATAAGTGTCTGTATTTGTGCGTACCCTGGTGTGTACGTGAAGTTGATAAAATCATGAACTTAAGAGACCAGCCTGACAGATTTCGCTGTTAATTACTTATACAGTTAAGATATGGCTCATAAGGAAAAGTAATAAGAAGCAGCATCATATAATTCAGTGTTTCCTTTGTTTATTGTGGTTCTCTATATGCCTTAAAGAGCCTTTGGACTTCCCTGGTGGCACAGTGGTTAAGAATCCGCCTGCCAATGCAGGGGACACGGGTTCGAGCCCTGGTCCGGGAAGATCCCACATGCCGTGGAGCAACTAGGCCCGTGCACCACAACTACTGAGCCTGCACTCTAGAGCCCGTGAGCCACAACTACTGAGCCCACGTGCCACAACTACTGAAGCCTGCGCGCCTAGAGCCCGTGCTTTGCAACAAGAGAAGCCACTGCAGTGAGAAGCCCGCGCACCACAACAAAGAGTAGCCTCCGCTCGCCACAACTAGAGAAAGCCCACGTGCAGCAATGAAGACCCAGTGCAGCCAAAAGTAAAAATAAAATAAAATAAATAAATTTATTTTAAAAAGTAGAGCCTTTTCTAAGAGGAATTTTCCATTGAATACCAGGCAGGGCAGAGGGCGTGTGTGGGTGAGTGTTCCTTTGATAATCCAGGCATGGTCTTCTGGATCATGGAGTTCTTTAAATTCTAAAAGCTTAGACATTGACTAATAAGCCACACCATGATACGGTTAAACTGCCCTGTCTTTAGTGGGGTTGTGTTTCTTTTGGGAAGATATGTATCAGAAATCTCCAGAATCACCAGAGCTTAAGCTTCAGTTCTCTGACCTTAGAGAAGTTTAAATCAGATCAGAGCTGGGCAGGCAGTCACCCTGGTGCCCCTTAAATTATAACTTAATCTAAGTTATACACATATTTTATCTCTCTCCAGTCATTTTCTTGACTATTTACATTTTTTATCTCTCTCCAGTCATTTTCTTGACTATTTACATTTTTTATCTCTCTCCAGGATTCATTTCTTTTTCTTGACTGTTTACATTTCCCTCTATTTCCATTTTCCTTTTAAAAGTGTTTATTCTTCAGGAAATAAGTAACTACTCGATGGTGTACTTAGAGGCAATTGGGGTGTGTTCAGGGAATTACTTTTTAGATATTTAGGAGTCCGAGGATGTGTAATTCTTTTTTTTTAATTTCATTGAAGTAGAGTTGATTTACAGTGTTAATTTCTTCTGTGCAGCACAGTGACTCAGCTGCACACATATATTCTTTTTCATACTCTTGTCCATTATGGTTTGCCACAGTATACTGAGTATCGTGCCCTGTGTAATTCCTTTTTAAGGTGCTCCCCTGACAGCTCTCCGTGGTCCTCTGTGTCCCTGGAGCCTGCACACGTGGTGGCACCATGCTGTGTTCGGGCTGCACGTGCTTCCCTGCCCTGTCACCGCTGTGCTTGACCTGGTCCGTCTTAAGTTTGTCCCCTTTCTCGAGGGCCCGGTCCTGGGCTAGGAGCTGAGAGTCCGGGAGAGAAGAGTCAGCCCCTCCTTCAGGGGATGGGCTCTCGACCTCCTGTCCGTTTGTCCCAACCTTCAGACCTAGCCTTGTGTGCTAGGTCTGTGCTCAGGTTTCCACCAGTGATTTAAAAACGGCTTACGCACACTTTCTTTCACAGTTCTCTGACCTGTTTCGTTCTTCCTCGTAAGACACCTGAGCCAACTCCTCTGTCCCTCCTCTGCTGTTATGCCCCTGGGTCTGCAGCCTCCTGGGGTCACTGGGACCTGGGCAGCCTTCCATCCATCTCTTCCCCAGTGAGCCTCGCTGCCCTCGTGCCAGTGGCTCACTTCCGAAGGCGGAGCTCTGTGTGTGGTTATGGGGCCCCGTTATCTGCTGTCTGTGTGCTTCCCTCGGGTCCACACACTGCTCCCTTCCCTGTCACGATGCTGGGGAAATCATTTAGGAAATTGAGCTGAGTTGGAAACTAGGGCCCAAATTACCTACTGCAAACAATCCAACAAAAGCTAGATTTTTACCCCAACCCTTCTCAGCCTCCTGGCCCCCTGCTCACAGGGAAATCTCAGGGGAGGAGCATCTGATTGGCCTGGCTTGGGTCCTGTTACCACACCTTGCTAGAGGGAGGTGATTGAAGTCCAGGTGAAAGGGGATTGGCGCGCATTCCACTCACTGTACGTACGTTGGCCTCTGGTCTTTAATGATTATATATATACTTTCGGAACGTAAGTCCCTTGAAGAAAAGGTCTCACTATAGATCTGTTTTGTGCTATACCCAGCACACTGAATTTCTGATAAATGCAAAGCACTGAAGGAACTTGAGCTCAAAATACAAATCTTTTAAATTTCCATTTCCTTTGCTCACAAGGACCAGGTACACTGATGGCACGTCATCGTCCTCTTGCTGTGAATTTATGACATACGGATTGAGCAAGAACTTGCAGGAACTTGTAAAGGGAAGTCATTGCAGCCCTGTCTTTACTTTCTATTTTGGAGAGTGTGTGAGAAGGGTAGGACTGAGGGGTCACAAAAGCCTGTGGGTGAGAGTGGGAATTCAGGGTCATTGTGTGTGTGAGCATTTCGACTGTTTGGTGAGCAAGTCTTAAAAAGTGAGAGCCATCCTTGGGAAAGCGGGCTTCATTCATTCAAGAATCTGCTTTGCCATATTCTTTATTTCTCACGTTTAACCTGTGCTTAAATAAATGTTGGGCCGCTAGACTTTGCCTGATTTGCTCTTCTTTTCAATGGGAAAAATATTCTAAAATGTGGAAGTTTCCATCCTGGATATAGTTGAGGAAAAAGATGTTGGTCTCACCGAAGTTCTCATTCAGCCCACCAGTCATTTCCCCATCTGTGAGAAAGAACACAAAGGTTGAGTGAAAAAGCCCCAAATGAGGGAGCCAGATCACCTGTTGAAAGGACAGCGTGACTGCAAACATTTGGGTTTCTATCATCGGCCTTCCCACTACTAGTGTTAAGTCTTAAAAATCTCAGGTCTCGGTCACCCGAGATGAGGTCGTGTACCTGTGTGGGTTCTTTGCTGCAAGCAACAGAAACCGACTCTTGTTGATTTAACCGGAAGGGACTTCATCGGAGGGATGTCAGGGCTTCTTAGAAATGGTAAGGAGACCGAAGAACTGGGGTTGGGGTCGGCAGGAAACAAGGCACCTGTGGAGGTGCAGGAACCAGGAATCGCTGTGGGTATTCGTGGTGGCTTTTGTCGAACAGGAGTGCGGTGACCCCAGCTGCTCCCGGCCTCCTGGCTGCCTGCTCCAGGCAGGCGGCCAGGAGGGAGAGTCTGATTGGCCCAGCTTGGGCCCTGTTCCCACCCTGTAATGGAGGGAGGGGCCTCCAGGATTTTCCCGGGAAAGGTCCTTCTCCAAAGGGGCATCAGGACGCACCTAGCGTGAGGAACTTTGGCCCAGCAGCCACAGCAGCGAAGGGCCACCACAGGGTAGCGGAAGGAACCGCGTGACGGCAGGAGGCCAGGCCCGCTTTGCCTTCAGTGACTGAGGGTCAGAAAGGTGTGCTCGAGGACGCCGGCTTCGAGGTGCGTTCCGTCGGTCTCCGTCTCACTGTGTACCTGCCCCCCCTTCTCTCTCCTAGTTTGGGGCTGGAGGGCAGTCCTGTTGTGCCCTTGATCTGCACGCGTGTGGGATCCTGAACACGTGTGTCAGAGGAGCTGGTGGTGAAGCAGTTATACCGTGATCAGTTTTGAGAAATTCAATTTTTAGGCCGTTTTTCTTTTTTTAATTAATTTTTGGGGAGTATAGTTGATTTACAATTTGTGTTAGTTTCTGCTGTGCAGCAAAGTGAATCAGTTATACGTATATATAGATCCACTCTTTTTTAGATTCTTTTCCCATACAGGTCATTACAGAGCACTGAATACAGTTCCCTGTGCTGTAGGTACTTATTAGTTATCTGTTTCATATGTAGCAGTGGGTATATGTATCCCAATCTCCCAATGTATCCCTCCCCCTTCCCCCCGCCCCATAACCATGAGTTTGTTTTCTACACCTGTGACTCTATTTCTGTTTTGTAAATAAGTTCATTTGTACCGTTTTTTTCTATTCCACATATAAGTGATATCATACGATATTTGTCTTTCTCTGTCTGACTTACTTCACTCTGTATGACAATCTCTGGGTCCATCCATGTTTCTGCAAATGGCATTATTTCATTCTTTTTATGGCTGAGTAATATTCCATTGTATATATGTACCACATCTTCTTTATCCATTCCTCTGTCGATGGACGCTTAGGCTGCTTCCATGTCTTAGCTATTGTAAATAGTGCTGCAGTGAACATCGAGGTGCATGCATCCTTTCGAATTATGGTTTTCTCTGGTTATAAGCCCAAGAGTGGGATTGCTGGGTCATGTGGTAGCTCTGTTTTTAGTTTTTTAAGGAACCTCCATACTGTTCTCCTTAGTGGTTGTACCAGTTTACATTCCCACCAACAGTGCAGCAGGGTTCCCTTTCCTCCACACCCTCTCCAGTGTTTATCGTTTGTAGACTTTTTGATGATGGCCATTCTGACCAGTGTGAGGTGATACCTCATTGTAATCTTGATTTGCATTTCTCTAATAATTAGTGATGTTGAGCGTCTTTTCACGTGCCTCTTGTGGGCCGTTTTCCTGGACTGCGTCAGTGTTCACCCTGTTTGCCCGTGGCACATTTCCTAGTTAACCTGCTCCATCCATCACTGCCCAGTTACTGAGGATTTGGTATTTTAAGTACGTTCATCAGTAGCCACACTTGTGCCTTTTGGCTTCATCTCAGTACACAGCTCCCTAGCCCCGTCTGATTTCAGTTGTCCTGGAGTTGATTTATGCATGTAGCACATGGTTTCTGAATAAATATTGCCTCATGATTAAAGCTATACCTTTCAGGGACTGTTAAGTTACCCTGCCAAACCTTGTGATGGGAAAATTGGCAGTAGACTCCTACACCTTTTTCTGACCGTCTCCATTTTAAAAGGAGAGTGCAGAGACTTCCCTGGTGGTCCAGTAGTTAAGACTCCACGCTTCCACTGCAGTGGGCCCGGGTTCCATCCCAGTTCAGGGAACTAGGATCCCACAAGACTCGTGGGAAAAAAATAAATAAAAATAAAAAGCATAAAAGGAGAGTGCAGTCTTCCAGAAGGGAACGGGCTTTAATGTCCTGGGATGTAGGGAGGTCACAGGCCTTTTTGCTTACCTCTGCATGTTAGATGACATTTATAGTGTGCCCCCTGGGTGCAGAAAGGAAAAAATGACCGGGTGCAGTTTGGTCAAGTTAACATTTAAATGACTATGGGATGACACCCCAGTTCGGGTCCCTGTAGCGCTCGGGGCTCCCGCCATCACCTCTGCCCGAGTCTGACACTGCACAGAAAGTTCTGGACGTTCCGATGTCACCGGAAGCATGGTGAAGAGTTGACCCCGTGTGTCTGTCCCGCAGCACCCCGTGCTCGACGAGCCCATCGCCGAGGCCGTGTGCATCATTGCAGACACGGACAAGTGGAGCGTCCAGGTGGCCACGAGTCAGAGGAAGGCGGTGGACAGCACGAAACTCGGCCAGGACGTCCTGGTCTCAAGCCAAGTGTCCAGCTTACTTCAGTCCATCCTGCAGCTTTATAGGCTTCACCTCCCCGCCGACTTTGTAAGTATCCTTCTCAGACCATCAGAGAGATGAGCTAAGAAAGCATTTTCCGCAGCATTGTGGTTATAAAGTCACGAATTCCTGTGTATTGATTTTAGTCTAACTGGATGTTAGCATCAGTGAAAACAGAGCGTGTGACACAAAACCAGCACACGGGCTGGATTCAGTAGCAATAGTCCTTCTGAAGACAGAGAGCACAGAGTGACACAATCTTTTTGAACAAGTTACATGGAGAAACAGGTAAGGTATGGGGGCAAGAATCGAGCATAAAGGGAAATTTAAAATCCTCCTTTGGGGGACTCATTGGTTTTCCCGTCATCAGGTCAAATGCAAGCCAGCCAGCTTCCGAAGGGACTAGTTCCATCTGTTCAGGGACCATCCTCCCCAAGTTGTTATGGATAAATAGAATATAGTTCGTGTAAACACTTAAAATGTTGAAGCACCATAGCCATAGGGGAGGTATCAATTGTTCCTTTTCGAATGGGATTTTAAAGTCACTTTGATAACGTTACATTAAATACAAACAGCAGACAGACCCCCCTAAACTCCGAGAAAATGATCAGCTGCTCTCCCTGAGTCCCTGGAATAATATGCAAAACAAATTCCTGTGTGTCTGTGTGTCTGTGTGTCTGTGTGCAGAGAGATCGAGAGAAAATACATTTAGCAAGGAAGGGAGCAAGGTTTCCAGAGCAGAAGCGCAGCTGAAGGGCACGTACAGGGCAGAGCCCCGCGAGTTGGTGGGGCTGCAGCTGGGATGAGCTCACCAGCCTTCTGGACTCCCCCTCCGTCAGCCCCAAACCAAACAGCATCTCCCCTCCAACTTCCGGCCTCCGCACAAGATGCAGAGCTATTGACAACCAAGTAGGAGGCTGAATATGAGCCACCTCCCTGATTGCTCATGGAGCGTATTCCCCTGAGTTCTTGTGACGGGATCTGCAGGTGCACCACACTGCTCGGAAGGTCAGGACTCCTTTGTCCTTGGAGGAGGTGCTATGAAACACTGGCTGTCACCTCAGGGGGCAGCACAGCATCACGGGGCCCCACTGGACATCATGGGGGTCACGTCCAGGCTTTGCCGTTGGTTCGTCGGGCATCTCAGGGCCGCAGCTTTCTCCTCTGCAAAGTGAAGATGGTACCTAGGCAACAAGCATGTGTGAGAATCCTCCAAGGTGCTGCTTTCTACCTGTCCAAGCTCAGGCGAGATGAGATGCCCTGGCAGCCAGTGGACAGTAGTGGCCAGTCCGTGGGCTTTCAGTGGCCTGCACTCAGACCCAGGCTTCTCTGCTTCTGAATCGTGTGCCTTGTCGAAGCTGGGGCACAGCAGAACCTGTCTGGTTATAAAAATTACGTGAGATAATTCAGGTGGAGCACTTGAAGTAGTGGTGGATGATATACACACTCGGGAAACAGCTACTATTAGTGTAACTGTTAGTGAGAACCAGTTGCGTGAACAGTGTTCATGGCTTTAAAGACTGACACCACCTCTTCACCAAAACCTTTATTTGGGCTTTAAACTGTAGGACCCCTGTTCTCAGGGGTAACAGAAGGCACCACCTGTGGCATATTACAACCTGATTCTTGTTCTACATTTGCAGGCAGTTTTTCCTTCTAGTAGCAACTTGCATCAGGCTGATTTAGAGGCTGAAGTCTGCTTTTCTGTAAGGGAAGAGAGATATATTTGATTTTACAGTTTTTTACTGTTATATTTACCAAACTTTTATATTTTATTCTATAAACCATATCTCTTGCTACGTTTGATATCTTAGTTATCCCAGCAGTAAATTACCACAGTTAATTTTTTTTTACTTCACTTAGACATAAGTTACATACAACCACTTAATAATATGAATGACTTGACAAAATCAGGATCAAAGAACATTTCATCTGCAGTTTAAAATTCTCCTTAAAAGTCACTCGAGGGGCTTCCCTGGTGGCGCAGTGGTTGAGAATCTGCCTGCCAATGCAGGGGACACGGATTCGTGCCCCAGTCCAGGAGGATCCCACATGCCGTGGAGCAACTGGGCCCGTGAGCCACAACTACTGAGCCTGCGCGTCTGGAGCCTGTGCTCCGCAACAAGAGAGGCCGCAACAGTGAGAGGCCTGCGCACCGTGATGAAGAGTGGCCCCCGCTTGCCACAACTAGAGAAAGCCCTCACACAGAAACGAAGACCCAACACAGTCATTCATACATTCATTCATACATACATACATACATACATACATAAATAACTCGAATAAAACACGTGATTAAAGGCCTGTTAGTACCTTCAGTATGAAAAGAGAAAGTAGCTATTTAAAAGTTCAGAAGTTAAAGTTGAAGAAACCCGTCTCAGAAAGGAGGGAGGGGAATCCCGAAACAGTTCAATTTCATAATCAGTCTTTTAAAAAAATTTCTAACTGCCCTGATTGCAAGTTCCGTGCACATTCCATATGAACCAATGTTCTGTTTTATTTCCGCACTGCAACACACAGTTTTCCTGGGGGCTATGAAAACACAGTAAATTCACTATTTTAAAACATAAAGGATTCAACGTAATGTCAATGTTCTTTTTAATATTTTACAACACTCTTACTAAAACTTTGTATTTGCTCCACAAGGGACTGACACTGAACAGGAGACCTTTCCGCACTTAACTCTGTTTTCCTGGGGGAACGTTTTCCCCAAAAGAATTGGCGAAATCCTCCTTGCTTTGATTATTACTCTTACTCTTACTCGTCCACACAACACGATGCACTTAAGATTTTAAGCCAATGAAAGACGGAAAAGATTGCATCTCGAATGGATACTTTTTCCATGTCACTGATCAGCCCAGGTGATCAAGATCAACATTTTCAAGTGCATCTGTTAATCTTTTTACCTTGAAAATAGCAGGCATAAAGGTCTAGAAGAAAATATTGTCTGATGGAGTGACCCTTGCCAGAGCCATCAGGTGACTTACTGAGCTGCCTGGATCAGTCTCCCTGCCAAATGCAAAAGCATTTGCCTCTGGTGCAAGACACAGGTGACTGCTGTTCTCTAAAAACGAAGCTGGACACAGTTCCAAGGGTAGAGATGTTCTGAACAGAATTGCCCTTTCTTCCTTGTTACTAGAGACCTAGTTAAAATACACTCTTGAGAGCAAAAAAAAAAAAAGGTTCAGAATAACCTTGTTCCAGTCATTCTTCTGGGAATGAATTGCACCAAAATAATCTGAGATATAGGAAAACAACAAGAAAGGTGCTCTTTACAAAATTATGTATAACAAAATTGCAGATGGCTATGTGATTTTAGTAATGGTAAATTCACATTCTGAAAAATCAGTCATAAAAATTATATTGATAAAGAATTTTTAATAACATGGGAAAAGGATTATTAGAAAGTTTTTTGAAAGCAGGAAATAAATATAGAATGATTTTAACTATGTAGAAACAAATGCTTTTTTAGAAAGACCAGAAAATATATATGAAGATCTTAACAGTCACTGGAAAAATTAAACTTTATTGTTTTACAAAAACCTATTCTTTTTTCTTTTTTTTTTTTTTAAATTTTATATTGGAGTACAGTTGATTTACAATGTTGTGTTAATTTCAGGTGTACAGGAAAATGATTCGGTTGTACACACACGTATCTATTCTTTTTCAGATTCTTTTCCATATAGGTTATCAGAGTATTGAGTAGAGTTCCCTGTGCTTTTCAGTGGGTCCTTGTTGATGACAAAAACCTATTCTTATCCCTGCTTATGGTAGGGTTTGAGCTGGGTTGTAATTCTTGAAGTATATTTTAAAGAGATTACAGTAGCGTACTTAGAAGTGGATTGAGGGAATTGCGACTCTTAGACGTTGGCAGAGATCTGAGTTCTTGCCCTCATCATGAGCGTGATTGGCTTTGCAGTGCATCATGCACCTGGAAGACAGGCTACAGGAGATGTACCTGAAGAGTAAGATGCTGTCTGAGTATCTTCGTGGACACACGCGCGTGCACGTGAAAGAATTAAGTGTCGTTCTGGGGTGAGTTCTGGGGAGTGCCAGCATCCCCCTGCGGGGGGCTGTCCCCTGCACTCTACCCACTGACCTGTCCAGCCTCTGGGGCTCCCCAGTGAACGGCATGTTTCTTGTATCTGATACTGGAGTTTCACACCCGGAAATACATGCAGACCTTGAAGCTAGCGGTACCTTGTTAGTCTTCCCCCTGGATTATTTTATCCTTGAAAGTGAAAAGCGTAATCCTACTCCATCTGCCCATTTCTAGTCATTTCAGTAAGATGTGAGAGTCACGAGCTGTCAGACACGCGGCAGCAGCTGTGTTTTCCTTGCTTTTTCTGGCGGGGGGAGGCTGTTCCCCTGGACTTGGGGGCCCGTCTGCACGTCCTGGGGTGACTGTACTCTTCTCCCTTTTATTATGAGCCCATCAGAAGAGGAGGCGTGCATGTTATCAGTAATGTATAACATTTTCCAGAGGCTCTTTGCCCAAACTTCTCTGGGGAAAGACATTCTGACTTGTGTTTTACTCTCTGCTTAATTTTCCACAGAGAAGTAACAAAAAGACATTGTGTAGATGAGGCATTGTCTTCCTTACCTGTGATGATGACCTCCCCCCCGCCCCAGTTTGGGGCAAGGAAATACCGTGTATAAAACGTCAACCCTGAAATTCTCTGTTAAGCCTGCCAATCAAAGTATTATTTCAAGGCTCAGGCGGGCCTCTGCATTCTTGTCAGACTTTTCATCTTTCACACCCAGGATATGACTTATATTGTATTGTTTGACTCTTAGCGTTTCCTGTCACTATTTTTTTTTTCTTACATCATTTAAAAAATATTCTCCCCTTTTGAGACATTTTTTTTTTTTGCGGTACGCGGGCCTCTCACTGCTGTGGCCTCTCCCGTTGTGGAGCACAGGCTCCGGAGGCGCAGGCTCAGCGGCCACGGCTCACGGGCCCAGCCGCTCCGCGGCATGTGGGATCTTCCCGGACCGGGGCACGAACCCGCGTCCCCTGCATCGGCAGGCAGACTCTCGATCACTGCGCCACCAGGGAAGCCCCAAGGCATTTGCTTCTGCACTTTTTACTTAGATCTCTTCACCAGCCTCACTGTAGTCCTGCCCCATCCGGGTTCCGATGCAGGAATGTAGAGCTTTTATTTCCAGGACGCTTGCCTGGCCCCTGACTGACAGGTGCCCACCATCAGCACCCCAAGAAGGATGGTGAGGGTGGATTTACCTCCTTGTCACCAGGCCCCTCAGCGCCTTGTTAGTGGGGGTCCCTCCAGCTCCTCCTTAGGCCCTCGTGGTCAGGCCAGCAGCACTCAGGTGCTGGGGGCTCCCCGTCTGCCCTGAGGTGAGATCCGGAGGGAGCATTACTGGAGAAGGCATGGAAAACTCCACGAGCTCATGCCAGCTCCCTTTTTAGGTTATATGTTTAATTTGTGGTTTCGGGAATCAAGGGAGAGCGTTAGGACATATTTCAAGGGCCAAGACCGTCCTGACTTCTCCAGGCCACGCGGCCTTCTGCCCACGCTCACCTGTGAGTGTCGGGCTTGTGCTCATTGGGGGTCTCGGGCGTGTCAGCCTTGAAGAAATCTCCGGGGTTCTGGAGACGCTGCCACCGTCATGCGTTCCCAGAGACGAACGTGAAGCCGGTGCAGACTCGGGGTGCGGGCCGGGAGGGCTGGCCGGAGGGGGACTCGCACAGAGGCCGTGCGGGGATACGGGGAACGTAGAGTGACAGGCTCCCGTGTCCCCGCCTCGTTCACTCCGTCATCGGTTCTGGGCGCTGACCGGGCAGCCCTGGGGTCCGGCGCCGGGGCCCTTCCCGTAAGTCCTGCTGCTTTAAAGCAACGTCCCCTCCTCTCTCCTCCTTCAGGATCGAGTCCAACGACCTGCCCCTGCTGACGGCTGTCGCCAGCACTCACTCTCCGTACGTCGCTCAGATACTCTTATAAGCTGACGCTCAGGACAGCTGCTCCGTGGAAGAAGGGTCAGCCGCTCAGCCGAAGGAGGGAGGACAGACGGCCGCTCCCCAGGACCGCGAGGCCCGGGCAGGGCAGACGGAGCCGGTCCTGCGCGCTGGGCCGGGCCGGGCGATGGCGTGAGCACGTCGGGGCCCAGCAGCGGGGCTGAGACGTCTCCCAGTTCCAGCGCGAGCTCCCCAAGCTGGGGAGAGGGGTCCCGCCGTCCTGAGAAGACAGCGCGGGGACCCCGGGTCAGCGGCCGGGTGAAGCCCGCGCGTGCCACCCTCCGTTCCAGTGGCTGCGGCGTCACCATCACCGTCTGGTGCAAAGCGCGGAGGGCCGGGAGCTCCAGGGACCCGCTGCTTCCCCGTCTTGTCCCAGTTTACCGTGTTCGAGATGCAGCCACGAGTAGGTCAGGGATGGGTCGTTGGTGCGATCAAGGCAGAAATCGGCACGGCGTCCTCAGCCCGGCCCCGTGTGGTTCCGTGGCAGCGGCGAGCTCCGCCCGACCCCGCCCGGCTTCTCCGGACGCTTCGCAGCTCTCGGCAGCCTTTTAAGCGGGGCCGTTCACCAAAGTTGGTTCTGTAAGCTGGTGAGTGGTTCTGTGGCTGAACTCCTCCAGCGGAAGCCACCTTCTTCCTCTACTAGTTAATACATACGACTATTTATACTTTAAAAGGCCCAGCTGTCCTGGTGGGAAACGAAAGCTGCAAGAGTGCAGGAAGACCCATGAAACGAATTCGTTTGAACGTTTATAAACAATCCAGATATGAGCTGAATTTTTACACTATCATCTCTGTGCCTTCCAATCCCTATGTCCTTTTCAAAACAGCTTCCCAGAAATTCACTGCCCCGTAGTATAAAAACCTGCCAAAATGAAGCATTGTTTATTTATGAGCATAGCTTGCTTTTTAAAAGACCTTCATATTCTGTTGACGTTAACTTTAGTTTACTGACCGTGAAACAGATGATGTACTGACATCCAGGGTAAAGGAAAAGCCTCTTTGGTCAATGGATGGTTAAAAGGCAGGGGGCTGACCCAGTACAGCAGAACTGTTACGCCTGCAGATATTGAGGTCGGTTCGTTATAACCAGGCTCTGATTTCCTTCTCTTTTATGAATTGATGCCGGTCCTTTCCATGTAGCCTTTGCACCTAAGAATATGAAACGACTTCCCTTTCAGGAGTTAAAATGACTTCATATTTTCTACTTGATAAAATCCTGATCCCAAAACCCAAGTTACATACATCTGTGTCTTTACTCTCTGACACATGCACGTGAGTTATTTGTTTGAAAGAGGAGAGCGGCAGGACCAATGGAGAAAAACAGGTGTGTTCTTTCTTTCTTAGGAATAGGTCAGAACGGCAGCCTTCCCCTCTCTTTTTAAATAAATCATCTTTGTTTCTTTTGGCTGCTCCAGGCGGCTTGTAGCATCTTTGTTCCCTGACCAGGGACTGAACTCAGGCCCTCCGCAGGGAGAGAGCACCGAGCCCTAACCCCTGGACCCCAGGGGATTCCACCCCCCTTTTTTTTTACGGTGTGAACTGCAGAGAGGCGCGTTGAGGCTCTTAAGATCTTGGATTTGTATTGTATGCCTTTCTCTCATAAAAGTGACGTTGTCCATTCTTTCTACGTTTTCTGTTTCCTCTTGCCTGATGTCTGGCACGAGACGGGTGTTCCAAGTCCCTGGCTCCGTGGCATCGCAGCGGTTGTCGTGGACCTCGCCTGTGGCCACCCTCTCCCCGTCCGTGCTGAGTGAGGTCACAGCGTCCCCTCTGCACCGGCTTCGAGCACCCGCAGTCTCGGTTTCCTTCTCCTCGTTGACACGTTCTGGGCGCTTCCCATCCCTCCTCCCCTCACCTTCCAGGGCTTCACAGACAATAACTAGGAACAAAATCAGTGCACGTAGCAGCCCGGTGAGCAGTAGACCCGGCCCGGGGGACGCTGAGCTTTAAATGGCCGATTTCTAAACTCCACGCATTACAGATGCGGCCCAGCCCCTGGAAGCTGAGGAAACTGGCTTTGCCTCTGCATCTCCTGTCCCCTGCCTCCCCCGGGAGAAGGTGACAGAGGAAAAGCACTCAGGACCCTAGGCGGCCCCGACCCTCACGGCTGCCGCCTGCACAGCAGACCAGGGATGTTGCTGCTCGTTCATAAACCCTCCCCTGGAGAACATCCACCTGTGCTCTCTCCTAAACTCAGCCTCCTCCCAAAAGCAGAAAAGAATCTCATGGAACTGTGTTGAGACACACACCGGACCCCACCTGGTGGCCTGGGTCTGTCTTAGCCCAAGAGGCAAGGAAGGGACCTGCCCTCGCCCGGGCCCACCTCAAGAAAAGAAACAAAAGTAAAAAAAAAAAAAAAAAAGGAAAAATAGAGAAAACTACCTCAGTTGACAGGATTCCACCTTTAGGGTTTCTTCAACTTTGACGTCTTACCTGTTGAGTGCACCTTTTGTAGCATCTTGCTTTTCCACGCAAGCTGGGAAGCAGGATAGAGCGGTGTGTGCCCGCGTGACCGTGATGGGCCTCTCTCTAGCATGTCGCGGTTTTATTTTTCACAGACTGACGGGTGATATGAATGTAAAGATCATTGTGTACGTTTAAACATGACAATGAAAACTTAAAATGTAGCTTCCATACTTGTGCATAATTCCAAAGTATTTTATTTTTATCAGTGTTAAATAGCTTTTTGTACAGGCTTCAATCCATTTTTCTGAAGTGTGCTGTTTTTTAATGAAAGTAACTCCAAACTTTTCACATCCCATGGAACTGCCGTTTACACATCGCAACTTTTTAAACTTTCCATATTTTTCAAAGTTAACTTTTTTCGAGGGAGGAAAATCCCTGCCTGCTAAACAATACTAAACTGTTGTTTAGGCCCTTCGAATTAGGTCCTGAGATTTTATAAAATTCAGCCTGTAGCTTTTTAGGTTCCTCACTAGAGTTGGTTGTACATAAAAATAAAGAATATAAAGTGACCCCACGGTTCTTTTAAATATCTGGATTTTTCCACTAACACATACTTTTGAAAGTATTTTGTTCATGCATACTTTCACCAATAAACTGAAAAAGTCTTTAGCTTCTTGGTAAATGTGAACCATTTGTTTTCTCTTGTGCTTTGGGGGAGGGGACCTTTTAATATACTGTTTGCCTAAATCAAGCAGCCCCGTCTGAATGTTAATTTTTAAATGTCCATCTTTGGTGAACCGTATATCTTGAAAGCAAGATTGCAATGTGCTTAAATTTAAGTGGTGTTTAAAAAGGAGAAAATTCTGGGATTGATTTGTTACTACTGAAGTTCCATTAACACAAATTGGTAGGACTTTATGTTTTTGATCAGTTAAATAGATATCAACGTCAATGTATGGAAATTTTCTTCTTCAAACTTGTTCACATATCATTTTGATCCATTTTTATGTGGCATTTGGTGCAATAAACCTTCTGAATTTATCTTGAACATTTTCCTGGTACTGCCTATGATTTGTTACGTTCAATCAGACTCAGACGTCTCATTTCCAGTAATTCATGCTGACACAAGCCCACTGTATATGTCAGTGACCCTCAGCAGGGCTGTTTGGGAAACGTAGGGCCTCTTTGGTGAGCATGGTGATGGGCGGGAGCTCCCGGCACAGTGTGGGCAGGGGCTGAGGGTGATAGGAGAACATCTTGTCACGTGCAGGGCACCCCGGAATGAGGAGTTATCCCACCTCCCGTGTGACTCACAAATACCCTGCTGACATTCAGGTGGGTGAAAGCCTTAGTTTATAATGATCTAAGCTGAGAATTTAATTTTGCGTTACATACAAGCACAACACATTTCTCTCATGAGCTTACTATACGCTGAATTTTCCAGGAATGCCACTGTTGTATATAAACTGAGGCGAGATTTTACTTTTGTAAGGTTTAGGATTTCAGCAAGAACTCACATCCATTTGGAAAACCCTGTTACCCGTAGCTGCGCTCCTCATGAAATCTGTCGTCAGCGCAGTGTTCTGTATCATCTCTGCTTGTAGCGGTTGCCTTTGTGGAGATTCCATTCAGGGGCAAGTATCTGCTTCGTTCATTATATTTTCTAATCTACTAGTGCCCCAATGTCAGTGTATTAAAGTATATGTTAATATAAGTTGTCAAATAGTACAACTAGGGCATTATAGTGGTTTGTTTTGTTTTTTGCGGTTCGCAGGCCTCTCACTGTTGTGGCCTCTCCCGTTGCGGAGCACAGGCTCCAGACGCGCAGGCTCAGCGGCCAGGGCTCACGGGCCCAGCCGCTCCGCGGCATGTGGGATCTTCCCGGACCGGGGCACGAACCCGTGTACCCTGCATCGGCAGGCAGACTCTCAACCACTGCACCACCAGGGAAGCCCTTAACAGATTTTTTTTAATGCACAAAGACACCTCAATTGGATTTAGTGAATGATATATAGTAGGAGGACTTTGGGACGGTTTAATCCATGATCTCTCTAATCCTACACAGAATTAGTTCAGGTGGAAAATAACTAATCCAAGACTCCTTCACACACACAGCAATAAATCTCACGTGGACCCAGCTCAAAGTTCAGACCACATAGGAATGTCAGCAGCTGAACGCTACCTTCTTCAGTACAGAGCATCCCTGGGGCAGGACCTACCAAGGAGGACTTCCACGGCTCCTTGCAGAGTGTTTCAGATGGATATACAATTAACTGTCAAACAGACATCTCCTGATGAACAGATCTCTGGCGAGAGAGGGTAAGCAATATTCTAGGGCAGTGGCAAGATTCTCCAGCGGAGCAAGGAGCCTCTCTCCATGTAGGGAACAGGAGTCTCTGAGTGTATTCCCTTTTCTATCATGGAAGCTTGTTGTCACACTCAATATTGAAACGCTGGATGACTACAGAGTGGATTCGCTGTGGTATTATGCAGAAGGACGTCAGGAAATAGTTGTTCATTTGAGTACATGCTTACACACTCTTTACTTGATTCTCATGATAACTCTACAAAATATTCAGAACAGATACTAACATCCTCACTTTACTAATGAAAAAACCCACATCGGGAAATATGCAACTTGTTCAAGATTCCATAGATAGTAATGGGGAAAAAAACCTTGAATTTGAACTGGTATATTCTTACTCTGCTAGGCAGTCTGTGGGTTTTTTTTTTTTAATAAATTTATTTATTTATTTATATTTTTGGCTGTGTTGGGTCTTCATTGCTGTGCACGGGCTTTCTCTAGTTGCGGCGAGTGGGGGCTGCTCTTTGTTGCGGTGCACGGGCTTCTCATTGCTGTGGCTTCTCTTGTTGCAGAGCACGGGCTCTAGGCACGCGGGCCTCAGGAGTTGTGGCACACAGGCTCAGGAGTTGTGGCACACAGGCTTAGTTGCTTCGCGGCATGTAAGATCTTCCCGGACCAGGGCTCGAACCCATGTCCCCTGCATTGGCAGGCAGATTCTTAACCACCGCGCCACCAGGGAAGCCCAGTCTGTGGGGTTTTAAGAAGCGTTATAGATTTACCTCCATCTCACAGACTGAGAGTTTTCTCACGTTTTGGAAACTGACCAGATGGCTGTGCTCTCCAGGTTAAACCATGTGATAATAAGCGGTTCTAAGGACTGAGCCCCACACCTCCTGTTTTCTGTAGCTATAAAATGGGAATAATACCCACCCAGTCACTATATGGACATCACTGTGGAAATGGAATATGAATTACAAAACGTTCTGATAGGTTGCAAGGAGCTATAAAACTGATTATTCATAGTATTGCTATTAAACAGCATTCTCTAATTCACACGTTAAAACAGCTTGACTTTTTCTTTGATGATTCTGAAAAGCAAATGATTGTACCTCCTGCTCTTTTGGTAGCTTTGGCAGCTTAGGTGGTCTGGAAACTCTTGGCAATGCTGCCTGGCTCTGCCGAAGGAGGATGGCCCGTTTGGAGTTTCTTTGATTGGTGTCCTCATAATCACCCATATGCCAGGCAATAAAACCACGACTGAAGCTTTCTTCTGCATCCATAATAGAAGGATTTGGTTGCCTGAAATAGGAACAAATCGGTTGGTTCTCAAATTGGAAAATTGTTAGAAATAAGGCCACCAGTTTTCAGATAGTTGAGATTTGTCTGTGTCTGTTGTGATTGTGATGATTTCTAGCCACAGAGCTTGGGAAAGCTAAGGCCCTGAGCCCTCAGCCAGTGTCCTGAGAAGCTTCTGGACTCTGCCCCTCCACTTCCCTAGACATCCAGCTGCTGGAGATGCAGGGAACTACCTGCCTAGGTGGACACGTATCCAGGAAGCTTGTTGATGACATCACCCTGGTACCACGACTGCTCCTGTCATCCTTCAGAGTCGAGTAGGCAAGATGCTAGGAATTTGGGGGCAGGCCGAGGCCTTGAGTTCTCCTGCAGGACACGCCTGTCGGGTTTGAGACTTCAGGGGATTCAGGGAAAAGCCAGCTTGGTGATGACAGACTCTGACTTTGGACAGTGCGTGGGAGGAAAGATCCAGGCTTCACTCTCTTTCCCCAGTAAAATCACGGTCTCCATTTCAACACTCCTTAATTAGAATATTATCTGAGGACTGATTCCCCATTGTAAAGGGCCAGGTCTGGGGGAAAGGACAAGAAGGATCGTAGGATAAGGAGATGATCATAGGATAAGGATTTGCCATCTCTTTTGGAAGGCTACTGTCACCCAAGAGAGCTCGTGGGGCTTCTTACCTTCTTACCTTCATGTAAAAAGCAGACCTTCATTCTGTTTTATGGCCAAGTAATATTCCAATTTGTTTATCTATTCACCAGTGGATGGATATTTGGGTTGTTTCCACCTTTTTTTCTACCTAGGACTAGAATTGTGGGGTTGTATGGTAATTCTGTGCTTAGCTTTTTGGGAAACCACTAAACTGTTTTCCATAACGGCTTCACCATGTTACACTAACACCAGCAATGTATGAGGGTTCTAATTTCTCCACATCCTCATCAACACTTGTTATTGCCTGTCTTTTTTATTTTACCATCCAAGTGTGAAGTAGTATCTCATGTGGTTTTCATTTGCATTTCTCTAATAACTAATTATGTTAAATATCTTTTCATGGGTTTATTGACCACTTATACATCTTCTTTGGAAAGCTGTCTATTCATATCTTTTGCTGCATAATTTTATGCAGTTGTCTTTTAAATCATATAGGAAAAAAAGAGTTAAAAACCAAAATACATTAATGCTGACTTTTAAATTTACCTATGCAGGGCCTCCCTGGTGGCGCAGTGGTTGAGAGTCCGCCTGCCGATGCAGGGGATACGGGTTCGTGCCCCGGTCTGGGAGGATCCCATATGCCGCGGAGCGGCTGGGCCCGTGAGCCATGGCCGCTGAGCCTGCGCATCCGGAGCCTGTGCTCCGCAACGGGAGAGGCCACAACAGTGAGAGGCCCGCGTACCGCAAAAAAAAAAAAAAAAAAAAAAAAAAAAAAAAAAATTTACCTATGCAGTTACTTTTACCACTGACTTGTTAATTATTTTGTGTATTTGAGTTACTGTTTATTGTCCTCTCGTTTTATTGTCCTCTCGTTTCAACCTGAAGGACTCCCTTTAGCATTTAGTGTAGGGCAGGTCTGCTAGGGACAAAAAGCTCTCAGTTTTTATCTGTAATGTCTTAATTTCTCCTTCATTTTTGAAGGATAGTTTTGCTGGATATAGAATTTTTTGGCTAACTTGTTTTCCTTTCAGCACATTGAATATATCATTCCACTGCTTTCTGGCTTTCATTATTTCTGCTGAGAATTTAGCTGCTAATCTTTTTTTTTTTATACATTCTTTTCTTTTTTTTTTAAACCCCGCATTTGTTTATTTATTTATTTTTTTGGCTGTCTTGGGTCTTCGTTTCTGCGCAAGGGCTTTCTCTAGTTGTGGCAAGCGGGGGCCACTCACTATCGCGGCCCCTCTTGCTGTGGAGCACAGGCTCCAGACGCACAGGCTCAGTAGCCGTGGCTCACGGGCCCAGTTGCTTCACGGCATGTGGGATTCTCCCAGACCAGGGCTCGAACCCGTGTCCCCTGCATTAGCAGGCAGATTCTCAACCACTGCGCCACGAGGGAAGCCCTTAGCTGCTAATCTTGAAGATCCCTTGTATACAATGACTCATTTTTCTTCTGCTACTTTCAAGATTCTCTCTCTGTCTTTGCCATTTGACAGTTTGACTATGATGTATCTAAGTGTGGGTCTCTGAGTTTATCTCACTTGGAGTTTGTGGAGCTTCTTGAATGTGTCAGTTATTGTTTTTCATCGAGTTTGGGATGCTTCGGGCCATTATTTCAAATATTCCTTCTGCCTCTTCCTCTTTTCCTTCTGGGATTCCCATTGTGCTATGTTGGTACATAGTCTCAGAGCTCGGTTCCTTGTGCATTTTTTTAAAATTCTTTTTTCTTTCCATTTCTCAGAATGTATAATCTCAGTTGATCTAGATTTAAGTACACTGATTCTTTTCTGATAGCTCAAACCTGCTATTAAGCTTCCATTGTGAATTTTTTATTTCATTTATTGTACTTCTCAACTCCAGAATTTCTATTTTTTTATATGTATGATTTCTATCTCCTTATTGATATTCTGTTTGTCAAGACCTTGTTCTCATATTTTCCTTTAATATTTTAGACATGGTTTCTGTGAGGGGAGGGTCCAAGTTCAGTCCATCCCTTCCCTTCTGTTCCCAAGAAACTCTCTGTGCTCAGTACAGGACATGCTGGCAAGCTCACAAGTCGCACTGCATGAAAAGAGCTCAGAGCACAGTCAGTACATACCTGTTCCCTTTATCTTGAGCATGTGTAAACTTTCTCAGAACCGCTTAGCTATGCATGCGTAAATGGCCCCCAGGTGCATCCCCAACTTTGTGTATTTCAGACTCTAAGGGGTAAGAGTTGGGGTCCTTCTACTATGGCACAAAGTGAGGTGAATGCAGCCACGCTGCCCACTGCAGCTGCCAAATGGACCATGGGGGTCTGCCACACTGCAAGGAGATGGATCTTGTGTACTCTCTCCTCTTGAGGTAGGTAAACAATGTACCATTTGAGCCTGGATGCCTGTTGTCTGCTCTCAGTGACCTTGAGTCATGCACTGGTCTCTTCCCTGGCTGGCACTTACCTGCCTGTTAACTTTGGCTACACTCATGTTCTGTTCTATCCTCTGACACAGTCTAACCACCTATGGAAGCAGTTTCCCTTAGTATTTTGAGCATATTTGAAATAGCTGACTTAAAGTGTCGGTCAGCTACATATATCTGTGCTTCCTTGGAGACAGTTTCTATTGACCACTTTCTTTCCCTGTGTATCAGCCATACCTTCCTGTTCCTTTGTTTGTCTCATAATTTTTCTGTTGATAAATTGACATTTGAAATAATATACTGTGCCAATTGTGGAAATGAGATTTTCTCCCTCTCCCCAGGGCTTGTTGTTCCTGCTTTTTGTTTTTTCTTTTCTCTGTTGTTGTTTTTTGTTGCTTTTTGTTTGTTTGTTTTTGGTGGTGATATTGCTGTTGTTTACTTTCCTGGACTAAGTGTTTAAAGTCTGTCATGTGTGCCCCCTGAATTTTCTGCTTGGTTAGCTTAGTGGTCAGCTAATGATTGGACAGAAATTTCCTTAAATGTCTCAAATCCATGTGTTTTCTGGTCTTTGTTTGTGTCTAGGCATACCTTCAATGCCCCAGCAGACAGTTTACAACTCTGCCTTAGCCTTCGTTTCCTGCTTTCATGAAGCTTCAAGGTCAGCCAAAGGTCAGAGATTAGGACCTTCTGGGGCCTTGCCTGGGCATGTGCACAGCACTGCACATGTGCACAGCCTTCTAGATTTCTAGGCATATGTTAAGAGCTTTTTGAAATCCTCTAGAGACATGTCATTTCCCAGTTTTTTCCTTAAAGATTTTTGGTCAGCTTCTTGTTTGCCCCAACTTGTATTTCCCTCCTCCCCCCAGGCAACTGTAATATTAAATGATTATTGTTTTTGACGGGTGCTTGTGAGATAGAGATGTTCACACAGAGGTCAAATAATGACAAGCCCTGAGAATGGAGATTTTCCAGGGATTTTCAAGACAGATCGAATAATGAAACAAAACAAAAAGATAATCTACTGAATGGGAGAAAATATCTGCACATGATATGACCAATAAGGGATTAATATCCACCATATATAAACAGCTCATACAACTCAACATCAAAAAACAAACAACCTGATTAAAAAATGGGCAGAAGACCTGAATAGACATTTTTCTAAAGAGGAAATGCAGATGGTCAAAAGGTATATGAAAAGATGGTCAACATCCCTTATCATCAGGAAAATGCAAATCAAAACCACAATAAAATATCACCTCACACCTGTCAGAATGGCCATGATTAAAAAGAACACGCTAATAAAGATGTTAAAAAAAAGAACACAAATAACAAACGTTGGCAAGGATGTGGAGCAAAGGGAACACTGGTACACTGTTGGTGGGAATGTAAATTGGTGCAGCCACTACGCAAAACAGTATGGAGGTCCCTCAAAAAACTAAAAATAGAGCTACCATATGACTCAGCAATTCCACTCCTGGGCATATATCTGGAGAAAACTATGATTCAAAAAGATACATGCACCCCAATGTTCATAGCAGCATTGTTTAACATAGTCAAGGTATGGAAGCAACCTAAGTGTCCATTGATAGATGAATGGATTAAGATGTGGTGTATATATTCAATGGAATATTACTCAGCCATAAAAAAATGAAATTTTGCCATTTGTGACAACATGGATGGACTTGGGGAGGGCATTATGCTCAGTGAAATAAGTCAGACAAAGACAAATAATATCTGATATCACTTACATGTGGAATCTAAAAAAATACAAGAAATTAGTGAATATAACAAAAAAGAAGGAGACTCACAGATATAGAGAACAAACTAGTGGTTACCAGTGGGGAGAAAGGGAAGAGGCAATACAGGGGTCGGGGGGAAGTGGGAGGTACAAACTATTAGGTGTAAGGTGGGCTCAAGGGTGTACGTACAACACGGAGAATATGGCCAATATTTTGTCATAACTGTAAATGGAAATTAACTTTTTAAATTGTATAAAAAATTTTAAAGGGACTTCCCTGGTGGCGGAGTGGTTGAGAGTCCACCTGCCAATGCAGGGGACACATGGGTTCGAGCCCTGGTCCGGGAAGATCCCACATACTGTGGAGCAACTGAGCCCATGCGCCACAACTACTAAGCCTGCACTCTGGAGCCCATGAGCCACAACTACTGAAGCCCATGCACCTAGAGCCCATGCTCCGCAACAGGGGAAGCCACCGCAATGAGAAGCCCGTGCACCGCAAGAAGAGTGGCTCCCGCTCGCCGCAACTAGAGAAAGCCCGCGCGCAGCAATGAAGACCCAACGCAGCCAAAAATAAATAAATAAATATTTTAAAAAAAATAAAAAATTTAAAAATCAAAGTTAAAAAAAATAAAGAGCTTGAGTTGGGATTTGAACCCAGCCATTTACACACACACAGACACAGAATCAAATATAACAGGGCTTCCCTGGTGGCGCAGTGGTTGAGAATCTGCCTGCTAATGCAGGGGACACGGGTTCAAGCCCTGGTCTGGGAGGATCCCACATGCCGCGGAGCAACTAGGCCCGTGAGCCACAACTACTGAGCCTGCGCGTCTGGAGCCTGTGCTCCGCAACAAGAGAGGCCGCGATAGTGAGAGGCCCGCGCACCGCAATGAAGAGTGGCCCCCGCTTGCCACAACTAGAGAAAGCCCTCGCACAGAAATGAAGACCCAACACAGCAAAAATAAATAAATAAAATTAATAAACTCCTACCCCCAACATCTTCTTAAAAAAAAAAAATCAAATATAACATTTCTCTGAGTAGGAAGCTTTTCAAGGCACTTTCGTGTTTCCCCTTCAGTGACTGGTCGGCCGCTAGTTTTCACAGCTACCATGGTTGTGAGGCTATTGGTTTTTTCAAGGCTACCTTGAAGCCGGAAAGAGAGGATGGGAATAGAGCAATTTAAATTTAAATTTAAAATGTCACAAAGTTCGTGTTTCTTTCTAAGATTTAGCCATTTTTCTTAAATACGTGCTCCATGGATTATTGAAAGCATTTGTTCATTCATTTCCAATGTTTGGAAAAAGGTGATTTTGACCATTTTTGCCACTGTTCTTATTTCTTTTATGGAGGAAATATATTTTTGGAGGTCCTTACTGCACCATTCCTGAAGTGGTTTCCAAACTGAATTATTTTAAAATGAAACAAAGACTATTTAAGGAAAAATCGTCTGTGCCTTCTGTTTCCACTCCATTTGCCCCTGCTCCAAATGCTACTTGGTGTTGCTGTTACTTCTTGTTATGGTTCTGACCCCAGCTGACAGCAGCCTCCTTCCTGAGATCAAGTCACCTCTTTTCAGACTCTCTAGTAAGACTTCCAAGAAGCATTCGTGATTGTGGACACTGTCCTCCTTTTGGCTTTCTACTGGGCTTTCAAAGCTCTTTTCTTTATGTCTCTCCTCTTACTTCTTATATTATGTCATCTACTTTTCTTCTGGAATAATCTTTTATTCTTTTGGCTCCTTTATCACTGGTATTCCCTAGGATTCCATCCTTGATTCTCATCTCCCAATATACAACCACCCATCTCCAAATCGGGAAATAGCCTTTATATCTGATGATCCAACCAACATCAATATACTTATGTGTAGTGCTTCCCTGGTGGCGCAGTGGTTGAGAGTCTGCCTGCCGATGCAGGGAACACGGGTTCGTGCCCCGGTCCGGGAAGATCCCACATGCCGCGGAGTGGCTGGGCCCGTGAGCCATGGCCGCTGAGCCTGCGTGTCCGGAGCCTGTGCTCCACAACGGGAGAGGCCACAACAGTGAGAGGCCCGCGTACCACACACACAAAAAAATAATATATATATATATACACACACACACACACTTATGTGTAAATTTTTTACTTTCAGCTCTAAAAATCTAAGTACAAATCCCCAGCTTCTCACTGAACATAGTACCAGGAATCTCATTACTAATAATGATAACTGTTTCTAACATTCATTGAGATACATGAGGTTCCAGACACTATGCTAGTTGCTTGATATGTATTACCTCTCTCTAATCTTTATTATAATCCAACATGATAGATGTCATTTCCTGCTTTTTACCTCTGAAGTTAGACTAAGTAATTTATCCAAGATCAAACAGTTAAAAAGCAGTAGAGCTGGGATGTGCACTCAGAGTTGTCTGATTCTAAACGTATATAATTACCTCATCTGTAAAATGGGGATCATATTATAATACCTACTCTTTATAAGGACTAAATGAGTCAATACCTAGAAAGCATTTAGTATCTGGCCCATAGTAAAAATTCAATAAAATGTTGGCCATTTGTATTTTTATTATAGGATGCTGCCTCTCAACTCATCTTCCCATCTCCGTTTTCTCTCTTCCCCCAAATAGACCCTCTTCTTCCTGCGTTCCCTTTTTCATTCAATGCCATAACCGTTTCCCCAGCCACCCCCAGAGAGGCGCATCAGAACTGCCTTGGACTTTCACATCTCCTCCATCCACCCACATTTTGTTGGTTGCCAAGCCTCGTGGAACCTTTCTCTAAACGACCTCACCATCCCCATCTCTCACTCGGGCTCCCATCAGTGTGATTATTCCAATTTTACTTAACTTGCCTTTCTTCTTCGGGCTCTCCTTTCTCTGCTCCGCCCACTCAGTGAACAGTTTTCAACAGCTATTACGTTCCATGTATTCTTTATATCACAGAGATTTAATTATATCGCTTCCTTACTTAAAAATTTAAAACAACGCTTCGTCGCCTACAGAACTAAGCACAAAACCTTCGTCGGGCATTCGAAACACTGCACCATGCGGCCCCTGTACTGCATCCCAGTCTCACCTCCTGTGACGCCCCAAACCAGCGCCCTGTGCTTCAGCCACGCAACGGTCTTCCCTCTGCACACCAGAAAGGCTCACACCTCCTAGCCTTTTTTTTTTTTTTATGGTATGATTGCTTTTATGTAAAGAATAAAAGATTCATACATATAATAGGTTGGTATACTCATATTTTTTCACAAATAGGATACATACAAAACTTAAAGGAAAGAAATTGATGGGGGTGGGGTGAAGAGAAATTCAGCTGTTCATTTTACTCCTTTGTGTATTGTCTGAATTTTCCTACCAAACACATCTATTAGTTCCATTTATATTTTTTAACAGCTTTATTGGAGTATAATTGCTTTACAAGGGTGTGTTAGTTTCTGCTGTATAACAAAGTGAATCAGCTATACATATACATATATTCCCATATCTCTTCCCTCTTGAATCTCCCTCCCTCCCACCTTCCCTATCCCACCCCTCTAGGTGGTCACAAAGCACCAAGCTGATCTCCCTGTGCTATGCGGCTGCTTCCCACTAGCTATCTATTTTACGTTTGGTAGTGCATATATGTCCATGCCACTCTCTCACTTCGTCCCAGCTTACCCTTCCCACTCCCCCTGTCCTCAGGTCCATTCTCTATGTCTGCGTCTCTATTCCTGTCCTGCCCCTAGGTTCTTCAGAACTTTTTTTTTTGATTCCATATATATGTATGTTAGCACATGGTATTTGTTTTTTTCTGACTTACTTCACTCTGTATGACAGACTCTTCCTTATGGATGGGATTGCTTCCCTGGTTCCACCTCCAGGCTTACCTTTTGATTTCCCACTCAGCCTTAAAAATGCAGCTCAAGCTACCCCTCCTACAGAGCATTCCTGATTGGCTATCTGACCTTCAACACTGTTCACACACTGTTCACTCCTACTTTACTTTGCATCTTCCTGAAAGGGAAGGAACCCTGTCATACTTTTTTTTGGGTCTTCAGTGTCTAGCAGAGTTCCTGACATAGAACACGTTTCCAGTCGAGTTTGCTTGCTTCTCTCAAGGTACCCAAAGATGGTCTGTTGTTACCTCAAGGCAGAGAGTCTATGACTGCATGGGTTGGAGGGTTTGCAGAGAGGTGGGATTGCGTTCAAGTTCACACTCTCTTTTGCTAGTTGAATTTTTTAAACTGTGAGCATGTAATTTTTTATAATAAAAGGTGTCTAAATGTTCCTTAAAAACTGTTGGTTGTTTGGAAAAAGATCAAAGTTTTCCTAGCAGACTGGACAGCACAGAAATAGGGTCAGAAGATAAAATAGACTCCAGCACCGAGTTAGGAAATGACTGGCTGGGACTTGCTTATATAACTGTCTAAAACCGATGGGACAAACTGAACTTTGATGTTGACAGTTGTGCCAGAAAACATACTCTGGGTGGCTGAAGAGCAGCCCTTCGAGAGCAGTGCTCTGCTTGGTCTTCTGGGTTCCTGCCTTTTTGTGTGAGCTGGGCCCGCAGGAGACTCCAGGGCAGCCACCTGGATTCATGACCCAACCATTCAATGAACTCTCAGTCTGTTGGCAAAATAACCAGCTTGAATTAATATGTTTACTTAAATTGATCAGAGCAGCTGATTCTTCTGAAGATTGACCTCCCGACAACAGTCTTGTCCAGGAGCAAAGCTTTTTCTACTGTTTGGACATCTGGGTTCCCTCTGGTTGAGTGAAAATTGTTCTAATAAGTGGTAAAATTACTGTCTTTTGGATTCCAAAGTTAAGGAAACAAATCGCTAACTGTTTAAGCCCCAGTGAGTCAGTCTGGTTGCCTTATACATACCTGGCGACAGTTATTCACTAGAGTTTCAATAGAGAAAGATGTGGAAACTTCCCTGCTGGGCTCAGCATTTTCCTTGCAGCATCGTAAAGTGATGTAACCCTGTGCATTTCTAGCCTGTGAAGAGGCCTGGGGCTGTATCTGTAGAGCGACTTAAAAGCACCACTACTTATTTCCCCAGCAAGCTAGTTCCCGTAAATGTTTGCTTTCTTGCAGGGTCATTGATATCTGCTCTTTCCATTTCCACAAGTACTCAAAAGCCATTGATGGCACAATGGAAACTTCTGAGAAACACATCCCCAAACCATCTGGCAGGATCCTTGCTTTCTTGGAGAACAGGCCTTCTATAGAACATTTGCAGGAAAATAAGACCCCAGCTTTTTAAAGATCTCTGCATTTACGGTATAGTCCACACCTAAAGTCAGAATCTGCCAAGGATACAATTAGGGATTTCACGATGTTTAAAATTGTGTTTTTCTCTTCTGAACTGGCCTCCTGCATTGATGGAGTGGGTGTTACTGCTGACACTGGCAGCCACATATGTCCAATGATTTTAGAGACAGACAACAGCCAGAGCCCAGGGTTCCTTCCGAGCACACAGTCGGGAGAGGTCACATAAAGCATCATCCCCTGAGCCTTCTCAAGAGAACTTATCTTAGAGGGGTGGTGCCACAGAGGTGGACCTGGGGAGATTGGGGCGGCTGCAGGTCGGTGTTAGCTGCGTCATCATTTAGTTAGGTCAGACCTCATTTCTTACCCATTGACCTTCCTTCTCTCCCTGCCCTAGAGAATCATACGTGAGGACGTTGCATCTTACTTTCAAAAGACACCGTCTTAATCCTCGGGTCATACTTACTTGATCCTGGATCAGCAGCTGTCATGGAGATGATTAAAAAGCATGAAATTATCTTGATGTTTCATGTTTGGACAAAGTGAGTGCACGACTATATTTAGCAATTTTTAAAATATAAGTTTTAATGCAACTGGAATTTATCCTAGGTTGTTTGTTGCCCAGGAGATTCTTGTTGAGTGGAAAGAGAAAGAGACTTATTTAAAAAGCTAATTCTTAGTAATTCGAATCCAAAGCTGCTTATAAAGACTTGTCTACAAGATGCCGACCTTCCTTCTTTAATGTGCAGTCTTCAAGGTGCTGGGAAAATCAAGGTTCTACCTCTGAGTGATAACTTAACCAGTTTACAATAAAGGTCCAAGGTTAAATGTAACTGAATGATTAGGACAATGTGTGGTGATGTACAGCCTCAAAGATGCAGAAGCCGCCTGCATGATTGGTCAAGTCTTCAGACAACAAGAGTCTGAACCCGAGTTTTTTGAACAGAGATTAGTATGTATTCATCAGTGTCCCAGGTCCCTGGAGACCACGCAGAAGGCTAACAGTCTATGTAAGATAGACACATGGCATGGGACCAAAGCATCAGTGCATGAATACACAATTGCTTATTTACCTCTGTACCTGTCAACAGCTACTAAGAAGTTATTGGATTGCAATAAACTTCCAATGTTAATCATTCATGATGAAATGCAGAAGAACATTTTTATGCCTGTTTGAATCTTTTACTCTTGTTTAGTAGTTCTCTCCTTACCCAAATAACAAAAATGCCTACTATCAGTTTTACATCATTAACAATTTGAAAACAAACTTATTAAATGGGTCTGCATATCTATGGGCACAAACTATTTTGCAAAGTAGATAGATTTATATTTATAAACAAAACTGTGTGATTCACATTAGCATGAAACATACCACCTCAAGGATGAAAATGAAATTGCTTTCCAAAGAAATGTTGGGGAAAACACAAGAGATGCATCCCCAAATTGCCAGTGTAGCTATTTCAGACATAAGAACATTGCTTGAATGCTATTTTTAGACAGAAAGAGATAACTAAATGTAAGAATATTTATTTTTCCTTTAAGTAGAAAAAAACCCACTCTCTTGGGCTCTCTTCAAGGAGGAGAGCATCTAAGGCTTGTGCAGTTCTGTAAAATTACACATACCATATGCTTCAAACCTCAAATTGTGATTATTTTGATTTGATTTATTGCTTTTATTCCATAGGAAACACAACCACTTTATTTGAAAGACTTGTTAAATATTCTACCACTCGGCTGGAGTAAAGAATTTATTGGAACAAGAGAGGTCTTGCATGACCCTCAGTGGACAAACACTTCTTCATTGCTTTGCCAGACTGTCTTCCCCGAGCTCCGGAATGTGGAGCTCACGGCTGGTTGCCCTTACGGATGCCAGCTGGGCTTCCAGTCACCCGGGTCATGCCATCGAAATCAAACATGTTGTCTTCCTGTGCCTAGTAACACACTCCACAAGGTTCTTGTTGCCAAGAGTTGGTCCACAACGTGGATGTACACAGAGGAGTTTACTGATTTTCGTTCAGTATTTTAAATGATTTATATGAAGTGACTATCACTTGCGCTCACTCAGAGGCAGCTGTCCAAAAGCTTTCAGCAATGCAGCATGTTAGACTGTCTGGGGTCACCTGTGAGGAATGTTGAATGGAATTCCTGATGTTGCTGGAGATATGGGCAATTTTTTGTAGGGCATCCAGGAAGTCCTGCCAGTTTCAGCAGCATGGGGCATCTCTCCATGCTGGTGCTTCCTGGGTGACACTTGCTTTTTTTGCATCCAGATCAGAAAACCACAAGGGGAAGAAAGGGCAACATGTATTTCATCTGTGTGGCAGCAATCCTGGGGAAGGCTGGTAGGGAGAATTTAACAGTATTGACTCAATTTAGTTTTGGACATGCTTATCCATCCAGATGGCGAAGCCTGACCTTCATTAACTAAGGATAAAGTTGATACAATTTCGTCTTAGTTCCTTTGGAATCTAAGGATATAGAAAATTAGACCAAATGGTTCAAAGAGCCTCAAGGACCCATTACCATCTTCAACCGCTAGCAATATATAGCCAGTCTTATTGAATCTCTATCTTACTTACTAATCCTCCCTCCGCCAAGACATCAACTCTCAAAGATGTAAAAACTCTTTTTGCTAACATCATCACAATGCCATTATTTCTCCTAAAATTTTAATACTTTCACCAAATGTTCAGCATTCAAGATTCTGGCTAGTTCATCAATGTTATGACTTTTTTTTTTATCAGCCTGTTTGTTAGAAACAGAAGCCAGGTAAGCTTCACACCTGTAATTGCTTAAGGCTTTCAAGTTTCCTTTAATTCATAGGTTCTCTTCATCTCTATTCTCCTCTACCTCCCCCTCCTCCTCTTCCTCCTCATCTTTCTCCTTCTATTTGTTGAAGAAACACAATTTCTATAAAAATGGTGTTTCCATTTGTCCTATGAAATTTCCCACATCTGACATCTCCAAGTCATCATTTAACATTTTCTGCCATCATCTTATTTCCTATACAGTGTTGGTTGGATTTAGAGGCTTGATCTAAGTCAGGCTGGGTTTTGGGGGCAAGACCACCACGTTAGTTTGCTAGGGTTGCCATCACACAGTGCTGCAGACAGGTGGCTGAAGAGCAGAAATGTACCGTCCACCATTACAGAGGCTGGAAGTCCGAGATCTAGGGGTCAGCAGGCCTGGTTTCTCCCAAGGCCGCTCTCCTTGGTGTGTAGACAGCCGTCTTCTCCCTGTGTCTTCACATGGTCTTTTGTGTGTGTGTGTGTGTTCAAACCTCCTCTTCTTATAAAGACACCAGTCAGATTGGATTAGGGCCAACCTAATGACCTCATTTTAATTTAATCACCTCTTTGAAGACACTTTCTCCAAATGCAGTCACATTCTGAGGTACTGGGGGGTTAGGGCTTCAACACAGGCATTTCGGGAGTGAACAAGTCAGTCCATAAGAACTTTCCAGGTAGCTGTGTGCCCTTCCATCAAGATGTATACAATATCGGATCGTTTATCTTTTTGTGGGTTTGGCAGCCACTCATGATCAATATCTAGATTCATTCATTTGACTTTGCAAAGTGGTGATAGCCTAATTCTGTTGTTACTTCTTTATGTATTAGCTAGATTTTCTTCTTTTTTTTAAGTTGATTCATCTTCTCTTTGGTTTGCGGTGGTACAGTTTGTATTAGAAAGGCGGAATTAATATTTGATTCTTTCCGTTTATTTACTCATTTTCAAAATAATAGGTTGGTTCATTGGAATCCTCCAATGTGATCAGTTTGTTGAGGCTTTTTAACTGACACTGTGAACTCATGGATGTTCACGTCTGTGTACATGAAGGTGTGATGTATATTAATCCACTGCAGTTATTACCTTTCCCTCAAGTTGTCCTATATTTGGCCAGTGGGAGTCTCTGCAAGCTTGGCTTCCAAGTCCCTCAGACAGGACTGCAGTAGTCTTGGAGAGCTTCGTTATCTGGTATGGCATGATGTGCCAGGCTCATGTTTTCCATTTCCTCTCCAGATCCAAGAAGCTCCAGTTCCTTTTAGTGGAAAAGGTGTTTGAAGAGCAGAATCTGAGCACTAGGGGAGCTCACAGCTACTGAACTGATTTCTACATCTAGGCCTTTATAGTGAGTAGAACTATGAACCGGATGTACGTAAACATCCATCATCATACATATAAGTACATATATAATTCCAATCAAATTCAGGGTTTGCTTTATCTTAACATCTGTCTTTCCTCTTTCACACTCCAAGAATCCTGGTCTCAGCCACAGCAGGAATGATTAAATAAGAACCCCACATTGCTGCCCATTTGCTTTCACACACGACACACGCACAACAAAGTCAGACTCACATAGCTAACACGCCCACCAAGCTTTTTGCAGCTCTTTTTGTCCTTAGATTTGTACTCAGATTACTGTGCTTTCAAATTCCTGGGAATATTTCCTCTCTGTGGGTTAAACCATCAACTGGGTACATATTTAGGGTTTTTTTCTCATTTTATATTTAAATAAATTTATTTCATAAATAAGAACTAAGATGTAAGGTACATGTCTTATATGTCTTACGTAAGGTAAGATACGCACATGGTTTCAAAGCCAAACCAAGTGTGGCACCAGCAGTGCTTTCCTGTTTTTCTCGTCGCCCTATGTGTCTAAGCCAGAGAAAGGGTTGGGTTTGTGTGGTGGCGGATTTGGAGGAGGAGGTGATGCCTGAATTGTGTCTTACTGAACAGCTGCAAAGAGTGACTCTAATTCTGGGAGAATCTGTCTCGAAGGCCTTAGGGAAGAAACCATTTGTTCTGCCACCCACTATGTAATTCTTCTTTGAATTTTAATGAGTTAGCCTTTAGGCTGCTAGACAGAAAACAGCCGCTGTGTTCTGTTTAAACTCTGCCATCTTTCTACTTTGCTGTAGAGGCTAGAAGTGACAAGTTTTTGTCAAATATATGGTTATGTGCTCCAAAGTAGTTCGTCTGGATCTGTGAAGTTCCATCTCGTGATAACATCTTGGAATCTAAATATAGCAGTATTATCTAAAATAGATAAGCAACAAGGATGTATTGTACAGCACAGGGAAATTCAGCCAATATCTTGTAATAACTTTAAATGGAGTATAATCAATAAAATTTTAAATTACTTTGCTATATACCTGAAACTAATGTAATATTGTATATCAACTATACTTCAATAAAACAATAAAGCGTAGTGTAAAAAAAGATAAGTATATTTTTAAAAATAAAACAAATACAGGAGTTTTAATGGAAACAAAATTAATTAATTAATATAACTGTTTTAGAAGCCAACTCCCACCTATCCTTCAAGCTCAGGGGGCCTTATGGAGCCTTCCTGATGTCTCCCCAAAGTTTAGATTCCCCAACATCTGTTTCCATGACACCCGCTAAAATACTCCTATTGTAATAGGCATTGCACTTAGTTGTTACACTTTAAGTATCTAAAACACAAAGCATGGTGCCAGGCACAAACAGGCCATCCACAAATATTGGTTTATGTAATATTTCTATCACTGCATCCAAATATACTCTAGTATAATTATTCATTTAGGTATCTCTTTCCCCCAACTATTCGATAAACTTTTTGAGGGCAGGAACTGTGTCTTCCTTCCTCGGTGCCACACTTGTCCATAGTTTGGATGGAATAAAGAACAGAAGTGATACTATTGAACATAGAATTAGAATAATAGAAGATAAACCCAGTATCCTCTTGAGGATCATATCATAAGGATGAGGCCACCTTTGAAAGTGATGAATAGCATCCTCATAAACTCTCAGCTGCTGCTGAACGCTATAGTCTGACTTCTGTACCCTCAGACCATAAAACATAATGTGAACGCTTCAGTATATTCTATACATATTTTATCTATTTATTTTTCTCTTTTGGCTGCATCGGGTCTTAGTTGCAGCACGTGGGATCGTCGTTGAGGCATGCGGGATCTGTCGTTGCAGCACGCGGGCTTCTCTCTAGGTGTGGCGTGCAGGTTTTCTCTTCTCTAGTTGTGGCGCGCGGGCTCCAGAGCGTGTGGGCTCTGTAGTTTGCGGCACGCGGGCTCTCTCATTGAGGTGCGTGAGCTCAGTAGTTGTGGCATGCAGGCTTAGTTGCTGTGTGGCATGTGGGATCTTAGTTCCCCAACCAGGGATCGAACCCGCATCCCCTGCATTGGAAGGCGGATTCTTTACCACTGGACCACCAGGGAAGTCCCATATTCTATCCATATTTTATTATTTCACTTTTAAAGCAGTTAATTGTTTTAGTCCACCTGGAATTTATTTTATTGTATATTATGAGAAATAGATGTAATTTTACTTTTTCTAACAAGTTAGCCAGTTGCCCCAAATCCATTTTTTCTGATCCAGGCAAATAACTCTCCTACGGAACGACCGGATAACCATGCTGATATGAACATGTGGTTTCCAGCCCCAAGAGGGTCTTCTGTACTCAGAACAGCGATCTTCTCACATATCCTTGTGCACATCTTTCTAACCCCTCCAGCAGCTACCCTACACTTTCCTTGTTTCCTCAAGACCTACTCACATCTCACTCCCATAACTTTCATTTGTCCTCCTAGGACAGAGCCTTGTACAATACTTCATGGACCACTGAATGGTACATTTAAAATGATTTAAATAGTCATTTTAATGTTACGTATATTTTACCATCATAGAGAAAAACTCAGAAAGACTTCCTGGAGAACACCAAGGCTGTCAGGCCTAAGCTCCTTCACCCACCACCACCAACGTGGACCACACACCTAGGTACAAGCACATCTCCAGCTGTGTAGACAGGGAAGTCCATCTCCTTCCTCCTGGCCTCTGGGAGTGAGGGAGTCTTCCTCCTCCTCCAGGGCCTCCATTGGGCCCATGGCTGCATCAGCACTTACCTGAGACCAGGGCCCCACAGCCCTCAGCCCTTCTCTGGATAATGTTTCTCACATCCTAAAATAGCCTACCCTTGGCCCCTCATGCCACTAGTTACTATTCACATTTTCTTCATTTCTTAATCAAAAATTTTCAGAACTGGAAACCGTGTACAAGCCCCTGTGTCCCCATCCTTTGAAGTAAAAGCCTTTTGCTTTAGTCTCCCAGGTCTCCCCTGAGTCTCTAAAGGCTGCTCCAGAGTTAATGATTAGGAATGTGAAGATGTAGAAACAAAGAATAGCTGTTGGGCCAGGGAACTAGCAAAAATTTAGACTGTAAATCCACCACATGGCAGAATCACCGAACTCCCAGTTCCTTGAAAGATACAGATAAAAGTCTGACACACAGTTCTCAGTTGTTTCTACAGAAAGCAGACCCACCAGATGAAAAGTGCTGACCGCAAGCACGTAGACCCTAAGCTGTTTGAAACCAGAAGGTTGATGATACTTGAAACTTCACCTTGATGCCAACCAATCCGAGATTGTGCATGAACTGATCACACACCCTGCAGGCCCCTCCCTCACACTGCCTTTAAAAACCCTCCCTGAAAGCCATTGGGGAGTTGGGGTCTTTTGAGCATGATCTGCCCATTCTCCTTGCTTGACGCCCCGCAATAAATGCTGCACTTTCCTTCACCACAACTTGGTGTCAGTAGATTGGCTTTACTGCATGTGGGCGAGTGGACCCAAGTTTGGTTCTGTGACAAAACGACGGCTTGTACTTGTGACTCCACTCCCCCCCGCAACCCAATCACACCCCACCTGCCATATCTGAGCTTCCATCCCTCGTTTCCTTCTCCATCTCACAAATCGTTCTCATTGTCCTATTCTCACCTGGGTCTCTGATGACTCCCATCTACTCTCTTCATGGGTGTTTTCTGGGTCACATCTCCTTTCGCTCAGCATGGTGCTCCTGGTTCTCCGCTGCTTCTGCCCATCTTCTTTCACAGCCCTTCTCCTTCTTTCCAACAATCAGAGTCCCAACGCCCTACAGTTCTGCTCTTATTTCTCTGGTCTTCTCCCTTCTCATCCACACCTGTATTTTTGAATACAACCCAACTATGATGACAAACTCCCAGCACACATTTCACATGTTTGTCTCTCTGCTTGTTACTGTCCCATGGGGACTTCAGATCCACCTGAGCTCATCACCGCATCACTGTTAAAGGGACATCTTGCTCATGTGTGGTCTCAGTCGGTCCACTATCCATCCAGTTATGCATGCAAACTGGAAATTGGGAACTGCCACAGCTTCCATCATTAGGTTCATCCCCCACACCCAGTACCTAAGTCCTGTCAAATTTACACTCCTTGATCATTCTGAAACCTGTTTCCCCTGCCCATCATGCCTCCCATTCCTTTAGATCACCACCGTTCTCCTCTAATAGATACCTGCCTGTCCCCCTGTCTCCACTGATTTCCCCACTCATGCCCACCCTCTACCCAAAATGTAAACCCGACTTCATCACTTTGGGTATTGTGTAGAAGCATGGGTGAGTATACTGTAAGTCCCTTCTTGGGGCTCCCATACTCTGGAGGTCAGAACTCAAGAGTGAACTCTTCCTGGTCTGGCTCCTGACGACTACTCTGGTCTCACCTGTCCCTGGACCATCCACTACTCTATTGGATCCAGCAGCACTACAACATTTACTGCATCAATCACAGCTATTTATCACTTCTGGACTTTGGTACTGATGCCTGCTCTTATTAAAACACTTCTTCCCTCCTCATCCTTTGTTACCAAACCTCACCTTTTCAGACCCCTCTACAGAGAGCCTCCCTGCCTCTTCTCCTCACCCCCGTGCTTGGTTATATGCATAATACCCGGCGTGGCTCTATCATTCCTCTGTCCATGTGTCAGAATTATCGATGTGTCTGTTTTCCCCACTACACTAGGGGCTGCTTGATGGAAAAGGACAGCACTCCAAAAGGATTTATTGATTTACTGACTCAATAAACAAGTGGCCCAGTTAAAGACTATAAACCAAAGTGGTCAGAAAAGGGTATTTCCTCTTCTTGGAATATCAATGGGACTATTTAATTTGGAATAAAATGAATTTCAAGAAAAATGCCAATGCTGAAGAAAAACTTTCCTTCTGACTATTAATAATTTCAAAACACACATGCGACAGGGACTCCTGGATTTTTTTTTTCTTCACAGTCTTCAAATATCCCAATCTGAGCAATGCACCTCTCTGCCCCATCTCTGTGCTCCATGAACGTTTGGGGAAATGCCCCAGTCATGAAACTAATGGTAACATTGATGAGAAATGATGTGCCAGATGATAAATCCACCACCACTAAAAGCTAAAGTCTTTCCAAACTCAAATTGTTTGAAGTGGTTTGACCCTTACCAGGAAAACAGAAGGGAAAAAAGTTTTTAAATGATCATTTTTTTAAAGCAGAAAGCAAATAATATATCTCCAAAGAGTCCAGTGCCCTTAGACAAAATTTTATGGAAAAGGATAGAATTGGAAGTAATCTATTTTGAGGTGATAGTGTTAAAGAAGGAATAGAAAGCCTTAAGAAAGTGATGAATCCTACAATCATTTTGAGACTTTCTTAAAATGGGGAAAGAAGCTATCCTCCTGTGTGTCTGATCCATTCTGGATGCCTTACACACTCACACTTCATCCTCAAGACAGCCCCATGAGACAGGTGTTACTATTTCCCCTTTTACCGCGAACTGAGGTCCGAGAGCATCTACGTTTCACAAGATGGAGGAATTTTGCCCAACTCTGTCAGCTGCAAAAAACCTGGCATTATGAGCAGGCTTAAAAGAATAAGTGAAAGAAATACTGAAAAGCAGAGAGAATGGTAAACAGTGCACATCAAATGGACTGTGTGATTATTGTTCTCTTGCTTCATCTGGTCATGTAGACAGATGGAAGCCACATGATGTCATTGATCTTTTGTAAACCACTTCCATAGATGTTGGTAATGAGGTAAGAGATACAGGGGCCTCGGGTTAACTTGCTGCAGCCAGTTTCATGCTGACCCTTTGAGATAAACTATCAACAGGAACGACACGCCCTGATTGGGTGAAAGACAAAACAGTCCACCGCAGCCTCCTCATTCTTGTGGTTGAGAGGACTTCCCAGCCTGACACATGCACAGAAGGGGTCCCAAGTCATCCTCTAGTAATCTGGGCTGCGTTGTAATATCATTATAATACCATTAGCATTGCGGTTTTGACCCCCTCCCCCCATGGGTTTCACTTGGACGCTCACGGGAAGGATTCAAAACGGTGCCTAGTGGAAGCCCAAATAAGGAACTGCAGATGATGCGATCATAGGGGAAGGAAAGTGGAGTCACCCTCATCTAAACCCCGTATTAACAACCTAAGCTGCCCCTATAAGGTGCACCTCACTCTGCAAGTTTACCCCTGTGCTCTTCCACACGTACTGTGCTTCTAATAAATGCTGGGCCTGCTTTGCAGTCTTGGTGTCTTTGTTGAACTCTTTCTTCAGAGAAGACAAGGACCGAGTTTCACCAAAAACAGTAATATAAGCATGTTCGAAATGACCACGGTTGGGGCATGTTTATGGCTTTGAAAAATTGAATCTAAAATAGCAAAATAAAACATTCCAAACACCTGTAACACATCTTGTCCTTGTTTTTCTGCAGTCTTTTCAGCACATAAACTGTCTTTGCCTGGGCCTAACATCTGTATTGGATTGCAGGCTGTGCTTGAATTTCAAGACCATAACCTATTCCTTTAGGACCAGCAGCTGTTCTTTTGGAGACCCTGTCTCCTGAAACAGGCCCTAAAAGCTACTGTTCTGACATCTGAAATGCTGAGAAAGGGAAGATCATAGGCCAGTGAATTGTGAGTGCCTCTTTCTTACACACTTCAGGCTTCAGTAGTTTTCAGAAGTTCCACAGAGGGTACTTTGCCACGAAGGGCCCCGTTCTGACATGAACTGAATTTTCCCCACCTGGACATCAAGTGATCAACCAGGAAGTTTTCTTCTTAAGAATAACAGCACTGACTCTTCTTTCCCTGGCTTTCCTTTCAATAACAGCTGTATCGTATCCTTCTGCTATAAATGCTCCATCTTGGGATGAGGAATATCTACTCAATCAACAAGAAACATTTACGTGCAGCCTGTGTTTCTCCATATGGTACCTCCTACAATGAAATGATCAGTCAGACATTAGGCTGTTTCTGTCCTGTCTCTCCTGATGGAATATGAGGAAGGCAGGAATTATCTGTCTTGTTCACTCCTGAATTCCTGGGCCTAGCACGGTGCCTGGCATGGAGTTGGCAGTTGGATATTTACTGAAAGAATAAATGGGCCTCCGCTATCTGTGTGGCACCACAACAGTGACCAGCATGGGAGCTCTGCGCTGACCCTACTGCACCTGAGCTTCCTGAGAGCCCTCCCCCGACACTACAATGATGGAGAGGCAGCTGGGGAAGGAGGCTGGGGGTGGGTGGGTCCAGGGGAGGAAGTACAAAGGCAGTTTTTAGGTAACTAGCCAAAAGGAGGAACAGGTACTGATGATCTCAAAAAATACAATGGAATACTACTCAGCCATTAAAAAGTGATATAATGCCATTTGCAGCAATTATGCCAATTGCAGCAATTATTCCAATTGCAGAGATTATCATACTAAGTGAAGTAAGTCAGAGAAAGATAAATACCATATGATATCACTTATACGTGGAATCTAAAATATGACACAAATGAACTTACCTACGAAACAGAAACAGACTCACAGACATAGAGAATGGACTTCTCTTTGCCAAGAGGGAGGTAGGTAGGGGAGGCATGGCCTGGGAGTTTGGGGTTAGCAGTTGTAAACTATTGTATAGAGAATGGATAAACAACAAGGTCCTACTCTACAGCACGGGGAACTATATTCAATACCCTGTGATAAAACATAATAGAAAAGAATATGAAAAAGAATGTATATATGTGTATAACTGAATCACTTTGCTGTACAGCAGAAACTACCACAACATTCTAAATCAACTATACTTCAATAAAATAAATTTCTGAAAAAATTGTAACATTTTGCTCCTTAAGGTTCACTGAAATTCCTCCAATGTGCCATTCACCGACAGCCTTAAAATAGAAAGTTGTCAAGATTTATGGACGTTTTGAGGAAAACAACTCCAAGAAAAAAGCAAGCATTTATGTACCAATATATTTTTAAATAGTGGTGTCATTAAGTCTGTGCTAGTTCAACAACTGGCTTTGGCAGTATTTCATTATGAAATAAAACAGGCAATTTTCTACACAACCCTTAACTAATGCCAAATACAGGCACACCTTCTACCTTTCTGAATAAACAGAAAGCCCGGTTTATTCATGTCAGTGCTTATTTCTTTAGTACTGAAAGTCCTAGTTTTAGAAATATTTTCAACTTAGGACCCTAACCACTAAAACTCTAGTTGACTGAGTTTCTATTTCTCCCACTTTATAATTAATTTTCAATTTTATGAAGATAAAATGCTTGTACATTGCACATAATGTAGTGCTAATTTTTTTCCATTTTAATGCAATCATTTAGGTACATGAACATAATACATACAAATAGTACTAAAGTGAATATTGTGAAGAGTACTCTATATAAGTACACCTGTAACTTATATAATACTGTACAGCAACTATACTTCAACAAAGTATATAAATAATAAATAAATAAATAGTACTAAAATGCTTATAATTAAAAATACTCTGTCTCTCCCTGCTCCCTGTCCCAACACTCTCTTCTCCAAAAGTACCCACTTTTAGCTCATTTGCTTCTTCTGGAACTTCACCCAATATCTGTACACAGTAAATGCCTCCTGGAGAGATCCCACCTGCCCTGTTCTCCTCTGGGCCCCTGTACAGTCACATTCCTGGTTCTCTCCATTACCATTTTGGGAATCCCCTTTGCCTGTCACCTGTGTTAGGTCTCTTGCTTCTTGGATAATATTCCTTTCTCTTTCCTGGATTTCCCTCTATTGTCTTGCTAGATAATATTCTCCAGTTGCTTCTTAGGAAAAAATGCATTTTTTTGAGTACATACATACATGAAAATGTCTCTTTTCAACCTTCCCACTTGATAGTTGGGCTGGGTATAGATTTTCAGGTTGAAAGTCACTTTCTGGCAGACAGGGAGGTCATTGACAAGTGTCTTCCAGAGCCCAGTATTGCTGTCAAGAAGTGTGATGCCTTATTGATTCTGGATCCTTTATATATGTCCTAGTTTTCCTCTGGAGGGCTTAACAGTAGTCTTCATCCCAGCAGTGAAATTTCACAGTGACATGCCTTGACACAGTTGTTTTGTTGTTGTTGTCATTTTGCTTTGGTGGAGACTTCCAATCTCGAAATTCATGTTATTCCCTTCTGAGAAATTTTCTTACTGATTTTCTTTCTTCTGTTTTCTCTGATCTCTTTTGGGGTCTCTTATTAGTCAGATATTGGACTAATTTAATTTTAATTGATTTCTTACTTTACTATTTTTCACTTTCTTCTTTTCTGTCTCTTGGACTTTTTGTTCTATTTTTGTGAGATTAACTCAACTATATAGCATGAAATTTCTCTCCTATACTGAATCTCTATACTGATTTTTTTGCTAACAATATAATAGGAATTGTAATAAATGCACTTTGTTACATTATTTCAATGTACTTCATTTAACTAATTGATAATGTTTATTAACAGAGTGGCCTGATTTGCTCAAGATACCTTCAGGTTAGGCTCTTGTCCAAGTGATCAGTTCCATTAGCTTCCTGTTTCACTCTCAGAAGTGTCCTATTTTGGGTGATAAAATATATGGTCACACTATTTACTGAGCACTTAGTTTGTACCAAGTGCTGTTCTAAGTGCTGTGTGTGTAACAACACATCTGTACAACAACCAGCGGAGTAGATTCTAATCATTTTACAGATTGGGAACCTGAGGCATAAATAGTTTAAGTAACTCATCCAAGGTGTCACAGCTACCAGGTGGTAAAGCAGGGACTTGAATGCAGGAAGTCTGCTTCAGAGCCTTGCACTTTTTTTTCTTTTCTTTATCAACTATATTTGTTTGTTTAATATTTGCATTTATTTATTTATTATTGAGGTATAGTTGATTTATAATATCATGTTAGTTTCAGGTGTACAGCACAGTTTTATACATATATGTATGTATACATATATATTTATATTCTTTTCCAGATTCTTTTCCCTTATAGGTTATTACAAAATATTGAGTATAGTTCCCTGTGCTGTAGAGTCAGTTCTTGCTGGTTTTCTTTTTTATATATAGTCGTGTGTATCTGTTAATCCTAACCTACTAATATATCCCTCCCCCACTTCCCCCTTTGGTAACCATAAGTTTGTTTTCTATGTTTGTGAGTCTATTTCTGTTTTGTATATAAGTTCATTTGTATCATTTTTTTTATATTCCACATATAAGTGATATCATATAATATTTGTCTTTGTCTGGCTTATTTCACTTAGTATGATAATCTCTAGGTTCACCCATGTTGCTGCAAATGGCATTATTTCATTCTTTTTTTATGGCTGAGTTATATTCTATTGTATATATGTACCACATCTCTTAACCACTATAGATCCCACTTCATCACTGCTTACAATCCCTTATTTGGGGGATATTAGGTTATTTCTGAATTTGCATTACTGCAAACAGTGTTGGACTCCTTTCTAGCTAAACGTTTCTTTACCTCCTTCATTATTTTCCTGGAGGATAAATTCCTAGTGAAACCAGCTGTCTTGATTCTCAGTTCACACTCTTTAGAGTATGCTGTGCTGTGCACCTCCTGAGGATAGGAACTGGCTAACAAACCACTTGATTATGAAAAGGCAGAAAACAAGAAAGCAGACTAGGAGAGCCAACACTCTGAAAAGAGCTGTGAACCTCAAGTAAATGAAAAGTCAGGGGAGGTTGTAGTTCATTCTGATTTTTAAAACTCATAGTGCTCTTCTCTGCATGGCTGACACCTAGTCTGATCACTCTCACCTTAGAATCTGCAGCCTCCTTGACACCCACACCCTGACCCCCACCATCTACTGACAATGGCTGTCCATGGGAACCTGAACCAGTCCTTAAGACATTAGTCCTAAGACAAATCTATACATCGGCAAATGAGTGGCAAAGAGGCAACTCTGTAGTGACATTAGGGCAGAGTCATATCAGCAGCTCCTTTCTGGAAGGAGGTTTGCCTGTGAATGATTGTTGATTTTATAATCTCAGCAAGACTTTCATTTGCATGGATAACAAGTTTACCCAGGTAGGCAGCCATAGATTTTCCTAAAATGCTCCTTCTAAATCCAGCTTAAATTTCGTCTCTCTCAGGAAGCCCTCATGACTTGAAGTTCTCCAGCTTTTCCGGCCTGAGCTATACCAATTTGTGCCATTCGGAGTACAAGAAGAACTGGGATTTGTCTTTTACACCGATTCAGCAAATATGTATTGAGTACCCATGTATGCCAAGCTCTGTGTTAAATGTAAGGAAGAGAAAAAGAAAGCAAGATATTTCCATGCCTCACAATTTTCAATAATGTGTAGCTTCTACAGATTTCACTTACTCCTTAAACAAAACAAAAAGCCCTGCCCATTCACTATTTGAAGTGCGTTCTCTTATAATTTGACTCTTTTAATTTGACTGTAAACTATTCTCCCATTTCCTATCTGTGCTTTTTATTCTTCTTATTGAAATTAAACATACTGTTTGTATATATTGGAAAACACCCAAATGCAAACAGAAGAGACCACATAAAAATGAGTTAATCATCAGGTCACATGTCTAGAGAAACTTCTGTATTTAAAGCAAGAGAATGTTTCCTTTAATTCAGAAGAAAAAAATAGAGTCAACCCACACCCAGTTACTGCAATCATTCTCTATCAATAGATATTGTATTGAAATCTGTTTACATCTCTCTGTCTTGAGAGTCTGTCAGCTACTTGAGAGCAAGGACCCTGTTTATAAATTAAGGTCTTCATCTCAAGTCTGTTGAAGTATATCTTTACTGGTCTTTAAGATGCAATAAACAGGATAACACACCATTGATTTAATAACAGCTTTACATGGGAAGAGAAAAAGAGGCCCTACATCTATAAACAATTATGATAAAACACATCCTGATTTCAAGAAAGTTAAATTTTAGAAGTATGCCCCAGAATGGAGGAAATCCTGTCATTGTCCTCGACTGGACTTCTGGTCTCGAAAACAAGGTGGACTCTTGCCTCTATTAAGTCAGTGGACAAAAATTCTTTAGCGTTGGTTGTATTGACTCAACTCATCCTCCTCTTCCTCCAGTGCTTTTTCTGAGACCGCTGATAACTTCCAAATATGTGTCTGTTATTGTTTTCTGGGATTTCCATTTCCCCGTATGGAACTCTCCTCTTTGAATTCTTCGCTTGCTTTTACAGCCTCCTACTGTCCTCAGGGTCCTGCCTCTGAGGCTCTGTGGTCCTTCACTCACCTTGTCCTCTGTGTGGGCGCCCCGGCCCCCCAGGCTCTTCCCCTTCCTCTCTCAGTCCTCATGAGTGGTGCTCAGCCCTGGCTGATCATCAGAATCGCTTGGAGAGCCCTTGGAAAAGGTCCAAGCCCAGATCCCAACCCAGATCCACAGCATTAGTCAACGTGGACTGATATATCAGCTCTGTGCCCTTGTTCATGTACCTTAGCCTCCAAAGCTCAATTCCTTCACCTGTAAAATTAGGATAATGCTGAAATCTGCTGCATCCCATTGCTGAGTACATTCTTGCTCCCCATCATCACAGAAAACATCGTCTCCTCTTCTCTTTATTTAAAGCCTGCATGTCTTTGAAAGCTCACCTCAAATCCTTCCCTTCTCACAGACTCCATCATCACAATTTATTTTGGATTGTTTACAAAGCACACTAAAAACTCAAGAGGGACCTGTTGAAAATGAAATTGTCTCCTGGCTGAGCTTCCTACAGCTGTCTTGTCACTTCTCAATTTTTTTCTCCACACAGCACTCCAACATTCCAGAGGGATCTTTTAAAAAAATTGGATTACGTTGCTTTCTGTTTTAAACCTTCCAATAAATTCTCTTCGTTCTTCGGTTAAAATTCAAACCTTCTAACCTGGCCACAAGGTTCTACAAAATCTGACCTTCATCTTGCTCCTCTCCCATTGCCCCCCTGGTCCTAACTAGATACATTCTTTCCATCCTCTGAGCCCTGTTCAGGCCGTTCCCTGGGCCAGGAATGATCTTATACTCACCTTTCCAAGCCAACTTAATAATTATTTCTTGGGTGAACACTTCTCTGACCTTCAGTCCAGGTCGATGTCCCTGGTAAAACCTTCTCTTTCCATCCCATAAACACCCTTTGTAATGAAATGTTTTATCATGAACTGGACGGAACAGGGCAGGATATTAACTTTTCTTTAATATACCACTATATCGTTTTATTTGTTGCCATAAGCATGCATTATATTTGTCATTAAAAAAATTATTTAAAAGCATGATAGACAGTATGACATAGTTGTTCAATGTCTCTCCCCTTCCCTAGAATACAAATTCCAAGAAGGGCATATACCAGGCTTGTCTTGTTCAGCACTGTGGCTGCAGGATCTAGCAGTGCTTTGAACACAGGAGGTGCTAGATTTATAGAGTGAATGCAGTTGACTGAGAGGACAGAACATGAAAACGGTCAGGGAGGCTAAGCACGAAACTTGCCCAGGATGGAGATGGCCCTCGGTTCAGCTTGAGAGAACGCAAGCAGGTGGGCACACCTGGGCCTGTCAGAGTCAGCATTCTCTTCAAGAGCCTCTCCCCAGCCTGAAGGTGGGGCCTGGAAGGCTTTTAAGCAGCAGTTGTGCTTAGTCTCTAGAGGGCAGCGTTCAGGTTACTGACACCTGACTAGTTAGAAACAGGACCCGAGCCAGAGGCTGTGGGCAAATCTCATTTTTAACTTTATATTTATATTTTTTATATTTAAAATTTTTAAACTTTTCTAGTTATAATTTTCTAATTACATTTAAATTTTTTAAACTTTTCTAGTTATAATTTACTAATTATAATTATCTTCATTAGGAATTTAGTACTCACCATATGCAGCTTGGTTTCATAATTTTGAGATATATATATATATATATATATATATATATATATATATTTTTTTTTTTTTTTTTTTTTTTTTTTTTTTGCGGTATGCGGGCCTCTCACTGTTGTGGCCTCTCCCATTGCGGAGCACAGGCTCCGGATGTGCAGGCTCAGCAGCCATGGCTCACAGGCCCAGCCGCTCCGCGGCATGTGGGATCTTCCCACACCGGGGCACAAACCTGTGTCCCCTGCATTGGCAGGTGGACTCTCAACCACTGTGCCACCAGGAAAGCCCTTGTATATATATTTATCTACAATTTCCCAACTGAATCCACAATTCCCTAGGTACAAGGTCTTTCTCATAAACATTTTGCATCCTCATGACTTGGTACAATCCATGTCATATTTCCTACAAGTGAATGTAGCCAACATTCTTTCATCCAAGGAAAATGCTCAAAGTGTCAATATTTCTCAGATTCTTTCCAACAAGTTTTTTATGTTTAAATAAGTCGAGCAGATGTTCACACTTGTATCACCAATGCCTGTTGAAGTTACTGTGATTTTCAATGGCCTTTCATTATTTTTGTTGTTTTTGCTTAGAAATATTTGATAGGGTATTTGTAAATAGGTGCTTGCAATGTTATTTGAACAAATGAAGTGGAATATTTAAATGAGAACATGTGCTTTGCATGCAATAATTGTAACTATTTCTCCATGGCTTTAAACATAGGACATGCTTTGTAAGTTGTAGGAATTGTTCAATGATATCTTTTGCTGTCCTGGATCGTATCATAGTAACCAATAGACATTTGACATGGGGTTTATGGTCTTGTCTCTTTTTGGTGCAGCTTATGTTGTGGTGATATAGCAGAAACAGACTAAAATCCGCTAATTTTGTACATGCTGATAACGGGAATCTTCAATGATTAAAAAGGAGGTGAAGTCGGCTCCAGAAACCCTGACCCACAAAAGTCTAAGGAGAACAAAGACATTATTAATCTGCAGTCTTTAAGAGCAATACTGATTGATCCCTTTCCCTCTTAGAAATCTGAATTATATGTTCCATCTAGATGACACACCTAGGTTTTGCTTTTCCCGTAATTGAACATACCTTGCACTAGACATGTTTAATTTAGGTTACCAGCTGCCTTAAGAGAGTGTCAATTCAAGCCATGGTGTGATTTCAGTAGGACTACGTTTATTAACCAGCATGACCTGTTATGATGGTTTCTAGGCCAACAGCATGAAATGAGGGTTTTAAATTTTTTATTTTTTTTATTTACTTAAAAAAATTTTTTTTTTATTTTTGGCTGCGTTGGGTCTTTGTTGCTGCGCGTGGGCTTTCTTTAGTTGTGGCAAGCGGGGGCTACTCTTCATTGCAGCGCATAGGCTTCTCATTGCGGTGGCTTCTCCTGTTGCGGAGCATGGGCTCTAGGTGCTCAGGTTTCAGTAGTTGTGGTGCGTGGGCTCAGTAGTTATGGTACACGGGCTTAGTTGCTCCGTGGCATGTGGGATCTTCCCAGACCAGGGCTCGAACCCATGTCTCCTGCACTGGCAGGCGGATTCTTAACCACTGTGCCACCAGGGAAGTCCCATAAGTGTTTTTTTTAACCAAAAAAATTATATTCTTGTTCTTCCACAAAAAGAATTATTTATGTAGTTAAAGCTACTGGAACTGTCCAGTGGCTGTCCTTAACAGGCTGGTTCCTTTTTCTTCACTGTGCTCTCACCATGCTTGCCCCACCTCTTTCCTCCCCTTAATGAAAACCTAGTAGATAGTGAACATTTTGTTTATGAGGAATAAAAATTCATAATTATACAAAGAAACCTATAGGACATAAAAAGTTTTAAAATATTAACCCTGTTCCTAATTTAGGAAGGAAACACATTAATTAATTGATGTAAAATGTATTAGTATGTGCTTACCATGGGTTCTGGTATCTGTGGCTTAGTTTCTCAACAGCAGCTTGACTGAACTCTTCATACTGTAAAAGGAAAAACATGAATCAAGTCCCCTGATTCCAATGTCACTGGGCACAAACATGTCTGAGAGTCTGGGTTCCTGGTCAAAAAGGAGGTCAGGTTGAGCAATTACACAGGAAGTGCTAAATTCAGTTGAAAGAAGATGGTCTTTTGATTTTTGAACTGAGAGGAAAAGGCATAAGAGGTAAAATAACTCTGAGCCTCTGTGCTTTCCCTTCCCTCTCTGTCATAGGACAGGTGCTGGGTCCCAAGAAGAGTGTCATCCACAATCTCTAAGCTCCTAATGATTCTGTGTCTACACCAGCAGGCATGCAAAACCACAATTTATCATTTAGATTCAGACAGCTCAGCTCTTTTCACTTCACCTTGCCCTCACAGAATTAGGAAATGTGGTGGCTATAGCACAGGAAAAAGCTGGGCGATAGACAGCCTGTGGTGCAGTCTAGCTCTGAATGTTCCTTTCAGAAAGCATCACAGAACATCGATAAAATATTTGGCTGCTTAGAACTAGTTCTCACATGAAAAAATAATCCCCGTGCCCTTTCATGTGCATAGAAATTATCTCTCATAACTGAATAGATGACTATAGACTGGCCTCTTTTCCCCAGGAACTGTCAATGGAGGACACATTTTATGCATAAACATGGGAAATGGGGGTGTCAAATTTATACTGAAAAGGATTTGGGGCCTTAATCATTTCTCGATTTTCCATACTAGGACTGGGAAACAGTGATAAGGATTATCAAAAGTACTTCACTTCAGTTTTGTCTATTTTGTTTAAATTAATTAATTTATTTATTTTTGGCTGTGTTGGGTCTTCATTTCTGTGCGAGGGCTTTCTCTAGTTGTGGCAAGCGGGGGCCACTCTTCATCGTGGTGCGCGGGCCTCTCACTATTGCGGCCTCTCTTGTTGCGGAGCACAGGCTCCAGACGCGCAGGCTCAGTAGTTGTGGCTCACGGGCCTAGTTGCTCCGCGGCATGTGGGATCCTCCCAGACCAGGGCTCAAACCTGTGTCTCCTGCATTGCCAGGCAGATTCTCAACCACTGCGCCACCAGGGAAGCCAATCACTTCAGTTTTGGAATACATTTTTACATTGATGCAGGATGCTATATTCGTAACATATCAAAAAGTAGCAAAATCAAATGAGGCAACTGACAAGGGATAAATTTCCAAAATATACAAATAGCTCATATAGCTCAATATCAAAAAAAACAAACAACCCAATAGAAAAATGGGCAGAAGACCTAAATAAACATTTATCCAAAGAAGACATACAGATGGCCAACAGGCACATGAAAAGATGCTCAAAATCACTAATTATTAGAGAAATACAAATCAAAACTACAATGAGGTATCACCTCACACCAGTAAGAATGGCCATCACTAAAAAGTCTACAAATAACGAATGCTGGAGAGGGTGTGGAGAAAAGGGAACCCTCCTGCACTGTTGTTGGGAATGTAAATTGATACAGCCACTATGGAGAACAGTATGGAGGTTCCCTAAAAAGCTGAAAATAGAGTTACCATATGACCCAGCAATCCCACTCCTGGGCATATATCTGGAAAAAAACATAATTTGAAAATATAAATGCACCCCAGTGTCCATAGCAGCACTATTCACAATAGCCAAGACATGGAAACCCCCTAAGTGACCACTGACAGATGATAAAGAAGATGTGGTGTATATATACAAAGGAATAGTACTCAACCATAATGAAATAATGCCATTTGCAGCAACAAGGATGGATCTAGAGATTATCATACTAAGTGAAGTAAGCCAGACAGAGAAAGACAAATATCATATGATATCACTTACATGTGGAATCTGAAAAAAAAAGATATAAATGAACTTATATACAAAACAGAAATAGACTCACAGACATAGATAACAATTTTACGGTTACCAAAGGGGAAAGGGCGGGGAGGGGTAAATTAGGAGCTTGGGATTAACAAATAAATAGTAGTTCATATAAAATAGATAAGTAACAAGGATTTACTGCATAGCACAGGGAACTATATTCAATATCTTGAAATAAGCTATAATGGAAAAGAATCTGAAAAAGAATATCTGTCTATCTACCTATTTTCTATCTGTCTAACTGTATCAATTTGCTGTACACCAGAAAATAAGACAACATTGTAAATCAACTATACTTCAAAAAGAAAAAAGAAAAAAAAGTAGCAAAATCATATCCTAATGTTAATATCAGAGGAATCATCTTGTACTCTTTTTTATCTTCCCTGTTTTCTTCCTTTCTTCTCAAGCTTTGGTTTAGAATGACTTTCCTGATCAAGTGCTTCAGAGTTATTTGTGTTGGGAAAGCACATCTATTTACTTAGGTCATCTTCTCAGTGATGACGACCTGAAAATTGGTCACTTCTAGAACTTTAATGTCCATGTATAAAATAAACAAACAAAGGAAGGGACAAAATAAACAAGATTTAAATGCCAGGTTGACCCACTATTCCATAGAAAATTTGAAAAGTGATAATCTGTATGTAATGGTAAAATCCTTGTTTCCCAATTGATTTCTGACACATGATTCCCTAAATACTGACCTTATCAATGGACTTATAAATAATTTTATTATCAGTTTTTCGACAAATTTCCCAGGACTTGGACAATCTTCTTTGATCTTTGTTCCCATTTTTAATAACCAAAATTTCATTGTCTTAATTTGGAAAGACTGTTCTTAGAAACATACAACAGATTCATTTGCCCCCCAACCCCTCTATTTCTCCTACAGTTAATCAGCATATAATATCATAAAAATTTATCTAAAATAAGTTGACCCTTTTCTATCTTAATTAATGAAATTCATCATGATTTATTTGGACAGTCATGCTCACTCTGCTATTAAATCTAATGAAATTCAGAATCAAAAACTCTTTTTTTTTTACTGATCAGTTATTCATAAGAGTAAAGCAAAGACTGATTCAAAAACAAATTCAACATCTTCACAGGAACAGATAACAACTGATTAGTATATTCTCTATCTTAAGGAAATCAGTGAGAATATCTTTACAGTTACTTTGCATGTTTTCAACTAGCGAAAATAATCATAACTTGAAATTGGATATTCCCTATTAAGCAACCTTTAAATAAGTCTAGGTATTAATTTAAAAGGATATGTCTGGTAATTACATTCAGGTGCTGTGAATTAGACACAATTTCTGAAATGAGCTGTTAAATTTAAGTTAAAGTAATCACAGACATGGGGGCCCATTCTAGTTAACAATGAAAATCATTGCTTAAAAAATTCATTTTTAATCCCAAATCATCTCTAGTCTAGAACTGCCATCACTGAGGAATCCTCTTGCTTTCTTGCTGTACTTAGCTCAGGATGTTTTTCCTAATATATCCAATTTTGACTTTCTTTACTAGAAAGGACCGTTTTCCATCTCTGTAACTAAGAGGTCTTTCTCGCCAGCAGAATGAGTACAATGGCAACGCGTTTCAAGAATGTGTGGACACTAGAGTTTCCCTTCTCCATCCTCCTCCTTTGTAACATAGCGCTCTCAGTACCAAACATTGGAGTGGAAAATCCCCTAAGGCTACCTTTTCTTATGCTAATGTAATTTTTTCTTCACTTGCTTCCATTTGCAAAATATAACTGTTAACTGCTTAGGTGTCTTTCTTCCCACAGCCAGTGAGAAGCATTCTCATTGCTGGCGTTGGGTCACCAAATTGCATAATGCTGTCTATTCTAGACTGGAACTACTGAAGGGAGAAAGGGGGCTTCAAGCCTTTGTGTACATGGCGCATGTGAAGCATTCATTTTATATTCAGAGCAGGAGTAGAAACAAAACAGTTCTCTCTGAAAAATGCCAGTGTTCAAGGCATGGATTCTGTGATGCATTTTTCTCACTAAAAAACAAAAATTGAACAATGCAGAGGCTCATATTTCATTGTATGCCACATTATACGTGAGCTTGAGTTGAGTACCACATGAATTATATCCTGGTCTCCCTTTTTTTTTTTTTTTTTTTTACTGCACTGTTTATTTAATTTGAATTAGTACATCAACTTTCAGCAAACAGACTAAACAGTAAGTTTCCTGAGTTCCTTGACTCTGGCCCCAGTATGTGTTTTCTGTGGAGTATCCAAATAATGAGAAACATATTCCATTATGTTTCTAATGTGCTTATCATAATATAATTTACAAATCCAGGGCTTCCGTGGTGGCGCAGTGGTTAAGAATCTGCCTGCCAATGCAGGGGACATGGGTTCAATCCCTGGTCCGGGAAGATCCCACATTCCGAGGAGCAACCAAGCCCATGCGCCACAACTGCTGAGCCTGGGCTCTAGAGCTTGTGAGCCACAACTACTGAACCCGCATGCTGCAACTACTGAAGCCCACGTGCCTAGAACCTGTGCTCTGCAACAAGGGAAGCCACCAATGAGAAGCCTACGCACCGCAGTGAAGAGTCCCCCCACTCACTGCAACTAGAGAGAAAGCCTGTGTGCAGCAACGAAGACCCAATGCAGCCAAAAAATAAAAAAAAAAAAACAATAAAGTGAGCTAAAAAAAAATCCGTGTAGGCAAGAAAATACAGTATATAGAGACATTAATAATACTAGATCCCATTTCTTGAGACTGTACTAGAGTCTGTACTAGATACTATGCTAAGTGCTTTCTACACATCTCACCTAATCCATTTAACAACACTCTAAGTTATTGTTATTATCCCTGTGGAAGACAGAATTCTAAAGACCCCCAAGATTCTCACTCCTTGGTATATACACCTTCTCCCAGATATTCAACCAAATACTAGGTACGGCTGTGAAGGGATTTTGCAGATGTAATTAAGATCCCAAATCAGTTGACTGTAAGAAAGGGAGATTATCCTCAGTGGCCCAAACTTCATCAGGTGAGCTCCTGAAAGGATCTGGGCTCTTCCAGGCAAAGGGGATTTGAAGTGTGAAAGCGATTTGGACATGAGGGAGAGCATCTGTTGCTGGCTTTAAAGATGGAGGGCACCACGGCTATGGTATGTGGGCAGATTCTCGAGGCTGAGACTGGTCCCTGGCTGACAGCCAGCAGAGAAATGGGACCTCAGTCCTACAACCCCAAGGAACTGAAAGCTGGAACAACCCCATGAACTCGGAAGAGCCTCCAAGCCTCAGGTGAGATCACAGCCACAGCCAACACCTTGCATCCAGCCTAGTGAGTGCTGAGCAGAGAACCCAGCCAGGCCTTCTTGGGACTTCTGACCTATAGAACTGTGAGCAAATAAATGGTGTTGTTTTAAGATGTTATGTGGTATTAGGTTATGCTCAATAGAAAACTAATGCAATGCCCGTTTTATAGGTGCAAAAACTGAGACATTATAAAGAATATTAGGCAGACTAGCATGCAAAGAAAGAGGGAAAATGAAAATTTCTTCAACTGGCTACTTTTGCATATTCAGTTTTTCATTAAGGCATAGATTTGCCCTGAAAAGCACTATGAATCCTCACTGCCTCATTTACTCTCAGAGAGAAGGCACATTTCTATTATTTTTTCTGCACTTCCCCAGAGAGATTAATGTTTTCCTTATTCACGTGATAATTCAAGATACACTAGAATTTTATTTTAAAGCAAGATTAGAGCTTATTCTGCTGGGAATTGTTAGGATATGTGATGAGTAACCAATCATTCTGCTACCAGCCCTTTATCCAGAGTTAGCAGAAGGTCCCTACCAGGGTGTGAAATACGAGTGGATTCAACTATTCAACCTACAGAAAAGCGACATGGGAGCTTCCCGAGTCTCTGCTTGTGCCCAGTACACAGTTTCTGAAATATAATCAAGTGCCTGGCTGGTGACCGTTCTTACCCTTGGAGTTTCCTAATGTGTTGGCACTGTTGTTAATTCAAAGGTTAGGAAGAGTGTTCCAAGTTAACTGTCCAATTAGCTCTACAACACAGAATTACACTGGGGGTGGTAGCTCAGGCATTGTGAACATAACAGTATAACTAAGTTTCAGTAATAAAAAATATAGGCTAAGTAGTTCTCAAATGACTGTTGAATAAGCTAGGAGGAAAATAATTCTCAATCTCACACATGCTTAAAAGCTCATCTCCCCCCCTTCTGCAACTTGGTCTCTTAACAATGACTCTGAATGAGAAAAGAATGGGATTTCAGTCTCCGTCTCCCATCATTTCTTGACGATCACGTACGCTGTGCTAAGCACTGCACGAAGGGCTGTGGATGCTGTCAGTACAAAGCCAAATAAGACACAGCTCTCAGACCTCAAGGTGCTTACAGCCGTTTGGGATGTGGCTGGCACTGTGGAGACCAACTGTGTCACCAAAAACTTCAACAACGATCACAGCACAAAGAAACTTCCTACGAATTCCTCCCCAGCTGCAGGAGCCCACAAGGCTTCCAAAGCACTTATTTTCAATGCCACTTTCTTTGTGCCCAGAGACAGTGGGACCACGTACCAGGGGCCCCTCTATTGAATGGGTTGTTTTCAATTTGCTCAATTAAGATTTCTTGGATCCTAGGTTCAGTCCTGGGAAGAGAATAGATATCTCCAGATTGCTATGCATTCTATGCATTTTTGTCAAAGCAGTGGAGGTACCCCGGAAGTGTTGTATATGAATAGTAGGGAAAAGTATAATCCTAAATTTATAATGGTATTAGAATTTCCTCCAAAGATCTTAAAAAGCCAAGATTTAGAAAACATATGTCCTGGTATTTTAGCCACCTGTGCTTGGGATATTAGATCACACACAAGTTTCCAAATTCTTGACAGTAAATTTAAAGGACCCTGGCTGTGGAGCCAACATCAGGTTTACCAGAACCCATTCTAATTTATACAGCTTTTTCTTAGCTTTCTATCTCCCTATCATCATCAAATACTATTCGTTGAAAACCTATGGCATATGCTTAATACTAACTTTAAGAAGTGTAATTTTTTAAAAAGGTGATGTTTACATTGAGATTCATACTCAAGATGCATGTCAAGACTTACAAAAGCTAGTAACCACCATGATGTATTTTTAGCCTCCCTTAATTAAGAATAAAATCACTCACTAGACTCTAAATTACATTGAATTCCTTTCTTTCTTCCTCCCTCCTTCCTTCGCTCTCTCTCTCTCTCTTTCTTTTCACATTTCCACATCCTAACAAAAGATGTGAACATTAGGATGTCTTTTTTTCCAATTCACCAATAATCATCCATAAATTCACAGCCACAAGGAGGAAGCCCACATCTGGCTGGGGCTGGGATGCCTGGTGACATGTGGAGTGGCAGTGTCCCCAGCTATCAGTAGAGATGCTTCTCTTTCCAAACCCGCTATTCTTCACGGAATGGCTTTGAACACAGCACAGAGAATGCATATCAGTGATATGTGCCTCGCTTGTTGTTTTCATGGTCTGTTCCAGAAAGGAAGCATCAAACTTAAAAACTTATTTCCTGGGAGTTTGGATACAAGTAAGTTCCTTCAATTTATTTGAGGAATCCTACATAAAGCCAGGTTTTATAAAATGGAGAAAATATAACACCTGCATAGAAGGGCATTGATGATGTTAATATATTATTTTCAAGAAAAAGGAGGGTTATTTGGCTTCTGTAGCCAAGGTTTCTTCTCCTTCATAGGCAGTCAGCATGTGGCCCTCCCCTACTAGAGGCTTCCCGTGGTACCAGGAAAGCCATTACTTTACACAGCACTTAAGGATGAAAGGTGCTCATGTAATTATTTTTATATTAAATGACAAACTGTTAGGATGCAAATAACTCTAAGAAATATAAAGTGAGAAATAAACACACACCCATCTGGGAAAGAAACAGCAGCCATCCCAAGGCGCTCCTAATTTTAGGAAAGCTATTTTCTATTTTGCTTTTGTAAGTTGGTTGGAAAAGGAAGCTTTATTATCTTTCAAAAGTCTTCTATATTGATAATAACATCTGGAGATTAGGAGTGTGAGATCTTAGGAATTTTAATGAGACTGTTTGTGATTCGCCCAAATGAGCCCAAAGGTTAATGAGAAGCTTGGGGGGAAAAACACCCAGAAATTCTAAAATGTGTGATTGGTGGTCTACATACTGATCAACTGCACACCAACAATACTTCTCTTTTCTAGGTGATTTTGAAAATTTTCCGGGACGCTGTCGTGTGAAGGTGGGTTTGGGAGAATGCACAGGGTGGGGCTGGAAATAAGGTACAGTTTGGGGGGCGGGGAACGTCACTGTCTTCTCTTTTTTTTTCCAGAATGCCAAAGATAATATTCGATGATATGTTTTGAAGCACTCTAGAGTGCTTATTACACAGAAACTGGAAAATAATAAAACTAAAAATAGAGCTACCATATGACCCTGCAATCCCACTCCTGGGCATATATCCAGAGAAAACCATAATTTGAAAAGAGACATGCACCCCAATGTTCACTGCAGCACTATTTACAGTAGCCAAGACATGGAAACAATCTAAATGTCCATTGACGAATGGATAAAGACGATGTGGCACATTTATACAATGGAATATTACTCAGCCATAAAAAGAACGAAATAATGCCATTTGGAGCAACACGGATGGACCTAGAGATTATGATACTAAGTGAAGTACATCAGACAGAGAAATACAAATATCATATGATATAACTTATATGTGAAATCTTAAAAAAAAAATTACAAATGAACTTATATACAAAACAGAAATAGACTCACAGACATAGAAAACAAACTTATGGTTACCAAAGGGGAAAGGGGAGGGAGGGATAAATTAGGAGTTTGGGATTAACAGATACACGACTATATATAAGACAGATAAACAACAAGGACCTACTGTATAGCACAGGGACCTGCACTCAACATTTTGTAATAACCTACAAGGGAAAAGGATCTGGAAAAAATAGACATATATGTATATATAACTGAATCACTTTGCTGTACACTTGAAACTAACACAAGATTGTAAATCAACTATTCTCCAATAAAAAAATTTTAAGATTTAATAAAGAAACAAAAAAGAAAATAACTATTACTAAGCTCTTTCTTATTATGTCAAATATGTGGGTGATATCCACTACTGATGATTCATTTTACTATCATGAATGAAGCATCTGTGTGCAAACGATGCAGAGTGGTGGGGATCTGGGAGAGGCTTGAGGCCCCGTGAAGAAAGGACGGGCCCTTAGGAGACAAGGCAACCGGGACTGACCCGGGCGGACACTGCCTCAGGGAAAAGTGCTCGCCCTGATGAGCGCCTCGCCCAGCGGCTCCAGCCCCGTGTTCCGACTTCGTTTTCTGTCCCTTCCTCTCACACACGCTGGGCTCTCACGAAGTCCCTGAGCTCTCGGCCTGGGCTGAGATCCCAGCTCCATCACTGACCAGCTGTACGGCCTCAGGCAAGGGGCCTCGGCTGTCAATATCTCCGACCCCTCCTCTGTAAGATGAAAATGATCACAGTGCCTTCCTCACATAGTAAATAGTCAACGGGAGCTCTTTTTTAAAAAATTTATTTTATTGGAGTATAGTTGATATACACTGTTGTGTTGGTTTCTGGTGTACAGCCAAGTGATTTAGTCATGTATATTTTTTCATATTCTTTTCCATTATGGTTTATTATTAAGATATTGAATATAGGTCCCTGTGCTATACAGTAGGACCCTGTTGTTTATGTTTTATACATAGTGGTGTGTATATGTTAATCCCAAGCTCCTAATTTATCCCTCCCTCACCCCCTTTCCCCGTTGGTAACCAAAAGTTTGTTTTCTATATCTGTGGGTCTGTTTCTGCTTCATAAATAAGCTCATTTCTGTCATATTTTATTTTATTTTACTTTTTGGCCGCACTGCACGGCATGTGGGATCTTATTTCCCACACCAGGGATCGAACCCGTGCCCCCTGCAGTGGAAGCACCAAGTCTCAACCACTGGACTGCCAGGGAAGTCTCTCTGCCATATTTTAGATTCCACGCATAAGTGATATCATATATTTGTCTTTCTCTGTCTGGTATACTTCACTCAGTATGACAATCTCTAGGTCCATCCATGTTGCTGCAAATGGCATTATTTCATTCTTTTTACGGCTGAGTAATATTTCATTGTATATATGTGCCACATCTTTATCCATTCCTCTGCTGATGGACACTTAGGCTGTTTCCATGTCTTGGCTATTGTGAATAGTGCTGCTATGAACATTGCATGCATCTTTTGTTTTTTAACATCTTTACTGGAGTATAATTGCTTTACAATGGTGTGTTAGTTTCTTCTGTATAACAAAGTGAATCAGCTATACATAGCATGTATCTTTTTGAATTATGGTTTTGTCTGGATATATGCCCAGGAGTGGGATTGCAGGATCATATGGTAGCTGTATTTGCAGTTTTTGAGGAACCTCCATACTGTTTCCCATAGTGGCTGCACCAATTTACATTCCCACAGCAAGAGCTCTTTTTATGTTTACTTTCTCTAAATAAACTCACAGTGAGAAAAATGTCTCATAAAGCAACCGACCTTGGACTGATTTATTCGACATCCATCAAGAAGTCTGTTCCCATGTCCATGAAACTCAGAGAAGCCCTCTGTGTTCATAACACGGGAATTTGGGGCAGATAAACAGGAGGCAGGAGTTTCAAAGCCTCGAAAAATTTCCTTTTTATTATATGACACTGTATCCCATATAAATATATTATTGGCGCATCCCCATGGTTCTCTTCTACACAGGGTTTATCTTCTACACATCGCTCAAGGTATTATACCATATGATATATTGGTTGCAATAGCTGTTATGATTCACTGATTTAATATTGTCTTTGGGACCACACCTTTACTATATGAGGCTGTACTATATTGCCTTAAGAAATCCAGTTACTGCATCGTTGATACATATTTTCAGGCAAAGTCTCACCTGGGAAAAAAGTCTGAATTCTCAGATTTTGCTTCTAAAATCACCCGTGCTCTCTCCTGTTTCAGAGGAGAACGTGTAGGGTCACGCCCGCATCCACATCACCAAACGGAGATAGACAAGTTTTCTAAGAGCCCTCCGACTACGTGCCCTGGATGCTCTGACTTAAAGGCATGATCCACACAGTGGGTTTTAAAGCTCTGGGGCTGGTTTCTAGGTTGGTGGATGAAGTCCAGCACAGACTGCTGCTTTAACACCACCCACTCATCAAGCCTTGCAAGGATGGGGGAACGTGTGTGAATGTCACAGCGTCGATGGGAATCTGGATGCATTCCAAAGCCAAGTGCAAATGCTCTTGGATTGCCCTCGGCTTCACTCCCTTCACACCCCTCCTTGCCAGTACTAAAGGACGAAGGGAGTGATAGCAGCAAGTACATTTATTCACACACTCATTTTTCTGCAAAAACTCCAATGCCATTGCTTCTCAAGGACAGGTCACAATAGGGAAGGGATGTGGGAACAGATGTGTATGTATGACTGATTCACTTTGTTATAAAGCAGAAACTAATAAAAAATAAATAAATAAAGGACAGGTCAAGAGTATGACGTTTCCTATGGAAGCAAACTCAGAAAGCATTCAAACCAGAAAACAATGTGCAAGGAGGAGCATAAATTTAAGAAAAATACCTTAACGTGAAAGCCAGTCTGAAGCCTTGTTTTGTTGATAAAATCATACACTGGTATTCCCCAACCAATTTCACCAACATACTCAGATTTATATTTGGCCGGCAAGCTTCTCTTTGAGGCAGGCCTCCGTAAATATCTGAGATCTCCCGTTTTTTCTAATGCAGGACGCTTCTCTCCTATATAGGAAGCATGCTGAGCAATTTTAGGGAGATGATCCTTTACATAATCTGGGCCTTAAAACAGAAAGAAAAAAACACTTAAAAAAAATCTCCACACTTTATTCTAAGACGCTTTATTCTAAATGGTAGAAATAATAATAGCTAATGCTTGTATGTCATTGACTATATTCTAGGTGCTCTCATAAGCCTTTTAGATATGTTAATTCAATTACTCCTTGTATTAACCAAATGCAGTTGGGCGTATTATTTCCCCCAGTTTATAGGTGGGGAAAACGAGGCCCAGAAGGATTGGTTACTTGTCCAGAGTCACAGCTAATGAGCCGACAGGCTGTCTCGTGGTTTTCTTTATAACCAACTTAATACAGACACGTTCTTTTTTTAAATTTTATTTTATTGAAGTATAGTTGATTTACAATGTTGTGTTAATTTCTGCAGTACAGCAAAATGATTCAGTTATACACACACACACACACACACATACACACACATATATATTCTCTTTCAATTTCTTTTCCATGATGGCTGATCACAGGATATTGAATATAGTTCCCTGTGCTCTACTATAGCTATAGTCTGCTATAGTAGGACTTGGTTGTTTATCCATTCTCTATATACTAGTTTGCATCTACCAACCCCATATTCCCAGTCCATCCCCCCCAACCTCCTCCCCCTTGGCAACCACAAGTCTGTTCTCTATGTCTGTGAGTCTGTTTTTGTTTCATAAATAAGTTCATTTGTATCATATTTTAGATTCCACATATAAGTGATATCATATGGTATCTGTCTTTCTCTGTCTGACTTACTTCACTTCGTATGATAATCTCTAAGTTCATCCATGTTGCTGCAAATGGCATTGTTTTGTTCTTTTTTTATAGCTGAGTACTATTCCATTGTACATATGTACCACATCTTCTTTATGCATTCATCTGTCAATGGACATTTAGGTTGTTTCCATGTCTTGGCTGTTGAATAGCAGACACAGTCTTTACACTACAACTCCTCACTACTACCACATTTGCAGGATGTTGGTCTTTAGACATCGAGATGTTTTATCTAGAGAGATAAAATCCCGAAATGAGGATTAGAAAATTCCCCAAGTGTATTAGAAGCCATGGGAAGATGGAGAAAATTGCCAGATGAGGAGGACAGCTCATAACGGATGATGCCCAAAGGCAGGGGCATTTAATAAACATTGGTATTTTAAATGTAAGACAGTGAACAAAGGAATCAATGAATTGTGGAAGTGGGTGAAGCAAAAATAACAGGAGGTCTGGGAAAAGATGGCTTACACCTTGGTGTTGAGAGTTGATGATGTGAACATGTAAAGAGAAGCCAGAATGGTCCTGATTAGAACAGACAATGAGCTGCTGGCCCAGGAAGAGTTTCAGAAGTCCCGGAACCAAAGTGGCTGCAGGATTGTCCGGGCAGGTTGGTTGGGGAACACAAAGAAGAAACGTCACTCCTCTTACCCAAGGTGAACCCCAGACCTTGGAAGCAGAGGCTGTGCTGTGGTCACGGTGTCACCTGGCCCCTCCTGACCCCGTGGCCCCTCTCATTTTGTCTTAGGTCATGGAGCTCAGGGTTTGCAGGGAGCACAGGTGGGCGGGGGGTTGACCACATGCTCCGATGAAGTGGTCAGTGTGGTTACAAGTCTGTGCCTGGAAACATCATCCAAGCTTTCCAAGGGAGCTGAAAATGTGAGAAATCGCTCCCCAGACACAGGTTTTGGGCAGATGTTGCCCCAGCTTCCCAGTCACCACAGCTCCCATGACACCTGCGTGTTCACTGTGCCCCATTTCCCATGATGGACCCATCGTGGCCCCAGGTTCTCACTCAGGTAAGGTATAGGATGGCCCAAGCATGAAAAACTGTTTTCTCTCCCAATTTGACAGGTGTTGAGGGCTCACCTACAAAACTGCTGCCATAAGGAGAATGTTGCAATCTCCTCCAAACAGGATGAAATTACAACTGTATTAGTCTTGCTGGAATTTCAGGGTATTTTGAGGCTGGGGTTTTCCCAAATGTTCCCCTAATGCTGCTCCCATGAGTGACCATGACAAAGCCTGGACATGAACTGGGGGTTCTCTATTGTCAAATACACTTGAGAACACTATCCGTTTGCCGTTCAGAGAGTCCCAGCATATGAAAGCGTGTTAAAAGTTCTGAGAAATCCGGGCTTCCCTGGTGGCTCAGTGGTTAAGAATCAGCCTTGCAGGGGACACGGGTTCAAGCCCTGGTCCAGGAAGATCCCACATGCTGTGGAGCAACTAAGCCCGTGCACCACAGCTACCGAGCCTGCGCTCTAGAGTCCATGAGCCACAACTACTGAGCCTGCACTCTAGAGCCTGAGAGCCACAACTACTGAGGCTGCACTCTAGAGCCTGAGAGCCACAACTACTGAGCCTGTGCTCTAGAGCCCGTGCACCACAACTACTGAGTCCGCGTGCCACAACTACTCAAGCCTGCGCGCCTCGAGCCCGTGCTCCAAAACAAAGAGAAGCCACCACAATGAGAAGCCCATGCACCGCAACGAAGAGTAGCCTCCGCTCAGCCACAACTAGAGAAAGCCCACGCGCGGCAGTGAAGACCTAACACAGCCAAAAATAAATAAATAAATCTATTTAAAAAAAAAAAAGTTCTGAGAAATCCTGCGGTAAATTAACCTGTTTGCAATTATGTAATCCAGCGTTTCCCAAACTTATCTAAACATGGACCCCTTTCCTCGCTGGGTCACCTGTATGCATCCTGCAGACACCAGCAGATTTGGGAAAATATTGATCCTCCATGTAATTTTCGGTTGTTGCTAAAATTTTGTCATAACCTCACACTATTGCAAAAGTGAGAGCAGACGTATATCTATAGTTATTCCTTGTCACTCTGCAGACCACAATACGTTTTTTAAAAGAGCAATTACTTGACAGCTGAGTCTAAACACTTCGTTTTAGACAGCATCGTAGAAAGTGAACGCACTTTACAAGCCAAGTGTGGGGAGAGGAGCTCCCCAGAGAATCTAGCTTCTCTGTGGCCTTTCAGTTGAGTCACTGGACTTTCCTGAAACCCCATGTCCTCCTGTGTGCTTTAGAAATAGCGTGATGCAGCGTGAATGGCACAGGAAGTTCTGGGACATCCCTCCCTGGCTGCATAGCTGACGCAGGCACCTGCCTATACAGCAGAGGCAGCTGAGCGTCACTGTCTGCAGTGGGCCAGGTTCACAGCCGTCCCCTGGAGCCGGCCTGATGTTCACCTAACCAAAAAATCCACTCTCACCACCCAGCCAGCAACGCAGACATGGGGTTTCCCTGATGGGCAGTTCCACGGGTGTCTGGCTTTAAATGACCCATATTTTCCTCCCCTAACCCTCATCCTCCAGAGCCGAGACTCTCTGCTGGATCCGATTCCCTGCTTCAAGGTCAAACTTCCAACTCCTGTCCAATCCACGGTCGCTTTATTTTTCCTTTAACAGCTATCATCTCTGTTCGAGAACTGTTGCTACGTCCCTTAGGGTGTTCCTAACTGTTTTTCATCTTATGGCAAGTTTTCTTGGATCGTTCACTGTTTTCCCCAAAACCCCGGCCCCCATTTGCCAGCCATGAAGTTGACAGCTCCTGGGTTAATAAAACCCTCATGTGCCCATCTGCTTTGGAGTTCTTGTCAACACCTGAAGACCAGCTCCACGGGGACAACCCGCAGCTGTAATCCTGAAACAGAGCTGCCCAGCATTGGTCTACTGCCAGGAGAGCCACGTCATGATGGGGGAAGGAGAGGTACTTCCATTTACACCTGTGCCAGGCTTCATGGGTCCTCATTTCTGCATCTTCCTGCCCTGGAGAAACTGTGATCTCAAGGTCAGTGGGTAGATCCTGTCTCCCCTGTACGTGCCCAACGTGACTTGTTCATCAGTGTCTGAAATTCTCAAGTTACGGTCGAAGATGTGGTTTTGAAGCTAAACTACCGTAGGGTCAAATCCTGGCTTTGTCTTGTGCTTTGTGACCCAGGGAACATCATTCGGCCTCTGAGTTTAGGCTTCTCATCTCTAAAATGAAAAAAGACACACGCACTCCAGTGTTCACAGCAGCACTATACACAACAGCCGAGACATGGAAGCCACCTAAATGCCCATCGACAGAGGAATGGATAAAGAAGATGTATTATATACATACAATGGAATATTACTCAGCCATAAGAAAAACAAAATAATGACATTTGCTGCAACATGGACAGACCTAGAGATTATCATACTAAGTGAAGTAAGACAGACAGAGAAAGACAAATATCGTATGATATCACTTATATGTGGAATATAAAATATGATACACATGAACTTATTTACAAAACAGAAATAGACTCACAGACATAGAAAACAAACTTATGGTTACCAAAAGGGAAAGGCGGGGGAGGGATAAATTAAGAGTTTGGGATTAACAGACACACACCACTATATATAAAATAGATAACCAAAAATGACCTAGTATAGAGCACAGGGAACTACATTCAATATTTTGTAATAACCTATAATGGAAAATAATCTGAAAAAGAATATATATATATGTGTGTGTGTATGTATAACTGAATCACTTTGCTGTACACCTGAAAGTAACACAACATTGTAAATTACCTATACTTCAATTTTTTTAAATGGTTAAAAAAAAAAAGAATAGTGATGCCTGTCTGGTAGCCTTGCTGGAAGGAGAGGAAATAATTTTATTGAAAGAAGTGCTTATCTGAGGATCTGGCACATAAGATACAGCAATATTATTATTCGTGTCTCTTCCTCTTGCTTGTCTGTTCGCTTCTTGTTTTAATTTGATGCTTTGCCTTACCTGTTACATTTTTTAAAATATATTTTAGGAGCTTTCACTGATAAACAATTTATTTCTTATTGTGAATAAACTTGGAAGCCTTTCCTGAGAGCTCTTCTAGATCAGGGGTTGGCAAACTTTTCCTGTAAAAGACCAGAGAGGAAATATTTGTGGCTTTGCATGCAGGGCATACAGCCTCTGTCTCAACTACTCAGCTCTGCCCTTTAGGGCAAAAGCAGTCATGGACATTATGTAAACAAGTGGGTGTGGCTGGGTTCCAATAAAAGTTTATTTACAGACATTGCATTTTTAATTTCATGTAATTTTCACATGTTACAAACTATTATCCTTCTTTTGCTTTTCCCCCCAACCATTTGAAAAAGTAAAAACCATTCTTTGCTCACAGGGGGCAGGACAAATTTGATCCAGGAGCCATAGTTTGCCAACCTCTGATGATGGTGGACAGAAAGGCAGCAGATGCCACGGAGGCTGGGAAGAGCCCAGACTGGTGAATCCTGGCGGCTTTCCAACAAGCATCACCCGCTGCCAACACTCGGAAAGGCCCGGCCATGGCATGTGTCAATGGAGAAAGTTCCATCCTGAGGCAGATGTCTCTTTCTGACTTCTCTCCTCTGCATTTGCAGTGTTTCAATTAATTAACGAACTCACTCCTTTATTCTCTCACTGATGGCTTCATTCCTTCAACAAATATTTATTGAACTGTACGCCAGGCACCGTTCCAAGTGCTGGGCATAGAGCAGCGAACAAAGCCAAGACCCTGCCTTCAAGGAGCTTCTCTTGTGTTTGAGAGGCAGGCGATACTTGTAAACAGTCCTTCAGCATCTTTCATCTGGCTTATCACAGTAACCTCCTAACTACTCTTGGCCTCTAGCTTCTCTCCTATCCAATCCATCCTCCACGCAGCTGCCGGGAGGAATCTAAAACGGAGGTAAAATAACATATCTCTTCTCCTAAAAAACATGAAATGGTTTTCTAGAATGGTGCCTATAATTTTTTTCATCCAGATTTCCTAGGATTTCTGACTAGTGTCTTCATAAACTGAGCCAAGCCTACTGATGGAGTCTTACCTTCCTTCTCCTTTTCTCATCATCAGAACTCATCTTTCAACACTTATTGTGAGTGCTGCCTCTTCTGGAAAACCCCTCTAATGCCGCCAAGTCAAAATTAGATGCTCAGCATGCTGCGTTCACAGGAGTTTCTTTATTTCATCTTTAAAAATATCATACTTATTGGATCTACTCCATTTGTAACCTCCTAGAGGGTAAAGGGTATATTTTATTTATCTCTGTGAACACTTAAAACATTTTTTTTTTAGGGCTTTCCTGGTGGCGCAGTGGTTGAGAGTCCGCCTGCCGATGCAGGGGGCACGGGTTCGTGCCCCGGTCCGGGAAGATCCCACATGCCGCGGAGCGGCTGGGCCTGTGAGCCATGGCCAATGAGCCTGCGCATCCGGAGCCTGTGCTCCACAACGGGAGAGGCCACAACAGTGAGAGGCCCACGCACCGCAAAAAAAACAAAAAAATTTAATTGAAATAGATTTGACATATAACATGTGTACATTTAAGGTACACAACATATTGATTTGATACATTTATATATTCTAATCTGATCGCCATTGTAGTGATAATTAGCACATCTATCATTTCTTTTTAGTGGTTGGACTAATTAAAACTAGTCTCTTAGCAAGTTTGATGATAATAATACCATATTGTTGTCCATACTCACTATGTGGTGCATTAGATCTCTAGGCTTATTTGCTACTCTTTGCAAGTTTGTACCTTTAAACGACATTTGTCCTATCCCACCAATTCCCAGCCCCTGGTAACCACCATTCTACACTTTAAGTGTGTGGCTTTTTTAGATTCTACATATAACTGATATCATACAGTATTTGTCTTTCTCTGACTTATTTCACTAAGCATAATGTCCTCAAGGTCCATCTGTGTGGTCACAAATGGCAGATGTCCTCTTTCTCATGGTTGAATTATATATATATGTATATATGATATATATATATATATATACATCATATCTACACATATAATCTCTGTAAAGTCTTAATTGCCAGCACAGTGCTTGGAACATAGTAGGTCCTCAAGAAGCATGTGTTGAATGCTGAAGAGAACTTTTTGCTGAATAAGTGAATTAAAGAATTCCATCATAAGATGGGAAGTATATAAAGTCATGCTGAGGGAGAAACAAGCAGTTCTTCAAATATCTATAAGCAATCTAATTTCCAGAACTGCCTTAGACCCTCCTAGTCTGGACTTCATGACTCGACAGTTTAGGGTAAGGTCAGAGAAAGGACTGCTTTTCACAACATTTATTCTGAATAGTTGGAGGCACAGAGAAGGATGAGTGCTCACAGCAATATCACTTCGTCCCATAATATGGCCTCATGAGGCCAATTCTCCACTTCAGTGACCAAAAGGAAACACACCAAGGAAATAAATCAAAAGGCATCGAGTGGAACACGGAAATGAGTGTTTTAACATGTATATTTGAAAATATGTTGACAATACAGGTATAAATTGGCCATTATAGATGTGCCATGCAGAAGAGCAGGGTTAGTTGGGGGAAGCAAGCCAAGGCAAAGGTCAGAGGGAGGGATGTGAAATATGAAACAAACTCTAAGGGACACATCTGACATATGCACGTGGGGAAAGGAGAGGAGATGCTAATTGTTATAACTGCTAATGTGCACAGGACTCTCCATTTCTATCAACTGGCACACAGTGGACTCATGGACAGGAACAGTTTTAAACTCCGTATTTCAATGCAAGTCATGCAATTATTCAATAGGTCTAACCATCGGATGACCTGGAAGACTCAGTTTGTCGATATGCGTTTGGAAGATGCTGGAGTAGGAAGGACCTGATCTCATTCCCCTCCCCACCCCGCACTGGCACGCCAAAAGCACCACTATTTACAGAGCAACTATGGATGCAAAAGACCAGAAGGCTAGCAGAAAAGATCGTCTACGAGTAAAGATATAAAGAAGGAATCTCAATCAGACGGATAGAAAGGAAGGAGACACAGCATCCCCAGGTGGGTGACCCACAGATGAGAGGATAATCCCAAATGGACAGGTGCACCATACAGTCTAAAGAGACCTCGTTCTCCTCCTTCAGCAGCATTGTCTGCTCTCAGGACAGACATTATTATTCCCTGAAGCGGTAAAGTACAGCTTGGTCCGTGTTTCATGTGTGAGGTCAGGGTCCCCAGCTATTTTAGGAGCGTGTCTTGTCTCTCTGCTTGTCAAGCAGTCCCGGGTTAGTTCTTTCAGAGACTCAAACTGTCTTCTATTTGCTTCAAGCTTCCAAAGCATCCTGGGCGGTGCAGTGCACTAAGCAAATGCTTGGTAATATTCGTTGAAAGATCGACTACTTTAACATTAAGTTGCTGATGTAATCCAAAAGTATAAAATTCCGTACTTTTCCATGTGAACACAGAAAAAAGGCAGGATCAAAAGTTTTGTAGGGCTTCCCTGGTGGCGCAGTGGTTGAGAGTCCACCTGCCGATGCAGGGGACACGGGTTCGAGCCCTGGTTCGGGAAGATCCCACATGCCGCGGAGCAACTAAGCCTATGAGCCACAAATACTGAGCCTGCGCTCTAGAGCCCGTGAGCCACAACTACCGAGCCCACATGCCACAACTACTGAAGCCCACGTGCCTAGAGCCCGTGCTCCGCAACAAGAGAAGCCACTGCAATAAGAAGCCCGTGCACTGCAACAAAGAGTAGCCCCTGCTCACCACAATTAGAGAAAGCCACGTGCAGCAACGAGGACCCAGTGTAGCCAAAGATAAATAAGTAAATAAATTTACAAAAAAATAATAATAAATAGGTTTCATTGCTTTAGTTGGTTTTGACTTGGAATTTTCCTGTATAGATGTGTGTAAAATAGTCAATTTATTATAAGGAACTCTTTACCATTCATGGAGACAGTCCTCAGACGTTCCCATGACAAAAGATATTAAGATGTACGTATGTAAAACTAATAAAAACCCACCAGAGCACTGCAAGTAACAGGAAGTCATCACAAATTAATTAAATAATAAGAGAGATCATTGTGTCATATTGTAAGACCTGAGGTCTGAGGAATCTGGGCTTGCTTAATGCCCAGCGATGTCCTCAGAAGAAGAGACTCTTCCCAGGTCTGTGCTCTGCATCCTCAGGGTACCAGGTCGCCTTCAGGCAAGCTCCCCTTGAGGCTCCGAGGAGGCTGTCACAGACAGCTCCAGGTGTCATAATGCAGGTACCATATGGTACCTGCATAATATTATGCAGGTACCATAATGCCCAAGAGGGGTTGTGTGTGTTTCACCAGTGGAGAAGCCCCTCCTCGAAAACAACAGGTGAAGTCCTCTCTCATTTTATTGGTCAGAACTGAGTCATTTATCTCTTCCTAAAACCAAGCACTGGAAGAGGACTGGGATTTCACAGCCTGGCATGAATGAGTCAGGGTTTAACCCTGAGTCATATGAAGCCAAATTATGCAACCAAACAAAACGGTGGCTCCCTGGAAAGGAGGAGGATGTGAGGCCCCTGACTTGTCTGACACAGAGCACATAGGGAAACTCCTCACAGAAAAAAAGGAAACCACACACCCAATGTGACTTTTTTTTTACTGCTTTACAATCTACTTTTAATACCACACACAATGATTTGAAGTCACTACCATCTGGTTCTCGATCACATGCTGAATTATAATTCATTTGGTATTTATGCTCTCACGCATGAGGATATGACTTTACACAGAAACAGAGAAATGGAGGCCAGCCAGGGGCCCCGTCAGAACTCACCTTCACAAAATGCAGGGGAGAGAGGTTCCTCTCAAACCCTCTGAGCTAGAGCAGAGGTGGGCAAACTGCTATGAAGGGCCAGCGAGTAAATGTTTCAGACTCTGGGGCCTTAGCATGTCTGTCACCACAACTCAGCTCTGTCTTTGCAGCACAAAAACGAGCCATAGGGACTTCCCTGGTGGTCCAGTAGTTAGGACTCTGCGCTTCCACTGCAGGGGGCACGGGTTCGATCCTTGGTTGGGGAACTAAGACCCTGCGTGCCACAGGGCATAGCTGACTATCCTCTGATCTGGAGTATCTCATATTTGCCTTTTATTTGACACTTTCTCCATGTGTATTTTAGACAGAAAGCTTCTCCATTTGTTAGAGTCAAGTAGCTGAGTACATCACTGCAAAAATTAGTATTTCATTGAAATGCACTATTTTGCATCAAAGAGCCTACCTTTTATTTGTACAAAAGGTCCCAGAGAAAGTGTTGCTTTATTCTACTCTGCTGGTGTTAATTTGGCCCATCTCATTTCTGACTCTGTGATCATTGATTTTCATATTATTAGAGCTGTGTTAGTGACCAGTGAGGAAATGCAAATATAGTTAACCTGCCAGTGCAGATAAAAAGTAGAAAAGTGGGTGGGATGATAAATGATACAGATACACTGGAAATAATAACACGAGGTAAGAATGGCACTGGTTTACCGCTAAACAGGTATGCGTTGCTCTGTTCGTGCTCTGAGTAATGATGGGAATTACCACCTAATCCAGAGAGAGGAGCTTAACTAACTCTGGGCTGGGTGGAAACAGCTGCCATGGACTGTAAAATGTACCATCGACTTAATATTAGGTTTGCTTCAAAAAGAGAAAAGAAAAGAAACTTACTACTTTAAATGTAGGCATTGATAGCAAGGCACATCACAGACAAGTTAAAATGTAACTTGTGAAAATAACACTTCTTAGCCTTCATGAAATATGGCCATTTCCTTCTCTATCCCCTGGATAAACAGGACATCAGGAAAGGATTGTTTATTTCTAAATGGCAGTAAGTGACTTCAGTTTAGACCAGGACAAATTTAGACTAGTAAGTGGTGTTTCTCCACCTTGTAAATTATATAATAAATGAGTAAAAGTGGCTTTAAAATGGCTGAAAGTAGGTTGTAAGAAAAACATGGGAACTCGCTATTGGGATTATTATTTTTTTTTTGGTATGCGGGCCTCTCACTATTGTGGCCTCTCCCGTTGCGGAGCACAGGCTCCGGACATGCAGGCTCAGCGGCCATGGCTCACGGGCCCAGCCGCTCCACGGCATGTGGGATCTTCCCGTACCGGGGCATGAACCCGTGTCCCCTGCCATCGGCAGGCGGACTCTCAACCACTGCGCCACCAGGGAAGCCCACTATTGGGATTATTGAGAAATGTTTAATTGTAAAAAAAAAACAGGTAAGCAGTAATCAACAGACAGGTACTCTTTACACTTTTGTATCTTTTAAAAAATGTTGTATTGAAGTATAGTTGATTTACATGTGTTAATTTCTGCTGTACAGCAAAGTGACTCAGTTATACATATACATACATTCTTTTTTATATTCTTTTCCATTATGGTTTTTCCCAGGATATTGAATATAATTCCCTGTGCTATACAGTAGGGCCTTGTTAATTACCCATTCTATACATTTTTTGTATCTTTTTTATTATACCTTTACCCTTTTCTACTCAGCCAGCCAGGGAACTGGCTGTGCTCCCAGATACTAGTTAAGGGGACTGAAATGAAACAAGTCCTCATTTATTCCAAGAACAGATCCACTGCACTGTGGCACTTTGCTTTTAAAATGGGTCTGTGAACAGGTGAAATATTAGACTCACAAAGCCACATGAGAGCAGAGATTATACATTAAAAACTAAGTAAAATTTCTTTATCAGTTCATATCTGCATGTCCTTACTTTGGGGATCTACTCTCCCCTCCCTGCGAGCAAATATTTTCTTCTCGAATCAACTTGGTGCAGCAGGGAGAGCCCTTGGACAGGAGGACAATGACATTGGGACTTTGGTCTTGGCATGGCTGCCACGCTGAGAGGACCTGGGAAAACCCTCACATCTTCCTTGGTTAATACAATTTCTTCTTTTAACAACTTTGTTGAAGTGTAACTGACATACAATAAACTGCATGTATTTAAAGTGTGCAATTTAAGTCTTACAAACATGTACACACATGAGCAGAGTGCCACATAAATACAGAACACCCAGTTAAGTTTGAATTTCAGATAAACTAAGTATTTTTTTTTTTAGTGTAAGTATGTTCCAAACATTGCATGGTACATACTTATACTAAAAATATTCTTTATTCGGAATTCAAATTTAGTTGGCGCCTTATATTTTCACTTGCTAAATCTGGCAACCCTATCCATGAAATATCACCACAATCAAGATAAAAAGCATATCCATCACCCCCAAATTTTCTCACCCGCCTTTGGAAATTCTACCTTTTCCCACTCCCTGCCCTTTCCTACACCCAGGCAGCCACTTATCTGCGTTCAGTTCCTATAAATTAACTTGGATTTTCTACAATTTTATATAAATGGCATCATATAGCATGCACTCTCTTTTTAAAATTTTTTTTTATTGAAGTGTAGTTGATTTACAACATTGTGCCAATCTCTGCTGTACAGCAAAGTGACTCAGTTATACACATATATACATCCTTTTTGTATATTCTTTTCCATTATGGTTTATCACAGGATATTGAATATAGTTCTCTGTGCTATACGGTAGGTCCTTGTTGTTTATCCAACCTATATATAATAGTTTTCATCTGCTAATCCCAAACTCCCAGTCATACCCTCCCCTGCCCTCGGTAACCACAAGTCTGTTCTCTATGTCTAAGTCTGTTTCTGTTTTGTACAATAGATAAGTTCATTTGTGCCATATTTTAGAGTTCACATATAAGTGATATCATATGGTATTTGTCTTTCTCTTTCTGACTTACTTCACTTAGTATGACAATCTCTAGTTACAACCATGTTGCTACAAATGGCATTATTTCATTCTTTTTAATGGCTGAGTAATATTCCACTGTATATATGTACCACATCTTCTTTATCCATTCCTCTGTTGATGGACACTTAGGTTGTTTCCATGTCTTGGCTATTGTGAACAGTGCAGCTATGAACATAGGGGTGCATGTATCTCTTTGAATTATAGTTTTTTCTGAGTATATTCCCAGGAGTGGGATTGTTGGGTCATGTGGTAATTCTATTTTTTGTTTTTTAAGGAACCTCCATACTGTTTTCCATAGTGGTTGCACCAACTTACATTCCCACCAACAGTGCAGGAGGGTGCCCTTTTCTCCACACCCTCTCCAGCATTTGTTATTTGTAGACTTTTTAATGATGGCCATTCTGACTGGTGTGAGGTTGTACCTCATTGTAGTTTTGATTTGCATTTCTCTAATAATTAGTGACGTTGAGCATCTTTTCATGTGCCTGTTGGCCATCTGTATGTATGTCTTCTTTGGAGAAATGTCTATTAAGGTCTTCTGCCCATTTTTCTAGTGGGTTCTTTTGATGTTGTTGAATTGTATGAACTGTTTGTATATTTTGGAGATTAATCCTTTGTCAGTTGCTTCATTTGCAAATATTTTCTCCCATTCTATAGGTGGTCTTTTCATTTTGTTTATGGTTTCCTTTGCTGTGCAAAAGTTTGTAAATTTGATTGGGTCCCATTTGTTTATTTTCATTTTTATTTCTATAGCCTTGGGAGACTGACCTAAGAAAACATTGGTATGATTTATGTCAGAGAATGTTTTGCCTAACAGCATGCACTCTCTTTTGTCTGGCTACTAACACTAAGCATGAGGTCATCCATATTATTATAACATGTACCAATAGTTTATTCTTTTTTACTGCTGATTCAGTACCTTCTTCTATGGATATGCAGTAGTTAGTTTATTCATTTTCCTGGTGATGGACTTTTGGGTTGTTTTCAGTTTGGGGTGGTTACAAATAAAGCTGCTATAAACATCTGTGTACAGATCTTTGTGTGGACATACACTTTCATTTCTCTTAGGTAAATACCTAGGGGTGGAACAGGTGGATCATGCAGTAGGTGCATTAACCTAGGAAACTGCCACACTGCTCGCCTAAGTGGTCACATCATTTTACATTCCCACCAGCAGTGTTCTACTGAGAGCTTTCTCCACATCCATGCCAAAACTTGATAGAGTTGGTCTTAATTTTTGCCCTTCTAATAAGTGGGTGGTGGTTATCTCATTGCAATTTTAATCTGCACTTCTCTTATGACTAATAATGTTGAGCATCTTGTGCTGATTTGCCATCTGTATATCTTCTCTGATGAAGGGTCCAACTCTTTTGCCCATTTTTTAATTGGGTTGTTTTCTTCTGGAGAGTTTTGAGAGTTATTTACATATTCTGGATACAAGTCGCTTATCAATATGCACTTTGCAAATATTTTCTTCTAGTCTGTCATTGTATTTTTATCCTCCTAACAGTGTCATATGATATCACTTATATGTGGAATCTAAAAAAAAAAGTGATACAAATGAACTTATTTACAAAACAGAAACAGACTCACAGACACAGAAAACAAACTTATGGTTACCAAAGGGGAAAGGAGGGCAGGAGGGATGAATTGGGAGTTTGGGATTAACAGATACACACTACTATATATAAAATAGATAAACAACAAGGACCTACTGTATAGCACAGGGGACTCTGCTCAATATTCTGTAATAACCTAAATGGGAAAAGAATTTGAAAAAGAATAGATACATGTATATGTATAACTGAACCACTTTGCTGTACACCTGAAACTAACACAATATTATAAATCAACCATAGTCCAATATCAAATAAATTTTTTTTTAGCATTTGAAATGGGGGACTTCCCTGGTGGTCCAGTGGTCAAGAATCTGCCTTCCAATGCAGGGGACACAGGTTCCATCCTTGGTCGGGGAATTAATTATGCTGCGGGGCAACTAAGCCCGCCCGCCACAACTACTGAGCTCGTGCGCCTCAACGAGAGAAACTGTGTGCCTCAAACTACAGAGCCCGCGTGTTCTGGACCCCACGCCTCACAACTAGAGAGAAGCCCGGCACCTCAACGAAGACCCAGTGTGCTGCAACTAAGACCCGACGCAGCCAATAAAGTTAATTAAATAAATATTTTTTAAAAGAATGTAAAAACTTATTTTAAAAAAAACAAAAAAAACTTTAAAAAAATATTTGAAATGAAAAAATAAATAAATAAAAGACTATCCTTTCTCCACTGAATTCCCTTTACACCTGTGTTTTAGTGGTACACACACACACACACACACACACACACACACACACAGTGTTGGTTAACTGGGTCCCTATGTAAAATATATTTCTTACTCTGGGCTGCAGTCAGAAAACTTTGAATGCCACTGATGTAATGGTCACCTGAATTACTTTTTTCTGTCTGCTCTGGTCTCTTAATCATACTTCTCACTTGTACACATTCAGTCCTTCCTACTTCTTCCATTTTCACTGTTCCTCTGAAACTTCATTTTCTGTGGAAGCGTATTTGTCATCACCTCAGGACACCATTGCTTTCACTGCCTCTTCAATTGTTCCCTCGTCTCTGTCGTTCAGGAAAGTGATGAAATGCTTTATTTCTCCCCATCAAGTTTATATCACGCTCTGTGTAATTCACACTGTGCCCTTTCATTCAATATGTCTTATGGTTTGCAGTTGGTTTACAGCAAACCATTTCCTTTTTCATTTGTTTTGCTTTATTTGGGAAGCATCATGGTGTGGGGAAAAGAGAACGGGCCATACTTCATCTGAATTCTATTTCAGACTAGGTTTGTCACTTTCTTCAAAAGACTGCTTCTCAGGCTCAGTTTCTTTATCTGAAAAATGAAACTACATCTAACGACTTCGTGCAGTTGTTGTAAGAATTCAGAGCTATTGTACGTAGGCTAGGTAAGCCATATCTATACATGATCCTGGCACATAGCAGATGTCTGGCGGTTGGCTGTTATCATATTATCTACCTTCTACCCATTTCTGCTATTTCCATCTTCTGCCCTGCCCTATCTTCCTCTCTGCTAATGCTAATATACAAGATTAGGCCTGAGTTAACTAAATGCGATGCCCTGAACTATTATAGTGAGAAATGTTTAATGACATTACACAGGAAGCATCATGGTGCCAAACAGATGGATATCAGATTTAATCTTACTCTAAAAAAGAAAAAGACTCTTCTTCCACAAAAGAGACCTTACAATCTTCTTCCCATTGTCAAGGTGGACAGAAAAATACTCCTCTCTAAAGAGAATGGGGGGAGGGAAAAATTAGGAGTTTGGGATCAACATATACACACTACTATATATAAAAGAGAGAATCAACAAGGACCTACTGTATAGCACAGGGGACTATACTCAATACTCTGTAATGACCTATATTGGAAAAGAATCTGAAAAAGAATATACCTATCTATCTATCTATATAGATAGATAGATCTGAATCACTTTGCTGTACACCTGAAACTAACACAACATTGTAAATCCACTATACTCCAATATAAAATAAAAATTAAATTAAAAAAATAAAAAGAACACAACTACTAGAAATGCTAACCATTCAGCTAAGAAAGCTGAAGCTATAGCTTAAATGACCATTCCCTAGAACCTAACATCTCAAAATAAGAGCACTCTGTGATTGCTGATGGGGGCAAGAATATTCTAACTTATTCCAGATAAGAAAATGTGGACATGGAAAAGAGATTCAGGCTGGACACTGTTTAAGAGCTATAATCTTTTCAGTCCTTTGTGAAGAGGAACAGGAAACTGGGAACCTACTCTATATGTGTTACGTTTTCTGCATTAACTATAAAAATAATCAAGGAGCCACACTATGAATTTCTAGGTTCCTAGCCTCGGCAGACCCTACTTGATTATCAATAATTGAATTTCTGGCAGCCAGGATGGTGGTTCTATTTTTGCACTCTATCACCACTTTAATAAATTTATTCATTTTCATTTATACACAGTAAGCGTCTAGCTGTTCTTCATCATAATTGATTTATTATTATTCATCCTAATTACAAATGGTGACCTGGTATAGAAGCTACAGGTCAAAAGTGTTTAATCAATACCTCCTTGCAGAAACTTAGTTAAAAACCCATCAACTGGGTATTTGGATATTTGGATGTTCTAAGAAAATATTCATCTGAGTTTTAGCAAGTCTGGTGCTGCACTTTTCAATAGTAACCACTAGCCCAAGTGGCTTTGGGAGCTTGTTAAGGGTCCAGTCCAAAGTGAGACAGGCTGTGAGTTACAGACACATCTCAGATTTCAAAGACTTAGCACCAAAGAAAGAATGTAAAACATTCCATTCATAACTCCTGACATTGATTTCATATTGAAATGATAACCGTGTGGATTGACTGGATTAAATAAAATTTGCTATTAAAATGATTTCACCTGTTTTAACTTCTACAACGTGGCTGCTAGGGGAAACTATACTCAATATCTTGTAATAACCTATAAGAAAAAAGAATCTGAAAAAGAATAGATATATATGTGTGTGTATAACTGAATCATGTTGCTGTACACCTGAAACTAACACCACATTGTGAATCAACTACACTCCAATTAAAAAAACAAAAACAGGGGCTTCCCTGGTGGCGCAGTGGTTAAAAGTCCGCCTGCCAATGCAGGGGACGTGGGTTTGTGTCCCAGTCCAGGAGGATCCCACATGCCACGGAGCGGCTGGCCCCGTGAGCCATGGCCGCTGAGCCTGTGCGTCCGGAGCCTGTGCTCTGCAACGGGAGAGGCCACAACAGTGAGAGGCCCGCGTACCGCAAAACAAAGAAAAAAAAAATTGTGGCTACTGGGACATTTTGAATTACATATGTGGTTTGCATTTGATTCCTATTGAACAGTGCTGGTGTGGAGTTTGGAAACCTGTGAAATTCTATGGTATGTAAGCTGGTGGATCATTATTAGCGTGGCTCGTGGCAACTGGGGAAATTGTTGCAATGTTTGTCAGGGAGGGCGAGGTCTTCAGGGCACATAACTGGCTGAAGAGTCAGACAGACGTGGCCCAGAAGGGTCTGTTCAGACGACCAAAAGGAGACTGCAGTGAGCAACCGTGTTTCTGCAGGGGAAGAGCTAGTGGCCTGGCTGTGTGGCTATGTGACCACGCCCTGTCCCTGCAGCTACAGTGAGACTGGTTGCTCATCCCTCAAACCTGTCGCCCAGGTTTCTGTGGCTGACTGCTCACAGCTGGATCCTTTTAAAGTGCGATTACACTCCCGACAGGACATGTCGTACATGCTCACGGCCTGAGAGCATCTACGCTTTCACTCCACGTAATACTCATGTTAGGTCACATGATGCCTCTGAATGAAGCAGTGAGCATGACAGATGGATTGTAGCCAATCTAGGTGGTGACCAACAGAAATCCCCAGGATCTGCAGTCGTTGGGATCAAACAGACACAAAAGGATCTTAAAGACAGAAGGTTTTGAAGTCAGACTGATATAGTAACATCAGTCTATTATTATAGACTGATAATAACCTAAGAATGATGTAGAAATAAAAAGTATGTCAGGCATAGCAGGTCAACCTCCTGGAAGCATAGAGATACAGGAGTCAGAGTGGCAAACTCTGATGATGCCCACGCACCACAGAAGAGGGCTGAAGGGTCTCCTCTTGGGAGGTACAGCTCTAAAGAGGACACGGAGGATGGTCAGGCTATTATGGTTTAGTGCCATTTAGCCCATGTTTACATAGTTTTCCCTGGAGTGCCAGTGTTCTAGGAGTGTGTTGTGGAAGGGGTGATGCTAGCAGTGTTTTCTTCTAAAACGTATTAAAAATATATTTAAGAATATAGTGATTATATAATAATAATATAGTTGTCGTCAGTAAACTGCATTTGATAGACTCACAGACATAGAGAACAGACTGGTGGTTGCCAAGGGTGGGGGGAGGGAGGGATAGAGTGGGAGTTTGGGGTTAGCAGAGGCAAACTACTGCATATAGGATGGAGGAACACCAAGGTCCTACTGCATGGCACAGGGAACTATATTCAATATCCTGTGATAAACCATCATGGAAAAAAAGATGAAAAAGAGTATATAGGGCTTCCCTGGTGGCGCAGTAGTTAGGAATCTGCCTGCCAATGCAGGGTACACGGGTTCGAGCCCTGGTCTGGGAAGATCCCACATGCCGCGGAGCAACTGGGCCCGTGAGCCATGGCCACTGAGCCTGCGCGTCCGGAGCCTGTGCTCCGCAACGGGAGAGGCCACAACAGTGAGAGGCCCGCACACCGCGATGAGGAGTGGCCCCTGCTTGCCATAACTGGAGAAAGCCCTCGCACAGAAACGGAGATCCAACACAGCCTGCCTGCCTGCCTGCCTGCCTGCCTGCCTAAATAAATAAATAAATAAATAAATATTAATTTTAAAAAGAGTATATATACATATATATTATATATATAACTGAATCACTTTGCCATACAGCAGGAATTAACACAACATTGTAAATCAACTATACCTCAATAAAATAAATTTTTAAAAATTTCATTAAGTCACACACACACAAAAAGAAATGCTGTATTTGAGATTTCCAGAACTTTCCATGTGAGATCACCTGACACGCGACTGCCTGATGCTCCACACACACTGATACATAAGTATCATGGGCCTGTTGCTGTGACTCGGGTTTTTATCTGTACAGCGGGTTTAACAGTATCTACGTGACAGATTTTTATAAGAATTAAATGAGATCATCATAAACTTAGAGCAGGTTATGAGTCTGAGTCAGTAAGTGTTAGATGGTGATGATAATGGTGAATCGATATGTACATTTAAGAATCACTAGTCTATGTTCATTTTCACTTATAATTTTAATACACATTTATGAAATGGATCAAATGTTGACTTTTTCTTACAGCAAGTAATTAATATATGAAACCATATTTCATTGTTTTAATCCAAGAGTATGCTTTATTTCATGAACTCCATTCTTGGTAAATCCTTGCAACACATTATAATTGAAACAATATTGCATAAAAAAATATTGCTCTGGTTACGTAGCCAGGGCTCAGGGAACCTTCATTAAACCCATGAATGAAGTGAATTGAGAAGTGTTGCATTAGACATTCGATCATCCTATAATTTCTGTCTGCTCTGAGTCTACAGGGATGGTTTACTGGTAAATGCTGAACTACCAGCTCTCAGAATTTATACCAATTCCCGTGGTGTAAATATTGCCACTATGGCCAATTTCAAACTACCAATCTGATGTCACTGAATGCAGAGTTGGAAAGAACAGCAGCATCACCTGTGGACTTATTAAAAATGCAAACTCTCAGGCCCCGCCTCACATGGTCTGAAACAGAAACTCTGAAGGTGGTGCCAAGCTCTCCGTGTCCTAGCAACCCCTTCAAGCCAGTCTGACGCCTGCTGGGGTTTGAGAACCACTGCCTTACAGCAGGCTGTTGTTTCTGAAGAAGCAGAGCAGCTCAGTAGCTTCTAACATGTATTAGCTAGTGTGCTGACACTAACAATGTTGGTGTTTTGATTCTTTTTTTTTATTTAAATTTTATTGGAGTGTAGATAATTTACAATGTTGTGTTAGTTTCAGGTGTACAGCAAAGTGATTCAGTTATACATATATTCATTCTTTTTTCAAGATTCTTTTCTCATATAGGCTATCACAGAATATTGAGTAGAGTTCTTTGTGCTATATAGTAGGCCCTTGTTGATTATTTATCTTGTATATAGCAGTGTGTGTGTGTTCATCCCAAGCTCCTGATTTATCCCTCCCCCCCAAGTTTCTCCTTTGGTAACCATAGGTTTGTTTTGGATATCTGTAAGTCTGTTTCTGTTTTGTAAGTAAGTTCATTTGTATCATTTTTTAAGATTAGATTCCATATATGAGTGATATCATATGATATTTGTCTTTCTCTGTCTGACTTACTTAACTTAGTATGATCACCTCTAGGTCCACTCACTTTGTTATAAAGCAGAAACTAACAACAACAACAACAAAAAGATGTGGTCCATATATACAATGGAATATTACTCAGCCATAAAAAAGAATGAAATGATGCCACTGCAGCAACATGGTGTTTTGATTCTTAGGGCCATCTAAGAGCCTTTGAGCTTGTAACATATATTTCTGGAATCAAGAAAGGACCCCAAGCTACTACTCCCATGGGAAGATGGGAAAGGTAACCCATCTTCCAATATTTCCACGTCCTGCTGTTCAGAGGCTCTGAGAATGAATCGTTAAGTGCTACTGGTTGTGATTTCTGGTGGCTTCTGTCGTGGAGACCAGGGCAAAATTCCCGTGTAAAATAAAGAGATGTCTTGTTGCATTAGTGCATATATCAATCCACTTGGGTTGCCCGTAGCTTTGGCAGTCCCATTACTACAGCCCTAAAGCCAGCTACGGCACCCACCATACTGGCCGAGAGGCACACATTTCCAGGGAGTTCTGGGGCTTGGGACTGGTCAGCAGGTATAACCTTGTACCCTTAGGTAGGGCTCCCTCCCACGGCTGGTGCTCATCCAACTGCCAGAAGAGTCCCAGCAACAGAAGCGCATTCTATTTTTGGACAGGTCTAATTATTCTTTCTTCTGTTGGGCTGAAATCTGCCTTTCTGTAACAGTCCCACATTGGTCTGAAATCTGAATCTCAGTTACTAATCCCTCTCTCAGGGGACCATCTGTCAGACACGGGAAAAGGCTCATACTAGGTTCTTTTGCAAATCAGGTTCCCCAATTCCTTCCGGTGTTCTTCATGTGGCCTGAGGCTCAGATGCCTCCCCACCCGTTCATTAACATCTCCCTTAAAACGTGGTCCTCACCACTGAGAATGATGCTACGTGTGACCCCCTTGTCTGTGGAACAGAGACCTCCGTGATTACGTGAGCTTTGTCGGCAACCAGGCTCACCTCTGGGCTCACCCTGAGTTTACAGTCAGCTACAAACTCCGCACCAACCAATCACACCACGATTTAACGAGTCTTTACCTGTGTTACTGAATTTTTAACCCAAAGTGCAAGGTTCATATTTCTTCCTGTCAAATTATAGTCTTGTTCACTTCAGCCCTAATTCTAAAATATTATCGTTTACAACCCAAACTGTCATCTAATTTTCACTCTCTTTCCCCAGGTTGATGCCTTCTGCAAACCTAACAGTGTGCTTTTCCTCTATTCAAATCACTCAGAAAACTGTTGAACAGAATGAGCTAACCCCTCCCCCCTCCCCCAATCAATTATTAAACATCAAAGCTTGAAACTAGAATAAAATGTCCAAGTGAAGTGCCAGTTAAATATTGACCCTCACTCGCCAGTTTTACCTCAGTGTGTTTCAGCTGAAGTAGCCTGAGAAATAAAAATGCTGCAGTCACTGTAAATAATTCCTAGGGAACATTCAGAATCCCTAGCAGCTATTAAATATTTGAAATACATATACACATTCTTCAATGTGTGCAGAAAAAGACAGTTTAGGAACCGTATAGAATAATTAAAAGCTTTAATCATGATCCCAGATTTGTTGAAGGATTTAGTGGGTGTTGATACTATACTGGAAAACGTGACTACAAAATTTTGGTTCTTTCAATTTCCTTCGAGTTAATTACTTTTGTGTTTGTGAAAATTACTCCTCAAGTGGCCACTTAGATCTATGAAAATTGAAAATTATAAAGAAAGATTTTATAAAGACATTCTACTTAGCATAGAGTAGAGTTTACAGGTTATATGAAGAAACATATTCCTAAATTCTATTTATGAGCTACATAATCATGTGAAATGTGAAGCTGAAAGCAAATAATATCAGGATCACAAATACCATCATTCAGTCTGGGGGACGGTTTCTGAAATGATATCTTATCTATTTTTTTTTTTGGCCACGCCGTGTGGGATCTTAGTTCCCCCACCAGGGACTGGACTCACGCCCCCTCCAGGGGAAGTGCGGAGTCCTAACCACTGAACTGCCAGGGAAGTCCCAGATGGTATCTGATCTGATACCTTTAGACCACCCGGAGAGGAAAGATTAGAAAACAGGTTTCTGTTGACACGGGTGAAGCCACTGCTGGGGAAGGGGTGTGTGTGTGTGACTTTTTCATTTTTAACATGAACGACCCTGGTGAATCTAGCACTGCAGAATTTTACAATAATTTTTGATGAAGCAATGCTGACGTAACATGGCACCAAGTGTTCCTGTTTATCTTGAACCCTCCCTCGAAAGTAATATTTTATACTACTGCATTACTTCTTCCAGGAAAGCAAATTAACTGACACATTTGAATAGGTGGTCAGTAGTCCCAGGTCTATGATTATTACTGAGTGGCCACAGGTTCTTCCCAGTAACCAAAATATCATACTGAAATGTTTTAAAAATGAGAGATACAGAGAAATTGGAACACTGTGTACTGCTAGTGGGAATGTAAAATGGTGAAGCTGCTGTAGATAACAGTATGATGATTCCTCAAAAAATTCAACGTAGGGCTTCCCTGGTGGTGCAGTGGTTGAGAATCTGCCTGCCAATGCAGGGGACACGGGTTCAAGCCCTGGTCTGGGAGGATCCCACATGCCGCAGAACAACTAGGCCGTGAGCCACAACTACTGAGCCCGATCGTCTGGAGCCTGTGCTCCGCAACAAGAGAGGCCGCGACAGTGAGAAGCCCGCGCACCGCGATGAAGAGTGGCCCCCGCTCCCCGTAACTAGAGTAAGCCCACGCACAGAAACGAAGACCCAACACGGCCATAAATAAATTAATTAAATAAATAAATTTAAAAAGAAAATCAACATTGCGATTCAACTTCTGGGTGTATACCAGAAGTGAAAGGAGGGACCATAACAGGTGTTTGTACACCTGTGTTCATAACAGCGTTATTCACAACAGCCAAGAGGTAACGTAGCTTAAGTGTCCATCAGCCACTGGACAGATGGACAAAATGTCGTGTGTATGTGTGTGTGTGTGTGTGTTAGCCTGCCAGGGCTACCATAACAAAATACCACAGGCTAGGTGGCTTAACCAACAGAAATGTGTTTTCTCACAGTTCTGGAGGCTGGAAGTCCAAGGTCAAGGTACCTTCAGGGTGGGTTTCTGGTGAGACCTCCCTCCTTCGTTTACAAGGCCCCTTTCTCTGTGTGTCCTCACGTGGTCTTTCCTCTGCACACACAGAGAGAGCTCTGGTGTCCCTCTTCTTATAAGGACACCACTCCTACGGGATTAGGGTCCCACCCTACAACCTCATTTAACCTTAGGTAACTTCATAAAGGACCTGTCTCCAAAGAAGGCTCATTGGGGAGTGGGGCTTCAACAAATGAATTTGGTGGCGGAACAGTTCAGTCTATAATGACACACAAAAGATTATTATTCAACCTTTTAAAAAGGGGAAATCCTGACAGAAGCTACTATATGGATAAACCTTGAGGACATTATGCAAAGTGAAATAAGCCAGTCAGTAAAAGGCAGATACTATCTCATTCCAGTTATATGCGATTACTAAAGTGGTCAAATTCATTGAAATAGAAAGGAGAATGGTGGTTGCCAGGGGCTGGGGAGGGGCAAACAGAGCAAGTGTTTCGTGGGTACAGAGTTTCAATTTTGCAAGATGAAAACAGTCTGAAAATGGATAAGGGTGACCACTGCACAACAGTGTAAATGTACTTAATGCTGCAGAACTGTACATTTAAAATATTTACCTTTTTTTTTTTTAATTTTTAAGGGTACCATTTTATGTTACGGTCATTTTATCACAATTTTTTAAAAATAAAAAAATGAGAAAAGTACTCAAACATTCATGCTTTAGTGTATGACCCCCAAATGGCACTCACTCTTGGTGGGTCTCTTTGTCCTGAAACACACACACTTACTATGTTGCCATGATGTGCCTTCAGTCTATCAGCTAGTGGTCTAATTATTTGTTTACATTTTTTTCCCATTGTCTTTTCAAATGTAGAGGACGGGCATTTCATCTCTATGTCGACCTCTCCATAAAATCTCTATATTTTTAGTATGAATTGTGACTTAGTTTTTCTCAAGTGTCGGTAGTTTTTCTCAAGTGTCGGCATCACAGTGATGGTAATAAAATGATATATTTACTGAATTATGGGAAAATCAGTTTGGGGACTTCCAAGCCCTACAAGAATGTAAATAATTTAACAATATTCATTGATGTTAGTTGACTGTAAATTAGAAGAATTGGAAAGTCCCAGGCTTGTTTTGCACTTGGTCTCTTTCCCTTCCTCAACCAATATACAAATGCAGAGAATGCCTGGTTCCTGACTTACAGTAAATATTTGTGGACTAAATGAATAGTGTGTGATATGCAGGTTACAGAAAGAATTCCCTTACTGGAGGAAGGGAGAAATCCAATGTCTCTTGCAAACCAGTGAGGTGCGGACTCCAGAGCAACACATTTTGAAATAGTATCACACTCTTGCTGGAATAATGCAATTTTTACTGTAAAATAGAGCTGATAATTTTCCATTTAGAATGAATTTTTTTCAAGTGTAGCAAAGCCTTTAGAAATGAAATTTAGTTCAGTATCACTTAGTCCCTTTCATGAAGCCAAAGCCAAGAACACTGGTGCCACTTCTGGGTATGTGTCTTAGAGTCTTTGCAGATACTGTAATACAAAATTTCCAAGTTTTGCTAGACTAAGGGAAGAGAAATAATCTATTAGAAAGAAAAGAATTGGAACAAAGAAACTGAGCTTTTTGTAATGCTTTGCATTGTAATTTACATATAAATATGAATAATGTATATTAGAATGCTGACAAAAGATAAAAACCTATAATTTTGTGTGACTAGACTGATTAATGTTTAAAAATTATATTGAGTGCTTACATGTGCAGTGTTATGTTGTCTGATGAGGGGAAGGCAAAAGGCTAAGGCTCAGCCCAGCGCTCAGAGAGCTTACAATCTAAGAAAGAAGTGGTACCCACTGAACAACCAGAGCGAAGCTGGGTGATGCTGCCTTGCAGTGAAAGAGAAATTCAGAGACGGGGCAGGAGCAGTGAGAAGTAGTCATGATAGGGATAAAGCAGGATAATTAGTTAGTTTAGAAACCCCACTAAGGGATTAAAGACAGAAAGGGAATTTTAAGGGAGTTTGGGAGACTGTTGTAAGCTAATGACCACTCTAGGAAAGAATCCAGTAACCTAGCAACTCTACCTTGAAGGAAGACCAGGTGTATCCAAGCACCAGGCACACACAAGCCACAAACCCTGATAGTTAAAACACAAGACAATAGACATGGGGTCTGAATCTTGTTACATGAAGTCAGGAAGTTATGGTCCTTGAAGAGTAGCATTTCTGCATGTAGCCAAGACAGGAATACAGGTGAAAGGGAAAAGAAACTAGGTGAAAATGGACATTACACCAAAACCTGAGATGAATTACCATATTTTAGTCTGTCACCATCCTTCTGCTAATATACATATGATTTAAATAGTGCCATGACAGTCCCAGTTAAACCATATAGGGCCAACGGAGGAACTAATGATGTAAGCCTTGACATCGACCCAAGAATGAGGAAGAAGGTGGTCTTCTCCCCTCCCCACTTCTTCTTTATGAAAATGTAGCCCCCTTTGTTCTCAGGTCTGTGACCTCTTGCCTGTCTGCTGTATCTCTCACAAGCATCCTATGCTGATAAACTCACTCTTTACCTATCACTTTGCCTCACGCTGAATTCTTCCTGCATTGAGACAAAAGAATCTGAGCTTCAGTAAGTCCTGACACCAGGTGAGCGGTTTCAATTAAAAGATAGTGGGTTCGAGTCCCCTCCTAAGTCAGGGATCGTGGGTTCAAGCCCCGATCTGAGTTTTGGTTGGGTTCAAGTCCCATCCAAGAAGGAGTGAGGTTTCAGTCAGGGGAAATGTGGGTCTTGAGCAGGACTTGGACAGGTTGATGAAGTCAACATAAAAGTTTGAAAAATTAGAATTTGTAACTTTTTAAAATATATGTATACAGTCAAATACATGATGAATGTGGGGATGGGAATTCGTTCAATGTTCCTGCTGCCTGTGTAAGAGAAATGGGATGGAAAGCAGATTTCCGGCATCACTGCCAATCACCTCCATTAACCAGACCACTACAACATGAACAGGTTCATACGGAAGCACCTCGGAGTTTTCCACCCTCGGCAAACGCTGGCTATTCCCTCCAGCAGATGAAGAAATTGCATCGATAACCATGGACCAGTTAGCTGAACTCTCTTTAGCCCATTTGTTACGGCAGTGTTCAAATTAAAAAATAACATTACTTTTGCACCATCAGGTGTTACTTTTTCATGTTAATTATTATTGGGGGAAATGCAATAATTTTAAAATGACAGCTCTTTTTTCTAGTTTCCAATTTTCTAGTTAGCAGAAAAGGGGAGGGGATTCATTCTGTTATTCTTTCTTTTTTTCTCTTCCTTTTTGTTTAGGGAGGCCATCTTTTCTGGTTTATTTTCCTACCTTTTATTTAGGAATCCCTTGCGGTTGCAGCCTAGCTACTTCATGCTTGTTTGTCGGTTTAAAAAGCTGAAGTAGGGAGTCCTACTGGGCTCCCAGTTTCTCATTTTTATAACAGCCCGCTCCCCACAGGGAGACACTGGGTGAGAAGCAGCTGGGCCACTGGTAAGAAGAGGGGCTTAAACGGCATCTGCAGTACCTTAACTTTTCCATTTCCACTAAAAAGCCAATCTCTCTCTCCAAAGGAGCATGAACAGAAGTAACCACCACCCTGGAAAGGTCTGCGGGTGGAGGTGATGGGTGACCAGCGTGTACCTTGACGGAAGCAGGTGGAAACTCCTGGTCTGAAATCTGATGTTAGTCTCAGCAGTGGCTGATTAGGGACCAAATCATATAAGTCACGGAGAAAGGAGAGTTAGAGACATTTTGGATGAGAGAGGTAGGAGATACCGTGGAGGACTCCTGTGCTTTCTACAAACACACGTCTACTCCAGGCAAAGAAGGGAGCACAGAGAGGAGACAGCGATGTGTTCCCTCTGCCTCGTTCTTTAATGCTGAGATCATTATTGACCCCCTTTAGGGATTAAAAAGACATTCAGATTGACTCTCTAGATAGGAGAACGATTGGTCAAACGTGTAAGTTAGTGCCTGGGAATAATGTGATAAAGGAAAATGCCAGACTGTAAACTTCTCAAGGATCTGTCAGTTCATCGGTTCATTCACGCCTTCCTCATAGAAGCTTTTTTGACAGCGTACTCTGCATTAGGCTGCCCTTGGTGCTAAGACAATGTCCTGTCTGCTTATCCTCTGAAGCCGGAACCAGAAAGAAGGTGAATCCCAGAAGTCCTGGTCCCCCAGCTCCACAAGAAAAAAGTTCTGTGTGTGACACACCCACAGTGGACGGTCGGGAAAGTGATTCAGATGCTGGGAGACAAGCAGTAGATCAGAGGCTGTGGTCAAGCCAGGGTGGCTTTGAAAACGGTAAAGAGGGAGTCTTGGGGCCAGAAAACCAGGGAAGCCAGGCAGAGCGAGCCGCCGGGCACACACAGGCATGAGTCATGCGGATCCAGGATGCTGGCCACCGTGTCCCGGTGCGCTTCGGGGATGCTCCCAACCGCTTGGGCTTTCCTGTTGCAGGATAAACTGGAACCTGACAGAGCTGGCTGGACCCCAGTGGGTCTCTCACTAGGCCCAGGAGTCAGAGAGGCTGAAGGGGTCACGGAAGCTACTACCAATGGTCAGTAGCCGCAGCAGCACCTGGCGGCACAGACATACTGTCTACTTCCCTTCTGCCTTCCAATCTCACACCAATGGCTCGCTGGCCCCGACTAGCCCAAAACTGTGCAGAGGAGGAGGTTCTGGGAAATGCAGTGCCAGCTTCCCTAAGTCGACAAGGCACAGACCCAGCTCATTTAGGTCGTAGCAAGTTCAGGAGAGCGCACGGGCTGTGCTGTCCCTCTGATTTGCATTTCACATGATTTATGCGACCCTCATGTTAGGTAGGACATTCCCACTGATGACAGAAACCACTCAAATACATGGACAGCTGACTGTTGAGACCAAGGCAAAAAAAAAAAAAAAAAGTCCAAAACATAAAAAGGGAAAAAACATTTTATTGATTTTTTTTGCCTCTAAGCAAGTGTGATGGCCCAGAATGCTAGTCTTGCCCCTCTTGTAAAATTTGAGGTCCCCTCGGATTACTGGAAACAATTTAGGATAAATTCGGGGTCTCCTGGGTTTATGATGAACTCAATAGATGGTCTGATACAAGTGGTCCTTATTTTATTTTATTTTATTCTATTTTATGTTTTTCTCTCAACAGTACCTTTGCAGAGCAAAAGTTTTTAATTTTTCCAAGTCCAATGCAGCAGATTTTTCTTTCATGGACTGTGCTTTTGGTATCATGTCTAACTACTCTCTTCTCCTATGTTTTCATATATAACTTTTTAAAAACCTTTTTAAAAATCTATTTTTTTTTAATCGAAGTATAGTTGATTTACAATGTCATGTTAGTTTCAGGTGTACAACACAGTGATTCAGTTACATATATATATATATATTCTTTTTCAGATTCTTTTCTTTTATAGGTTATTATAAAATATCAAGTATAGTTCCCTGTGCTACACAGTAGGTCCTTGTTGGTTATCTATTTTATATATAGTAGTGTGTATATGTCAATCCCAACCTCCTAATTTATCCCTCCACTCGCCTTCCCCTAAAGAAGGTGTGGTACATATATATGATGGACTATTACTCAGCCATAAAAAAAAAGAATGAAATAATGCCATACGCAGCAACATGGATGGATTATCATACTAAGTAAAGCAAGTCAGATAGAGAAAGACAAATATATATCACTTACATGTGGAATCTGAAAAAAAAAAAGATTCAGTTGAATTTACAAAAACAGAAATAGACCCACAGACATACAAAACAAGTGGTTTTTAGTCAAGAGAAGTAGCAGCCCCAGATCAGACAGAGGCCAGTGAACACACATGTCTAGAACTGGGCAAGATGTCCTCAGAGCAGAGGGGTGCATCTACCGAGCAATCGCCGTGGCAGCCACTGGGCCTGTTTATTTTCCTCTGAGTGCCAGGGAGGAAGGTAGTAAAGGCTTACATATGAGGGAACTCCTGCCGGGTGCTTTGACTGCACCAACATTTCCCCACTCTGCTTCGTGCAAAATTCAGATAACGAATTCAAGTAAATGTGTTGAGGCTGGGATAAGGCAGCAGTTATAGGGCTTGAATTAGGGTGACCAATTCATCCAGTTTTAGCACTGAAAATCCAGTGTCCCAGGAAACCCCTCCTTGTGGGTAAACTGGGGCAGCTGGTCATCCTAAAACAGAGTGCGGTGTGGCCAGAACAAGGTCTCAGCCTGGACGACAGGAGAAACTAAAGCCAGAGGGCAGAGGACATATCAAGGAGGGGGGCGCCAGCCACCTGGCTGTTGGATTTGCCTGCTGGGTGGGAGCTACAGTAAATCAGGTCTGTACCGGGGCTGAAATTCAAAGCTCTAGTCAAGATTCCCTGAATGTCCTTCTGTAGGAATTTGACAAATGTAAACAGAGACCAACTAGGGTTTGTGATAATCTCTGTGCAGCTTTTTTTTGCTCTTCTTTCTTCTTCCATCTCCTTGTAACTGCAGAAGAGAAGAAGATGGGGGTTTAGGGTATACCAGTCATTTGATGAAGGTAGGAGTTGATAGAAGGTCCCAGTGTTTGTGATCCCTTCTGATAGACTACAGGAATAACCATCATGGCAGAAGTTGTCTTTGAAGCCGCCTTATATTCAAGTCGCTTGCTCAAAATTTTACCTTCTCAACTGTGTCTGGTCAAGAGGTGAGAAGATAAGTATCCCCGACCTTGGTCCCTCTGCCTTTGTGCCAGGTGGGATGGGGGTCTTTACCTTTCCATTTATCGGTGTGTCTACCCTATCCCACCTTCTGTGAACCCTGAACTTTCTGCTTAAATACATGGTCCTAACTTTTTGTACAACCTCAGCCTTTGGGCCCAGTCTCAGTCCCAAATATATGTTTCAACTTCCAAATATTTTAGCTAGGCACCCTCCTTTTTTTTTTAGGTGATTCACAGTGGTGAAGTGAATGTTTACACATACAGTTTTTGTCTATGTTATATCATCACACAAAAATGGCTGGAAAAACTCCCACCCAAATTTGGAGATAATGTTTAAAGATAGTCAGACTTAAAGGCTGGTTGTTGCGTATGAATATCCGAGTCTTCCAAAGCCATCCTCCAAGGCCACTAAGAGAAGAGTGTAACAAGAGGCATGTGACTCTCAGTTGAAGAAAGCCATATGAAGATGCTCAGACCCCAAATCACAAAGGCAGAGTCTTTCAATCTCCCGCATTGACTGTGGACGAGCTGCATCCTCAGAGCCCTCTGGGTGGGGAGCAGCAGGAACTATTTATTTAACAATGATTAGGGCTTCCTTGATGGCGCAGTGGTTAAGAATCCGCCTGCCAGTGAAGGGGACACGGGTTCGAGCCCTGGTCCGGGAAGATCCCACATGCCGCGGAGCAACTAAGCCCGTGCGCCACAACTACTGAGCCTGCACTCTAGAGCCCACGAGCCACAACTTCTGAGCCCACATGCAGCAACGAGGACCCAATGCAGCCAAAAAAAAAAAAAAAAAAAAAAAATATATATATATATATATATATATATATATATATATATAAAATAAATAAATTTGTAAAAAATATTCTTTAAAAAAACCACAATGATTAATGGGGTTCTTGACCAATATATACACTAGTGTAAATAACTTCCTACTTTATAGTCCTTACACCAGAAATTCATACAATCAGACGGTATTTCCACAGCACTTCTCCTCCAACAGAGTTGGGGATTTACCACAAACTGTCATTTCAATCTTTTCTTCTGAGTAACTATATGCCAAGGCCAATGATAAGCTATCATTTTTGGGGGAGGGGGCATTTCAAGGAAATCTAAGACATTGGAATTGAGAAAAGAAAAGAAGAAATCGCTGTGATCTGAAACTGGTAACTTTTGTTTAATCCCTGCAGATAAGAGGGGTTGACATTCCTCGGGTGATTTCTGCTGAGAATGTGTGTGTGGGTGTTGGTGTGCATCCAGCCCCAACATGTTCCCAGAGGAGGTGATGGGGAGAGAGTGTGGTCCAGCAGTGGAGCGCACGTCCTAAGTGGCTGCACAATCCCTAGGAAAGGAAATGAACGAGATCTACCACGTCAGTTCCTAGGATTTCAGAATCAAAGGCATGTGCTTTTTAACATCTTTATTTAGCCCACATGACTAGCACGCCTACTTCATTCTGCTTCCATATTGTGAAAAGAGGGTGGCTACTCAGCTTGTGAATTGAAGTTTGAAAGAGTCTGGATATCTCTAAAAGAAAGAGACATGGGAGGTATTATTTCCTTGCTATGAACAAAGAATTCATCTAACCCGATTGCCATCAACATTTACTCACTAATCTTGACCTCGGATAGCTTTGCTTACATAAGTTTTGACTACTCAGATTCCTAATTATCCTGTCATCAGTGCCATAATCCACTGGGCTGAAAGACATATTTTGTTTTATATGATCATTTACAGAATGATATAACACACACTAATTTGAATTATACAAATGTTCCCAACCTTTTTTAAAAAAATTATGAGCCTTTAAATTACATTTTAAAACTTTTAGATTACATTGTAAAAACATATATCTGAGAGTAGATATATGGATATGTGACTGAATCACTTTGCTGCTGTACACCTGAGACTAACACAACATGGTAAATCAACTAACTACACTCCAATATAATAAAACAAAAAACAAAAAAACACGACAATGTTCGTGAGCTGAGTCTTCTGTGCTGACTAGAGTCCAGTTAGACCTTCCAGCCTTGGAGGACCTGTGACCTTCCTGGGGTAGAACAGGAACAGTGCCTGCTGCCCAAGGGTCTACGTGTTTCCCACAAAGTGTCACGTGGACCACCTGCGTCACAGTCTCTCCACGTGCTTCTTTAAGTGCAAGTTCCAAGGCCCCAGAAAAACTAACTCAGAATTTGGGGCATTCTGCATCCTTAAACATCTCCATAAGCGGTTCTTCTGCACATTACATTTTGAGAATCGGTGCCCTAGATTTGGGACTGGTTAGTTCCGAGTCCTCAGCAGGGAGGTCTTAGTATTGCTGGCAGAAAGCGGATTTGCTTCCTATGTCCAGGCACACTGTTTCTCCCCGTTCCTCAGTAGCCCCCTCCCTCCCCCAATTAGGGGCTGGTGAGTTTTGATCGTTGTTTAGCAAACCTGGGAGGTGCTGCACTCATTCCAGCCACTCGGGGCTCCCCACCTCCATCCCCAGTGCAGTTCCCTTGGTTGACAAGAATAAGGCTTGGAAAGAAACGAGAGCTCGCCTTTCCTCCACCAGAAGCTTTCCTCAGGCTGCTCTAGGTCCTTGTCTGGGAAGATCATTCCTGCTTAGCCCCGGCTTGGAAGTGGGGTGCTGGGGCTCCTCGCCAGGTCTGTCGAGTTCAACCCCAGATACAGAACTTCCTCTTCTCAAATGACTGCCTCGCCTGCAATTCTGTAGCTTCCAGAAATTACTTCCTTTATTTTAGAAAGTGCTGCCCCAAAGAAAAGATTCGACCACATAAGCGTTTTGAGGTCTCTTTCAGAGCTATTATTCTTAAAAGCGTGGATAATCTTCAATCGGTCTCATTCTCCACCCTGGAGTGTATTTTTCTCAAAGATGGTATCTGTGGTCAGAAGGGCCGTTTAGTAGGTTTCACCGTTTCTGAGATAATTGCTAGCAGCTGGGGTCAGCTAGACAGCAGGCACTTTACCCTTTCTCACTGGCTGTGAGTGAAACGAACCAGGATCACACAGGGCAGGTGCCTCGGAAGATGCTTTCGCCTCTCCTGTTGCAGCAGACAGGACAGGGGAGGGGGACGGACACAAGGGAGACAGACAAAGGGTAAGACTTCCCACCCATCTATCCTTCCTGACCACAGGATGCTGGGTTGTTTTCCGAACCAAGATCCCGTGAATTCATGCGGTTTAAGGTAGTATTCCAAAATCTGCCATTCTATATTACACAACATTGTAAATCAACTATGCTTCAGTAAAATTAATTAACTAATTCATTTTTTTAAAACCTGCCATTCTATCACAACATCGTTTTAATGGAACTTGTTTTCCTTAGTATTATTTAGATCAGGTTTATAGGAAAATACAAAAGGCCAATAGTTGGCAGCTTAAAAAATATATTTTGGGGGCTTCCCTGGTGGCGCAGTGGTTGAGAGTCCGCCTGCTGATGCAGGGGACGCGGGTTCGTGCCCCGGTCCGGGAGGATCCCACGTGCCGCGGAGCGGCTGGGCCCGTGAGCCATGGCCGCTGAGCCTGCGCGTCCGGAGCCTGTGCTCCGCAATGGGAGAAGCCACAGCGGTGAGAGGCCCGCATACCGGAAAAGAAAAAAAAAAAAAAATATATATATATATATATATATGTATGTATATAGTGTTCTGGGCCCATAGCCAGCAGTTTACTACTTTATATTGCTAGTGATCTATGTCACATAACAGTTAATGCGGATATGGAGCATACCACGTGCCAGACACTGGTCTAAGTACTCTATGCGCACTGACTCACTTAAAACTTCCAGCAACCCTATGAAGTAGATACTCATATTGCCATTTTACAGACCGTGTAACTGGTGCACAGAGTCCAAGGTCCTAGTCCAACACCTAGTCCAAAGTCACAACAGTAAGAGCCAGAAGAGTTCAGACCCTCACCACTCAAGGTATGGTTCCTGGACCAGCAGCACAGGCATCACCTGAGAGTTTGGCAAAAATGCAGACTCTCAGGCCCACCCAGACCTTTGGACTCGGAATCTGCATTTTAACAAGACTCCCCACGCGATTCGCATGCACACTGAAGTTTAGAAACCACGGGCTTAGATAGTCTTAGATTATTTCTCTCTGTGCCCATTAAAAACCCACCTATGGCTTAAGACTATAGGAAATAATGTATACTTGGCTGGTTTGTTATGAAAAAAAAAATAAGATTCTAAGATGATTTTTGTGTCCTCTCCTAGCTCCTCCCCCCTTCAGATAATCAGCTTCTCAAGAAAATAAATAGGATAAATTATTTTTTTAAAAAATTCAAAAAAGTTACTGAATTCTTATTATATGCAGGCACTTTCATTTCATTAAATCATCATAGAATATGTTATGAAATAGGTACTATTGGCCTCAAATTACAGATAAGAAGATCGTGGTCACAAGGGTTAAGAGGAAAAGACAATGCATGGACTGGGAGAAAGTTTTTGCAAACTATGCGACCAACAATACACAAAACAGCTCATACAAGTCAATATAAAAAAAAAAAAGAAAACAATGGGCAGAAGACCTAAATAGACATTTCTCCAAAGAAGAAATACAGATGGCCAACGAGCACATGAAAAGATGCTCAGCATCACTCATTATTAGAGAAATGCAAATCAAAACCGCAATAAGGTATCACCTCACACCGGTCAGGATGGCCATCATTAGAAAGTCTACAGGGACTTCCCTGTTGGCACAGTGCTTAAGAATCGCCTGCCAATGCAGGGGACACGGGTTCGAGCCCTGGTCCGGGAAGATCCCACAGGCTGCGCAGCAACTAAGCCCGTGCGCCACAACTACTGAGCCCGTGTGCCGCAACTACTGAAGCCCACACACCTAGAGCCCGTGCTCCGCAACAAGAGAAGCCACTGCAATAAGCCCTAGTGCCGCAACAAAGAGTAGCCCCGCTCGCCAGAACTAGAGAAAGCCCACGCACAGCAACGAAAACCCAAAACAGCCACAAAAAAAAAAAAAAAAAAAAAAGTCTACCTCCTCCACAATGTCTTTTCTGACCAGCGCACTTGGTGGCTCTCCCACAGCTCTGGAGCATTCCAGGGATTAGAGTTCGTAGAACACGCATTAGCACTCAGGAGCCTGGAATACATTTTAAAATGTAGGGGATCTTTGTTAAGATGGCGGAAGAGTAAGACGCGGAGATCACCTTCCTCCCCACAGATACACCAGAAATACATCTACACGTGGAACAACTCCTACAGAACACGTACTGAACGCTGGCAGAAGACCTCAGACCTCCCAAAAGGCAAGAAACTCCCCACGTACCTGGGTAGGGAAAAGAAAAAACAGAGACAAAAGGATAGGGACGGGACCCGCACCAGTGGGAGGGAGCCGTGAAGGAGGAAAGGTTTCCACACACTAGGAGCCCCTTCGCGGGTGGAGACTGCGGGTGGTGGAGGGGGGAAGCTTCGGAGCCGCGGAAGCGAGTGCAGCCACAGGGTTGCGGAGGGCAAAGCTGAAAGATTCCCGCACAGAGAATCGGCTTCGACCAGCACTCACCAGCCCGAGACGCTTGTCTGCTCGGCTGCCGGGGCGGGCGGGGCTGGGAGCTGAGGCGCGGGCTTCAGTCAGAGCGCAGAGAGAGGACTGGCGGCGTGAACACAGCCTGAAGGGGCTAGTGCACCACGGCTGGCCGGGAGGGAGTCCGGGAAAAAGTCTGGAGCTGCCGAAGAGGTAAGAGACTTTTTCTTCCCTCTTGGTTTCCTGGTGCGCGAGGAGAGGGGATTCAGAGCGCTGCTTAAAGGAGCTCTAGAGACGCGTACGAGCCGCGGCTAAAAGCACGGACCCCAGAGACGGGCGTGGGACGCTGGGGCTGCTGCTGCCGCCGCCAAGACGCCTGTGTGCGAGCGCAGGTCACTGTCCACGCCCCACTTCCGGGGAGCCTGTGCAGCCCCTCACTGCCAGGGTCCCGGGACCCTGGGACAGCGTCCCCAGAAGAGCGCACGCCGCGCCTCGGGCTGGTGCAACGTCACGCCGGCGTCTGACGCCGCAGGCTCGCCCCGCCTCCATGCCCCTCCCTCCTTTAGGGCTGCTCCTTTAACCCCGTCCTGTCTGAGCGAAGAACAGACGCCCTCCAGCGACCTACACGCAGAGACGGGGCAGACCCAAAGCTGAGACCCGGGAGCTGTGAGAACAAAGAAGAGAAAGGGAAATCTCTCCCAGCAGCCTCAGAAGCAGCGGATTGAAGCTCCACAATCAACTTGATGTACCCTGCATCTGTGGAATACCTGAATAGACAACGAATCCTCCCAAATTGAGGAGGTGGACTTTGCGAGCAACGATATATATATATTTTTCCCTTTTTCTCTTTTTCTGAGTGTGTATGTGTATGCTTCTGTGTGAGATTTTGTCTGTATAGCTTTGCTTCCACCATTAGTCCTAGGGTTCTATCCGTCCGTTTTTGTTTTTTTATTAATTTTATTTTTTCTTAATAATTATTTTTTTATTTTAATAACTTTATTATATTTTATCATATTTTATTTTATTTTACTTTATCTTCTTTCTTTTTTCCTTCCTTCCCTCCTTCCTCCCTCCCACCTTTCTTTCTTTCTTTCTTTCTTCTTCTACTAATTCTTTCTTTCTACTTTTTCTCCTTTTTATTCTGAGCCGTGTGGATGAAAGGCTCTTGGTACTGCAGCAAGGAGTCAGTGCTATGCCTCTGAGGTGGGAGAGCCAACCTCAGGACACTGGTCCACAAGAGACCTCCCAGCTCCACGTAATATCAAACGGTGAAAATCTCCCAGAGATCTCCATCTCAACGCCAGCACCCAGCTTCACTCAACAACCAGCAAGCTACAGTGCTGGAAACCCTATGCCAAACAACTAGCAAGACAGGAACACAACCCCAGTCATTAGCAGAGAGGCTGCCTAAAATCATAATAAGTCAACAGACACCCCAAAACACACCACCAGACGTGGACCTGCCCACCAGAAACACAAGATCCAGCCTCATCCACCAGAACACAGGCATCAGTCCCTTCCACCAGGAAGCCTACACAACCCACTGAACCAACCTTAGCCACTGGGGACAGACACCAAAAACAACGGGAACTATGAACCTGCAGCCCGCACAAAGGAGACCCCAAACACACTAAGATAAGCAAAATGAGAAGACAGAAAAACACACAGCAGGTGAAGGAGCAAGATAAAAACCCATCGGACCTAACAAATGAAGAGGAAATAGGCAGTCTACCTGAAAAAGAATTCAGAATAATGATAGTAAAGATGATCCAAAATCTTGGAAATAGAATATACAAAATGCAAGAAACATTTAATAAGGACCTAGAAGAAATAAAGATGAAACAAGCAATGATGGACAACACAATAAATGAAATTAAAAACACTCTAGATGGGATCAATAGCAGAATAACTGAGGCAGAAGAACGGATAAGTGACGTGGAAGATAAAAGAGTGGAAATAACTACTACAGAGCAGAATAAAGAAAAAAGAATGAAAAGAACTGAGGACAGTCTCAGAGACCTCCGGGACGACATTAAATGCACCAACATTCAAATTATAGGGGCTCCAGAAGAAGAAGAGAAAAAGAAAGAGACTGAGAAAATATTTGAAGAGATTATAGTTGAAAACTTCCCTAATATGGGAAAGGAAATAGTTAATCAAGTCCAGGAGGCGCAGAGAGTCCCATACAGAATAAATCCAAGGAGAAATACTCCAAGACACGTATTAATCAAACTGTCAAAAATTAAATACAAAGAAAACATATTAAAAGCAGCAAGGGAAAAACAACAAATAACACACAAGGGAATCCCTATCAGGTTAACAGCTGATCTTTCAGCAGAAACTCTGCAAGCCAGAAGGGACTGGCAGGACATATTTAAAGTGATGAAGGAGAAAAACCTGCAACCAAGATTACTCTACCCAGCAAGGATCTCATTCAGATTTGATGGAGAAATTAAAACCTTTACAGACAAGCAAAAGCTGAGAGAGTTCACCACCACCAAACCAGCATTACAACAAATGCTAAAGGAACTTCTCCAGGCAAGAAACACAACAGAAGGAAAAGGCCTACAATAACGAACCCAAAACAATTAAGAAAATGGGAATACATATCGATAATTACCTTAAATGTAAATGGACTAAATGATCCCACCAAAAGACACAGATTGGCTGAATGGATACAAAACAAGACCCATATATATGCTGTCTACAAGAGACCCACTTCAGAAGAGGGACACATACAGATTGAAAGTAAGGGGATGGAAAAAGATATTCCATGCAAATGGAAACCAAAAGAAAGCTGGAGTAGCAATTCTCATATCAGACAAAATAGACATTAAAATAAAGACTATTAGAAGAGACAAAGAAGGACACTACATAATGATAAAGGGATCGATCCAAGAAGAAGATATAACAATTATAAATATTTATGCACCCAACATAGGAGCACCTCAATACATAAGGCAAATACTAACAGCCATAAAAGGGGAAATCAACAGTAACACATTCATAGTAGGGGACTTTAACACCCCACTTCCACCAATGGACAGATCATCCAAAATGAAAACAAATAAGGAAACACAAGCTTTAAATGATACATTAAACAAGATGGACTTAATTGATATTTATAGGACATTCCATCCAAAAACAACAGAATACACATTTTTCTCAAGTGCTCATGGAACATTCTCCGGGATAGATCATATCTTGGGTCACAAATCAAGCCTTGGTAAATTTAAGAAAATTGAAATTGTATCAAGTATCTTTTCTGACCACAAGGCTATGAGACTAGATATCAATTATAGGAAAAGATCTGTAAAAAATACAAACACCTGGAGGCTAAACAATACACTACTTAATTACGAAGTGATCACTGAAGAAATCAAAGAGGAAATAAAAAAATACCTAGAAACAAATGACAATGGAGACATGACGACCCAAAACCTATGGGATGCAGCAAAAGCAGTTCTAAGAGGGAAGTTTATAGCAATACAATCCCACCTTAGGAAACAGGAAACATCTCGAATAAACAACCTGAACTTGCACCTAAAGCAATTAGAGAAAGAAAAACAAAAAAACCCCAAAGTTAGCAGAAGGAAAGAAATCATAAAAATCAGATCAGAAATACATGAAAAAGAAATGAAGGAAACGATAGCAAAGATCAATAAAACTAAAAGCTGGTTCTTTGAGAAGATAAACAAAATTGATAAACAATTAGCCAGACTCATCAAGAAAAAAAGGGAGAAAACTCAAATCAATAGAATTAGAAATGAAAAAGAAGAAGTAACAACTGACACTGCAGAAATACAAAAGATCATGAGAGATTTCTACAAGCAACTCTATGCCAATAAAATGGACAACCTGGAAGAAATGGACAAATTCTTAGAAATGCACAACCTGCCAAGACTGAATCAGGAAGAAATAGAAAATATGAACAGACCAATCACAAGCACTGAAATTGAAACTGTGATTAAAAATCTTCCAACAAACAAAAGCCCAGGACCAGATGGCTTCACAGGCGAATTCTATCAAGCATTTAGAGAAGAGCTAACACCTATCCTTCTCAAACTCTTCCAAAATATAGCAGAGGGAGGAACACTCCCAAACTCATTCTACGAGGCCACCATCACCTTGATACCAAAACCAGACAAGGATGTCACAAAGAAAGAAAACTACAGGCCAATATCACTGATGAACATAGATGCAAAAATCCTCAACAAAATACTAGCAAACAGAATCCAACAGCACATTAAAAGGATCATACACCATGATCAAGTGGGGTTTATTCCAGGAATGCAAGGATTCTTCAATATACACAAATCAATCAACGTGATACACCATATTAACAAATTGAAGTAGAAAAACCATATAATCATCTCAATAGATGCAGAGAAAGCTTTCGACAAAATTCAACACCCATTTATGATAAAAACCCTGCAGAAAGTAGGCATAGAGGGAACTTTCCTCAACATAATAAAGGCCATATATGACAAACCCACAGCCAACATTGTCCTCAATGGTGAAAAACTGAAACCATTTCCACTAAGATCAGGAACAAGACAAGGTTGCCCACTCTCACCACTCTTATTCAACATGGTTTTGGAAGTTCTAGCCACAGAAATCAGAGAAGAAAAGGAAATAAAAGGAATCCAAATCAGAAAAGAAGAAGTAAAGCTGTCACTGTTTGCAGATGACAAGATACTATACATAGAGAATCCTAAAGATGCTACCAGAAAACTACCAGAGCTAATCAATGAATTTGGTAAAGTAGCAGGATACAAAATTAATGCACAGAAATCTCTGGCATTCCTATACACTAATGATGAAAAATCTGAAAGTGAAAGCAAGAAAACACTCCCATTTACCATTGCAACAAAAAGAATAAAATATCTAGGAATAAACCTACCTAAGGAGACAAAAGACCTGTATGCAGAAAATTATAAGACACTGGTGAAAGAAATTAAAGATGATACAAATAGATGGAGAGATAAACCATGTTCTTGGATTGGAAGAATCAACATTGTGAAAATGACTCTACTACCCAAAGCAATCTACAGATTCAATGCAATCCCTATCAAACTACCACTGGCATTTTTCACAGAACTAGAACAAAAAATTTCACAATTTGTATGGAAACACAAAAGACCCCGAATAGCCAAAGCAATCTTGAGAACGAAAAACGAAGCTGGAGGAATCAGGCTCCCTGACTTCAGACTATACTACAAAGCTACAGTAATCAAGACAGAATGGTACTGGCACAAAAACAGAAAGATAGGTCAATGGAACAGGAAAGAAACCCCAGAGATAAACCCACGCACATATGGTCACCTTATCTTTGATAAAGGAGGCAGGAATGTACAGTGGAGAAAGGACAGCCTCTTCAATAAGTGGTGCTGGGAAAACTGGACAGGGACATGTAAAAGTATGAGATTAGATCATTCCCTAACACCATACACAAAAATAAGCTCAAAATGGATTAAAGACCTAAATGTAAGGCCAGAAACTATCAAACTCTTAGAGGAAAACATAGGCAGAACACTCTATGACATAAATCACAGCAAGATCCTTTTGGACCCACCTCCTAGAGAAATGGAAATAAAAACAAAAATAAACACATGGGACCTAATGAAACTTCAAAGCTTTTCCACAGCAAAGGAAACCATAAACAAGACCAAAAGACAACCCTCAGAATGGGAGAAAATATTTGCAAATGAAGCAACTGACAAAGGATTAATCTCCAAAATTTATAAGCAGCTCATGCAGCTCAATAACAAAAAAACAAACAACCTAATCCAAAAATGGGCAGAAGACCTAAATAGACATTTCTCCAAGGAAGATATACAGACTGCCAACAAACACATGAAAGAATGCTCAACATCATTAATCATTAGAGAAATGCAAATCAAAACTACAATGAGATATCATCTCACACCAGTCAGAATGGCCATCATCAAGAAATCTAGAAACAATAAATGCTGGAGAGGGTGTGGAGAAAAGGGAACACTCTTGCACTGCTGGTGGGAATGTGAATTGGTACAGCCACTATGGAGAACAGTATGGAGGTTCCTTAAAAAACTAAAAATAGAACTACCATATGACCCAGCAATCCCACTACTGGGCATATACCCTGAGAAAACCATAATTCAAAAAGAGTCATGTACCAAAATGTTCATTGCAGCTCTATTTACAATAGCCCGGAGATGGAAACAACCTAAGTGTCCATCATCGGATGAATGGATAAAGAAGATGTGACACATATACACAATGGAATATTACTCAGCCATAAAAAAAACGAAATTGAGCTATTTGTAATGAGGTGGATAGACCTAGAGTCTGTCATGCAGAGTGAAGTAAGCCAGAAAGAGAAAGACAAATACCGTATGCTAACACATATATATGGAATTTAAGAAAAAAATGTCATGAAGAATCTAGGGGTAAAACAGGAATATAGACACAGACCTACTTGAGAATGGGCTTGAGGATATGCGGAGGGGGAAGAGTAAGCTGTGACAAAGCGAGAGAGAGGCATGGACATATATACACTATCAAACGTAAGGTAGATAGCTAGTGGGAAGCAGCCGCATAGCACAGGGAGATCAGATCAGTGCTTTGTGACCACCTGGAGGGCTGGGATAGGGAGGGTGGGAGGGAGGGAGAAGCAAGAGGGAAGGGATATGGGAACAGCTTTATATGTATAACTGATTCACTTTGTTATAAAGCAGAAACTAACACAGCATTGTAAAGCAATTGTACTCCAATAAAGTTGTAAAAAAAAAAGTCTACAAACATTAAATGCTGGAGAAGATGTGGAGAAAAGGGAACCCTCCTACACTGTTGGTGGGAATGTAAATTGGTACAGCCAGTATGGAGTATGGAGGTTCCTTAAAAAACTAAAAATAGAGTTAACATATGATCCAGCAATCCTACTCTTGGGCATGTATCTGGAAAAAACAAAACGTTTAATTTAAAAAGATACATGCACCCCAGTGTTCACTGCAGCACTATTTAGAACAGCCAAGATATGAAAGCCACCTAAATGTCCATCAACAGATGAATGGATAAAGAAGATGTGCTACATACATATGGTGGAATATTACTCAGCCATAAAAAAGAATGAAATAATGCCATTTGCAGCAACGTGGAGGAACCTAGAGATTATCATACTATGTGAAGTAAGTCATACATAGAAAGACAAATATCATATGATAACACTTACGTGTGGAGGCTAAAAATATGGTACAAATGAGCTTATTTACAAAACAGAAACAAACAGGCATAGAAAACAAACCTATGATTACCAAAGGGAAAGTAGGGGGAGGAAAAATTTAGGAGTTTGGGATTAACAGATACACACTACTATATATAAAATAGATAACCAACAAGGACCTGCTGTATAGCACAGGGAACTCTACTCAATATCTTGTAATGACCTATATGGGAAAAGAATCTGAAAAGGAATATATATGTATGTATAACTGAATGACTTTGCTGTACAATTGAAACTAACACACCATTGTAAATCAACTACACTCCAATAAAAAGAAAGAAAGAACAAAGGTTAGGAGAAGCAGCTGAGATGACAACTAACATGACAGCCCTGCTTCTTGAAGCAGGCTTCTCATGTTGATTTCCTCACAGGTAGCACATTAGCACACAGAACTACCCACTAATCTTTGACAAAATAATTTTTTCAAGCCCTGTCTCAAAAGCAAAAAACATTTTTTGCTTAATCCTGAGCATTTCTGCCTGATTTAAGGAAGCGATACTAATGTAACCTACAAAGTGTCAACTCTGGAAAGTGTCAACTCTGGAAAATCAAATCAAAGCCCAGGAAGGCTAATCAATTCTTCTCCTTTCCCTCTTAGTTCATGCAATAAAGGTGTATATTGTCTAAAAAAAAAAACCCAAAAAACAAAAAAATAGAGTATGAGACAAAGCTTGTCCTTAGAAGTCCTCTTCTAATGGCTTGGTTTAGATGCTTTTCAAAGTGATGCCAGCAACTAATATTTTTTTCCTGCGAGTCACATTGGTGATGATTCACATGATCAGTAATTTAAGGTAGGACTGATTTGAAACTGCTTTCACTTGTAGATAAATTTTGATTCAGGCAAATCACACCCTATGACTACAGAATAAAATTCAGATAAGCCAAATGTGTCAGGCCCATTAAAATGTGTAAGCTTTTGTCATGAATTAGTTTTTTTAAAATGGGACGTATTTGCCTCCTGAATCATAGTGATGAGACTTAAGCTGAATTTGCAGGAGGACTATTTGTTTTTTTCTTCAAATAGGAAACCACTGGCATTTCTGTGTGAAGTCATTTTCTATTTCTAAAATAATTGAATTTGAGACATGACTATGAGTGTGACAGTTTCACAAGGCAAAAACCAAGATGAATAAATGGGTCTGAAACCCAGGCTAATGAAGCGAGCTGTTCATAATCACATACATGTTTATGTACTTCTCCCATCACTAAAGCTTCATTCATCATATTGGTTTTTGGCCATTTCCTAGACAGTATTTCCAATTCTAATATATTTCTTATAGAAGTCCCATGTTGTGATCACTCCTTTTTATAAGGTGGAATTCTGCAATATTCCTGGTTTACATATGCAGATTTTCTAGTAGATCTATGATGGTTGAAAAAATACATTAATATATTTATTTAGTCAGTAATCTGGATATAACACACATAAATACATCATATAAAGAAGCAGGCAGAGGCTTCCATCCTTCTGATCAAGGCTGTGTGACCTTGAGATTAAAGCTGTGTGATCTTGGGCTTCCCTGGTGGCGCAGTGGTTGAGAGTCCGCCTGCCGATGCAGGGGACATGGGTTCGTGCCCCAGTCCAGGAAGATCCCACATGCCACGGAGCGGCTGGGCCCGTGAGCCATGGCCACTGAGCCTGCGCGTCCGGAGCCTGTGCTCCGCAGTGGGAGAGGCCACAACAGTGAGAGGCCCGCGTACCGCAAAAAAAAAAAAAAAAAAAAAAAAAAAAGCTGTGTCATCTTAAGCAGGTCACTTAGCTCTCTGAACCTCAGTATTCTCATCTGAAAAATGATAGGTGAAATTAGATTATCTGTTATGGTGCCATTTTTTTTAACAGCTTTATTGGAGTATAATTGCTTTACAATGATGTGCTAGTTTCTGCTGTATAACAAAGTGAATCAGCTATACATACACATATATCCCCATATCTCCTCCCTCTTGTGTCTCCCTCCCACCCTCCCTATCCCACCCCTCTAGGAACATGCCTTTTTAATTTAACATCCCATAGTAATTATCCCATCAATCTCTCAATTTGGACCAAGTGGGAATTCATTTAAAAATCTCAATGAAAAAATGTATTTTTAAAATGTAATTTTGTAACTTTAAAGCAGCATGGGACCTGGAATTGGGTAAGCAGTGTCATTTGTTTGCAAACAGATGTTGTAAAAATACATAACCATGCTCTAAAATACTTTAAAATCTCTTCAGAATTTTTGTTTATTATATTAGTTTTCATAGTAAGACCTTTGTAATGCCAAAATAACTATCTATAAAATCTCTCACTTAGCAAAGTGATAATAAAACTTACATGAAAGAATAAGCCAGCAAATAAAATGTTTTAAAAATACAGACAATAATTTACCTTATCAGATTAAACTCATAGTTATCAAAAACATATGGATTATAAAAATAAAAACAGTGTTTGACTTTGGTGGGATTGGCTGGGAAGTGACATAAAGGAACATTTTTGGATGATAAAAATATTCACGTTCTTGATCTAAAAAGTAAATGCATCAGTGTGTTCACTTTGTAAAATATCAAGCTGAACACTAGACGAACATACTTACTAGAGTATATGTTACATATCAACTTTTAAAAAAGTTTTCAGAGTTGGACCCACTGACATTTGAAACTCTATCCCTTTATTAGTTGCAAAATAAATAAAATCTAAGATCTGTCCATCATGGAGGAGACAATTTGTGCTCTAATTATGACAGTCAAAAGAAATGAGTAGGAGACAAAACAAAACAAAGCACAAGGCGTAGTTTGTGGAGTGTCCAATGAGTTAATGGTCCTCCATCCCCACTTCTTCTACTTGACTCCTCAAGGCCTTTGGAATTGGGTTTGTGTTTCCTTTCAATGTCACACTACACTCTGGGGACACCTGTGATGGATATTTAGATTAAATAAGATAACAGGATAGCCTATAATGTTCTACATGCTTCTAGAAGACAGAAAACATCTTATTCCTGTTCATTTTTGTATCCTCCGAAGCTCGTGGCCAACTTTTTAGTATTCAATAGGGATTCAATTTCTATTTGTTACATTGGATTTCAAATCTCTGTGATAAAAATTTAGAATCAAATTTTTTTCTAAAATATGTTTTAAAGGGAAAAATATTAAAATTGGGTAGAAAAATAAAACTTGATGAGTGGTCAAATTCATTCGGTACTCACAGTACACTAAGTAAATATACATTGTGAATCATCTCACGGAATAATGGAATCTCACTAGAAATGAAAGAAATTGAAATTAAAACAATTATAGCTACCAATGATAAGTATGAGGAGTGTTACACTTATGGCAAAAAAGGGAAAATTTGATGTTTAAATTAAATTAGACATTAATAAAAACACTATAAAACTCTTAAAAGTGCTCTGAAATCATCCTCAAAGTTGCTGCAAAATTTCTCAGCTATTTTCTCATCCTCTTATAATCTGGTTAGTTTTTCCTTACCTATCAGCATTTGAGGTAATTGTTTAAATGATTTCTCATGATATTTTATTGTTTTTACATTAGTTATTAATAGTGACAAAATATTTTCTATGTTTTTATTGCAACTATGCAATATTTGACTTAAAGTATGCAGCAAATCAACTTTTCATTTGCCTAACCAGGATACATACCCACTTTTGCCAACACTTTTATAAGAACATGGACTTTCCATCGAGATCAGTTCCACACTTGGAGGGAAAAGAGCTAAGTTCCAATAACTTAGAAAGGTCCTAAGTGTTGGGCCTTAGAGAAATTGACGTTGTAACATCTGACCTGCGTAAAAGTTAATGTGTGATGTGTTGACCACAGTAGCATTCAAGAAACAAGCTTCCCTAAAGAGTTGAACCTACTAAAATCAAGACTCAACAGCCAAATTCAATTTTCAGAAAATACAAAGGATAGAGGAACACGTTAAATGACATGACAATAGTCAGATCCAGAATGTTGGGTATTTCTACTGCATGACTGACACAATTTCTGCAACAAGAAAAAAAAAAGAAGTCTATACCAGCTTACAAGACACCAAAAGAGACAACACAACCAAATGCAATGAATGTGTGGACCTAGCTTGAATCTGTATTTTCACGATCAGTCATAAAAATGCATTTTAGAGGCAATGAGGGAAATATTACCATGGACTAGTTATTACATGATGTCAGAGGATAGGTGTTAATTTTGTTAGGTGTGATAATATCAATGTGGCTATGTAAGAATATGTTTTTTTTTTAAGAGATGCACTGTGAAACATATAGGAGTGACATAATATCAATAGAATATCTGGAATTCACTTTAAAATATTTCAGCAAATGAAAAAGAAAAAAGCTATGTGATCAAATGATGAAACATTTTGATAAATTGTTGAATATAAGTAACAGGTAAGTGGGATATATTTTAAAATAGTCATAACAAACTTTTTTTTTTTTTTTTTTTTTGCGGTATGTGGGCCTCTCACTGTTGTGGCCTCTCCTGTTGCAGAGCACAGGTTCCGGATGTGCAGGCTCAGCGGTCATGGCTCACGGGCCCAGCCACTCCACGGCATGTGGGATCTTCCCATACCGGGGCACGAACCCATGTCCCTCGCATCGGCAGGCGGACTCTCAACCACTGCGCCACCAGGGAAGCCCCATAACAAACTTTTTAAAAGTTGTATCAAAAAAAGATTGATATATACCTCTCCATTATCAAAAATAAATAAAAATGGGTTACTTCCCTGGTGGTCCAGTGGTTAAGAATACGCCTTCCAGGGCTTCCCTGGTGGTGCAGTGGTTGACCCAATGCAGCCAAATAAATAAATAAATATTTTAAAAATAAATAAATAAAAGTGATTTTTAAAACTATTTGCAGGCTTTAAATACAAATACATTGTTCACAGTATTTTATACAATCCTCTGAAGTTCGTGGCCTCAACAAGAGTCTGGACCTTTCACTACCTAATTCCACTCTTTGTAAATATACCACAAGAAAATAACAGAAAGGGAAAAATAATTTACCCAAAAGTTTTCATATAGCTTTACTATAACAGAGAAAATTTGGAGATTAAATATAAAATAACAGGAGAATATGAAGTTAATTATTTTGTATCAATATAATGAAAAACCTTAAACCTATCAAAGGTGACAAGAATTTGAGCTACGTAAATACATGAAACTAAGTACACACTGACATAGATTAGAAGAAATTTCAAGTATCAATTAAGACTCTTTCACAGTTGGAAGTGACAGAAAAGCCAACCCAAACCGGCTTAAAGCAAAAAGGAAATCAATTAGCTGGCGGAAATGAAAACTTTAAAAGACAAAGGGGACTTCCTTGGTGGCACAGTGGATAAGACTCCACACTCCCAATGCAGGGGGCCCAGATTCAATCCCTGGTCAGGGAACTAGATCCCACATGCATGCCGCAACTAAGAGTTCTCATGTCATGACTCAGGAGCCCACAAGCTGCAACTAAGGAGCCCACCTGCTCAAATAAGACCCAGAGCAACCAAATAAATAAATAGTATAAAAATAAAAAATAAAATAAAAGACGCAAAAATCACCTTGGTGGATCATAGATATAATGAAAACACAAAACAGTAAAAACTTTTAGAATAAAACAAGGAGAAAAATCTAGGGGACCCTGGAATTGGTTTTGAATTTTTAGAAAGAACATCAAAAGCACAATCCATGAAAGAAAAAATTGATTACTTGTTCTTTATTAAAACTAAAAACTTGTGCTCTATCAAAGACTATGTTAAGAAAATGAAACGACAAGCCACAAACCAGGAGAAAATATTTGCAAAACACTTATCTGATAAAGGACTTGTATCTAAAATATATACAGAACTGTTAAAACTTGACAATAAGAAAAAAAATTATAAAATAGGCAAACATTATGAACAGACATCTCATCAAAGAAGATATACAGATGGCAAATAAGTATATGATCATTGGTCATTAGGGAATTAAAACAATAGTGAGATGTAATTACATCCAGTTAGACTGGCTACAGGTAAAAAATAAAAAAACACCAAATGCTGACAAGGGTGCAAAGCAACAGGGATTCTCGCTCACTGCTTGCTGGTGGGAACACAAAATGGTACAGCTGCTTTGGAAGACAATTTGGCAGTTTCTTACAAAGCTAATCATAGTCTTACCATATGATCCAGCAATCACATTGCTAAGTAAGTGGTTACCAAATTGAGTTGAAAACATATCCATGCAAAAGCCTTACAGAAGTTTTTTTTTTTTCAGAATTGCCAAAAACTGCAAGACACTAAGATGATTAGGTAAACAATTATGATACAACCATACGATGGAAGGCTATTCAGTGATAAAATAAATGAGCACTCCAAGCCATGAAACGACATGGAAGAACCTTCAGTGCCTACTGACAAGTGAAAGAAGCCAGTCTGCAAAGGCAACACACTGTGTGGTTCCAGCTCTAGGACATTCAGGAAAAGGCGCAACTATGGAGACAGTAAGAGATCAGTGGTGCCAGGGTCTCAGGGAGAGAAAAGTGGGGAGTGTGTAGGTGAAGCACAGGGACATTTAGAGGGGTGAAACTGTTCTGTGTGATACTGTCATGTGGGTACACGGCCTTACCAAGTTGTCGAAGCCTGTAGACCTCACAGCACAAAGAGCAAACCCTGATGTATACAATTTTAAAAAATCATTTAGGGAACTTATCTAGGAAACAGAAACAGACTCACAGACATAGAGAACAGACTGGTGGCTGCCAAGGGGGTGGAGGGATAGGGGAGGGATGGACTGGGAGTGTGGGGTTAGCAGGTGCAAACTAGTACATACAGGATGGGTAAACAACAAGGTCCTATTGTATAGCACAGGGAACTATTTTCAATGTCCTGTGATGAACCATAACCGAAAAGAATATAAAAAAGAATATATATGCATATGTATAACTGAATCACTTTGCTGTAAAGCAAAAATCAACACAACATTGTAGATCAACTATACTTCAATAAAATAAATTAAAAAAAAATCATTTAGGAGTTTAAGGAATTCCAGGACAATTCAGACAGTGACAGGAGAATCTAACTGCATTACAGATGTACGAAACAGCCTCACTGGAGGGGCTGGGGAAAGGTCCTGACCCAAGTAACTTTGGAAATGAGCAGAGCCTGTAAGCCCAAGAGCAAAAGGACGTCAAGGAAGCACCGTACTCTGGTTGATAAGGTTTTTTCCCCTGGAGAACTGGTTAACAATTCTGATACGTGTATATACATATACTGAAAGTTAAACAATTAAGTAAACGGATGGCAGAGTGGGAGCCAGGCTTCTCACGATTGGAGGGGGAATTTACATATAAGCAAGCGGTATGCTTAAAAATAGGCTTGTGATTTTAAAATATAAAGGAAATAAGATTAAATGTGGTTTATTTCTTACAGACATCACAATTAGTCATATTCTATTTAACTACACTTTTTAAACTGAAGTATAGTTGATTTACAATGTTGTGTTAGTTTCAGGTATACAGCAAAGTGATTCAGTTACACACACATAATTGCACACATACACACCACCCAAATCACTTAAAGCAAGCTGAAGGAACAAAACGCCACCCAACAATTTTACTAAGCTGACTACATGTCTTGCTCAAATTTTTATCAACCAAATATGTCAAGTTTATAAAAATACAAGAAACTTAAATCAGTAATAATGAAAATTTGATCACAAGTATACTTTTTATCAACATCAAAGCAGCCCCCATTACACAAAACATAAACTTTATGATATAAAAATATTCCTTTGTGGAAGTTAGCTCAGATGTCCTGAGAACGGGGACGTCACAGAGCTGTTCATGGCAGCTCGGTGTCGACGCCCAGACTGAATGCATAAGAGTAGCAGAATTGTGCAAAATAAACTTGTGTTTCTTTCGTTCTCATGTCCATTGTCATGTGAGCATCATATAGGTGCAGGGTAAAGAAAGCTTAGCTCTCTTTGTGAAAGATACTCGAAAGCCCTTTACCTGTAAAAACCATCCGCTTCCCCACTGTGGTCGATACTGGCTCTCGAAAGGATACACATGCCATGGTTGTAGCTGTGCTACTGGATTTTCTTTCTCAGCTTCCTCACACCAGTTTATCTGCACCAGAAAGAGCCAAAGACTCTGCTGTCTCTCCTCTCCCTGTCTGTGACCCGAACTAGGTGGTTGCTAGGGACTCATTATGACAGGAAGGCAGGGTGTTCCTTCTAACAGTTCAGTGTTCCAGCCTCCAGGAACATACAAGACACAGCTGTAGCATCCCCAGGAACGGCATCCAGTCTTTTCCTTACCTGTCAACATCAAGGCCAGAACAGACCTGTTCAGGTAGTAGATCTAGAGCAGCCTTACGTCCCCAAAGACCTGGCAGCATCAGTCAACACTGTCTTCCAACATATCCCAAAGAATGTTCTGCAGAGGGCTGTTACTGCACAAACCAAACAAACAAAAATCACAAACCACGGTTAGAGGCATTTGAGAAGACCTGGCTAGATAAAATAAAATCAGAAATTATATTTTAAATGAATAAGATAATTGTTTATGTATTTTTCCCAGCCCCGTATTTCAATAGTTCCGTAAACACAATCTGTGCCTTGGTCATATCAATCTATCTGTGGTTCCCATCATGTGTGATGCTCTTTCGTTCCTCTGAGCCTTTAACCATTTATTTGCTCTTCCGATAATGTTCTTATGTGAATATTTCTGTCCTCTGAGAGTCAGAGCCCATGCTTCCTCTCCCAGGAGGATGCCTGCAGACACAGCTGACCACTGGCTCCTTCATGCCCCTTTAACTTCTATGGCGTCTTGTTTATACCTACCTGTTAAACTCCTACCACTTTGTTTCAGTTGTCTATTTTGTCCGCCTCCTTACTAGAATCTAACTCCCAGTTCAGGGGAAAAGCATCTTTATTCATATTTCAATTTCCAGAGACTGTCATGCAATAGATACTTAAGAAATGTTTGTGAGATGAATAAATGAACAAACAGCTAATTCCAGCCTGCCCAGAAATATAATATTGACCACCTGATAATCCATGGAATATAAATTCTAACAGCAATTTTGAATTCAACCTTAAATATATGTAGTTCTTTACTGAAAATGTAATGCCTTTTGTTTGTTGAGAGAAATTACAGTAAAAACACTCTACATTAACTATGAAGAGGGTTGCTAGCCTGGTAGCAAAGGGATATAACCCCCAAGTCCCCCTTCAAGGCAAGACTTGTGCCCCAGCTGCAGGAAATACCATCAGTAGACAGCCTGCAGCTATTCGCTCCTTCAGGGGCTGTTTTAGCTGCAGCGGGCTGTGTCCCTCTCGTGGTGTCTCTCTCCGAGGCAAGCCCTCTCGGGGCAGCATGGTCAGAAGACTCAGTAAGGTGAGGGGATAAAGTCTAGATGCTTCCACCTGCCACGGGACCATTTTTCATCCGGTGAGCTGAGGCTTTGTTGAGCCCTCACCACAGTTCAGCTTCTTCCTCTGCCCAATCCTGCTTCAGCCTCTTTCTGTTCACAGGCATAGATCCCAAATAACCATCTTGCCCCCCAGCAACTTCTGGAGGGCATGACTTGTGGCGACCAGACAGCACAGATGTGTAACAGGGAAGAACAAATCTGCTTCTGCATCAGATCTATCCCTGTAGCTCTAAGCCTTGTGCTCTGTTGTCTGTGCTTAATCCTGCGGGCTCTGCACCTGTGAAACAATGTTGCCTCTAGCCTGAAATATACAGGAGAGCCTATTCCCAAGGCTCTGACCTTTAAGGGTAAAACACTTTTCCATTCATACAGAGATAAAATGTTGCAGAACAGAGAATAACATTTGTAAACAAAGGATTCCGGCACCAAAACGTTTCAGACAATCAGCCACGCCCACTCCCGTTTTAGTATAAAAGCAGCCTGACTGCTAACTTGGGGCAGGTGGTTCTTGGGGGCACTAGTCCCCCATCTTCTCCAGCTTCCTGAACAAAATCTCTATTCCTTGCCCCAACACCTTGTGTCTCGATTTTTTGGCCTGTTGTGTGGCGAGCAGTACGAGCTTGGACTGGGTAACTGATGTACAAGCATAAACGTGTTATACAGGAAGGCTTCTTGTTTTAACCCCTCAACCCTCTAACCAAAAGCTGATTCTATTTCCACAGCGTGGGCAAGTCTACTGGTCTTCTTTGATCTGCCCTGCATGGCACACTTCTTTGCCTTGGCAGTGTCAGAAGCTTTCCTACCCTTTCTGAGGTCAACCAGTTCTTGTTACTATGGTCGAGGGCTCTCTGGCCCCAGCCTTAGGCTTTTCTCTCAAATTTCCCTATCTGTGTCCTCAGAACCACCACTTTCCAAGTCAGCCAAGTTTGAAACCTCCTAGTGGAAGTCAGGAGCCCGCCCATTTGGTTTCTCACTGCAGTTTTTGTGATGCAGAGAGAGAAGGAAGGAGGAACCTGAGCGACAAAAAGAAATTCTTTAGTAAAATAAGCAGGAAATAAAGGAGATCTCGCTTTTGGCCGAGGACCTCCCCTTAACCCATCCTGAGGAACGCAGGCTTCCACTTTGCCTCAGAGACTGTTACAAACTTTTCAACCTGTTGTGGGCTTAGGGTCAGTGATTCTGATGGCAAAAGGCTGGAGGAAGGGAAAATAGAGGAGAAAAAATCTGAGTTAGTTCTTTGTGAGATCTCTCCACCGACTCAGTACATGTTTAGGTTCATTTGTTTAGTTTTGTTTCATTTTTTAGGGATCAAAAAATTATTGTGTAATTAAGTAAAATATTTACATGGTTTCAAAGTAAAATTCTTAAAATAAGGGATATTTAGAGAAATCTAGCTTTTATCTTTGTCATCTACATCTTGTTACTTCTTTTTCCTTATAGGAAAACTTGTAAAAACTAAAAGAAAAATATATTTATAATCGTATCCTCCCCTTTCTCAGAAAATGAGTAGCAAACTAAACACGTGTTTTTCCACATTCCCTTTATTCAACGAGACCTCTATTAATGGTTATATGGGCTGTTTCCAATCTTTTGCTCTTATAAAATGTGCTATAAAATATAGGTTTCTGCAAACATGTTCTCACTTATTTTGCAGTACCTCTTTGGGATAGATTCCTAGAAGTGTCATTCCTGGACCAGAGGGTAAGGCATATATAAGTTAGCTTGATACTGCCAAATTCCCTCTGCCATAGGGCTGTACCATTTTGTTGTCCAACCAGCAATGTCAGAGAATGCCTATTTCCACATGACCCCACCCACAGAGTATGTTGTCAAACTTCTGGATTTACGACGGGTAAGAATTGGTCAAATAGTAATTGACATTCCTCTTCTATCAGCAAGACTGAACATCTTTTCGTATGTTTAGGAGCTATTTGCATGATTTTCTAAGACCCTTCTGGTCATCCCTCTTGTGTAATTTACTATTAGGCACTGAGCTTCTTCTACTTTTACAAGAATGAGCTAACATTCCAAAGAAGGACAACAGACACACCAACAGAGAATCACAGTAAAGTGTCAGAAGGGCAGTGATGGTTACGGGAATACATTTAACACCTAGTTTGTTCCCAGAGACGTGGGGACAGAGGGGAGGGTCACCTGCCGATCCTGGGACAGAGGGCGAGGCTCTCATCTGAACTGTGTCTCAAAGAATGATGAGGACCCAGGCAAGGGATGGGAGGCTGGGGGATGGCGTGGGCGGAAAGGGCATTTTGGACAAAGAGGACAGCTTGAGCAAACAGCCCAGAGGGGAGACACAGCCCACAGAACTGTACTGCGGCAGAAAGACAAGTTCAACATTGCTGAAGGTCATGGCTAAGAGTGGAGAGGAGGCCTAAGGGGCTCTGCCAGGCATGCCAGGAGCAAGGACTCTATTCTGTAGGCATTGGGGACCCCTGAAAGTTCAAACAGGCAGAGACTGGTCAGTCTTGGGTTTAAATGGAAGATGCTTGGCTGGGTGGAGACCGAATTGAGGAGACGAGCCTGGGGACGGGGGCCCAGTAGGCAGGGCCATAAGTGGTCCAGGCAAGTACAGGTGAGGCTAAGGCAGAGGTGATGGGAGCGGAGAAGAGATGCATTCAGGAGACGTGCTGAATCTAGGTGGTAAGGAATCAGGAGGACCCCGGTTATCCAGCCTGGGTGACCGTGAGTAGTAGGGTCACAAAATAAAACACTGAAAACAAGAGAAAGAGAGAAAACCTAGGCCAGTAGGTAAAGCAATGGTATTAACTCAGTGTGGACCCGACAGGTTAAACAAGCAGTTAAAATGAAGCCCATATTGTCATCAAAAGTTGCGACAGCTTCTGAACTCATTAGAGGGGATTAAAGACGATCTCCTGTGGCCACCAGATGCTCTTCTATTAGAGAAAATCCCTATTGTTTATGAATCAGCCACAACCTCCTCTGATGAAGCTCAGGGTTTACTGCTCGGCACAAATGAAACGTTGGCTATTGTCTTGCTTTGCTAATGTAACAGTTACTTGAGAGTTGAAAACTGCTTCACGGTACAGCTGTGGAGGCCAGTGCCCGGTGCTGAGGCCCTGCAAAAATGCCTGTTCCAGTGTTTGGGAATGCATCCAGCTATACAGTTAATGACGGAAAGTGATAACAAACTAGAAACTCCCATGATGCAGCAATGGAACCTATCTCCAGGTTAATATAGGTCAGTACTTGCTAAAATTAATGCTCAAATACCCTATTACTAAGCACACTTTGCAAACTGGGAAGCTTTGTCACCCCTATATAAATACAAGCATTTATATAAAATGCTTGTCACAATACCTGACACACTATGTAGTACGTATGCAGTAAATATTCGCTGTAATATTAGTCTCATCACCTCCCCCTTACCTTGGCCTCTCTCCATTCTTCCCTTAGAAAATACATGTGATTAATATACATTTAAAGTGTGACCATCATGGACCTCAAGATTATCATATTAAGTGAAATAAGTCAGACAGAAAAAGACAAATATCATATGATATCACTTATACGCAGAATCTTATAAGATGATACAAATGAACTTATTTACAAAACAGAAAAAGACTCACAGACATAGAAAACAAACAAAAAAGGGGATAGTAGGGGTGGGGGGAAGGGAGGAGGGATAAATAGGAGTTTGGAATTAACAGATACAAACTACTATATATAAAATAGGTAAACAATAAGGGCCTATTGTATAGCACAGGGAACTCTACTCAATATCATGTAATAACCTATAATGGAAAAGAATCTGAAAAAGAATATATATTATATATATAAATGCATAACTCAATCACTTTGCTGTACACTTGAAACTAACACAACACTGTAAATGTACGTATATGTGTAGCTGATTCACTTTGTTATACAGCAGAAAGTAACACACCATTGTAAAGCAATTATACTCCAATAAAGATGTTTAAAAAAAAACTATACTTCAATAAAATAAATAAATAAATAATGAAAATAAGTAAATAAAACAATAAAGTGTGACCATCATAACCTTTCTTTTTATATTTGGGTTTTCAAGGCCAGCTCACGAAAGTGTCTGTATTCTTCGTCTTACTCATGTAGCTAGAATTTGGGTAAGCTGGCACCAACGATGCTATTCCCTGCCCGTCCAATCAACCTGACCTCCCACGGTTGTAGTTAATATAATTAGGGATTATTGTATACATGCTTTTTCTATAAAAACACCGTTTAGAAAATTAAAACCACAACACATTAGAATTGCCATCCCCTAACTGCTATACTCTACATGGAGAAACAATAAATAATTAAAGCAAGTGCTTTAGCAACCATAGGGTGATATCTTACAAATGTGTGAATTGTTATTGTGATAAGGGACCGTAGCTACTCCTGAGACAGAGCCCCTTGGCTTCTGCTCGAGCAATCTGATCGTGGGAGAGGCCAGCTGAGGAGCTAAGCCAAGGCGCAGGGGAGCCGGAAGAAGAGCCGGGACGGATCCACCCTCCTGGCCCTCAGTTCAGGGTGCTGTTCTCCCTGCTCTATCTTGTACAAGAATCTGTCGTCTCTTTTTCTCATGCGTGGTACTGTGGATGTCAAAAGCCCTTGGAGTTCTGTTCTAATGGTTTATGTGGTCTTCTTCTGCCACTAGTTGAACTTTCTGGTGAAGACTTTTTCACTGAGCAGTGAACAAATATCACTGGACACTTACTACGTGTCAGATACTGTGAAAAACACTTTCTCCAAAGTTTTTTCACTGTCTGCACAACAGTGCTATGACACAAAATTATTATCCCTGGTTTACTGTTGAGGTCGGTGTGTTCCAGAGGGTTTAGTGTCAGTCTGGTCTCATTGTGCATAACAGAGAGTGTGGGGTTCCAAATCTGGTTAATTATTTCTCAGTTGTAGAAACGAAATCTAATTTTGATCTTCAATAGATGTATTTGTCTCCCGTGATAAACCATAATGGAAAAGAATATGAAAAAGAATGTATATATCGGTACCACTGAATCACTTTGCTGCATAGCAGAAATTAATACAACATTGTAAATCACCTATACTTCAATAAAATAATTTTTTTAAGCACAATATAAGGATTTCAAATAAAAAATAAATAAACATATTTATCAAAATTATGAATAGGGTTAGTTCGAACTTTGAATATAAGTGAAATTCTCCCATCTGGGTGCTATTGCAGCTTCTCCGCCTGTAATAGTAGTATTCCCTCTTAAATGTTCCTGGCAAATATCCTTCCCATCTTTGCCTTTAAGAAAATCAACCCCGGGCTTCCCTGGTGGCGCAGTGGTTGAGAGTCCACCTGCCAATACAGGGGACACGGGTTCGTGCCCCGGTCCGGGAAGATCCCACATGCCGCGGAGTGGCTGGGCCCGTGAGCCATGGCTGCTGGTCCTGTGCATCCGGAGCCTGTGCTCCGCAATGGGAGAGGCCACAACAGTGAGAGGCCCGCATACTGTAAAAAAAAAAAAAAAAGAAAAGAAAAGAAAATCAACCCCCTTCCAAATTTCTCTTCTTCCCCTTCCACCAGCACAAATCTCCAGAGGTCCTCAAATGCCCACACTTCCTTCTCTGTGCTCCTAGAGGCTTTATGTTTTACCGTGGCTGTTATGCAGATCATTTTTGTGCAAGCAGGCGTCCCTCTCCACAGCGGCCCCGGCCAAAGTGGGATTCTGCTCTTCCCTCCCCAGCAACGTCAACCACCCGTGGGCTCCTGGCTGCCACGCCATTCTCTGTACCGCCACTCAGACCCAGACTCCTCGACGCTGCGGGAAGGAAACAAGTCCCTTCCTCTATGACATGCTCCCTTGGAAGGCCGCCAACAGACTTTCTTGGGCCCCATAGAGCAACACAATCTGCAGTGACAGCTTTTCTGATTACTTAAGAGCACACTACTGACTGGGTGGGTTTGAGGGGGGCACTGTGATTTGGAGACTCCTCCAACCCCCCTGGTCTTTTGTCGAATCCAGGGCATCGTGCCGTACTTAATCTTTGCTCCTGATGAAGTCTTCCTCCTGCCAGGACAAATCTACTGTAGAAAATTCCCTCCATCAGCACCCTCCCTCCACCCAGCTCCATTTTTCCTATCCTTCATCCAGTTTACCAGTTATTTTCCTGAGAAATTCGCAGCTCCCTTTGGAAACACTGAATGTAATGACAAGGCAGCAGCAGAGGGTGGTTCCCCCAGAGCACAGCCAGGAACCAACCTTTCTTACCTTTCCAAGTAAATGTATTTCTATAATGGACTATAAGTACTTATACTTACTGGGGGGAAAACAATTAAATATCATCGAGAATATGTGTGCTTCCATAGGTTCTTCTAAACCTAGATAAATGTCTGAAGCTCAGCATCTTATTTTCATCTAGTTTCCGGAGACTAAGCATCATTTACAGCAGTTCTACAATCCAAGATTCGTTTCAATGTCTGACCTTTGATAAAAAAGACGACGTAGCTTCTTAGTATTTGCCAATCATTTGCCATGACACAGAAAGAGCATTCAAATGTATGGATCCTCAAAGAGGGTCTGATAATTACAAACAATCTAAAAATAGTATATTACTGAGCCATAAAAAAGAATGAAATAATGCCATTTGCAGCAACCTGGATGGACCTAGATATTATCATACTGAGTGAAGTAAGCCAGACAAAGACAAATATCCTATGATATCACTTATATGTGGAATCTAAAAAAAAAAAAAAAGATTCAATTTAACTTATTTACAAAACAGAAACAGACTCACAGACATAGAAAACAAACTTATGGTTACCAAAGGAGAACCATGGGGGAAGTGATAAATTAGGAGATTGGGATTAACAGATTCATGCTACTATATACAAAACAGATAAACAACAGGGACCTACAGTATAGCACAGAGAACGATATTTAATATCCTGTAATAAACCATAATGGAAAAGAATATAAAAAAGAACATATATATGTATAACTGAATCACTTTGCTGTACACTTGAAACATTGTATAAATCAACTATACTTCAATAAAAAAGTTTTTAAATAATAAAAATAGCTGTTATCTCTCACTTGAAATGGATTATACACTGGTTTATAGTACAAGTGTTTGGTATAGTCTTAAGAAAAAACCCTACTTCTTTGAAAAACTTCATTTTTTAGCAAATCCCATTTAGATGTCAATGGGAAAATAACTTTTCTTCTTATATATTTTATTAGGATTTTTAGCTTAATCTTTTTATTAAACTCTAATGTAACACTTTAAAATGTTGTTTAAAATGTCTAGGAACAGTTTGAGCGGAGAAGGATGACAACATCTAGGAAAGGACACGTGGTGGGTTTGGGAACTCCTTGTGGTAGAAGCTGAACCCAACCCCAGACTTACTCCCACACAACCTAGATGGGAGAAGCTGAAACAAAACCAAGCTAAAATGCCCTGTGTCAAGGAAAATTAAAGTTGTGGTGAGGAGTGGGTCTGGGGGCTCTTGGACTAGAGGAAAAAATAGCAAGCTGGAAGAGAAGGCTTTTTAGTCTGGGAGGCCAGTGAGGGTGGGGCGCACGGGACCAGAAGGGCAGTGGTGATGCTTCCATGTGCTTGGTTGTCCGAGAAACTGGCGAAGTCTGATTTCAGCAAATGACTCGTTTTAATTTTGTTTATTATCTTGTGCTTTGCTGTAGTTCCATTCGGCAGCCTGTGTTGGTGGCCTTTGGGGGAAGTTGAAGAAAGCAGGACAGGGCCCTTTGTAGAGCAAAACTCAGCAGGGAATGCACCTCAGGCTGCAGAGGAGGAGTAATTCCAGAGAGACAAGACAAATAGGAAAGCAAACCTTCAGGGTGTCCTCTGAAATCTTGAGAGAAGGATGTCCACAACCTGAGGGAAAGGGGTTTTATTGGGGCATTTTATTTTATTTAAATGTTTTATTGTATTAATTGAATTTATTTAATTTGTAATTTATAATTTTAATAAATTAATTTTATTTTAATACAAACTTATAATTTAAGATAAATAACATTAATTTATTGAAATAAAGGCCTTGTATGTATTTAAAGACATTTTACTGGGGGTACTGAAGTAACCGCTGAGCCCAGAAGGCTGACAAGCCTGACGATTTTGGGTACAGACACCCCATAGTAACATGTAGCAATAACTCAAATCAAATGGCAGGCCAAAAATAACTAAAATATTTTAAAATAATTTTTATTTTGTTTTATTACTATAAAAAGTTTAAGTAATCAGGGAATTGATTATTTAGTCATCAGATGTTTTAATCTCAACTTTATAAAATGTACCAAAATGAGAGTATTTTTAAGTTGATAAAATCACAGATACATTATTTATTTTGCATGATTCAGTTTCTTAATATAAGCTGAAATCAATTATACTTCAATAAAAAAATAAAGTAAAATAAAATTTAAAAAAATACATAAGCTGGGGACTTCCCTGGTGGTCCAGTGGTTAAGACTCTGTGCTTCCACTGCAGGGGCCGTGGGTTCGATCCCTGGTCACAGAACTAAGATCCTGCATGCCGTGTGTCATGGCCAAAAAATATATAAATAAATAAATAATTTAAAAATTAAAAAAAAATACATAAGCTGAAAACTGTGCTTACAGCAGCCTGCACTAGAGTTTCTCATACTTTATAATTTTGGGGCATTTCAGGTGAGGAAGGGGAAGCCCTGAGGGTGAAGCCTGAAGGGGTCTATGAAGCAGAGATGGTTTAAACTGTCCCACAGAAGAAGTAAAGGAATGTGTGAGGGGAGCCCAAAAAGGGACAGGGCAGGAGGTGGGGGGAGAGACGTGGGCTAGAGAAGGTGGAAGCTGGATAGGGACAAACAGGCTATTAGCTCTGATGCTGTGTAATGAACGACCCCAAAACTTAATGGCTTAAAGCAACAACTATTTAGTATCTTGCTGTTTCTGTGGTCAGGAACCTGGGAGCTGCCTGGCTGGGTGCCTCAGGTTCAAGGTCTCCCAGGAGATTGCCATGAAGGTGTCAGCTGAGGCTGAGGTCTCAGGTGAAGACTTGGTGTTAAGAGTACCGTTGAGGGCAGGATTTGGTTCCTCAAGGGCTCCTGGGCCGTGTTTGTTGCCTCTTCACGTGGCAGCTGGCTCTTTCCAGATGGACCACAAGAGAGAGGGAGCACCCAAGACAGGGACCACAGCCACTGTGCCACCTACTCTTATACGTGACACCTCATCCCTCTGCCACATTCTATCTGCTAGAAACGGGTCACTAAGCCCAGCCACCCTGAAGGGTAGGGCACTCCACAAGGGTATGAATACCAAGGGCTGGGAGACTGACTCACCACTGAAGAGGTGGGTGAGGCGGGTGTGGGAGGGCAGGGGTTGGTGGGTAGAGAGTTGAAAGTTATCCAGACTTGGATATTTGCTTGTCTCACTCTTTCATTCCTATATTTTCTGGGGCCTTTTGGAGCCTTCCACTTTTAGTGACCGGGATCTTATCAGTCCTGTTAGACCACTAGTATTCTGGAACCTGCTATTTAGAAACGCTAGCAATATCACTCATGTTTTTCTAAAGCAAGCATCAATTCTTGTACATTTTAAAGTAATTTAAAAATTTTAAATTTTATTGGAGTATAGTTGATTTACAATGTCGTGTTAGTTTCAGTTGTACAGCTAAAGTAATTTTTTAAGAGCTATAAAAAGTAGGTTGTTACTATTGACCAACTAAGTAATCAACTCCTAAATAACTCCAAATACACACTAAAAGTTATTTAATTCTAATAAGAAAGGAACCCCCCCAATATATAGATACATACATGCATGTATTTATGTCTAAAACCATTTGCTCATCTATTTAAGCAATATTTTTCTTCCTTAACTGTATATTTTAAAAATTCCTTCTGATCTTCTCCAATTTTGTTAAAAGCAAACTTTTCACTAGACTTTAAAATTGAAAAGCATTCTTCTGATTCCTGCCTTGTTCCAGGAGTTGACTGATTGCATTTTTATCTGCCAATGCTTATCATCCATTCCTAGAAAATGGCAGCCTCCATCAGCGATCTATCTTGGTCTCTTTAATTGTGATGTCACAGAGTCACATTACAACAGACTCTTGGTAATCTGAAAAATACCAAGATGCTCCTAGATAACTAAAAATCCTGGTGAGTAAAAGTCCCTGCATCCACCAGACAAGCCCTGCAGGAAAAACCAGGATGGAGCCCACGTGGACAGGAAGGGTGTTTAAAGCACAGCGTGCCCGCCCTGCTACGGGATGTTCTGTGATTTTTGTCCTCCTTTTTTTTGCGGTTTTGCATGATCCGAAATAAGTTAAAACGTACAAGAGAGGGTTTCACACATGAGAACCATGATATGACAGCACGTCATAGAGAAACGAACAAAGAGGAAAAGTAAAAGTGCTCCAACTCCCAACACGTGGGCAAGATGCTGCTTACCTGTTGGTGTGCTTACATTGCAGCACAGACGCTTGTTTTTCTTAAACTGATGTTTGTGGTCCAGAGAGGAACCGCTTTGCCTTCTCTTCCACTCCTCGCCCCCCACCAACCCCGACCCCGAACTGGCTCAGGTCACCCTCGACATCCTCCTCCATCCGCCAGAGCGTGGTGTTGGAGGACAGACCTGGCCTCTGTCTCAAACGGGAGAGATGCCCGTCCCATCTAAGCCCGAAGGGGCGGGAGGGATGCTCCCCGGTGAGCGCGGGCGCCAGCAGATGCCCAAGTGCAAGTTCAGGGCAGCGCGTCCTGAAGCCTCCGGAGCGGGCTTCCTACGCAGGGCATCCCAAACGCCCCGTTCCCTGGAGAGGGTCCTAAAGGAGTTCCATCCGCAGTGTTGGGCTTTGTCTTCTCGTCTTTAACCAAGCTCAGAGCCGGCTTCCCTTCCGCAGGCATTTCTTTTTTTTTTTTTTTTTTTTTGCGGTACGCGGGCCTCTCACTGTTGTGGCCTCTCCCGTTGCGGAGCACAGGCTCCGGACGCGCGGGCTCAGCGGCCATGGCTCACGGGCCCAGCCGCTCCGCGGCATGTGGGATCTTCCCGGACCGGGGCACGAACCCGTGTCCCGTGCATCGGCAGGCGGACTCTCAACCACTGCGCCACCAGGGAAGCCCCCGCAGGCATTTCTGAGCCACGTTCAGGCGGACAAGGGGAGGGGGCGCCCCCAGCCTCCCCCCCTCCCCGCATTCAACCTGCAGAAGGACCCTCACTGAGAATGCCTTAGGTTTGCTTATGAGGATACTGTCAAAGAAGTTTGTTTACAATGATAGCTAATAGTTTTAAGAACTGAGACAATCACACCCGAAACTAACACAACATTGTAAGTCAACTATACTTCAGTTAAAAAAAGAACTGAGATACCAGATGATAAAGAGTTCAAGAAATTATTTAACGTCAGAATATAAAACATAAGCTTTTAGGTTGAAATACGAGATTCGAATTCCTTAAAATATAGATGTCAAAAGTTTACTGCTCATTATACTTATAAAAAATTATCCATCACTAATTTTCACAGAAAGAAAATACAAGAGTTTTCTAATGTAACTTTTTTTTTTAATGATAGGGATTTCTGAAAAAAACACTGTCAAGAAAGATAAAGTAACATCAATTTGTCATATCTCAATGGAGTCTACATTCAACACAGATTAGCTTTAAAAAACAAAAAACAAGAAGGCACAGCTGGACCTGTTAAGCTTTTTGTTTCTGTGTTTTCTTTCACTACACACAAAAGTCTTGGGCATTTTTGATTTCCTGAAAGCACCACAATAAATAGCTTTGAAAATCGTTGAGATGATGTAAGAAAGAAGCTTGAAAATGTATAGATAATATCGAGATTCAGAGAGATTGATTAAAGAATGGAATGCAGACCAAGTGATTTTAAACAGTCAACTAAATTTGATCCCAACTTAGGATTTTCAGTCAACTTTCCTTGAATGTTTTGAATTTTTATGATTCTTTGGGAATATTGGTCACCTGTTCTCAATTTTTTATATTAGGTCAGGATCTACTTAAAAATGAGTTAAAAGCCACATGAATTTTGTGTCTGTCTGGAAAATAGGGTCTGACTTCCACAGATGCCCTGAAGATCGCAAATATATACTGCATTACAGCCCTGTTATTTTAGCTGTCACAGAAGAGACAAAAGTAGATTTAACGTTGGAGAAATCTTGGTGGGAAATGTGCATTGGGGTATAGGTTACTTTTGACTCCTAGGATTAAAGCTTCTTGGTGAAAGAAGACAGTCTTTTGATAACACATCAATTAATGTAGACGTTATTTTAAAAATTGTGCCTTGCTGAAAGATGTCTCTTGGTATCAGCACATTAGCTTTTTTTGACTCAGCTGGGAAGGCAGTGAAAATAAAGTTAACAGTGGCATTAATCAAGCCTATCTTTTTTTAAACCTCTCTTAATTTTGACAGCATCTGGATTTCATTCTTCTTACTGGGTTAGCGCTACCATTGTTCTGTTTTATGTTTTGACCATCTGTGCTTACTGGTAACCCTGGCAGGCTTGAGAAGTGGCAGACAGGTGTGACTACCTAACTTAAGTGTTGGCCTGGTGAGTGGGAGAGAGAAGTGATCGCATTTTTAATAGATAAAATATGTTTGCAATTCATGGTAGTGTGAGTACAATAATCAGAACAAAGATGGGTGGTGAAAAGAGACATGTGAGTTAGAAGCAAGGATCACTGTGTATAAGTCATTGAAACCTCCAGCCTAGACTCAGCCTTAAGATCAGATAAGTATAAATTTACTGTTTAAAATCTTAGAGGCTTCCAAGAAAATGCTCTTCTTTGAGCATTTTTATGTTTTCTTGCAGAAACATAAAACCAACTGGCTGTATAACAGGGTAACAAGAGTTTTAGTAAATGTAGCTTGAATTATGTTCAGATGAATGCAAAGTGCTATGTTTTCTGGAAGAGGCTTTTTTTTTTTTTTTGCTTGAAACTGTTAGATTTGAGATGGGCTTTTGGGGGGGAGCTTTGTCCTTGCACATCTAATACCAGTAGACTATAAGCTGCTCAAAAAAAAAAAAGATTACCTCTACCATTTCCCTGCTTCCCCCCCAGGGTACACAATAGGAACTAAGAAATATTGTTGCCTGAAGACTAAAGTGTCACATTCAAAAGCACTTTCATTACCAAATGCAGAGCAGAGACCATTTACACTGTGGCTGTTTCCAAAATCTATTGCTGCTAATTAATGAAATCTTATCTGCCATGAGATGTAACATCTATTTAGAATGATGGAAAGAGAATATCTTTCTTTTATTGTCATTTTTATTCCACCATTTGTTTGTTTCCATAACAGCAAGAACGTGGGCCTTGGATTCATTACTCAGGATTTTCTCCCAGCCAAGCAAAGCCTTAGGCAGTGTCGGCAGAGGTGTGTTAAGCCCTAGCCCCCAGCTGTGTGCCAGAAGACAGCAGACCACCGAGCGCTTCTCGCCATGTCTTTGTGGCCTATTCCTCGCTATTTCATTGCTGTTTAATATTTACTGAGTGTGTCAGCTCCATCCTTTCATTTCCTGTCTTAGGGGCAGCGCTTTGCCTGGAGCTTCCTCACCCTTCCTCCTCCTTCCCTGCTCCACCCCCTCTAACTACCTGCCACCCAGCTCACCCCCCCCAATCAGGATGTTAAAGCCTCCCTGGCCTCCACCTGATTTCCCAGCGTTCCCCCCAAAGACTGAAAATGACTCAGGTGGAGGGAGATAGGCAAAAGAGAGGAGGAATCCGGGGCAAACCTCCTGACTAGGTGAGTCCACTGGAGAGAAAGGCGTGGGCAGGGGGCGCAGACTCGGGGCATCACCTTTACCCCCTTTACCAGGAGGAACTCCGGGAGGGGCCAGGGACACAGACTGAAGGCAGAAGCCTCCCAGGGGAGGCCGGGGTGCTCCGTTTGTATAGTGTTTTGATCTCTCTTCCTTTTCAAATGCACCAACATTAAAATATCAGACTTGGTGTACAAATACAAATGTTCAGCTTCTCTTGAAAACTTGGAAGACTTGGGCCCACATTCCTTCAGGGTAATAATCAGCTAGCGCCAAGCAGAGCTTCCCATGCGCCATGACTTAGCATCGATCCCCAACCTTTTTGGCACCAGGGACTGGATTCATGGAAGACAATTTTTCCACGGGGGGTGGGGGGCGAGGAGGGATGGTCAAGGCGGTGACGCGGGCCATGGGGAGTGACGCGGGGCGGCAGGTGAAGCTTCGCTTGCTGGCCCCCGCTCACCTCCTGTTGCGCGGCCTGGTTCCTGACAGGCCGCGGTCTAGTAGTGGTCCTTGGTCCTGGGGGTTGGGGACCCCTGACTTAGGGAGACCCTGAACACACGTGTGCACATACACACACACATGCACACAAATACAGACACAGATATGCACACATGTACACAATACACATGTGCACACACGCAGAAACAGACACGTACATGCACACACACATGTACGCACATACACATATGCATGCATGCATAAACACATGTGTTCATGCACATACGTATGCACACACAGACACACATGCAGACACATATGCATACATAAACACACGCGTACACACACATGCATAAACACGTGTACACACACGTATGCACGGAGACATACATGCACTCAATACACGTGTGCATACATGTGTAAACACGCGTGCACACATGCATAAATGCGTACACACATGCGTACACACATACATGCACAGATACACGTACAGCGTGTATGCACGTGCATACGTGCGCACATGCAAACACATACAGGCACATATGCAGGCATATACACAGACATACATACACATATGCATGCATGCATGCACACATAAACACACACGTGTGTGCACACACATACACATACATACATGCACATATACATATGCGTGCACACATGAAAACAGGCACACGTGCAGACATAAACATACACACATACACATATGCACACATGCATACACATATCCATACACACACATCTTTTGCACATGATAAAGGATCTATCTACCCAGTGCCACAGACTGTAACTACGCGTTTGTATGGGTAAAGCAGGCTGAAAATGGTGAGAAGTTTGGGGCTTAGGACTGGGCTCCTCCACTTTCTGAACGTGTAACCATGCAGATGTAAGCCTCGACCTTCCTTTGGTGTGGGTTGGGTGATGTTGCCGTCCATCCCCACAGGGTTGTCATGAGGATCATTTGTTTTTTAACTGTTGGAGTGAAGGTACCGAGTACATGCAGAACGGCAGAACTGCGTAGCTGCCCAAACATTTTGTTGGTCATTCTGTGGTGTTAAGTGTTATCTGCTGTATGCTCCCTCTTTAAAAAATTCAAACAGACATGGATGGATCATTAATAGATTGATTTCCGAGTTCGTAATAACACCTAGAAGAACACAAGGATGGCCAGGACCCGGGACCCAGCACTTCGCATCCTTGGGTTCACTGGGCCCACACCTCCTCCTTCAGGTCCCCTCCAGGGATCTAGCATGGTTCCCGAAAGCTCCAGGTGTGTTTTGTTTGAGTTCCTCTCCACTCCCCATCGCTTAGAGCCATTCCTGGGAGACCTGGACAGGCTCTCCCTGCCCCGGGATCGTTCTCAACAGACTAAAGCCGTGCATGGTTCAGGAGCAAGCCAGCAGAGATTTCCCTCCCTCCCTCCTTTCTTCCCTCCCTCCCTCCCTTCCTTCCCTCCTTCCTTTTTTCTTTCTTTTCTTTGATTTGAAACAGATTCATACTGTAGCCATTCCTATTCCAGTTTATCACCATGTCCGCTCAACTCTTTCTCCAAAATTCGTATAATAATGATCCTCCCTCTCACTCCCATCCCTCCCCCATCTCACAGGGATGCGGAAATGCAGCCCTAACTCCTAACGATTCCGAGACCCCAAGGATCCTGTTTCCAGGCTCCACAAGCCCGTCTGGCTGGCACTGTCCCCTCACTCTGGGCCACAAGCAGCCTGTTCCTCTTCTGCTGACACCCCTCTCTCTCCAGTCCACTTCCCCACACACAGATGCCTTCTTCCCTAACCTGCCTGCATGCACTGTGAACAGAAAGCAGCGTGTTTGACATTCTTTACTGAAAGGTAGTCAGTTATAGAGGGACCTTACACACATCGTGGGAAACCACTTGAGACTTGGGTTCTGAAAACCTGGTATGTGGAGCACAGAGGCCGCCCACTTCTCAGCGCTGGGCCCACCCACCTCTGTCCTTGTCCAGCTGAGGCGCTGAATCCCCAGACCCTCCTGGCTTCTCGCTGGAGGCCCTGACATTTTTCCTGGTCTGGTTCCCTGGCCCCTCCCACCCTGCCCTCATCACTCCTCCAGCAAACGCTTCACACCGTAATAATCTCTAAAGCAGCTGCTCTGCCAGCAACAGAGTCAGCATTTTTAATCATTCGAGAGGATACTGAAGGAGGATACTGCTCTAACCATCGCGATTTAACTTCTTCCCCAGGTCCAAGGCTTCCACAGGAAAATCTGCAGGACTGAAAAGGCCTATCGAAGCCTCTCCCACCCCATAGAGTTTGAGTTTGCTGGATGGCCACATTTAAAGCCATCAGAAGTGTGGGGCTCTGGGGTCAAAGCGTCTGAATGCTTTCCTATTTCAGGAGCAATCCCCTTCGGCCTCCTTAAGGAAGGGCGCATCACCAGGAGTTCGTGAAGGATTCAGTTGGGAGAAAAGCATTAGAGCCCCGAGGCACGTGTGCTGGCAGGAGGAATGACAAGACGTGGGGTGTCCATGATGTTTGGACTCCTTCCCTTCTTCCTTTTGAGGACTTCCAAATGCCATGGGAAACTGAACCGTATGAAGAAAGCTCAGCATCCAGAAGCCTTTGTACTTGTAGTTTCTGTTGCCACAAGGAATAAAAAAAACATTATTGAAGGGTAAGGTTTAGATGGTAAGCATCAGTATCAATTATGTTCTGACCAGATTCTGAAGTTCAGGTGGATACCCAGGAAGGAGGGGTGTCTCCCTTCCTGAGCACTGCGCATTTTTCAAGCCAAGGATAAAGAAAGCTTTCTCTGCAGAGGCTAGCTTCCAGCTCCCAATGTGAATTTATGCCACTGACAGTGACCAATATACTGCTCACACCTGTGTCACAGGGAGGGCCCGCTCGTGTCAGCTTAGATCTCTCCAGCTCACAAAGATAACCCATGTTCCAGCACCTCCTCCTCCCCCTTCCTCATTTCCTTTTTCTCTCCCAGAGGTATGTTGTATTTCATTGTAAAGCACTTAGAGACTGCAGCAATATGCACCATATAAATAATAAATGGAATGCGATAGAACTGGAACAGTTGAGTTTCCACAGTGATCTGGCTTTTCTAGGGAATCCAATCAACAAGATTGAAGACTGGCTGCAGGATTGTGGGGAATATAGTGAAGAAACCTGAAGTAGAATATCGCCAGCACTCCAGAAGCTCCTTCTGTCCCCTTCCATTCACTGCCCTGCTTCCAAGGGTAACCAATACCCTGACTCGTAGCATCAAAGATAAATTTTGGACCAGTCCCTCCCATCAGGAAACTTCCACAAGCCTCTCAGATAGCCTCATCCACCAGAGGGCAGACAGCAGAAGCAAGGAGAACTACAATCCTGCAGCCTGTGGAACAAAAACCACATTCACAGAAAGATAGACAAGATGAAACGGCAGAGGGCTATGTACCTGATGAAGGAACAAGATAAAACCCCAGAAAAACAAGTAAATGAAGTGGAGATAGGCAATCTTCCAGAAAAAGAATTCAGAATAATGATAGTGAAGACGATCCAGGACCTCGGAAAAAGAATGGAGGCAAAGATCAAGAAGATGAAAGAAATGTTTAACAAAGATCTAGAAGATTTAAAGAACAAACAGAGATGAACAATTCAATAACTGAAATGAAACATACACTAGAAGGAATCAATAGCAGAATAACTGAGGCAGAAAAATGGATAAGTGACCTGGAAGACAGAATGGTGGGATTCACTGCTGTGGAACAGAATAAAGAAAAAGGATGAAAAGAAATGAAGACAGCCTAAGAGACCTTTGGGACAGCATTAAATGCAACAACATTCGCATTATAGGGGTCCCAGAAGGAGAAGAGAGAGAGAAAGGACCCGAGAAAATACCTGAAGAGATTACAGTCGAAAACTTCCCTAACACAGGAAAGGAAATAGCCACCCAAGACCAGGAAGCGCAGAGAGTCCCATACAGGATAAACCCAAGGAGAAACATGCCAAGACACATAGGAATCAAATTGGCAAAACTTAAAGACAAAGAAAAATTATTGAAAGCAGCAAGGTAAAAATGACAAATAACATACAAAGGAACTCCCATAAGGTGAACAGCTGATTTCTCAGCAGAAACTCTACAAGCCACAAGGGAGTGGCATGATATACTTAAAGTGATGAAAGGAAAGAAACTACAACCAAGATTACTCTACTCGGCAAGGATCTCATTCAGATTTGATGGAGAAATCAAAAGCTTTACAGACAAGCAAAAGCTAAGAGAATTCAGCACCACCAAACCAGCTCTACAACAAATGCTAGAGGAACTTACCTAAGTGGGAAACACAAAAGAAGAAAAGGACCTACAAAAACAAACCCAAAACAATTAAGAAAATGGTCATAGGAACACACATATCAATAATTACCTTTAACATGAATGGATTAATTGCTCCAACTAAAAGACACAGGCTTGCTGAATGGATACAAAAACAAGACCCATATATATGCTGTCTACAGGAGACCCACTTCAGACCTAGGGACACATACAGACTGAACGTGAGGGGATGAAAAAAGATATTCCATGCAAGTGGAAATCAAAAGAAAGCTGGAGTAGCAATTCTCATATCAGAGAAAAAGACTTTAAGGTAAAGAAGTTTACAAGAGACAAGGAAGGACACTACGTAATGATCAAGGGATCAATCCAAGAAGAAGATATAACAATTATACATATATATGCACCTAACATACGAGCACCTCAATACATAAGGCAACTGCTAACAGCTCTAAAACAGGAAATCGACAGTAACACAATAATAGTGGGGGACTTTAACACCTCATTTACACCAATGGACAGATCATCCAAACAGAAAATTAATAAGGAAACACAAGCTTTAAATGACACAATAGACCAGATAGATTTAATTGATATTTATAGGACATTCCATCCAAAAACAGCAGATTCCACTTTCTTCTCAAGTGCACATGGAACATTCTCCAGGATAGATCACATCTTGGGTCATATATCAAGCCTCAGTAAATTTAAGAAAATTGAAATCATATCAAGCATCTTTTCTGACCACAACGCTATGAGATTAGAAATCAATTACAGGGGAAAAAAACGTAAAAAACACAAACATGTGGAGGCTAAACAATACGTTACTAAATAACCAAGCGATCACTGAAGAAATCAAAGAGGAAATCAAAAAATACCTAGAGACAAATGACAATGAAAACACGACAATCCAAAACCTATGGGATGCAGCAAAAGCAGTTCTAAGAGGGAAGTTTATAGCTATACAAGCCTACCTCAAGAAACAAGAAAAATCTCAAATAAACAATCTAACCTTACACCTAAAGGAACTAGAGAAAGAAGAACAAACAAAACCCAAAGTTAGCAGAAGAAAAGAAATCATAAAGATCAGACCAGAAATAAATGAAATAGAAACAAAGAAAACAATAGCAAAGATCAATAAAACTAAAAGCTGGTTCTTTGAGAAGATAAACAAAATTGATAAACCATTAGCCAGACTCATCAAGAAAAAGAGAGAGAGGACTCAAATCAATAAAATTAGAAATGAAAAAGGAGAAGTTACAACAGACACTGCAGAAATACAAAGGATCACGAGAGATTACTACAAGCCACTGTATGCCAATAAAATGGACAACCTGGAAGAAATGGACAAATTCTTAGAAATGCACAACCTTCTGAGACTGAACCAGGAAGAAATAGAAAATATGAACGGACCAATCACAAGCACTGAAATTGAAACTGTGATTAAAAATCTTCCAACAAACAAAAGTCCAGGACCAGATGGGTTCACAGGTGAATTCTATCAAACATTTAGAGAAGAGCTAACACCCATCCTTCTCACACTCTTCCAAAAAATTGCAGAGGAAGGAAAACTCCCAAACTCATTCTATGAGGCCACCATCACCCTGATACGAAAACCAGACAAAGATACTGCAAAAAAGAAAATTACAGACCAATATCACTGATGAATATAGAGGCAAAACTCCTCAATAAAATACTAGCAAACAGAATCCAACAACACATTAAAAGGATCATACTCCATGATCAGGTGGGATTTATCCCAGAGATGCAAGGATTCTTCAATATACACAAATCAATCAATGTGATACACCATATTAACAAACTGAAGAATAAAAACCATATCATCATCTCAACAGATGCAGAAAAAGCTTTTGACAAAATTCAACACCCGCTTATTATAAAAACTCTCCAGAAAGTGGGCATAAAGGGAACCTATTTCAACATAAAAAAGGCCATATATGACAAACCCACAGCAAACATCATTCTCAATGGAGAAAAACTGAAAGCATTTCCTCTAAGATCAGGAACAAGACAAGAATGTCCACTCTCACCACTATTATTCAACATAGTTTTGGAAGTCCTAGCCATGGCAATCAAAGAAGAAAAAGAAATAAAAGGAATACAAATTGCAAAAGAAGAAGTAAAACTGTCACTGTTTGCAGATGATGTGATACTATACATAGAGAATCCTAAAGATGCTACCAGAAAACTACTGGAGCTAATCAATGAATTTGGTAAAGTTGCAGGATACAAAATTAATGCACAGAAATCTCTTGCATTCCTATACACTAATGATGAAAAATCTGAAAGTGAAATTAAGGAAACACTCCCATTTACCACTGCAACAAAAAGAATAAAATACCTAGGAATAAACCTACCTAGGGAGACAAAAGACCTTTATGCAGAAAACTAAAAGACACTGATGAAAGAAGTTAAAGATGATACCAACAGATGGAGAGATATACCATGTTCTTGGATTGGAAGAATCAACATTGTGAAAATGACTATACTACCCAAAGCAATCTACAGATTCAATGCAATCCCTATCAAATTACCAATGGCATTTTTTACAGAACTAGAACAAAAAATCTTAAAATTTGTATGGAGATACAAAAGAACCCGAATAGCCAAAGCAGTCTTGAGGGGAAAAAACGGCGCTAGAGGAATCAGACTCCCTGACTTCAGCCTATACTACAAAGCTACAGTAATCAAGACAATATGGTACTGGCACAAAAACAGAAATATAGATCAATGGAACAGGATAGAAAGCCCAGAGATAAACCCACACACCTATGGTCAGCTAATCTATGACAAAGGAGGCAAGGATATACAATGGAGAAATGACAGTCTCTTCAATAAGTGGGGCTGGGAAAACTGGACAGCTACAGGTAAAAGAATGAAATTAGAACACTCCCTAACACCATACACAAAAATAAACTCCAAATGGATTCGAGACCTAAATGTAAGAAAGACCGGACACTATAAAACTCTTAGAGGAAAACGTAGGAAGAACACTCTTTGACATAAATCACAGCAAGATCTCTTTTGATCCACCTCCTAGAGTAATGGAAATAAAAACAAAAATAAACAAATGGGACCTAATGAAACTTCAAAGCTTTTGCAAAGCAAAGGAAACCATAAACAAGACGAAAAGACAACTGTCAGAATGGGAGAAAATATTTGCAAATGAATCATCGGACAAAGGATTAATCTCCAAAATATATAAACAGCTCATGCAGCTCAATATTAAAAAAACAAACAACCAATATAAAAATGGGCAAAAGACCTAAATAGACATTTCTCCAAAGAAGACATACAGATGGCCAAGAAGCACATAAAAAGCGGCTCAACATCACTAATCATTAGAGAATGCAAATCAAAACTACAATGAGGTATCACCTCACACCAGTCAGAAAATCTACAAACAACAAATGCTGGAGAGGGTGTGGAGAAAAGGGAACCCTCTTGCACTGTTGGTGGGAATGTAGTTGATACAGCCACTATGGAGAACAGTATGGAGGTTCCTTAAAGAACTAAAAATAGAATTACCATATGACCCAGCAATCCCACTCCTGGTCATGTACCCAGAGAAAAGCATAATTCAAAAATACACATGCCCCCCAATGTTCATTGTGGCGCTATTTACAATAGCCAGGTCATGGAAGCAACCTAAATGCCCATCGACAGACGAATAGATAAAGAAGATGTGGTACATATATACAATGAAATATTACTCAGCCATAAAAAGAATGAAATTGGGTCATTTGTAGAGCCATGGATACATTTAGAGACTGTCATACAGAGTGAAGTAAGTCAGAAAGAGAAAAACAAAGATCGTATATTAACGCATATATGTGGAACCTAGAAAACGGTACAGGTGAACCGGTTTGCAGAGCAGAAATTGAGACGCAGTAGTAGAGAAAAAACGTATGGACACCAAGGGGGGAACGCAGGGTGGTGGTGGTGGTGTGATGAATTGGGAGATTGGGATTGACATGTGTACACTGATGTGTGTAAAATGGATGACTAATAAGAACATAAATAAATAAATAAATAAATGAAAAAGAACTGGAACAGTCTTGGGCACCCTGACTTTGGCTCCTATCACAAACCAGACAGGTTTAAGGTGTGCAAAAGCTGCTTCTTTGACAAGGCTAGTATTCTTTTCCCTCCCTTTCTTAAAACTGTCATTTCATTTGCTTATTGGGATGAATGTCCCTGCATATGAAATATAAGGAATAAAGGCAGAGACGGGAGGGCAGGGGAAAAAGGCATGGAATACAACAGGATAGAAGTAAATAAAGCCAACGGTAAACAGACACCTATTTACCAGGCATTGTGCAAAGTGATGAAGGGATACACAAGTATCGAGGTCTGAGACACAGGCTCCATTTCCAAGGGGCATGTGTAGCCCTGTATACAGTCATCACACAGCAACTTGATAAACGCTAGGAGGTAGATGCTGTTACAGGAGAGAAGTCCATTTCAGTTGGGGAGATAAGCCTGGAAAGACTTCCTACCTGGGTCTTAAGTAGGATTGTAGAGATCTGAGGAACAAGCATTGGATGGAGAAACTATGAGGAAAAGCAAATGTATAGAAGCAGCAAAGGAACAGGTGGGCTCGGGGATCCACCGTGGGTGGGGTAAAGAAGGCTGAGCCCAGACTGGAGAGGAAAGAAAGAAAGGAATTCACGTCCGTCCAGGAGGCACTTCATTCCAGGTCCTTCAAATGAATTCTCATCTAATCTTCTACAGAGCCTTGTAAAATAGATACTATTATTCTCACAGTGCAGATGAGTGAATTACAAGGTTAAGTATTAGCACAGGGGTGGGACTTGAATCTGGGTCCTCTGAGTCTGTGGCCTGTGCTCCTTTGGGGATTCCACGGTCCCTGTGTCCTTTCTGTTGCCTCGGAACCAGGTCTCAGGATTTGGAATTTATCTATGGACAGTTGGAGCCATTGAAGGTTTTTCCAACAAGGGAGAAATACAATAATCAGAAAAGAGAGAAGAACCTTTAGGATGGTCAGTTCTTTCGTTTATCAAAGGGCCTCCAGAGAAAAGGTTTCAGACGGGGCTGTTAGCAGGCAAGGAGCAGTGTTCTCTTTTCTTAACTGCCCTTTACCACATCTGATAACTGATAATCTCATAGAAGATTTTACATCATTCTCTAATCTGAAATTAATCTGAGTTTTAAAATAATCTGATGTGTGTAGCAGCTGAGGTGACATTTTCCTCCCTCTTATTTGGCTTCCAAAAGATTAATCACATCAGAGACACCTATTCCAAACTTAGTGCAAATGAAAATCACTGAAACATTCAGTGCTGGAGCACTTGTGTTTGGCTGAGGGTAGAGAAGTTAGGAGGATCATTTAGAAAAGCAATTTGAAATTACACTCCTAGTCCTGAAAATGTTCATTTTTGGAAACTCAGATTAAGATGCTACTTCAGGGACTTCCCTGGTTGTCCAGTGGTAAAGAATCTGCCTTCCAATGCAGAGGACGTGTGTTCGATCCCTGGTCAGGGAAATAAGATCCCACATGCCGCGGGAAAATTCAACCCGTGTGCTGCAACTAAAGAGAAGCCCACACACCTCAACTAGAGAAGCCCACAACAAAGGGCCCACACACCACAAGGAAGACCCAGCACAGCCAAAATAATAATAAAACAGAAATAAATAAATAATAAATTAAAAAAGATGCTACTTCAATTGAAGCAAACTGTGTGTTAATATTAAAATGAAAGATACCAGTGCCATGTCAGAATATGGAAATATTTATGATGTAATGTTATATGGAAAAAAGCTGAGTATATCATTATAATTTTTAAGTAACTAGTAATTAGTTTTTTAAGTAACTAGTTCAATTAGTAAGTATAGGAGAATTATATGGAAAGGGTCATTGTATTGCCTTGGGTTTTTTTTTCTTTATAACTCTTGTTTTGTTGTTTTGCACATCTTCTAATGGTATTATTTTCTAAATGTCATGGTTGTAGCCACAGGCAACTAGTGTGAAAGGGGACGGAAAACCAGACTGGTTGCTAAGAGTGTCGTGTCAAACCACAATCAGTGCTTCTTCTGCTAAGAACAAGCAAAAGAAATACAGTTTCTGTTTGTTTTGTTTTGTCTTTGATCCTTGTTTATATTGTTAAACCAGAAATGTCTGGTATTGAATGAAGGGAAGGTATAGAACTTCTTTTTATTTTTTTTTATTTTTTATTTTTTAGAACTTCTTCTAAAAAATGTATGCCTCATATTTATATGCAGGAAAACATGTACTTTACATTTTTTTCAACAGTGTATATTTTCTTCTTTCTGAATAGGTTTAAGGGAGCTCTGCCTAAACTTAGAGAAAAGGGTAAGAACTTAAACTCTCTTTCAGGCATGTGATTCTATGACTATCATTGCAGAACCAGAGCTATTACAGGATAAAGAAAACAAACAGCTATAAAGAAAATAGTGAAAACATGGCTAAGAGTGGCTTATTTCTGGTTAAAAGCATAATTATAACATAGAGGATAGTATACTTTTTCATTTTAACTGGCACATTTATGAAAAAACAATGGTATAGTAATGAGTGAATAACTTGAACAGTATTTTACAAAGCACGCTCCTACCATTATCTTTATAGTTTTATGGAAAGTAAAATACTGACCCACAAATGGCTAATAATACCTTTAATTTGCCTTCTCAATTTGATTTTAGGATAGTGATTATAATGAATATATGGTAGTTTTTAAAAAAATCTAAGTGTAAATGTCATTGTGATGGATACTCTATAGCTTAATACATCTTTTTAAAATTTATTTTATTGGAGTCTAGTTGATTTACAATGTTGTGTTAATTTCTGCTGCACAGCCAAGTGATTCAATTATGTGTGTGTGTGTGTGTGTGTGTGTGTGTATACATACATTCTTTTTCATATTCTTTCCATTATGGTTTATCACAGGATACTGAACATAGTTCCCTGTGCTCTACAGTAGGACCTTGTTGTTTATCCATTCTGTATGTAATAGTTTGCATCTGCTAACCCCAGACTCCAATCCATCCCTCCCTCACCCCCTCCCCTTTGGCAACCACAAGTCTGTTCTCTATGTCTGTGAGTCTGTTTCTGTTTTGTAGATAAGTTCATTTGTGTCATATTTTAGATTCCACATGTAAGTGATATCACATGGTATCTGTCTTTCTCTGTCTGACTTACTTCACTTACTATGATCATCTCTAGGTCTATCCATGTTGCTGCAAATGTATAGCCTAATACATCTTGAACATAGACCTAATCTGTGAGAGTTTATGTTCTGAAAGGGGTAACATGAATGTAGACATAGATCCTCGGACAGCTCAGCACGAGGAGAACAGAGAGAAAAGACAACAGCAGGGGTAAGAGAGCTGCCAGTAGATACACATGAGTCTGTACAATACACAATAGAGGGTGACACTTCCCTGGGCACTGGAATCCTCTAAGAGTCTGAGGGCCAAGTCTATTCTTTGTCACAGACCCCAGAGAGCAAGCTTTCCTGAGGCTCCATATCCTAAAGAATGACTGTGAATCTAGGCGTGATAAAATATGGGGTCAAATCAAACTGTGAAGGTTGATAAGAGTTGATTTTAAAAGGCAGATGAGTTTTGTGAAGGCATCCGTGGGGAGATAACGTCAGAGCTGGGAGGGGCGACCATCACAGGGCTCATCGAGGAGACAGAGCGGATGGCTTCCAGAAGGTGGGGTGGAGACTGGAGGGGCAGCGTCCCTCCCCATGGGAGGTGTGCAAGTGCCTGGCTGTAGGGGCCGACCTCAGCCTTTGTGATGAGAGGCAGCACAGGCACTGAGCATGAGCATCCTCTCCAGTCGTTTCGAGGTCCATGCAGAGCGTCCCGAGACGCTCGTTCATGGTGGGCAGGGAGAGATGTGGGTCCTCCATGAATCCTTTGGACAGGATGACAGGCTTGTAAGAGAACTGAACGCTTAAAAGACTGAGCACAAACACAGGAGCCCCATGGAAACTGAGGCCTTCCCTCTGGGAAATGGTGACTGTCTTATGACTGATGGGGGAGCGTGGCAGCATGGAGAGCAGGGGACCCAACGTCAGCAGACATGCGATGGCACAGAGGCTGGCATGACCAGCGAGCCCAGCAACAGTGGAGAAGCACGGAACACATCAGCAGGGGCACCGGGGCAGCACCCACACAGGTGTATGTGCAGAAAGCAGGACCACAGCTGCCTGCCAAGGAGAGACGGGGCCACCCAGCGGTCCTGCCAGAGCAGAGAAACAGGCGCGGTGACTGCAATGCGAGGAAGGGCAAACAGGATGCTATTTTATTACCTTTGAAGTAGTTATCCCTTGATTGTCCCCTGCCAGGCTGCTCTGGCCTAGAAAGCTTGGGTTACATGGATTTGAAACTAAGATAATTGGCTTTAGTTGCAAAAGCAATTTAAATTGTTATATTTTTTCTTATTAATAATGTCACTGTTTTTTAAAGAATTGAAGTATAGTTGACTTACAATATTGTGTTAGTTTCAGGTGTACAGCAAAGTGATTCAGTTACACATACATATATATTTTTCTGACTCTTTTCCATTATAGGCTAAGATATTGAATATAGTTCCCTGTGCTACACAGTAGGTCCTTGTTAGTTATCTATTTTATACATTGTAGTGTGTATATGTTAATTCCAAACGTCTGTGAGTCTATTTCTATTTTGAAAATAAGTTTATTTGTATCATTTTTTTTTTAGATTCCACATATAAGTGATATCATATGATATTTGTCTCTGTCTGGCTTACTTCACTTAGTATGATAATCTCCAGCTCCATCCATGTTGCTGCAAATGGCATTATTTCATTCTTTTTTATGGCTGAGGAATATTCCACCGTGTGTATACATATCTATACACCATATCTTCTTTATCCATTCATCTGCCGATCGCTTCCATGTCCCGGCTATCGTAAGTAGTGCTGCTATGAACACTGGGGTGCACGTATCTTTTCCAGTTAGAATTTTCCTCTCTTCTGGCTATATGTCCAGGAGTGGGATTGCTGGATCATATGGTAGCTCTATTTTTAATTTTTTTAAGGAAACCCCATATTGTTTTCCATAGTGCATTAGCCACTATTTTAAAACACCTATTCCATGCTAGTCATTATGATACACAGGGTATTTATACACGCATAAAAGATTTAACTATCCCCCTTTTTTAGGCAAGGAAATTGACACTCAGACGAACTGAGACTCAAACTCATGTCTGGTGCCTTTTTCCCGAACCCCTTTCCCCCACTACCCTCTTCTTTAACTTCTCCCCAGTAAACTCTGGTACCTCAGGTCACTGTCTTGACTAGTCTTGACAACTGATTCACCATCTGGTATTGATCCATTTATATTCAGTTCATTCAGACCGAATGCATTTTAAATAGTCTGTTCCCCCAAAAGTTGATAAAAATGTAGGAAGAATTACCATTTGGTTTAAGTTTACCTATTTATGACTCAACCCCACAAAGATAATTGCAGCATAAGATGTGAGGGTAGGCATAGCACAGGGAGATCAGCTCGGTGCTTTGTGACCACCTAGAAGGGTGGGATAGGGAGGGTAGGAGGGAGACGAAAGAGGGAGGAGATATGGGGATATAAGTATATGTATAGCTGATTCACTTTGTTATAAAGCAGAAAGTAACACACCATTGTAAAGCAGTTATACTACGATAAAGATGTTAAAAAAAAAATCATCAGAAAAAAAAAACAAAACTACAGTTTACCCAAAAGATACCTAAGGAATAAATTGCTCAAATTGTTGGTTCAGCAACTGTTTTATGGTGAAAGGAATTTAATCCTATTTGTAGCTTATTAACATTGATATGAGTGATTGTTTTTTTCAAAGTATACCCTTTATCTCATACAACTGTATGTGGAAAATGTTCACAAATTATTATGTAAATTAGATTATCCACCATTTTCCAGATTAGTTGTGTTTTGTTATATATATACATATTTTTAAATAAAAAAAAAAAGATGTGAGGGTAGCTTTGCAAAGCCAGTTTCAATGCTTCTGTTTTAAAGATCAACAAAAGGGAAGGTACTGAGAAAAAATAAGAAGTTTACAGCCTGAAAGCTGGGCTGACTCAGTAGTTATTCAGCTTTATCGTACTCTAAAAATAAATAAACTTGTCTTTAGGAGGGTGGCATTTTCCTTGCCTTTTTTCATTGAAGTTTATTCCTTAAGCTTTAGCTGTTATGTGTTTACTTAGGTGCTTACAAGGATAATGTCAAAAGACAGCCCTAAGAGTGTTAACCTGGATATTTGTCATTTATGACTGTGTATTATTAATAAGAGTTGGTGAATAAATAATGAATACCAAGATGAACAATGAGTATTTTCGGATCAACAAAATTGGTTTGAGAAATGGTTAGAAGAGAGTGATTGATGCTTAATGTGTCAGGGGTTTGCATCCTTCAGATTTTGCCAAGGCAAAAACACCATGTGGAAACAGAAAAATGTATTAGAACATTTAAAAATATTTCAAGTAAATTGTCTCTAAAACTTCAAAGACAGAAACTCCTATGGAAACAAAAGTGGCTTCACTGCTATTCTATCTCAATGCTCATTTAGTGTTTAAAAGAAATTCCTCCATTACGTCTTCTATTTTAATCAGAAAAATGACAGAAGTAAGCTAGAAAATAATTACTAAGGAAAATTCTACTTCTGGTATCAGTGATCTTCTTGAAATTCTTCACTGTTTCTTGTTTGAAACACAGATGAATAGTTTCCCTCTTATCTTACTCAAAAATGGTTACTGGCAGGATTGTTTTAAAAACAACATTAACCTTTTCTCTAACATTTATAATGTTTAAGGATTCCTCCTCCAAATTCTGTTATTTTAATCATATTGAAAAAATTAAACTACCCCCAAATTTATGAAAACTACATTAAATGTTTAGACATGTATATTGCTTTAAAGCTCTTTTCATTAAAATGTCTTAGCCTAATTCCATTGAGATAACTCTCTTTCACCTGTGAAGTTGTATAGATTTTTCAAATCAAGTTCTACACATGGAAAGGATACACATCTGTACCGAGGGTATAAAAGGAAGCATTGATTACCTCTCAAATTACATTAATGAAACACAGCATGGTGTTTCCTATTTGGTTCTGTATCTTTGCATTAATAATGCATGCAGCTATTTGCAGGAAGAATTTTACCTTCTCGGGAAGGTGTATTTGGTCAGGGGCCCTTTGAGAGTGTTTCAGTTTATACCTGCTCATGTAAACGGAGGCCACCCCTGCACTTACCTGCTCTCTAGTACAGAGCGCTGAGCCATTTGACAAAGGTGCCTTGCTGGTTCCTCACTAAGCAGATTTTCTTTTAGAACTCTGTCTTAATCTTTTCAGGTCATTATAAAAAAAACACCACAGACTGCATGGCTTATCAACAATAGACACTTATTCCTCACAGTTCTGGAGGCCGGGAAGTCCAAGATCAGTTGGAAGATTGAGTTTCTGAGGAGGGCCTGCTTCTTGGTTCATAGATGGTCATCTTCTAAGGGTGCTAATCCCATTCTTGAGGGCTCCACCCTCAAGCCCTAATCACCTCCCAAAGGCTCCTCCTCCTAATACTCTCGAATTGGGGATTGGGTTTCAACATATGAATTAGGGTGAGGGTGCACGAGTGTTCAGTCTGTAGCAAACAGAGCTGATTTTGAGTATCTGACACTGAGTAGAGACCCAGATGCAGCACCTGTTTTAAACAGGGGGGTGGGGTGGGTGGAAGTTACTCTCTACCTTCTGAGTAGATGTCTTGGATATTTCTAAATAAGTTCATCATAACCTATATTTCCTACCATGAGGAAGAATATCATTTCATAGTAAATAAAATTGATATTCTTAATGAATTTATTCATGTAGTCCATTTCTTGAAAGGCATTTTTCTCTACAGAACAAAAGCTTCATAACGATTGAGAGTATTTGTATTTTATAGACAAAGTATTCAAGCACTATATTGCTTTCCTGTTTCTCTTGGCATGGTTGGAAATGAAATTACACCATGTTAATTATGTGTCTAGAAATGACAAAATATATAACCAAAGGGGATTTGTATCCTTGTATTCATTATAATTGAATAGGTTCTAACTGAAAACAAGTCTAAGGTTTAAAAAATAAAACTATTGATTGATTAAATTACTGCAAGATAGAGAAAACTCATCTGGGAAAATGATTTGTGGTGTCTTCTGTGAGTTGTATCAGACCACGAAAAATCGTATCAGAAAAGACTGCCTGAAAACAAAGTTGATCTAAAGAATTTACTGGAGGGCTTCCCTGGTGGCGCAGTGGTTGAGAGCCCGCCTGCCGATGCAGGGGACACGGGTTCGTGCCCCGGTCCGGGAGGATCCCGCATGCCGCGGAGCGGCTGGGCCCGTGAGCCATGGCCGTTGAGCCTGCGCGTCCAGAGCCTGTGCTCCACAACAGGAGATGCCACAACAGCGCGAGGCCCACATACCGCAAAAAAAAAAAAAAAAAAAGAATTTACTGGAGAAATGAGTCACTGCTTTCTTTAGTGAGAGAAAAATGCTACATCTGGATAAATAAGATGCAAACAAAGCGTGCACACTGGCTCTACACCCCTTGTATGATCAGAATAGCACTGAACTGCATTGTGCACATGACAAAGGGTCTCCTCTTCTCCCTCCCCCCCAGTTATGCTGCTCCTTCTAGGCTGGACCACACTTCCCAACCACCACAGTCTGAACCAACACCCTGCCTTCCTTTCTCAAGCCCTAACATCTCCTCTGTCCTCACCCTGTATTTTCTGGCTAATTTTCCCTTCCCGTTGCCTACCTAATGAGTAGACTCAGACAGATTACTTATACCAATCTGATACCCTTCTAAGACAGTTGCATTGGCATGATTAAAAAATGAGGCCAGGGACTTCCCTGGTGGCACAGTGGTTAAGAATCTGCCTGCCATTGCAGGGGACACAGGTTTGAGCCCTGGTCCAGGAAGATCCCACATGCTGCGGAGCAACGAAGCCCGTGCGCCACAACTACTGAGCCTGTGCTCTCGGGCTTGCGAATCACAACTACTGAGCCCACGAGCCACAACTACTGAAGCCTGTGCGCCTAGAGCCCATGCTCCACAACGAGAAGCCTGCGCACCACAACAAAGAGTAGCCCCTGCTCGCCGCAACTAGAGAAAGCCCATGCGCAGCAATGAAGATCCAACACAGCCAAAAATAAATAATTAATTTTTAAATAATGAGGCCAGATTGCTGAACAATTGGAAATTACTAAATAGCTTTCCAAGGGAAAGAATTGATAACTATAAGTTTTTAATACCACATGTTTGAGATAATGCCTTCCCTCAGAGCCCTGAGAATTATGAAGCTCACCCCAAATAAGTGACTATAAATCTTTGATAGCATCTTTATGTATTTTGCCCCTCTTTTCAGAGTAAGGTAGTTGCCATGGAAATGACAGGGGCTAAATTCAGCTAGAAATACTTGCTGTTATATACACCACATGGTTCTTTCTTTCCTTTGAAGCCAGAGAGGGGTATTCTGAAGAGTGACTAATATTCTAAAGACTTCATAATGCACTCACATTAATTGCAAGGGTCATATATTGATATTTTGCTATATGTTAGACTTTATTATCCTGATTTTACAGGTAAAGAAAGTGAGGTTATGAGAAGTTAAATAACTTTTCTAAGGGTTACATGGGTAGGATTCAAATTGGGGCAAGTCTGATATCAGGGTCCCCTCTGCCATGTGGCCTCCAATCATTGTGGCAAGGTGCATATTTCATTGCTCACTTCCTTCTCAATTTTCCTAAATGGCTTTCACCTTTATGATTCCATATAAATAGTCTTATTCAATATTCTAAAATTTTTAGTAAAGTTTAAAATTTTTCAGTCCTCCAAGATTCCAGTTACATTTTACACAACTTTTATTTCTCAGAAATATGACCTGTTATATAACTTGAGAAATACTTTGCTATAAAATACCCATAACTGCTGAAAAAAAAACCTTAATACAGAGCTGATCTATAAGTAATATCTGCAGGAGTCAAAACTGAGCAGTTAGGATAGGAGTTGTGAGTGGAGCAGTGCTGTGGAGGGGTGTTGGTGTGGCAGAAAAATGTGCTGTCCCGGATCTAGGAATTTGGATTTAAATGTCCTCAGGACATGAGGTCTTAGGCTCTAGACTCATGCAAGATAGAGAGTTAGAATCAATAAATCTGCATGAGTTCAGGACCTTAAAAAGCTATGTTCTTAGTGAAAGTATGGACTGTAAAAACAAAAACAAAGGCAACCTCCCAACTAGCACATGGAGTGAACAAAGAAACTCGTCAGCTTGGACTCTGAGCGGAAAAAATTAGTCTCTCCCCTGAGACTCTGTAACCTTCTACCTGCTCTTACTCTGGTTTAGGATTTGAATTTATACCAGAGGTTGACAAACATTCTCTGTACAGGGCCAGATAGTAAATTATCAACTTGTGGGCCATACAGTCTCTGCTGCAGCTCTTCAACTCTGCCCTTGGGGAAGAAAAGCTGTTGTTAACAATATGTCAACAAATGGGCATGTGTGCATTTCAATAAAACTTTATTTACAAAAAGAGACGGTAGTTTGTTGAATGCCAATATACCATCTGCCTGGGCCAAGTATCTGTAAGTTGAAAATTTGATGTAAAAATTGGTCCTGGGCTTCCCTGGTGGAGCAGTGGTTGAGAGTCCGCCTGCTGATGCAGGGGATGCGGGTTCGTGCCCCAGTCCAGGAAGATCCCACGTGCCGCGAAGCGGCTGGGCCCGTGAGCCATGGCCACTGAGTCTGTGCGTCCGGAGCCTGTGCTCCACAACGGGAGAGGCCACAACAGTGAGAGGCCCGTGTACCGAAAAACAAAAACAAAAACAAAACAACAACAACAACAACAAAAATTGGTCCTGTCCAGTGATAGGCTCCACTGGACAGGGCCACCTAAGGCTCCTGGAAGAAACAAACATAAAGCTGTTTTGAAGGGACAGCTTGTTCGCTCGGGATGTGAGGGATTCCCCTGCTGAAGGTGAACACAGGTTCTTGAACACAGTGCACACAAGGAAACAGCTCACCAAGGTTGAGAGCCAGCAGACACAACAAGTAGAAGGATTCAGTTTCCTAAGACCATCAGCTAACATAGAACTATTAAACAGGGACAAAAAAATAGACATAATGTGATTAAGAGCATAAAAGAAAGACTCTAAAATATGAGAAAATAATAAGAGGCTATGAACATCCAACATATAGATTGGAAAGAAATAATTAAATACAGCCTCTATAAATATGAAAAACAAAAGGAATTGAAATAAAATATCAATGGGAAAGTTAAAGAGCTGAGACTTGGTAAACTCTAAGTTAGGTCTGAGGAAATGACCCACATTCTAACGTGCAGAGATGAAGAGACAGAAAGTGGGATGAAGAGGAAAATAAAAAGGCGTAACTCACAACTACCCTTAGAAAACATGTGCATCTCTTAAAAGAGAGAATCAAGAGAATGGGAGACATGTCATACTTAAAGAGATAATATCTGAAAAACTTTTAGAATTGCTAAAGACATAATCCTCAGATTCACAATTCACAGTGAGTCCCAAGCAGTATAAGTAAAAATATATTTCAGTGAAGTTTCAGAATAAAAACAAATAGTTTAAAAGAAATCAGTGAAAAAAGACAAATTACCCACAAAGAAATGATGGATAGAATGACACAGGACTTCTTAACAGTAACAATGGAAGACAAAGACAGTGGAATAACTTCAAAGTACTAAAAACCACCTGTCAGAATTCTTTATTCTGGAGACAATGATTTTAGGGTGAGAAAAAAATTACTGTTTTAGACGAGGCTTTCATACCACAGATCATCTTATGCTACTTAAAACTCTTGCTCCCACTTTCCTTCCATCTCCCTGATTATCCATTTCCTCTCAGTTATGATGACTCAGTCCTTTCCCGTGAACATTCCAAGGTAACTTGTCCTCGGCTCTCTGCTCTTGCTGGTCATTTACTCTCAAGGCTTCAAATCTCTGTGACTTGCAGATTCATGTTTCTTTTGCTCCATAACTCACTGAAAACTCAGTCCTGGGTCCTAAGGCAACAGGAAATGTCCAGCTGCTTATGTGACTAAAAGTGTTTAAAGTAACATTTGCCAGAAAAAGACAAATACCGCATGATCTCACTTATATGTGGAATCTAAGAAACACAACAAGAAAACAACTGACTCACAGAAAAAGAGATGAGATGTGTGGTTACCAGAGGTGGAGGGGAGAGGGAGGGGGAATTAGATGAAGGTGTCAAAAGGTACAAACTTCCCGTTATGAGATACATAAGTCCTGGGGATGTAACGTACAGCATGATCGCTATAATTAACACTGCTGTGTGTTACATATGAAAGTTTTTAGGAGTAGATGCTAAGAGTTCCCATCACGGGGAAAAAACTTTTTCTTTTTTCTTTTGTATCTATATGAGATGATGTATGTTAAGTGAAGTTATTGTGGTAATCACTTTACAATCTATGTAAATCAAGTCATTATGCTGTATACCTTAAACTTATGCAGTGCTGTATATCAATTACATCTCAACAAAAGTGGGAAAAAAAAGTAATTAGAAAGGAAGGTAACATCTCTCCATGCTGCCACCACTGACCAAATTAGGTATCTCTTCCAGTGTCCTGTATCTTTCAACACCATCACCTGTTCACAGATACCTAACGTTAAAACTTGGGAATCATTGCCCAAGGGGAAACCTCAATTCTTATATCCAATCTGTCCCTGCAGCATATTACATTTATTCAAAATATTAAGTTATTCTTATGATAACATCACTTAGTTCAGGTATTTTTGTCTCTCTATTCCTGAAGAAGTCAACAGCCTCCTCATTGGCTCCTGTAATCGCAGTCTCCACCTCTTCTGATCCAGTCTGAAGGTGACTGCCAGGTTCTTAACACTCTCTTCTTGGTAATCGCCTCCTTTGCCTTTTCACCCTTCATAAGCCAAAGTCCAGCTTTATCTCACTGGCACTGAAATTCCCCTGTATACTGGACCTGTAGGTTTTTTTTTTTTTTTTTGCGGTACGTGGGCCTCTCACTGTTGTGGCCTCTCCCGTTGCAGAGCACAGGCTCCGGATGCGCAGGCTCAGCGGCCATGGCTCACGGGCCCAGCTGCTCCGCGGCATGTGGGATCTTCCTGGAACGGGGCACGAACCCATGTCCCCTGCATCGGCAGGCGGACTCTCAACCACTGCACCACCAGGGAAGCCCTGGATCTGTAGTTTGAACTCACTTTATCAATCTCATAACTCCCCCTGGCTACTTCCCACATCTTATTCTGGACCATTCTGGTTTTCCTTCTTTACCTATATTTTTGTTTCCGTCTGTGTCTCATTTCCTGAGAACCTTGTTTGGCATTATACCAAGACTGAGATGTTTGGAACTGTATGAGCCCTTGTAAGTAACATATTTATATTGTAAGAGGGGCTTTATAGGGATTCAGTGTGTGTGTGTGTGTGTGTGTGTGTGTGTGTGTGTTCCACATCTTTTCCTACACAGAAAGCCTGAGTAGGAACGATGGCTCTAACAGGGAGGACTTCAGAAAAATGGGCAGACGAAGGGAAGGGGATTTCTGGGAAAGAGGGAGGGAGCCTTGTGGTCCAGCAAAGCACATCACTAGAGGCTGAGATGGTTGTCCTAGGTTTCATGTCTGTTTCCCAACTTGTTTAAAGTTCCTTGATGACCGAACACAAAAGCAACAACATCCTCCATCCCTTTTGCATCTTCTTCCCCCTTCTCTATATCCAATCCTGGTTGGATAAATGCTGGTTGAATTAGGAAACGGGCAGCATTTCTGAGAATTTGTACCACAACTCAGTACTCTTCCCCTCGAACTGCATTGGGAGCTACCTCTGCAGGGCTAACGATGCAACACCTCTAAGTAGACCTTTCTCTTCCTTGGTTCCCTCCCACGCTGGTCCCTCCTAGAGTGCATTTCCTTCTAATAAAAATTAAATCCTAGCTCTGGCCCCTTTCTCTTTCTCTTCAGATACTTTTGAAATTAAGCAACAGCAGAGGTCTTTAGGAAACGTAGATTTGTGTTTTTAACTTAACTTCTACCAAACCTTGGTATATACCATGCTGCATTTCATATCAGCATTTTCTCATCCTCTTTAGGAGCTTGTTTGTATCAATGTGAACATGATATGTATATTACTTCCTTCAGTTGTTTTTTATTCCCTACGAGGCAGACACCCAAAACGCTTAATACAAAGTGGAACATTCTTGAGTAACGATTTCAATTTTGTCCCCATCTTGTTATTTTCTGATGTTACCAAGAGTGGTTTCCACCCGTCTCTCGTCTCTCTCAATCTACTGGAAGCCTTGGGAACCACGATAGCAGAGACTGGGTGTTTAAGGCCACAGGAAACAAAGCATGTCATATTTTAAGCTCCATTACTCTAAAGAGAGGCAGTGGCTGCAGCCTCTTGCAAAACTCCAGCAAAGAGGTGGTACTTTTTTTTGGTAACAACAATTAATCATGACAGAAGGACTCAGATGGGGGAAAAGGACAGATGGTTCTTGTTACAACCTGCCTCAAACCTGAATTACCATGCCCGACCATAAACAGAACATTTGTACCAAAACTGTGAGAGAGGAAGAAAATCAGAGATAAAAATCTACAGTGTGTTGTGCTATCAAATGGTTTAAAACCACAATGCAGTGATGACTACACTTATAATACAGTGAATACACAGGAGTCAGGAAAACTTTGGACATAATGAACATCAATAGTCATCAAGTGTTTAATTGATTCTAAAATAATATAGACACTGGCAAATGATAAACTGTAAATATGTCTTAAGTTATTTTTTTGGGATTCACTCTAATAGTCCCATCATATTGTCTGGTAGAATCTTGACAATTCCACCCTAAACTTATGCTTAAAAAGGCTTTAATAGTTCACTAAGCTTTGATCTATATGGAGTAAACTTTTCTGAATGGGGATTAAGTTTTAATGCCTGGACATTATTAATATCAACCAAATGATAGATGTGTGAGCATTTTGCTAACTTTGTAGACACTTCTTAGCTTCTTCATATGTAACTCTGGTTAGATTGTCCTCAGTATGACTGTATGTAATGTAGTACAGTGTATAGGGAAGGATGCTCTATCATTTAAATGTGTCCATAGTCATGTAATCAGGGTTTCCAGTATCCTGAAAGATAAGGGTGATCCTTCTGTGTGTCAGAGGGTCCACGTTTATGTGGCAATGGCTCCTTTTTATGGATGTTTCAGAAGGGAGAGTTGCCAAGTGAGGACTCATCTCTGAAGAACCCTGAATGACGAGCTGTAACCGTTCACCGTGGACCGAGGCCAGGCCTCCGTGGTCAGCACGGATCATGAGCACGCCTGGCAAGAAAGAACCACCAAAACAGACTTCATTTGTTGCCCTGTGGATCGGTTCCAGGGAACATTTTTGTCTCTGGATGAACAAAGCATGGCCTGATAGGCTGAGAATGTAATAATTGGTATAATTAGCCAATAATTTTGCAGGGAAAAAGCTATTAGTGACTACTAGCTAACTTATTTGCATGCTAATGTTTTGAGGGGAAAAAAAGAAAAGCTTTTGAGGCTTACTTTTTTTTTTTTTTAGCATTATGTCCGAGTTATTTCTGACTTTGGTTGTTGTTGGAATACTGTAAAGGAGGTTGTGTTAGGCTGTGTCATCAGAGGATCTTGTGAGGTGGCTGGTAGGACCTTTCTGTGGTTTCTGGCACCTCAGTTCAAGTGGTCCAGGGTGACCTTCCCCTTGAGGTTGTGCGGAGGACAGAGGGCTGGGCAGAGGGGTAGCCTGGGATTTATGGATGCTGTTATGTGCCCACCTCTCACGATCAACAAGCAACGCAGCTACTTCCATAAACTCAACCAAACATAGGGCAGCAATGACACACTTATTGTAAAAGAAAGTGAAGCAAGTCCCTGGTGTGGGCCTTTCCGAGGCCCTGAAAACAAACTTTGAACATCCCTAAAATGTCAGTCACTACCCCTTCCTGTTAACATTGGCTGCCTGAGAATTCTTTCTTCTTTTGTCATCACGAGGGAAAGAATTCTTTTTTTTTTTTTAAATGTGGTCACACCACGTGGCATGCAGGAGCTTAGTTCCCTGACCAGGGATCAAACCCGGGCCCCCAAAGTGAAAGCACCAAGTCCTAACCACTGGACCGACAGGGAATTCCAAAGACTTCTTCTTTGTTGGCCCAGTAGGAGAGGAGACTGGAGGAAACTACTTTGGGGGGGTTATGGGGTTGGCAGCCTGGAAGATATTCCAGCATCCTGGTAGCAGGTTGGAATGTCCCTATTTAGCCCTCAGTAACAGCAGGGAAGTAGTGTTCTTTGGTGCAGCTACATGGGGATTAGTGGTTTCACAAGGCCTGCGAGAGACCTAACCACCATTTTTAACGTTGGTTCCCTAGGAATATTTTCTTGTAAATTCCAAGTGAATTCACAAGTATCCATTTCAAGAGTAAAAACAGCAGTTGGTAGATTGAGGACAACTTGGACTTGGATGTCTCCCTTGCCCATCCTCTCCTTGGGGAATATTTTCCCAATGTTCCCCAACGCTCCTTTGTAGTTATTTCTCGATCTTGTCTTTTCTGTTACGGTGTTTTAATGATTCTCATTGTTAATCTTATAAACTCTGTGTCCCAAGTTCTCCAGAGAACCACTTCATCAATAATGATATAAATGCTCTAAAACTACACTTAGAATTTTACTGAAAAGAGTCCTTTGATAATTACAATGAAAAGCGGTGAGCTGTGTTGGCTTACTACTTCTAAATGTAGGAAAATAAACTCTTATTAATAGCCACACACCATTTCCTAACTTTTCAAGGGCTTTGTTAGTTAGCCTCACAATGGTGCTGTCAGGGAAATACTATTAACACAGAGCAAAGGGGGCGGCAGGTGGGATGATCTTATGATGGGGCAAATGCCCCTTTTGTCTCTTGTGCTGCCTCTGTACTTTCCTTGAAGTACTATGTTTAGGAAAAATAAATTTTCTTCTATTATTCTACTTAACATTCGTTCAGGCTCTCTCAACCAAAAAATTAAAAAAGTGACGCTCCACAATGAGCCTTAAAACCAAAACATAACTATTAGTCATTGATACCTAACCACACTTGCTAATTTAAAAATGAGAAGAAAGGAAAGCTCTCCCCTCTTTGCACACCCCATTGCCATATGCTGTCTCCCAATCCAATCATTTTCCCCTCTGGGAAATAATCTGGACTAAGAACTTGTCCAAAATACGTCCTAGGGCATATTGAATTTCAATAGAGGCTTTTCTGATGATGAAAAGTTCCATCGATATGCACACATATATGGATGGATAGGGACTTTTCTAGTACATTTCTTGCCAGCATCACTGAATTCTTCAAAACAACTGGATTCAAATATTAGGTACTATTGCCCCCATTTCACAAGTGAGCAAGTGAACAACCTGCAGCTCAGAGAGGATTATTAAAACAAGGTCACACTTCTAATAAGTGTTTAAGCCCATTTTCAAATTCCAGTCTGTCTGCTTCCTAACTTCGTCCTGATGTTTATAGAATATTGACTCCCAATAGATTGCTCTTCTGACCTACTGTTTTAATTCTGGATGAATATGCTTATGTTATTATTATACAGCTTACAGCAAGCTGTAATTGATTTCACAGCTATTTTGGATTATTTTTGTAATTGTTCTTATTTCTATTAGTTGAAATACACATGTAATGTGTCATCATTAGAATATTAATGCAACAACCATTATATTAAGAAAACAAGTTCCCGTTAAAATAAACATTATTGGCCTTCCCTGGTGACACAGTGGTTAAGAATCCGCCTGCCAATTCAGCGGACACGGGTTTGAGCCCTGGTCCAGGAAGATCCTACATGTCACAGAGCAACTAAGCTCAGCACCACAACTACTGAGCCTGTGCTCTAGAGCCCACGAGCCACAGCTACTGAAGCCTGTGCACCTACAGCCTGTGCTCCGCAACAAGAGAAGCCACCGCAATGAGAAGCCTGCGCACCGCAAAGAAGAGTAGACCCCGCTTGCCGCAGCTAGAGAAAGCCCGTGTGCAGCAACAAACACCCAATGCAGCCAAATAAATAAATTTAATAAATAAATTAAAATAAAATAAAATAAAATAAACATTATTTTCATCCAAAATTGAATACACTTTACTATTTAAAACAAAAAAAAATGGGGTGAAATCCAGATGTCCATTTTTTTAAAAGATAACATATAAACAATAATAAATAAACAGTTTTCCTTTAATGAGTTTTTCTCTTAGGAGAGTGTTTCTAGGGGGATTCTTCTTTGTTTTTTAACCTGAATTTTGAGGTTTGTAATAGTTTTTATAAATTATTCTCATTACTTAATAAGCTTAAATTCTATTTTAAGTGGCTATATTAGGAATGTATAATTGAACTTTTCTTTTACAGTTTTAAAATTTATCAAAAAAATAATTTCCTTCATTAAAACTGACCTCATTAAACTCAAAAGACCCAAGTTCACTGCATGACTCATTTAGGACTTTATATTCAACCATGATGTGAAGAGATCTTTAATTACCTAGACAAAACCTCTTGAGTAACAGAGTGGTGGTTATTAACATCTGGGAGAAAGAAAAAAAAAAAACAGAGGCTCCAATTTAATGGAACAAAGCATCATCCTCTCAAATGCACTACTGAAACCGAGATATGCAAATGATCTATTGTGGTGGCAAGCAGGTGGCACTTTCATTTTCCTGTTCATTTTACAGAGGGGATGTGATCAGGAGTCTCAAGTCCACAGGTAAATGACAAAGCACAAAAGTCAAGGTATCTCTAAAAATATTATTTTAAATGTGAACGAAAGCAGAAGCCTGGTGAGATGGATCTTTCCAAGTTAAATCTAACCTTTGTTTTTAATTTTTGCTTCAAAAAATTAGAGAAAAAAAAACTAGAATGAACAGCATATGAATCATTTCTGTTAAATGAAGTCTTCAGTGTCTTATGTGTTTTATTTTATGATTCCTGTGCAGGAATTGTGAGGACCAGAGGATGCTCTGAAATTCCAGAACAGTGTCTGGCCTGGAGTGGGTCCTCAGTACATATTCTTTAGACGAATGAACTCCTGAGCAATCAGCCAGTGTCCGGAATAGAACACGATGTTCCTGGACCTACATGAACTTTGTGATTTTCAGGGTGATGGGGTGGGGCGTTCACACTGGCCCTCCAATAGCCCCGCCCCAAATGCATATAGTGCCCCAGTGGAGAAACTTTGGGGGATTCAGGGCTCTTCCCCTACTAAATGCACATACCTGCAGTGAAGGTACTTAAGTTGGTCAGCACTTTATCTTAGGCTGAATGAATTTTCGAGAACCTTTCCAAGCCGGGCAATTTTTAGCAGAGGATGGATGGGGATGAAGAGGTGAAGAAAGCGTGAGGGATGCATGGGTAGGACACCACGGGAGAGGCTGGCAGTAAAAAGACAAACCCCTCACTTTCCCTGCGGGGACAGAGCCGGTCACAACACAACTCAAACAGGACCTCGTTACTAGAGCAATATTGCCAATTGATAAACCAATTTGTCATCTAAAAGCCAAATGGACGCGTTAAAACACTGATTTTTCATCAAGAAGACTTGGGATTTTTGTGGTTGCCCTTTGGTTGGTAAATTGGTTGGTTTTACCAGCCAGGGCTCTACCGTGCATTTAAAGCACAATTTTGGGAATACTGAATTTCATTATAGGCTCTGCTTTAATTTGATGTTCTATATAAGGAAGTGCCTGAAAATTGCCCCTGTTTCTATTTCTATGTCTCTATCTATCTAGCCCTTTTTAAAAATTGGGAGATCATTGTAAATTTAGGTTTGGAGCCTACTTTTTTATTCTCACTAAATACAATGTCAGCATATACTCATGTTAATAAACAATGTTGAAAATTTGATTTTAATAGCTGCATAGTATTCTATTGTATTGCTTTGGCATAATTTATTTAATAAGCCCTTTTATTGCTGAATACTTAGATTGTTATCACTTTTTTTTTTTTTTTTGGCCGTGCTACACCGCTTGTGGCATCTTAGTTCCCAGACCAGGCATTGAACCTGGCCACTCCACCTCCCCTTCCCCCCAAGTGAGAGCCCGAGTCCTAACCACTGGACCACCAGGGAATTCCCTGTTATCACTTTTTTATTACTATTGTAAACAGTGCTGCAAATAACTCTTGATTATTTTTTTGAATTTTATTTTATTTATTTTTTTATACAGCAGGTTCTTATTAGTCATCAATTTTATACACATCAGTGTATACATGTGAATCCCAATCACCCAATTCATCATGATTATTTCCTAATAATCAATTTCTGGATATGAAATGATGAGTCAAGAAGAGCCTGGGATTCTAAGTGTATAGCATGCTAGAATCTTGATTTTCCCATCTCCTCCCGTCATGTCCCCATTGAGACACGACACAGACAAGTAATGCACCTGGCTTACATGAGCACACTGGAAAAATTGTTCTTCTACTCTAACTGAGGAGAAAAAACCCTAAAGAAAAAAATCGAGCAGAAGGAAGGAGAGTGTAAATCTGACAATTCACCTTTCCTCTCTGTGTGTGTGTGTGTGTGTGTGTGTGTGTGTGTTTTGCTTTGTTTTGTATTTGGACCTTACAGGGGGAGGGTTGACCAAATACAAGCTCGGAAAAGATGAAGGGTCTCAAGACTGGGAGTGGGAAGTTAAGAATGGTATTTGAAACATATGTATATATATATATATATATATATATATATATGTATATATGTATATATGTGTATATATATGTGTGTATATATATATAAAGTATCAGGGAAGGTATGCATAGGTTTTATGCAAATACTACACCCTTTTATATAAGGAACTTGAGCATCCTCGGATTCTAGTATTTGCAGCAAGACAGGGCAAATTTGGAAGGACGAACTATATAAGCTGTTGGCTGAAAATTTTTACAATTATTATTATTATTTTTTTTTTTGCAGTACATGGGCCTCTCACTGTTGCAGCCTCTCCCATTGCGGAGCACAGGCTCCGGACGCACAGGCTCAGCGGCCATGGCTCACGGGCCCAGCCGCTCCGCGGCATGTGGGATCTTCCTGGACCGGGGCACGAACCCGTATCCCCTGCATTGGCAGGCGGACTCTCAACCACTGTGCCACCAGGGAAGCCCCTTTTACAATTATTTTTAAGCTATATGTGCTTTCTCCTCTTTGAATTATCTGTGCAATTACTTTTCAATTTATTTTATTTAATAATACATTTATATAATTCATGTATATTAATAAATAAAATAATTAACAGGTTTAAAAAAAGAATGGTATTTGGTGAAGTGCTAAAATATTATCTTCAAATAAAATACATACAATTTTAGTAAAAAAAATTTCAACTACATCTTCATGAATGAAATTAATCTGCTCATAAGGAAAACTAGGTTTCAGGAACAATTCTGGCTGTGAATTGGCAGGTAAATAACTGATGCAATTTCACAGTTCAAGCACTTACTAGCTATGAAATGAAACTTGTGAATCTCCGTGACTCCACCCGTTTCCTGACAGCATCATCAGAGCTGAATATCTTGGCTCCTGGTATTTTAAGTTATATTCATATTTCTATTTAAATGTAGTTTTTTGATGCTTTTTAATCATCTGGGAGATGGATTCAAAATGGTACAATTTTCTCCTTTAAATTGTGTGCTTAACTCCTGTCAATGTTAATACATATTGTGTGTGCACATCAAAGTAAAACTATGAATAGGCCATGCCTTGGGAGATGAAATGCTACAGATTTCACAGATACTGTCAGAAATTGCCTTCTTTCTTTCATATTTCATTAATTCAGTGGAGACCCTCATGTATGCTAAGTATAAATGATCATGTAATTTTTTTGAGGTAAAAATGCGATGTTCTCAGAGAAATCATCTTTTCTGAAGATTCATTAGACTTTGTTTAAAAGCATAGCTTTGAGAAGCAGTCATATTTTGAAAACATGTCAGTTTCCCATACTCATCATCCTTTTCAATTCTGGAAAAATGAATACTAGGACAAGTTGATTTTAATTAATATTCTCATCAATCTCTCCAGAGTGCATTGTAATTTCCATTACTTTTAAAGTGCTTCTGGAACCACAGGGGACAACATTCCCCAGTTTAACTACACAGTTACATACAAGTAAGTGCGGTAAATGTTACTATGGTATTTTGATTTTTTTTTATTTTTTATTTTTTTGGCCACGCCATGATCGAACCTGCACCCCCTGCAGTGTAAGTGCAGAATCTTAACCACTGGACCGCAAGGGAAATCTGGTATTTTGATTTAAGGAACTCGTTGAAGTTACTCAAAGCTGCCTGGTCAAAAAACTAAGGATTAGGTCCTGTCAATATGCTGTGTTTATGAACTAGTTAGCTATCTACAAATTTAAGAAAACAAGTGAGGATGAATTATCTTTTTGTGTGGAATGAAGAGGTATGCTTAGAGGAGAGGTTTGATTACAAAAGTTTGTACACTTTTGTTTTTTTAGAAGGTTATCTCCCTTTTTAATTTATTTTTAATTAATTAATTTATTTTTGGCTGCGTTGGGTCTTCATTGCTGCGTGCGGGTTTTCTCTAGTTGCGGTGAGTGGGGGCTACTCTTTGTTGCGGTGCATGGGCTTCTCATTGTGGTGGCTTCTCCCGTTGTGGAGCACGGGCTCTAAGCGCACAGGCTCAGTAGTTGTGGCATGCGAGCTCAGTAGTTGTGGCTTGAGGGCTCTAGAGTGCAGGCTCAGTAGTTGTGGTGCACGGGCTTAGTTGCTCCACGCCATGTGAGATCTTCCCGGACCAGGGCTCGAACCCGTGTCCCCTGCACTGGCAAGCAGATTCTTAACCCCTGCGCCACCAGGGAAGCCCTGTGCGCTATTTCTATAGGGGGTGGAGCAATCTTATAGTTTGGATATATGCAGGGCAAAGCTATCAAATGGATTTTGTGTTACAAAACTTCCTCTTGGAAACCAGAACAATGCTTGACACCTGAGGTTAAACAGGGTTGAACTCACCCTGCATCTACCTGAAGACAACCCACTGCTCATCCTGTCGTATAAGAAATTATATTTTGTTTTTTTAAAAGCATATATTTGAACTTAGACACTTTTTTGGCTGATATCACCTTCCCATTGTGGTCATCACACATCATTGTTCCTGGTTAGGTCAGGTGCCCCCAGATCATGCTGGGCTGTCTTTTCACAGACCCCAGTCACAGACCCTTAGAAATCCTAAACACCAGGAATGGATAAACAAGATGTGGTATATACACACAATGGAATATTACTCAGCCATAAAAAAGAATGAAATAATGCCATTTGCAGCAACATGGATGGACCTAGAGATTATCATAGTAAATGAAGTAAGCCAGACAAAGACAAATATCATATGATATCACTTACATGCAGAATCTAAAAAGATGATACAAATGAACTTATTTACAAAACAGAAATAGACTCACAGACATAGAAAACAAACTTATGATTACCAAAGGGGAAAGGTCGGGGGGGAGGGATAAATTAGGAGTTTGGGATTAACAGATACACATGACTATATATAAAATAATCTTGTACAGCACAGGGGACTATATTCAATATCTTTTAATAAACTATAAGGGAAAAATCTGAAAAAGAATGGATATATGCACATGTATAACTGAATCACTTTGCTGTACACTTGAAACTAACACAACATTGTAAATCAACTATACCCCAATATCAAATAAAAATTAAATTAAAAAAAAAGAAATCCTAAACACTGAAAAAACCCCACAGTGCCTCATCCCCATATGCGATTCTAAACAACAGTAACAATAAAAAACCACTAATTTATAGGATAGAGTCCAACAAATTCTGATTTTCCTTCTGACACATTTTCCTTTTTTCTTTCTTCTCTCCTGTCTCCCTCCCTCCCTTCCTTTATTTTCCCCTTTCTTTCTCTTGAATTGTTTCAAAATATATTTTTGAAATGTCGCTGCTATGCTGGTGCCCTAAATATGTACTTGTTTAGTCTGTCTATTCTGTTACTCAACATTCCCTACTAATGGACACACCTCTAAATGTCCTCAGTTTGCTGGAGCCCCTACAAACCATCTCTAGTATAAATACCAATAATACATCTAAATGTCTCTGCTCACTCAAATCATGAAGATGAGTCCACTGCCGCTCCTTTAGTCTTCCTTCAAAAGGGAAAAGAAACCAAACGAAATGCATAACCCTTGTTGGAATCATTGGCAACAATAAAAAGGTATCTTAGGGGCAATCGAAAGACTCTGAATATAGAGACCAAATTTTAGATATAATCAAATTAAATTTCTTAGGAATTATACTGGCATTGTGATTGCAGAGGAAATGTTCTCATCAATAGGAAGTGTATGCTGAAATATTGAGGGGTTTACTGTCATGATGTTTGTAACTTGCAAATTGTTCAGCAAAAAAAAAATGTGTGTGTAATGTGTGTGTGTGTGTATATATATATATATATATATATATATATATACACACACACAGAGAGAGAGGGAGAGAGAGAGAGAGAGAGACAGACGAAGAGAAAGACAGAGATAGAGACAGAGAGAAAATTCAAAACGTGACAAAAATGTGGTAAAGTATGTACTGTTTTTTCAACTTTTCCGTATGGGAGAAACAACATAATCACTAAAACTAGAATGCCAAGAATCAAAAGAAACACAGTTGATATTATATGAAGCTAGTATTTGGGGTTTTTCCATAGTCTGTAAGATAGTTGGAGGACTATAGCTTTGATTCATTAGATTCATCAAAGAAATCTAAGCTTTAAAGATCATTTCAGTCATTTTAGATCATTTAGACAAACAGATTTAGGCACACACACACATAAAGACCTGAGTTCAGTCAGCCCTAGAAGACACTGGCCAAATGCCCATTGCTTTCTGAGGAAGTCCAGCCCTTTAAAAGCCAGCTAACTGGTTTCTTCTGATGAATTTCTTCTACAACATCAGCTTTCTAGGAGCTCAGAAACTGCTAGGAATCAATAAAGCAGTATTTCTTATTCTCTCCCAATCAATAAAATATAGTTTCTTCCTTTATTCATCCAATTACTAAAAATTTAGTGACGGCCTACTCTGAGCCAGGGCCAGTGTTGTTCTCAGAACACACACAAAATACATGGATTCTGTCCTCAAGGAGTTCAGGGTCACCTGGAGAGGCAGTTGTAAAACACATGATTATAGAATAATGTAAAAAGTATTGTGGGCTTCCCTGGTGGCGCAGTGGTTGAGAGTCCACCTGCCGATGCAGGGGACACGGGTTCGTGCCCCGGTCTGGGAAGATCCCACATGCCGCGGAGCGGCTGGGCCCGTGAGCCATGGACGCTGAGCCTGCGCGTCTGGAGCCTGTTGCTCCGCAATGGGAGAGGCCACAACAGTGAGAGGCCTGCGTACTGCAAAAAAAAAAAAAAAAAAAGTATTGTAAGTATGGTACATATAAGCTGCTTTGGGAGCACAGAGTGAGAAGCCCTACACTACCTGGTGTGTGTGGGGAAGAACGGTGAGGAATCAGGGGATAATGATACAATAATAAACAATGATGGTAACAGCAACAAGAACAGTGGTGGTCCTAGACCAGGGAAGTCCTAACTATAACAGCTATACTTAAGCAGGGGTAACAGAGGGTGGATTTGGCAGAAGTCAAACAAATTACCAGTAGGAAAGGTGCCTGGACATATCAATACAAATCTCGGGGAAAATATTTTAACAGGTCTGCCCGGCTGAAACATTTTGCCATGGCCATAAAGTCCCTCCCCAGGTGCTTCGCTCATGTTATCTAGCTAATATTGTCTCCATTTAAATAGGCCCTGAGGCTCATGGGAGGCATGTGAGTTGCCTCTGGACAAGCAGCTGGTATGCAGCAAGACAGAATCTAGGTTAGGACTCATGCGTCTTGGACACTTGTTCCATCTTGCTATGTAACATCACCTGCCCACAGACCTCTGCTTAGGAAGGCCTTGAAGAGGAGTAAGAATTTTGCAGGTGAACCTTGTAGGGAAGAGACTTCTGGGTGAGAGGTGAATACACAAGGCATTGAGGAATTAAGAGAGTTTGGCAAATCCTTGTAGACCCTATTGTTAGAAATGATTGGAATAGAAGTTATGTGGTTGGAAAGTGGTGTAGGAGAAAACTGGACAGGGCTCTGGAATAAGAAACAAGGGGCTTATGTCTTATGGGGTAAGTGTTAGAAAGCCACTGAAGGGAGGGCTTTCAGCTTTGGGATTATACGATCGATTTGCCTTTTTCAAAGATCCTTCTGGGCAAAGGCCCAGGCAGTTTCTAACAGGAGGGGAGCCAGCCAGGGGGAAGAGACAGGCACTGGCTGGGTACCCACCAAAAGATGGGGCCTGCACTTTGGAGGCAGCTGCAGGGTAAAGAGGTCCTACCCTTTCCTGCCTTCTCTATACAACTTATGGTCCTTCTTTCAACATGACTAGTTGTAATGTCTTTTCATCATTCTCATAAAAAGCATCATCACAACATGTTCTTTTAAAAAATGTTGAATAGGTATCACTTTTGCAAATGGTGCTAGGAAAGCAATAGTTTCCTCTGCTAATTGCGTGGGAATACTCTGAAATTCCCATGCTGCTCCTTCAGAGGCATTGTGTGTATGCGTGTGTGTGTGTGTGTGTGTGTGTGTGCGCGCGCGCGCGTGCGTTGGCGGGGGGGAGGGATCGGAGACAGGAGATAAGGCTCGGGGGAAAGAGTGCCCAGACTAGGTCAATGGCAGTAGAGGGGTAGGGAGGATTGCATTGCGATTCAACGTAATTTAATGAGTGAATCGACATTTTTTTTTTTTTTTTGGCCGCACCATGAGCCTTGTGGGTACTTAGTTCCCCGACCAGGGATAGACACTGCTTAGCAGTGAAAGCATGGAGTCCTAACCACTGGACTCCCAGGGAATTCCCTGATTCAATATAATTTTAAGGATTGAATTCAGGGACTGAAAGTGAGAAAGTGAGTCAAAGATGATGCCTGGGGCTTCTCTGGTGGCGCAAGTGGTTGAGTCCGCCTGCCGATGCAGGGGACATGGGTTCGTGCCCCGGTCCGGGAAGATCACACATGCCGCAGAGCGGCTGGGCCGTGAGCCATGGCCGCTGAGCCTGCACATCCGGGGCCTGTGCTCCACAACAGGAGAGGCCACAACAGTGAGAGGCCCGCGTACCGCAAAAAAAAAAAAAAAAAAGAAGATGATGCCTGGTTTTGCCTGAGCAACTAGGTGTAAGGTTATGTCATCCTCCAAGATACGGATACACCTGGAGAGAGATTTCAGAGAAAAGATATTGAGTTTGAATTTGAATGTGTCGATTTTGCATATGGATGCCAGATTTGTTGAAAAGCCCCCTTTCTCCATGGAATTACCTTTGCCCCTTTGTCAAAAATCAGTTGATTATATTTTTGCAGGTCTATTTCTGGCTTTTCTATTGTGTTCCATTGGTCTATGTGTCTATCCTTTGCCTTGATGAATGTTGCTTTATAGTAAGTCTTAAAATTGGGTAAGGTGAGTCCTTCAACTTTGGTCTTTTTTTTATCAGAAGTGTTTTGCTTTTCCATATGAATCTTGGAATCAGATTGTCAATACCTACAAAAAAGCTTGCTGAGATTTTGACTGGCATTGCACGGATTCAATAAAATAAGTGGGGAAACACTGACATCTTAAGATTGAGTCTTCTGATTTATGAACATGGCATTCCTCCCTATTTTACTTAGACATTTTCGATTTCTTGTATCAGAGTTTTTGCAGTTTTCTGCATACAGCTCTGGTATGTAGCCCTAAGTACTTCATTTGTTTTTATTGGCCATGCCTATTTTGAGGTATCTGTGTACATCTTTATGCAGACGTCCTGTGGGCAAGCCTGGAGGTCTGGGGCATTGTCTGGGTTGGAATTCAGGTTTGGTATCATCACATTTGTCATGAATGTCACATTTCCCAGGGACAGAAGAAAATAGGGCTGAGGATTAAAAGTCATCTTAATTACCATCAAATGGTTAATTCTGGTTCTTGTTCTAAGTTTAAGAAGTAAATCAAGGAAGATCTGAGAACCCCACAATGAGGGCTGAACACGTGTGCTTCGGCACCAGAGAGCATGTGTTTAGCTCCTGGCTCTGGGACCTCAAGTCTCAGCTCTAATTGTAAAGCATGTATGGTAACAGTGCCCACCTCACAGGGTCATTGGAAAATTGATTACAATGGTGCATCTGGAGGACACAGAACAGTGCTTGGCATGGCGAGCACTCAATCCCTGTCAGCCACTGTTATTAGTTACATAAGTGAATTGCCAGGAGCCCATCTGGGGAAATACCTTGGAAAAAACTTAATGGTCTTTGAGAGTCCTGGCATTGTTAGGTAATGACTATTGATCTTCACAAGAAAAGATGGGATTCACTGCTCGTGTTAATTTTTCTCGCACAATATACACCCAGGACTCAGTGTCCCCCTCCCGAGGGTGAACTGCATATGAGAAAGAATATATAGCATCTGAAATTTCCTGCTGAAAGCTCTTTGTTTAGAAACCAGGGCTGCTAGTGCCTTTTGATTTGTGTTTCCAACATTTCCCAAATTAAGTATGAGAGTTGTGACTGGATATGGCCATGGACTCACAATTTCTTTCTGAAAGAAAACAAGGAAAGTGGTCAGAACTCATATCCTGCTTCCTATCCCTCCCTACCCCCATTGGTTGCCTAGCCTTGTTCACAGAGGTTACTGACCTGGTTTAGTCTGTCTCCAGCTTGGCATGAGTTGGCCCAACCTTGGACCCAGAGTCCTTCAAAAGAATCCCACTTCTGGGCAAGGACAGAAATCGTGTAGTGACAACTGGATGGTCTGGACATTGTTTGGCACTTTGTTTGACCAGGGGTAGGGGTGGGGAGAAAGAACTGAAACCCTGAAAATCTGTATTTTCTCCAATTCCCATTTCATTGTGTTTAAAAGAAAGGTCAGGGCTTCCCTGGTGGCACAGTGGTTGAGAGTCCGCCTGCAATGCGGGGGACATGGGTTTGTGCCCCGGTCTGGGAAGATCCCGCATGCCGCGGAGCGGCTGGGCCCGTGAGCCATGGCCGCTGAGCCTGCGCGTCTGGAGCCTGTGCTCCGCAGCGGGAGAGGCCACGACAGTGAGAGGCCCGCGTATCGCAAAAAAGAAAAAAAGAAAGGTCAAAGGAATATCTTGGCCAGCAAAAGGAATGCACTCTAATATTGACAGGTCCCAGGAAAGAGACTCACAGCTAAATCTGCATCTGACATAGTAGCATAGACTGCAGATGCTTTAATCACACAAAAAGCAAAACAGGTGCTCTGCTGAGATCTCTTGTAGTATTATTGTCGGGAGAAAACCCATTGGCCTAGGACCCAGGGCCAGTACTGCTGCTAGTATTTGTTCTAAAAATTCTGCAGTGCTTTTGTGTTCACAAATTGCCATAGATCTTGATGGAAGTTGTCTTAAACTGCAGAAAGCATGTCTTGAATGTGTGTGTGTGTGTGTGTGTGTGTGTGTTTAAAATCACCATAAAGATAAATGGGTGGAAGAAATGCTTCAAGTTAAGTTTGCACAGATTCTACTCGGTTACCAGCTTGTAACCCTGCCGCTAACCTTGGGCGGAGACCATGGAGAGCTCCTGGAGCATCGTTCTTTGGCCCATGATGGGCCAGGTAAGGCACAGATTGATTTGATCTGAAAATGTGTTAAAAATATGCGAATTGCAACTGTCACAAACATACCACTTGGGAATGTAAATTGGTGGAGCCATTATGGAAAACACTATGGAGGTTCCTTAAAAAACTAATAATAGGGGCTTCCCTGGTGGTGCAGTGGTTAAGACTCTGCCTGCCAATGCAGGGGACATGGGTTCGAGCCCTGGTCCGGGAAGATCCCACGTGCTGCGGAGCGACTAAGCCCGTGCACCACAACTATAGAGCCTGTGCTCTAGAGCCCGCGAGCCACAACTACTGAGCCCACATGCCGCAACTACTGAAGCCCACGCGCCTAGAGCCCGTGCTCCACAACAAGAGAAGACACTGCAATGAAAAGCCCATGCACCACAACGAAGAGTAGCCCCCTCTTGCTGCAACTAGAGAAAGCCCGCGCGCAGCAAGGAAGACCCAACACAGCCGAAAATAAATAAATAAAATAAATAAATTTATATATTTAAAAAACTAATAATAGAGCTACCATATGATACTGCAATCCTACTCCTGGGAATATATCAGGAGAAAACTATAATTCAAAAAGAAACATGCACCCCAATGCTTATAGCAGCACTATTCACAATAGCCAAGACATGGAAGCAACCTAAATGTCCATCAACAGATGAATGCATAAAGAAGGTGTGGTACATATATAGAATGGGATATTACTCAGCCACAAAAAGAATGAAATAATGCCATTTGCAGCAACATGGATGGACCTAGAAATTATACTAAGTGAAGTAAGTCAGACAAAGACAAATACCATATGGTATCACTTACATGTGGAATCTAAAATAAGGCACAAATGAACTTATCTATAAAACAGACTCACAGAGGTAGAGAACAGACTTGTGGTTGCCAAGGGGGAGGGGGTGGGGGATTGGAGTTTGGGAATAGCAGATGCAAACTATTATATACACAATGGATAAACAATAAGGTCCTACTGTATAGCACAGGGAACTATATTCAATATCCTGTGATAAACCATAGTGGAAAAGAATATGAAAAAGAATATGTATATGTATAACTGAATCACTTTGTTGTACAGCAGAAATTAACACATTGTAAATCAACTACACTTCAATAAAATACATTAAAAAAAATACCACTGTGAATTTTAGTCTCTAATTAAATTGGATCTCTGGTTCATTTAATTTTTTATACATATTTTTTAGATTTAGTTGTTGGAGTGCTAGGTGCAAATTTACACATGTTCATATTTGGAATCAATAATTCTGACACAAAAAATGGGACCATAAAAAAATGGGACAAGAACACACACATTAGTAGATGGCAATCATCCCTTGCTTTTTGAAATGGACATAAACCTGGCAATAGATTCAATATTTGTAAGAGTCAATTCTGGTTTTTCATTTATTTGATAAAAGCAGAGATGCCATCAGACTTGGGTTTGATGCGTCTGACAAGCAGCTCCTATTCTGCCCTGTGGAGTGCGGGATGCTTTCTTTCTGGAGACAGCAGCCCTGCCTGGCTCTGCCAGCACTCTTAACCTTGTGAAAATGCTGATCATCCCCAGCTAGGAACCACTGCCCCAGATAAAACATTATTTACCTTTGAGGCTCTGGGCTACTTGCTATAAGTAATTAAAGTTTATTTACTAAAATAGACTAAATAAAAGAACTATCTCTAAGTTCAAAATTCTGTATGTAAAGTCAATTAGGCCAATATATTTTTAACCTAAAATCTTTCTTTCCTAGAAATTTGAAGGGCCATATAAATATTCTTTGACTAAAGCTATTCCTTTAAGGGGAAGGGAGAGATGAGTATTTACTTTTTAAATTAAAAAAAAATTTTTTTTGGCTGGACCGCACAGCTTGTACGTGGGGTCTCAGTTCCCCGACCAGGGATTGAACCCAGGCCCTCGGCAGTGAGAGCGCAGAGTCCTAACCCCTGGGCCACCAGGGAATTCCTGAATATTTACTTTTATAAATCCTGTTTTGAGTCATTGTCATAGTAATCTAGCAAGGAAGATAACTTTTAAACTATATTTTACAAAGGTAGAAACTAACGTTCAGAGAGCTTAAGCTCTTTCCTCAAGGTCCCAGAGCTCATGTCTATCAGAAAAGGCTTTCAAATTCAAGGTTGTGTGATAGTAGATTCTAAGGATTTCCCACTATATCATATATTCTACTCTGCCCTTATAAAGCTGCATTTTATTGACTCCACTGGGAAAAAGATGACATTTTTTCCCCCTGCAGCAACGTGATAAAGTTCTGTTAGTCCAATCACTTCTATGCTATCTTCTGTGTCAACAGCCCTGTCTCTGACGCACCCAACCAGGTTTGGGTGGAGTAATGTGGGTTTACTCGGTCTTTACCCTGATTTAATTACCTTTGGATTCTTACAGACAGTTATGATGCCACAGGCTCATTCCTCGTAGGTGAGGTAAGCATGAGACGGAACCAAACTCAGTCTTAAATGTCTTACCAGCACTTATCACTGGTCATAGTTATGTGATAAGTAAAATGTTCATATAAGAACACTGAGGATGGCCAGGACCATCGTGATGTGCCTCTCCAGGGCTTGGAAGCTTCTCTTCTGAGCTATATCTCACCTATTATCTTTACTGCTTCTTGTATCAGATCCCAGCCAATGGTCAGAGTTTTTTTGCTTCTAGTTTTGTCTTGTTCTTTGCCATTTATTGGTGCTTTCCTCTTTCAGGTCTCTAACTTGATATATCTTCATATTGAAGGTTTCCTCCTTCAACCCCCATAAAGGCAATGTGCTCCCGGCTCCTCACCTCCCCACCCCGGACTTCCCTCCTTTAAATTTTTGTGTTGCAAAATAACACACCTTCTGATAGTTAAAACTAACACACAATGCAACAAAATAGCCTCCTTTTCCAAACCCGCCCTTAGTGCATGTTTCCCACGCCCTTGTTTGCCCTTCACTTCCTCTGCCTAATTTAGATTTGCAAGCTCAACACACAGACTCTCTGTCTTTGTTTATGTACATATGGTCTAGCACTAGTCTTGGGTTTAACAAATATTAAATAATCATGACTTCAGAATGATTGTTAGTATTGGTCTTTAAAAAAATCACAGCTGGTCAAGAATACTGCTTTTTTTTTTCCCCCCTCACAGACCTTGTCTGATTTTGTAGCTCTTATAGCAGACAGCTGTATTATAGCACACTTGCTTTCCCCTTGAATACCACTTGGAGACCAGAGCTGGTGATCATTGTAGCTGCTTTTCTTCATTGGAACACATTTACAAATTCTGCACTGCATACCAGTGCGCTTGTGGATGTAATTTCAGTCGTATGTAACCACCTTAACATAACTGGAGAAACTCAGATACAATTTTATACAATGTTCCATTGTGCATGTTTGAAATGGAAGGGTTTTTTTCCTCTCTGCATAATTAATTTAAGCATTCATGATATCCAGTATGGGCTTTTAAAACCTATGCATGAAACACTCATTGACTGTGTGGTGGCAATTACATTGTTAGGTTTTGAACTGAAGTCCTTAATTTTACCTATTTTCAGGCTTAAAACAAACAAACAAAACAAAACAAAAAAAAAACCCTGAATCTGCATACTTTACCTAAACCCTTTTAGAGGTCTCCTTAAAATTGGCAGACTGATTTTGCACTACAGTTCCACAGGGCGATTCATAAAAATAAATGCCAAACACTAGGCAACAATAGAAGGAATTGACAGTGGATCAAAAGTTTAACAATGCATTTCCTTTAAGAAATGTCAGCGTCAGCTTTCTCACAATCAGGAAATAAAGAAGGCTGTGCTCTCCCACTGGTCCAATAGTTCAAATGCAAACACATCAGCAGAAGAAAGTGGTTATGTCAGGGTGCAGGATGCAATCGTGTAACCGGATAAAACAGTTTTATTTGTTAGCTCGAATATATATTTCTGATTTATATTTTTATTTAATTTTGTGGCCAAGGCAGAACCAAGGTCATAATATTGATAAATTAGGAAAAAATGGTTTCTTCTTTTAGAATCAAGTCCAAAATATCTACACATCGAGATGACATCTACATTAGCACTGTTCTTACTCATGTGACCACATCCTCAGCTGTGAATTTATTAGGATTCCTATAAAATCAAACCTAAGAGTCTGAGTCTAAGTGTGTATTCGATACACTTCATCTAACTTGTTTCATGAGCTCTCTGCTATGTACACACTGTCTCTCCCTGGGCTCTGTAACTGTATTCTCCACCAGGGACTCTGGAATGCTATTTGCAGGTAGATACATTATTTCCTAGTGGAGTGTGCTCTGTTGAAAGCGATACAGTGTCTAAACTATAGCCTCCCACTCTCCTGAGATTCAAGTAACTGCAAAACAATGTGAATAAAAATTGTCTGGGAGGAGCCGGATTCAAGGGAGGAACACCTTTACTAGGATTCAACCCCTCTCAGCTCTAAACCTTGCTTTCAGACAATTGTAACAGCTGGACAAGATGGTAACGAGAGGTATCTCTTGTCTTAGAACAGTGCAGCTTCCTGGATCCTAGTGCCCTGGCCATTCTCCTAGATGAGGTGAGTAAATTAGGCAAATGCCTGGCACACAGAGTCAGCTCCCACGAGGCCAGGAAACGGAGCACGCTTGTCTTATCCACCATTGGTACTCCAAACATAGAGATCAGTACCTAGTAGACAGCATGCCATAAATATCAATATTTATTGACTGAACAGTGAACGTTCAAGGTGTTTTTTTGAACAAAATGACTATAGATAGATAGATGTAGATGTATCAATATTACTCTTATGTTGTAGCTGGACCCATAGGAATTTAAAAAAATATATCTACTCACTTTAAAAGATGACTGTAGGGCTTCCCTGGTGGCGCAGTGGTTCAGAGTCCGCCTGCCGATGCAGGGGACACGGGTTCGTGCCCCGGTCCGGGAAGATCCCACATGCCACGGAGCGGCTGGGCCCGTGAACCATGGCCGCTGAGCCTGCGCGTCCAGAGCCTGTGCTCCGCAACGGGAGAGGCCACAACAGTGAGAGGCCCGTGTACTTCAAAAAGAGAAAAAAAAAAAAAAAAAAGATGACTGTAAACACCTAATCTATATAATATATTTAGAGATGAAGTAATATTAGGTTTTACTGCTGGAATCATCAGGCTTTTTGAAGTTACAAGTCGAATGGTATTAAGGCCAGAACTTGAAATGCATTTCTAGACTTAAAACCCAGTGTTCTGTCTCTCTATCCCCTAATGACTTTCTAGATAATATGATGGTTCTAGAAACAGAACAAAGAAGCTGTCATCTTTATACGTGCCTTTATGAAGCAGCATAATAAATGGCTTACTTTATGGTTATTGGAGCAATTTGGTTTAGGCTAATTGGCAAACTGGCAGGTCTGTGTCTAATTCTGTCACCCATGGTATACACAGCATACTGTTGGTGCTCAAGTGATAATAAAAAAATAACAAATTAAAAAAAATCTACTCACTCTAAAAGATGACTGTAAACACCTAACATATATTTTATTATATAAAATATATTATGTAAAATATATAAAACAAAGCAATGCATGCCAAGTATCAGGTGTGTTAGATGCCGAATGGCATTATTAACGTACTTACATAAGTAATTATAAATAGTGGGCAAATTAACTTTAATTGAAATTAAATGATAGCTTAGAGGTTGACAGCGAGTTAGTCATTTTGTTGGTGGATAAGACATACTATTAGCCCTCACCTGAGCTCACTGGGGCAATTCAGTATCACAGCAGAGCAGTCGGAAGAAAAAGAGCTGGGTTGGCATCTGTAATTCACAGCTTTCTGGCTGTGCGGCCTGGGTGAGTTGAGTTCCTGCCCACTGCCTAGGCTTTGAGGGGCCCTGCTCCGGCTTCACCCTCCCCATGGGACAAGGAATTCCATGCTTTCTGAACACCTTGGGCCCTGGAACTTACTGCCCTACCACTTCCAGGCCTGACTGTCCAAGGCTTGGACTATTGCTGGAGGAATCACCAGGGGGTAGCTTTTGTGAGGGGGATGGTGCGCAGGCGAGGGTGTCCTCGCGTGTATGAGCCTTTTTGTAATACATGATGGAGCAGAGATGGGATAAAAATGGGGTGTGAGTTTCAGGCCAGAAACCAGTAGTCACTGCCACACTGTGTTCCAGTTAATTTATAGCTTTAGGAATTTACGATGGGGTCTACATTAGCTTGCCCTGGGCCCTTCCAAACTTCCAGGCAGGCCTGGAACTAGGGCAAGTCACATAACCTATTTTAGTCTTAGTTGCCTCATCTGTAAACAGGATGATAATAACTGTTCCACTAACCTCAAAGGGTTGGGATGATGAAGATGATCTTAAAAATAACTACCGTTTGTTGAGCATACACCGTGGTTCAAGCACTTTACAAGTCACTGTCACTTTGCATGGATTCTCTTGGATCCTCGAAAATCTTCAGGGTATGCCATTTTTATCTGCTTTTAAAAGAAGAGAAAACAGGCTCAGAGAGGTTAAGTTTCTCTCCTAGCCTCCCCTTCCCCATCAGAGATGATATATGTATCAGTTTCATACACATACAAGGTAACACTATAGCTATTCATTCATTTACATCAGGTTGGGGGAAGCAGCAGTGAACAAAAGGAACAAAAAAATCACTGACATCGGAAGCTTACATTATGGTGGAGGAAAACAATAAATAAATCAAGCAAGTAAAATCCGTCGTATGTCAGATGGTGGTAAGCAAAGCAAGGGAGAGAACTAAGGCATGTGGAGATACAGGGAAAGTGACATTTGAATAAAGACATGAAGGAGGGAAGGGAACACCATTCTAGGTTTTGTTTTGTTTTGTTTTCTGGTGGCCTAGGGGAGTGGTTCACTAATTTAGGTGGCAGAGGAACAGCAGAAGGAAAGACCATGAGACTGTGGCTTGCTTACTGTGTTCCAGAAGCAGCACGGAGGCCAGTGTGGCTGGGAAGTGAGCAGGGGGTAGAATAGTAGGAGATGAGGTCAGAGAGATAAAGGGGGCGGGGGTGGGGAGGGAATGAGAACCAGGTCTAGAGGTCATTTAGGCAGTGATAAATAAGGACCTTGAAAAAAAAAAAGTGATGGGGAGCTCATGGACTTTTTGTTGTTGTTGTTAGCAAAGGGATGACATGAGCTGCAGTGAAAAGACTCACCCCGACTCCCTCGGTGCTGGAGGCAAGGGCAGAAAGAGGGAGGCCAGGTAAGTGGTTACTGCAAAGCTCAGGCAAAAGATGATGCTGGTGTGGACCAAGGTCATGGCCGTTGAGGTGGTGGGTAGAGGTTAGATTCCAGATATGGTACTCTGAAGGCTGAGCTGACAGGTTTACTGAAACCCGGGGTGGCGGGGGGGTGGTAAGAGAAAGGAAAGAGTCAAGAAAGAAGCCAAGGCTCTTCACCTGGGCAAGGGGTGACAGAGGTAGATGCCATTAGCAGGAATGTGGAAGTCTGTGGGTGAGGCATGTCTGGGGCAGGAGATCTGGAGCCTGGTTTGCGCAGGTGGATTCTGAGATGTCTGCTGGGCACCAGATGGAGATGTCAGGTATGTTTTTTCACTTCATTAGATCTGACTTTTCTTCTCCTCTCTCTTCACAGAGCTGTAATGGCACTTATTCAAGGTGGTGGTGGTCTAGGTCATAAAGAATTGGATGCTGGGTTTCAACTAAGGGGTTCGAGAGAAATATGGGGAAGCAGTTGGAGCACAGGGTAACACCAAGGGTCTAGAGAGAGAATTTGTAACTCAGATTGTTTCAGGAGGTTCGGCCAGGACGGTCCCTTCTCTTGGAAGCCACACAATCTGTTTAATGCCACACAGGTGACTTCAGGACCCTAACACGTTCGTTCATAACCTATTCCAAGTGTTTACAATAAACTAGATGTCGAAAAAGTTATGTTTGAAAATTTAAAAAGTGTTCAACGTGGTAGGTCTTGAAAGTAGCAATCCTCCTCTGAGTGCGGCCTCCATAGAGACAGCAAGGCTCGAACTTGACGTGGGTGGGGAAGGGGAGCCAGATGAAAATCAAGCTATAGGACCAGGACTCCAGAGCTGTGCCCGCTGCTTGGCTGGCCTTACACACCTCGACCTGGCTCGGGGGTGGGAGTGTGAGCGGGGAGGACGCAGCAGGACTGGTGACATTTTAAAGGGCTCTGTCCTAGTGCCTCTGCACCAAGTGAGCCCGTGTCGGATCCGGGGGCTGGACGTTTACCCGGCTCGTGCCAAGCCACATCTGCCAGTGTTTCTGCTTATGTCACAGAACTTGCTGTCCGAGTCTCACACCTTTAAATCTGGAGTGTTCGCCCGTCTGGGGGTGGTGTTTGGTCTAGGGTTGAACTGGTACGTTTCCATCTCCCTCCTTTCGTGGTCATTGAAGTGTCTGAAGGTGCCCGGTGAGCACGGAAGGCAGGAGAGGAACGCTGTCCCTGCAGCAAGTTGAGGATAAGCCAAATAAATCCCTAGAGCACTGATCGCCTCTGGGGCGACTCGGAGCCAACCCCTGGTTCAAAACGACTGCCCAGGGCGGCCCAAGCTGCGGGTCGGGCTTCTGTTCCGGGTCGACGTGCCGCCCCGGCGGCCGAGGCCTGGCGCCAGGGGCAGTCTGGAGGGGCGACGCGACGCCGCAAGTCCCCCGGGACGCGCGTGGGGTGTGGACAGGCGGCTCGGCGTGAGCCGCCAGAGGGGAGGCTGCGCCCTCCGCCCGGCAGCCGGGGCGCGCCGCCTCCCCGGAGCCAGGTGGTGCGGGGACCCCTCCAGCCCGGCTCGGGTGCGTCGACCCGGGAGGCCCGGCGCGCGGCTCACCTGGGCCGCCGAAGGTGCCGCTCCGGAGCGAGGGCGCGGCCGGCTGGCGGGCGGGCGGCGCGGGGGCGGGACGCGGAGCTGGGACGCCCCGCCCCCGCCGACGCGGCGCGCGTCCAGTGGCCGCCGGCCCGTCACTCGCTCTTCACCATGGTTGCAGCACAAAGCGCCCGGCCCCGGAGGCCGCTTCCTCCCTAAGCGCGGCGGGGCGGCGCGGGGGCGCAGGAGGAGGAAGAGGCGGGGAAGAGGAGGGGAGTCGCCGCTTCCCAAACACTCTCCGGGGGGCTGTGCGCGACGCCCGCCGCCAGGAGTCCGGACCCGGTGCCCGCGGCCCCTTCCCTCCGCGCCCGCAGCCAGGGAACAAAGTTGCCGAGAGCCAGCGGGCCGAGCGCGCAGCCGGGGGCGCTCTGGCCGCTCCGCGCGCGCAGATGTGGGGCGGCGGCGGAGCGCACGGCGGCGGCGGGGCGGCCCGAGGGGATGCAGCAGCCGTCGGGGGGCTCGGCCGAGTGCAGTAGAAGGAGCCGCGGCGCGGCGGCGGGGACGGCGGCCGAGGCGACCCGGCTTCGCAGCGCTCGGACCTGAGCCGGTCCTCGGACGGCGGCCGCGGCGCCCCCGAGTGCTTCCCGGAGCCCCCGAGAGGAGGGGGCGGCCCTGCGCGCGGAGGAGCGCGAGGCCCGTGCGCCCCAGCCAATCCCTCCCCGCCGCTCGAACTCCCTAAAAATAACTCAGGCCGGCGGGGGCCGGGAGGAGCCGCCGCCGTCCCCGGGAGGAGCCGGGGAGGCGTGTCGAGCCCGGGCCCGTGGGGAGCCTTCCCGGCCGCGCGGCGCGGGGGAGGCGGAGGAAGCGGGAGCTCCCGGCAGCCGGGCGCCGCGGGGACCCTCGGGCCTCGCGCGCCCCCCGCCCCGCCGCCGCCGCGGTTTGGCTGGTTGGCCCGAGGCGGGCGGAGCGCGCAGGGCGGCGGCGGCGGCGGCGGCGGCGGCGCTGGGCCGGGAGGCGGCGGCCGAGGGCGCGGAGCAGCCCCGGCCCGGGCTGCGGGGGGAGATGGCGTCCTACGTGGATAACAGCTTCCGCCAGGCGGTGATGAAGAACCCGGCCGAGAGGACCCCCCAGGTGAGCCCCGCGTCGGCTGCGCGCTCCCTGCCCACTCCGTTCGCCCCGCGCGCCCGCGCCTCGCGTCAGGTCCCCACAGCTTCCAGGGGCTTCGCGTCTCCGCGTCTCCCCTGGCCGTCCTGGCGTTATTTCCCCCTCTCCTGGATCTCTCCTCCTTTTCGCTGCCCTCCCCGTACCGACCTGCTCCTGCGATTGCCCCGCGGGGCAGGGAGGTCTCTCCCGAGCGTTCCCTCTTCCCAGCCGCCCGCGGGGCCCGGGAGCCTCTCGGGGCGGGGGGCAGTCACCTCCCCTCGGCCGGCCCCTCCTGCCCCCCCGCCACCGGCCGCAGGCGCCCTTCCTCCCCGTGCTTGTGGCCCCTGGTACCTCCAGAGTTCTTCGGCGTTTGCAGAGGTGTAGGAGGAAACTTGCAGGGCTCTGCGGAACGCGAACCCGTGCTGGCCTTCTAAAGTAAAAGGTTGAGATGTTTGTATGTTTACTATTTTTCTTTTCCTTTTTTTTTTTTTTTTTTTGGAAAAGTGATGCCGCTTTGCAAGGAAGGGGTTGGGGGGGGGGGAGTTGAATAGCTAGGTTAGTGCTTTTAGTTTCAACTGCAGACAGAACTGCAGAGCAGGCATATTCAAATACAGCCCCGGGAAGGGCACCCTGCGGATTCTTTTGGTGTTGCACAACCTTGTCAAAATTAGATAAGTTTGTTAACCTTCATACGTTCGTTTACCTTCAGGCTTATTTTTCTCTGGCTTTAAGTAGAGGAATTGCTGATGGTGGTGGATCTGGTCGCTGAAGTTGGACTAGAGAGGCGGAAATTTTGTAAAAATGTGGTGGTTTGATTTTTTTTTGCTTTTAGCTGCTGACTGGATAATGACGCATGCTCCTAAGCGTTGGGATGGTGACTACAGGGGATCCTGCTGTCAACCGTCTTAAGACAAATAAGCCCTCCTGATCCTTGGGACCATCAGACATTTAGGATCTAATGCTTGAAAGAGTTGCTTCGCTTGTTAGGTGTTGGATGCCATCTGTTCAGAGCCAAAGGCTCTCCTCTCTGATGTTGATTGTCATTATTTAATGCGGGGAAAAGAGAATAAAATAGACGCTTCCACTGGCTGCCTTTGGACAAGGCCCAGGAATGGCACCTGGTACGGTTTTTGATTTTTCATTTTTTTTCTGATGGAGCCGGCACATCTGGGGATCGTAGGTAGATTGCACTCGTTTACCAGACTGTGGAAGATGGGTGGTAATTTTGCAAGGCAAATTCATTTCACAGTATCTCCAGAAAGTTCCTAATCCAAAGGATTACTTTATCGAAAACAAGGAAGGTCCTGCTTTTTGCTCTTGTTGCACTGCTTCTCACGTGCCTTCTGCATCTCCTGTTGGTTTTAAGTTGTCAGTCAGTCAGTCTTCTGCAGCTGAAGACGCACGTTCCCAGTCACAGTGTGATGGAAAAGCCCATTTCAGTGAAATGTTTCAATGCCTTTCAGTGTTGGAAGTGCCAAGTGAAATCACACATGCTGAGAATATTAGAACCTAGCAAGGCAGGTCAGAAAATGATGTCAGAGGCCTTTAGTGGAAATTAGAGAGCCGGGAAGTGGAATCTCCGGTTGGTTGATTAGAATAGCAATGACTCTAAACCTACTATCAGGTGGGTGGAGGGGGGTGTGTCCCCCAACGAAACTGGAAGAGACAGAGCCTCCACTGTGACCGCGTGTGGACTGTGCCAGAGAAATGAGCTGTTAAACTTCCCTGTTTACGCGCCGGTTGTGGAGAGCAGAGTGAAAACCGACCAGCACAGAACTTGGCCCGAGTCAGAAGTGGGCCAGTTGCTACTGACACCGCAACGTGACCGCTTCGCTGACCCTCTGAAAGCAGCACATTTCCCCCACCAAACCTTCATAGAACAAGTCACCTTAGAGAAGCCTACCCAACATTTGGAACATTCATAAGTGTCCACCCTATTAACACTGATGCTCCCTTGGTTATTACTAATGCAGACCTACGTGTTTATTATTTTAAAGAGAAAGTAGATGGAAATGTGAATGTTTTCCACCTTCACCCGGCTTGTCAAAAATAATTACTTTTCTGAAAGTTTGAAATTTACTCAAAAGTAAAAAAAAAAAAAAAGTTTTGGTAGCAGGTGCCTTTTCTGTTGAGTGCTTTGAGAATGCAAGGGCTGGAAGTTTTTCTGCCCTGTCTTTTCTCTTGAGTGCTCTGAGGGTCAGAAGTTTGTAATATAAAAGCAAAGTTATTAAATAAACTTGATACGGACAGACGGATATGAATTAGGAGAGTTTTGCTGTCATGCTTCCTTCTGTTTCTCAGGATAGATTTGGTGAAGGAGTTTGTATGATTCTTATGGCAGGCAAAAGAAAGGTGCCTTAAAAGAAAAGAGGAAAAAATATAAATATTTTTTGTTAAGTTCATTTTCTTCCTTTTTTCTTTTTTTTAACACTACCAACCCAGTTTGTCTCCCAAACCCTGTGAAGACGTGGTTTTGTACAAGGTCACTCAATTGCCTAGAAGTAATCGTGCTGTCACTCGTGTAACCTAAGAAGTTAGCTCCAAGAGAATCTGGGGGTGGGGAGAGCCTCAGTGCAAACACAGGACCTTTGAAGAGTGTTATGAAATTAGGAAGCTTTTCATGCCCACCTGGAAAATGGAAACCCATTTTCCCATTTATTTAGGCACGTCACTAGAGGGGGAATGGCAAGGAGAAACAAAATTGTCACTCGAATTTTTAGCTAAATCTCACATATTCATATTTAAGGGACTGTCACTATTTCACCTGATATTCTGAGAGGACAAGAAAAGCCATCTTTAATCCAATGTGTGTCCCATAGTGTGTGTCTGGAAAGTGGCTAAGTTCTAGTCAGTGGGGCACTGTATTCTCAATAACAAACTTCCTTGAAAATAAGGAGCACTAAATGTCTTATTAATATTTTTCAGTGCACCTCTGTTGAAAAACAGGACTCTTAAGTAACTGCTTTATTAAACTGTTGGGGTTTATGTCTTTAATCACTTACATGGGAAGCTTGGTCACCTAAGCAATTAAGTGAAGTGAAAGATGTAAATAAATTACAGCTTTCCCCCCAAGTCTTTAAACAATAAAATGATTTTTCTAACCCATATTATTAACTTATTGGATTCAGACCCTTTCAGATTGCTTAGGTAGAGTGTTTAAATGCCTGTGTTTAGTTTTTCAGGTGAAACATCTATTGCAGAATATTCTTCTACTTTAAAGACTTAATGTGATGTGTTTTTAGCTAGTTGTAAAAGTTACTTTTTAAAATGGTTTGTGTAAAACAGCTTCTGCCTCATCCCTTCCTAATTAATAACATTACTTTGTTCTTCACTACTGAAATTTTTTTTTTTGGCTATTATACCTTTTGATTTAGTTGCTAATTCATGAATTTGCCATTGGAGAACTCTTAACAGTACAAGACTTAATTCTTTGCAAAAGTCACTCAGTAGAATGTGTCTTGAGTCATAATGAGAGGGCTGAAAAAGTGCCTTTAGCCCAGAGAACTTTAAATTATGAGAATCTGCACAGAAGAGTATCTCTGATGAATATTTAACTTTCAAATCTAGTGGAAGAATTGTGTCTATGACAGATAAATTTTCCATCTCTTTTTTATCAGTTTATGAGCAGTCTTATATTTTCATCTGACAACTTATACTTTGATTATATTTTGGCTCATTTTGGGGCTCTAGTAATAAATAATTTGTCCCTTAAGTAGTTTTTGTTCGTAAAACACAACTAAATGGTCTGGGTGCACTTTTGAAAAGCATGTCTCACAAAGTAATGACTGGCCACAAGCAATTTAGCTTTCATAACAATGATATTTGAATTTGGAGGTTAAACAAATACACATATATTACTGAAAAACCAATTTCAAACTGTATTAGCATGTGGCTCTGAACAAGTGAGGACTTGAATTTATGGTAAAAATTATTAACATTCTTTTGCAATATTGGTGGAGACTTAGTCACCTTCAAATAACCTTTTAAACATTTAGTAATTAACAGTTCCATAATTAGCTTTGCATATCTTGGCTGAGGTTCAAAATGAATCTCTCCAACTGCAGTGCTTCGTGGTGGCTGGTGTTTAACACAGTCCTTTCCAGACCCCCCCTGGGCTTTCACAGACACTCAAAAAAAAAACCCAAAAACACAAAAAAACCAAAATTAAAAAAAAAATTAAGAGGACTTCCTGGTTGCCAACTTGCTGCAGTTTTCTTCCTCTTGAAAAAGGACGTAAAATAAAAACAAAACCAGCTATAACCTCCTAGCACTATCATTTAACTTATTTATGAAGACTCACCATGCTTTTTTTTTAAATTGAAGTATAGTTGATTTACAATGTTGTGTTAACTTCTGCTGTACAGCAAAGTGATTCAGTTAAACATATATATAAATTCTTTTTTAAAAATTCTTTTCCATTATGATTTATCATAGGATGTTGAATATAGTTCCCTGTGCTATAGAGTAGGACCTTGTTGTTTATCCATTCTCTGTGGTTTGCATCTGCGAACCCCAAATGCCCAATCCATCCCTCCCCTACCCCCCTCCACCTTGAAACAAGTCTGTTCTTTTTTAAGAAAATTTACTGTTGCCCTAAAAAAACTTTATCCAGGTGGATTTTGGGGGGAGTTAAATGAACACAATAAGGTCTGTCTTGGGTGGTGTTTGAAATTCAAGTCTTATGAAGTCATATTATGTAAAGTAATAGTGGCATATGCTTCCAACCTAAATGAGCTATTTGAAAAAAGATACAGTAACCTTTTCAGAACACAGAAAGACTATGCCTTCTTGACTCATTTGAAAACTTTTTTTTTTTAGCTTTGTTATGTATTTTGTAAGTTTTATATATAGTGAAAAGGAATTGTAATTACCTCAAAGAACTTTGATCTAGACTAGTGTAGAGTTATGGAAATGTGGCCTCTGGTGATAGTTCCTTGATATCTGTATTATATGGGCTGTTCCCTCTCCTCACCCCATTTTTGGTAACAGTTTCCTCATCTGTAAAATGTGGGTAATAGCTTCTCTTCCAGGCCTTGGGGATTCATTGAGACGTCTGTCCCTCAAGCAGCTCACCAGTCTGTCATGTCGTAAGTAGGAAGTGATTCATTAGTGCTGTGACGGCTGTCCTAGGCCAGCACTGCTGAGGTTGGGGACGTCCTAGATGGGTGTGTATTGAGTCTGGGGACTTCCTAGGTGGGTGTGTATTAAGTCTTAGGGGTGTAGAAATTCACCCATCAGTGGACCAGGAGGCTATGAAGGATTTTCCAGGCAAACCCAAGGTCATAGAAGCTGCACAGGTGGTTGTAAGGAAATAAGTGTGGACCTTTGTTCAGTGCGCCTGGAGCCAAGGGATTGAGTGGTGGATGGAAAGTGACGCTACATGTCCTGTGGAAGCTTGTGATTTGTGGAGAGTGGGAGGAGACTGGAGTTCTGTTAAAGCAGAGGTCTGACCTCCAGGGTGGAGATGGTCAAGAGCCCGAGCTACACAGCAGAGATATCCACTCTGCTGGACAGGCTGGCTGCACGTGTGCACATTCATATCAGCTGCTCATCGTGTCATGCCGTGCACACGTTTACGCCAGTGCAGCCTAATCATGTCAGTTGGCGGTGATGGCCATTTCTTAGTTCATAGGAGAAAAGTCCAAGTTGTTGAACATAATTTTCTGTATAAATTTATTTATTTATTTATATTTGGCTGTGTTGGGTCTTTGTTGCTGCGCATGCGCTTTCTGTAGTTGCGGCGAGCAGGGGCTGCTCTTCCTTGCCGGGCGTGAGCTTCTCTTGTTGTGGAACACGGGCTTCAGTAGTTGTGGCTCGCGGTCTCTAGAGCGCAGCCTCAGTAGTTGCGGCGCACGGGCTTAGTAGTTGTGGCTCGCGGGCTCTAGAGCACAGGCTCAGTAGTTGTGGCGCACGGGCTTAGTTGCTTCGCGGCATGTGGGATCTTCCCAGACCAGGGCTCGAAACCCGTGTCCCCTGCATTGGCAGGCAGATTCTTAACCACTGCGCCACCAGGGAAGTCCCCATAATTTTCTTGATTTTCAAGATTTTTTTCAACTTACACTATTTTTCCTTAAAGTTTGATGTCTTTTCCATGTCCATTCTGGAATCTAATGTGAAATAACTAATTTCTCATATCATTATGCTAAGTATATTAGTATTTCTTAATCTGTGATGATAATGGGATTTCCAGGCATTCCATCCTTTGCAAGAATTGAGGAACATCTGAATTTAAGCTCACAGTTGACTTGTGGTGGCACGAGGTAACGATTGTAGCAAGTCTGTGAGGGCAGTTCCTTATTCCCCTACATCAGTTTTTGTTTACATAAATTAATGTTGAAATGAGGAAGGAGAAGCAAGTTGTAGTACATATAATTGGTCTTTTGTAGCTTTGTCAGAGCTGGAATATATGTAATCAGTAAAAATATGTTCAGTGGTTATAGGGTCAGCCTTCATGGGGGGAAAGTAAGCTGATTGGCACATTATTATTATTTTCTTTTTTGCTTTACCTGCAAAGTTTATTGCATAGAGCACACATTTATATGAAAACGTAACAGTGTTTCAACATGCGAAATTTGTACAGAAAAATATCAGAAACACATCTGTTAGGATGACTGTCTCTGCCTTTTATATAAAAGATCTAGTGTATAAAAAGTTTTTAAATCTAAGGCACCAGGCTTTGTTCTACAAGAGATACAGTACTCTAAATAGCAAAGAACTAGGGAATCAGAAGGAATAACTACTTCCTTTTACTAATCAAAGACTGGTGGCTGCAAAGGAACACAGGCCTGCTTCAAACTATTTGTGATTCACCAGAAATCTCATTAGCATTAGGACAACTAATTTGAGTTCAAGTTTTAGTCAATGGTTTAAGCAGGATTCAATGGATTTCAGGAAACATATATCCTGTGTACACGTGTGTGCGTGTACACATGTGTGGCACGTTATTTTGACTGTTAGAATGTTTATCTTTTCAGGAAAAAACCGCCTCTGGTCTCACTTGCTAACTAACTAGGACTTACTGCACTGTTACCAAGTATGTGTTTCCTGCTGTATTCAGGTGTTTTCTTCTTCAGTCAGTGGGGGTGGTCGGTGGTGGCCGGGTTAGTTTTTGTAGAGCAGGAGGTTTAGTGCGTTTTAGAGTCTCTTGGTATCACCATTTATTTTTGTGCTTTCACCTCCATTAGGCAGTAAAAAGTGTTTTGGAGGGGTTGGTGTGACTTGAAAAAGGACCTTGTTTTGTTGTTGGTACTAAAACCCTCTTCCCGCAGTTCTCATTGCTTGCCTCCTGCACATTGAAAATGATCTAGAACTTTTCAGATATTTAATATGAGTCAAATGAATTGAAATCAGATTTTACATGTTGACCCTGTTAACTGCTGGTAGTTCAGTTGACAAACCGACAGTTACTGGCCCTTGGCAACTTTGTGTTCTTCTGCAGCTGGTGGTATTTGTCCCTCCCAACATAAAAGCTAATCGGAAAAGAAGAGACCCTGAAGAAGAATTAGCTGTTGGTGGGTTAGTCTAGAGAGGCCTGGTAGTAACTTTCCTAGAAGCCAGCTAGCAGTTGGTGGATCTGAGGGGTTGGGGCACGATGGTGATTATCTTATCTATCCTGAGTATTCACACTAGAGTTGAAACGCATTATCTTTTTTAAAAAACTTTTTTTAGTTTGAGATAATTGTAGATTCACACGCAATTGTAAGAAATAATGCAGAGATCCTGTGAACCTTTTACCCAGTTTTTTCCATTACAAATATCTTGCAAAACTGTAGCGTAATATCATAATGAGGATATTGACATTGATAAAGTCTAGATGCAGAAGAATTCCATCACCACAGAATTCCTCTTGTTGCCTATTTATTTATTTATTTATTTATTTATTTATTTATTTATTTATTTATTTATTTTGCGGTACGCGGGCCTCTCACTGCTGTGGCCTCTCCCGCTGCAGACGCGTAGGCTCAGCGGCCATGGCTCATGGACCCAGCCGCTCCGCGGCATGTGGGATCTTCCCGGGGCACGAACCCGTGTCCCCTGCATCGGCAGGCGGACTCTCAACCACTTGCGCCACCAGGGAAGCCCTTGTTGCCTTTTTATAGACACAATTACTCCGCAACTCTACCTCTGGGGAGGACTAATCTCTGCTCCATTGCTATAGTTTTGTTATTTCAAGAATGTTATGTAAATGGAATCGTACACTATTTGATCTTTTGGATTGGCTTTTTTCACTCCGCATAATTATGGCTTCTTACCTTTTGGCTAAAATGAATGTATCTACTATTGTCTCTGAGTGGTTTGGGCTGTGTTCTTGAAATACCAAAATTATTTGGGAATGGGGGTGGCACAAGGTTAGGTGGATTTAAACAGTGACAATGATGAGAAAATTCGATAATAATATGTATAAAATAAAGACCAAAGATCATTAGGTCTTGGATGAGCAAGAGTTGTGGGAGTATAACACATTGGGGATATTTCAGTATATATAGTTTTCTTCCATAAATTTTGTTGTTGTTGTTCATGATGTAAGTGGTAAAGGTAGTGTTACCATCTATCATCCCTCATTCAAAGAAATTACCTGATCTTCCCCAACTGAAGTGGCGTTTTACAATTCAGAAGGAAGTCTAGTGAGTGTATTTACAAAGGAGTCCCAGTGGAACAATTTGAACAACAAAATAAAGAAGGATTATAGCCTCTAGGGGAAAAAATATCCATGAGCTCATGCCAATATAAGTAAATTATCCAATAAATAAATAGGGGAGAAGAGACAGCTCTTTGTTATGGTAGAATTCCAATAAAAAATGTAGAAGGTATGATGGAAATGGAAAATCACCAGTAGGCAAACCTCACAGTGATAATTGTTGCAAACAAGAATCAGTAGGTGCCAGAATTAGTGGGTGAGAGTATGATGAGAAATGTATATATCAGCTATCAGAATATTTGCATAGTCTCAGAGTGTCTCCCCCACCAGATTAAGTAATTAATTACAAAGGGGGGAATCAGTACTTTTAAAGTGAAGAAAACTAGCAGACACCAACTTAACTAGATGATCAAAGTTATGTCACAAGGCATATCAACATCATGATGCACTGAGAAGGGCGCCTCTGAGGTGGTATTCTCACTAAAAAACCCTTCAACTTAAGTGTCAGAAAACACTAGACAAACTTAATTTTAGGACATGCTACAAAATGGCTAGTACTCAGAAGTGCTCACCTTATGAAAGGATGGAGTGCTGAAAGAGTCACAGATTGGAGGAGACTAAGGAAGCATGATAACCAAATGAGCTGTGAGATTCTGGATTAGGTCCTGGACCAGAAAATAAACGTTGGGACAGCTGTTGGATTTGAATAGATAGTTTTACTGCGGTTATTTCGGATGATGAATTGTGGCAGGCTAGATGAAGAGTCTGTGGGATCTCTGAACTACTTTTTTTTTTTTTTAACTTCTTTTAGTCTAAAGTTATTTCAAAATTAAAAGTAAAAAAAAACCAAACAAACCCAGCTTTTGGAGTTTTATTGTGACTCTGACAAGGGGCCACCAAATTAAGATATTTTTGAAAATAATCTTTTTCCTGATTTAATCTTAATGAAGAGCTCAGTACCTTTCAGCTAAATATTTTGCGTACATTGGACCATTAGTGACATGGCTGAAGCAATATATTAGAGGAAACTTACATACACACAGACAAGCTTATAAATAAATGGACAAGAAGAGCTAAAATAATAACATTTAACTCACCTTTATTCCTACCTGAATTTTGTAGATATTCACATAAAAATGTAGTGTATTTTACCAGGTGTGAAGGTTTCATGATCCTGAATGTAAGTAAATGGGAATATTTGGTATTAGAAAAAAATGTGTAGGAGATAAAATGAAGCACGGTAGAAAAGAAATTGTGGTGGTAGTTTAAGGAAGTCAGTCTAGGTGGAATCAAGTTTGTAGGGTCTCCCTCCTTTTCCTTTTCTGTGAACTTAACAAGTCTTTCAATTGTTACTTTTGGTAGGAGTGAAGGGGTGGAAGGGATGGAAGGGGATGGCAGGGTGTGTTGAAGGAGGCTGGTCGGAGGCATTATTACAGCTGCAGATGGGGAGACCTAAGCTGTGTGTGCAGCATTTCGTTAGAAGCAGTTCAAGGTAGAAATATCTCTACAAACCTTTTTTCCATATATATATATATATATATAAATGCCTTTGCATTTCAATTATAAAGCCAACTGCCCGCCCCACTCCTCCCATAGCCACCTACCGTTCTTTTTTTGTGTGTGGTAGATTCTGAAGAATGCATGTTGTTTCCGCATAGTGTGTACTTTTTTCCCCTGTAACTGAAATTGGTACCGGAAGATTGGATTAAAAAAATCTGGGCCCTAACATTTGAGATAACAACAAATAAAATGTAAGCTGGGAGGTATTTAGTATTTTCAATTATAAAGATAAAAACCATTTGTTTTCTATATTTTAATGTATTTTTTTTCTGTTTGATGTTTTCAGTAATAAATTGCATTTGCGGGCACAAGTGGAAAAGAAAAGAGCTGGCCAGGCTTTGAAGTAACTAAAATCTTATAAAATAAAAAAAGTGAAAATGTGTAGGTGTCGATGAACACTTCAACATCTGTCCAGTTGTTCTGTATATTAGTAACTATTTGAAGTCTTCAAGACAATACATTTCTGATTTCTTCCGTAAGCTACATTATGTAGCCTTGCAAACTCCCATTTTCTTTTAGGCACACTCAAATTCTTTAGAAAATTCTTGGTCAAATTGTTGGAAATATTTGGCTAAGTTACATTATATAGTTACGGTATTAAGAAACTGCTTGATCAGATTTATACATTTGCAAACAACTAGAGATGAATTTTGAAAACTCATGAGTTAAAGAAATTGAAATACAGTAGCATGAAATGCCAGGAATTGAGGTGAAGAGAGTTTGACTGCATTTCAGTTTTTTCTAGTCTTCATTCGTGTCGGCTCCCCTTACTTTTGTAAGAGCTGGAATAAAACAAGGGGCAAGCTAGCTTTAGGGGCAGATGTTATCACGCGCTGCCTTGCGCCTTCAATTTGGGAAAACACAAGACTTCTTTTAGAGGCAGGCAGTGTATGCAGAGACCCACAAGTTCTTTTTTTTTTTTTTTTTAGTTTATTCTGGTTGCGTTGGGTCTTCGTTGCTGCACACGGGCTTTCTCTAGTTGCGGCGAGCGCGGGCTACTCTTCGTTGCGGTGCGCGGGCTTCTCACTGCGGTGGCTTCTCTTGTTGCGAAGCACGGGTTCTAGGCGCACAGGCTTCAGTAGTTGTGGGTCGTGGGCTCAGTAGTTGTGGCACGCGGGCTCAGTAGTTGTGGTTTGCGGTCTCTAGAGCGCAGCCTCAGTAGTTGTGGCGCACGGGCTTAGCTGCTCCGCGGCATGTGGGATCTTCCCGGACCAGGGCTCGAACCCGTGTCCCCTACATTGGCAGGCGGATTCTTAACCACTGCACCACCAGGGAAGTCCTGACCCACAAGTTCTTTATCCCCAAATATGAATCTCCAAACCTAACGTCATCTGAGACGTAAGTTGGAATGGGTGAGAATTCCTATCTTGATTCCATTTTCTCTGGTGTGGTTTAAATCTTCATCAGTTAGAGGAAGCTCTGTGTCTGTGGGGGGGAGGGGCAGCATGGCAAAATCATTTCACTTTAAAAGTCCTTGTTCCCACTCGATATATTGTGGGATGGCTGTTTTCCTCTGTAGTTATACATTTGTATCTTTAAGTCTGAGTTTACTTAGTGTATTTCCTTTATCTAACCTGGTGGTTATGACCCTGGACTTTGGTGTCCAGACCACAGACTGCTTTGTGACCTGGGCAGGTTACTTAACTTCAGTGGGTCTCAGGCTTTTGGATTTCAGGGACTTTTAAAAATCATAAAACTCTGGGGTCCTGATATTGATTTGTCACCTATTTATTTTGCCAAGTCAGCATGTTAAAATGAATGTAATGTAATGTAAATGTAAAATGAATGTAAACTCTCCACTATTCTCATTTCATAAAAGAAAGGACATTTTAATATCATAAAAATAGGTCACAATCTCAGAATAAATAAATTTAGCTCTGTTTCACCATACTGTTCTGTTTTTGTCAAGGATTCTTAAAATTTTACCGTGGGTGACTGTGGTAATATTACCAACCTCAAATGGTTGTAAAGGTTAAATATGTTCTTGTACATTTAAGTTCTTTAACAGTCTCTGGCTGGAGTGTTTAATATTTATTAAATTATTATTTTTCAGTAGTTGGTATTCATTTATCCCTTCGGTAATATTTCATCATTCGTATATTTTGTGATGAATTCTCCAAAGTGGTTTATAATATAGGTATTTGATAGACTTGATTGTGTTGGGGTTGCATTAGTCTGCAGGTTGTCAAAAACTGCACACATGGAGGCTTAACGATGGGCTTATTTTTCTCACATAATAAGAAATCTGAAGTTAGGCAGTGCAGGCTTGATACAGAGGTTCAAGGATGTCATTAAGGAAACCAGCTCATTCTACTTAGCAAGTGATTTTGGTTTTCAAAGTCCCAAGATGATGGCTGCACCCCAAGCAGGAGAGAAGGGAGGAGGCTGAGAGTGTTTTTCTCGGTAAGAGTTGGTGTTTTTGGAGGAAAGCCCTCTCCAGGTACTTGTCCTTGGCCAGAGCTCGGTCACCTGGCTACTCCTAGTTGCAAAAGTGGCTGGAAATGTGAGGATTTTGCTTTTAAGCCTCGATATTGCAGAAAGGCAGGAAAGAAGGAGATTAGGATAAGTGCTGTGAGCCCATAGTATTTGCCCAACTTACTTTGCATAGGGAACAGATGATTGTAATAAGTTTATGTGGCGATTCTCAGGAGACCTCTTTGAAAGCCTTACTTTCAGAGGTCTTGCAGTAAGGTATAGAGCTACATTACTGTAGCCACAGTTTTGGAGTCATATAGATATATTCAGCTTCTTAGTTCACTTATTAGATGTATGACTATTAATTTTCTGAAGCACAGTCTCATTTGAAAATAGAGGTAAAAATAACATTGCGTGAACATTATATATAAATATAACAGTGTAACTTTCAAATATAAATATTTCTAAATGGTAGCTATTGATTTAAAGTAAAACATAGGTTTATATTTTATAAATTCTCTTTGCTTCAGTTTTACTCTATTTTAAAATTTTATTTCATTTCTTATGTGCTCCAGTTTTGTGTTCTGATATTTCTGTGTGTAGTAATACTTTGTCATTTTTCTGGGACTTTTAAGTTTTCAATTTAATTGTCATTCCTCCCACAGGCTGAATCATCATCATTTTATAAGTAAATATACTTTTGTATATAAAGTATTTGTGAACGATAGCTGTTTAGAGTTTTCTGTAATTAGTTGAATTCATACTTGTATCATAAACTTATGTCTTTGAGAAAAGTGGTTTCATATTGAATGTTATACAAGGCTAGCTTTGATATTAAAACTTTAAGTATGCCCTGTGTCCTTCCTTAGAGCATTCGTTATGTTTAATTACGGGCTTTTTATGATAGCAGTCAAGATTTAAGTAGATTAACTGCTCTTATGTGTAGTGGGGTCAGTTAAACCACTTACTGTCAGAAACTAATGGCTAGAAATGTTATTGGAAAGAGTCGGGGTATTTGCCGTTTTAAAACATTCTGTGTTTTTTTGTAGGTTGTTTTTTGGGGGGGGTGCTGGGGGCTAAAATATGCCTGAATTTGGAGTCTTAAGTTAGGACCTCGATTTCATTTAGAATGGATTAACTTGCGAGGTGTCTGTCTGCCTCACTAGAGAGCTTACTGGGCTGGGACTTGCTATTCATCTTTAAAGCTCATGACTTGGACGCACAGCATAGCACAGAACCTGAGCTAATAAATGTTGGTTAATGACTAGATCTTTTTTTTTTTTTCCTGAGAATTTGAGATACAGCAGAAAAAGTAATTATATACTTCCACATTAATAGCGAATTGGATGAAAGCTGAAAGGAGCAGTAATTTTTGGTTCAGTTTCTGTCACACTGAAGTCCTCCTTTATGGAAACGTGTAACTTTGTGGAACAAAGTTGTTTTTCTTGAGTATCAGACAGTTACCTCCGCATAAGTTTAATCACTTTGGTGCTGGTATTTTGAACTGTTATTTATGTGATACTTCACTGTCATTTAACAGAGTGTATAAATTCTTCCTCTGAGCTCCTGTGACACCTTTGTTCTATGCAGTACCTTTTTGAAAAAAAATTTTTTTTCTTAATTTATCTATCTATTTATCTATTTATGGCTGTGTCAGGTCTTAGTTGTGATGTGCAGGCTCTTGTAGTTGCAGCACACGGGCTTCTCTCTAGTTGTGGCACATGGGCTTAGTTGCTCCGTGGCATGTGGGATCTCAGTTCCCCGACCAGGGCTTGAACCGCATCCCCTGCATTGGAAGGTGGATTATTAACCGCTGGACCACCAGGGAAGTCCCTGCAGTACCTTTTTTTTTTTTTTACTTTGAGATTTTTGACTATGGTGAGGGACAGCAGTTGAAATTAATGACAGACTTAAATTATAAAATTAAATTGAATTCTAGTATTTAGAACTAATTTTCTGATTAACTGTTACTAAGTAGAGACCTTAGCCTTGACCCGTTTTAATAGACATGACTATATAGATTGTAGAATGATTTACATGCAAATATAGTAACTTCTTGAGGGGTGGTTTCTGAAACAGGTTAAATATGCTCCACTGAAGTCTTATTGATTATATATAAAACTTTAGAAAAGAGTAAGCTGTAATAAAATTCATTCTGGGTAAAATTTTTACAGATTTGTAGCAAAAAACATCTTAATTAAATACATGTATAGAGTAGAATCTAACTTCATTGTTTTCTACTTTTCACCCGTACTTTGTAATTTTTAATTTTGTCATGTAACATTCTTCTTTATGGAAGGGAATAGTGTGATTTGTGGAGCATCTGAAAGGCCTGTAATTCATAGACTGCTTCCCTCACCTGATGATGCCTGAAGGGAGAGACCTTGAGGAAAACAGATTGGTCAGTATTGGTTCTTGGTACTGAGTGGAACCTTAGAAGCAGGTGACTGGTGATTTTGTCGTTGTCTCACAGACCTGGAGGCTTTTCAGGGGCCTTTGGGGAGTCCTGGAAGTCTAGCCTAGCCTCCACCGTTAATTTTTATTAGAAAAAGGAGATTTACTACTAAAAAAAATGTTGAAAATTCCTGATCTAGTTTGAGACTCCTGAGTAGAGGAAATAAATACCCAGAGTAGTTGGTGAATTTCCCCATGCAACAGAGACAGAGCCAGCAAACTGTTGAAACTTTAATCCCCTAGATCAGGGGTGAGCAAACTGTAGCCCTTGGGCCAAATCCAGCCCATAGCCAGGTTTTGTATATAAAGTTTTATTGGGACACAGCCAAGCTCATTCTTTACGAGTTGTCTGTGGCTGCTTTCATGCTACAGAGACTGAGTATGGCCTGCAGAGCCTAAAACATTTGCTGTCTGGGTCTTTACAGCAAGTTTGTCCTTTGCCTTAGACTCTCATTTCTGAGAGCTTCCAACTGATTTCAGGGCTCAAGGATTTAATCCGTCTTTTATAATTGCAAGTCTGTAATCATTTTACTGAGGAGTTATCTTTACACAGAAAGGAATGAAGCGGAGGGGACTCGGCTCAGCCTAGTTTCACTGTTATTTAAATGCTGCAAAAACAAAGCTATTTTGTCAATTTCAATTATTTATTTTCTTTCTAGGTGTAGGCAAAGGAGGACTAGGACTTTTAGTCATTCTAATAAAGTATCTCCTGGTGCTCTTTACAAATACACTCTGAAAGGAGAATTCCACAATAGCATTAACATAACTATTCATAAAAGTCTTAAAGGCACTGCGTATAATATGTATTCTTTATTATTGTTCATCTGTTAATATTCATCCAATATTGTTTTTCTGAGTCACACAACTTTGCTCCCAGGAAGGACATATTTTTGTATAGGTTGTTGTCATCAGTTTTCCAGCCTAACTTTATTGAAACTGTGTCTGTGATCTTTTTCTAGGTTTTTAAGAAATCTGGAGTTACATGAGAAGTTTTAAGAAAAATCCTCTTCCTGAATTAGGCTTTTGTTATTAAAACAAAACAAAACTGAATTATTTAAGCCCATCAGATATACCAGGTCCCAGTCCCTGGCACATGCTGCGTGCTCTGCTTAATTAATCAACTTTGCATTGTGCTCAAAGATACCCTCATTTCCATTGAGTTTGCAATCAATAATGATTTTACTGCTACTTTACTTTTAAAAAATGATTGTAGGAATATTATCTAAACCTTTAAATTGGATTCAGAGATAAAACTCCTTTTTTTTTTTTTTCTCGGTATGCGGGGCTCTCACTGTTGTGGCCTCTCCCGTTGCGGAGCACAGGCTCCGGATGTGCAGGCTCAGCGGCCATGGCTCACGGGCCCAGCCGCTCCATGGCATGTGGGATCTTCCCGGACGGGGGCACGAACCCGCGTCCCCTGCATCGGCAGGCGGACTCTCAACCGCTGCGCCACCAGGGAAGCCCAAAACTCCTTAACTTTTTATGATGTTGTTTACCTTTCTCTGTCTTGCATCCAAACAGAAACTTGCATGAGTTGATAATCTTTCCTCTTCCCAGTGTGCTGCAGAGTTGTCCTCAGTAGCTGTTACTTCTTGGCAATCACAAAAATAACCATTAGTTAACAGATGATAACTTGTACATCTATGGTAATTAATTATATCAATGTGAGTAAAGAAAAGAGACTATTCCAGTGAGACTTTGGGGGTTAGAAGTGAAATTACTTAGTTGAAAGGATGTGCTTACATCATAGTTTAAGAGGGAAACACTGACCACTCCAAAATTGCAACAGTCTTGCCAGTGTTCAGCGAGACTTTGTAGAAAATACTAATGAAAACCTATTACACTGTATCATTATATACAGTATCAGAACTCCTCACTCCCAAATAGAAATGCTCCTAGTGTTTACTCTCCTTCCTTCCTTATCCTTAGAAGATAATCGATTTTCATACTGTCAGATGTCACCTCAGTTGTCTATGAAAACAAAACAGTTTGTTAATGTGGTCTCCTGGAAAGGACTGAAAACGAATTTAAAACATCAGGCATGGGGCTTCCCTGGTGGCGCAGTGGTTGAGAGTCCGCCTGCCGATGCAGGGGACAGGGGTTCGTGCCCCGGTCCGGGAAGATCCCACATGCCGCGGAGCGGCTGGGCCCATGAGCCATGGCCGCTGAGTCTGCGCGTCCGGAGCCTGTGCTCGGCAAGGGAGAGGCCACAACGGTGAGAGCCCCGCGTACCGCGAAAAAAGAAGAAAAAAGAAAACTTCAGGCATGTTGTACAGTATTTTGAATATTTCTATTTGTGATTTTTTTTTTTAAGGAAGAGAGTAGATGTTAAACATATTGAATCAATTTTTAGGAAAACAATATTTACCTTCAAATTGGTTGCAAGAAAATACAAAACAGCATGGGGGAAAGAGAAAAGAAACTAGCATCTCCTAGATTTCTTTGAAAGTCTGGTAGAAAGCACACCATACTTCTCATCAAGCTGGGTGAAATTTTTTAGAAGTGAGAAGAAAGAACTCACCCATAACTTAAAATCTGGCCTTTTGTATATCTTACAGTTTTCTTTATATTTTCAATAGGTTAAATGACTTAAAAATATATTTATTTATTTATTTGGTTGGTTGGGCCGGGTTTTAGTTGAGGCAGGCAGGTTCCTTAGTTGTGGCTCCTGGGCTCCTTAGTTGTGGCTCCTGGGCTCCTTAGTTGTGGCTCACAAGCTCCTTAGTTGCAGCACATGGGCTCCTTAGTTGTGGCATGCGAACTCTTAGTTGCAGCATGCATGTGGGATCTAGTTCCCTGACCAGGGATTGAACCTGGGCCGCCTGCATTGAGAGCTGGGAGTCTTATCCACTGCGCCACCAGGGGAGTCCCGGTTAAATGACTTTTATTGTAAAATGTCATTTACTCTCTCTTGTCCAAGGATTAAAAAAAAAAGTGGCTACTCTCTATCAGCTTTTTCAGAAGATTATAAGAATTTCTCAGAATTTTCTTAATTTAGTAGACAAACACGCCCCTCTGCTGATTGTGAAAATGAGCACATTAAAAAATGTTTATAGGAACCCGTGCTTATCCTTCCCCTCTGCTTTTGCGCTAGGTCCTAATTTACGTTTCCCTTCATTTTTACTTTTCTCAGTTGATTATAAGATCAAGAGTACAGGAAAAGAAATGCTGCTGTGGATCTATTTATTTAGGGGTGGTATGTCAGAGGAAAAAAACCTAAGGCCTCGTTTCTCATCATCAAGTAGAACCCATTTGTGTGGATGGTGATTTCCAAGCGTGATACTTGTAACCACAAAGAACAATAATCTTGCATTATCTTCTGGGTAAACTGCTCCTGTGTTTTGAATTAATTTTGTAAAAAGCTAACCATGGAGTTTGGGAAAGAAAATTCGTTTATTTTTCTTCGTAGATCTTCTTTTCATTCTCACTGCCCTCATTCTCAGGCCCTTGTCCGTGTCCCACAAGCAAAGCTTTGGATTCCTCCCTTTTTACCCAGGCTAGTCACACTTTATTCCACACTGTTCTCCTTCCTTCAGACCTATCCTGGGTATTTTATTATTATTATTTTTTAAAATAAATTTATTTATTTTTATTATTTATTTATTTATTTATTTAGGCTGCCTTGGGTCTTTGTTGCTGCACGCGGGCTTTCTCTAGTTGTGGCAAGAGGGGGCTACTCTCCGTTGCGGTGCGCAGGCTTCTCATTGCGGTGGCTTCTCTTGTTGCAGACCACACGGGCTCTAGGTGCACGGGCTTCAGTAGTTGCGGCATGTGAGCTCCGTAATTGTGGCTCATGGGCTCTAGAGCGCAGGCTCAGTAGTTGTGGCACACCGGCTTAGTTGCTCCGCGGCACGTGGGATCTTCCCGGACCAGGGTTCGAACCCATGTCCCCTGAATTGGCAGGCAGATTCTTAACCACTGCGCCACCAGGGAAGTCCCATATCCTGGGTATTTTAAAAGGACTAACTTAAATGTTTCCTCCTCCATAAAGAGTTTTTCTGGTCACTTGAGCTAGAGATTGAATTTTTCTTTATGGGATTTTTACTGTTTTTAACTAGCACTTCTCTGTAAGGCATTTATCCTCTGGTAATTATTTCATAATTATTAGGACTACACATCTTATCTCCTATTTTATTTATTTTTTTATTGAGGTAAAATTGGATATAACATTGTATAAATTTCAGGTGTACAACATCACTAAGACCAGTGTCAGGGAGGTTGCCCCCTGTGTTTCCTTCTCGGAATTTATGGTTTTTAGGTCCTACATTCAAGTCTTTAGTCTATTTTCAGTTAATTTTTGTGTGTGGTGAAAGATAATGGTCTTGTTTCATTCTTTTACATGTGGTTGTCCAGCTTTCCCAGCACCATTTATTGAAGAGACTGAAACCTGAATTTCAATTTGATATTTGTTTACACACAAAGCGATCACCACTGTAAGTCTAGTTACCATCCATCACCATATAGTTGACCCCCTGCACCCATTCCCCCACCCACCCCCCCACCTCCCTTCCACTCTGGTAACTACCAGTCTGTTCGCTGTATCTGTGAGTTTGTCTTTGTTCTGTTTTATTTGTTCATTCTTTTTTAAGATTTCACATATAAGTGAAATCATATGGTGTTTGTCTTTCTATATCTGACTTATTTCAGTTAGTATGATACCCTCATGGTCCATCTGTGTTGTCACAGATAGCAAGATTTCATTCTTTTTTATGGCTGAGTAATATTCTATAGTGTATATAGTGTTTGTAGTGTATACACACACACACACACGACTTATTTATCCATTCATCCATTGGTGGACACTTAGGTTGTTTCTGCGTCTTGACTATTGTAAATAGTGCTGCAGTGACCACAGGGGTGCATGTATCTTTTCAAATTAGTGTTTTCATATTCTTCAGATAAATACCCGGGAGTGGAATAGCTGATCATATGGTAGTTCCAATCTGAATTTTTCCATGAATCTCCATATTTTTCTCCACAGTGGCTGTACCAATCTACATTCCCATCAACAGTGCATGAGGGTTCCCTTTTCTCCACATCCTTGCTAACACTTATTTGCTGTCTTCTTGATGATAGCCATTCTGACCCGTGTGAGGTGGTATCTCATTGTGGTTTTGATTTGCATTTCCCTGATGATTAGTGTTGTTGATTATCTTTTCACGTGCCTGTTGGCCATCTGTTTGTCTTCTTTGGAGAAATGTCTGTTCAATCCTCTGCTGATTTTTCAATCAGGTTGTGAGTTTTTTTGTTGTTGTTGTTTTTGATGTTGAGTTGTATGAGTTCTTTCTATATTTTGGATATTAACCCCTTGTCAGATATATGATTTGTAAACATCTTTTACCATTCAGTAGGTTTCCTTTTCATTTTGTTGATGATTTCCTTCACTGCAGAGGTTTTAGTTTGATGTAGTCCCATTTTTTAATTTTTGCTTTTGTTTCCTTTGCCTTTGGAGTCAGATCCAAAAACATCACTAAGACCAGTGTCAGGGAGGTTGCCACCTATGTTTCCTTCTCGGAATTTATGGTTTTTAGGTCTTACATTCAAGCCTTTAGTCTATTTTTAGTTAATTTTTGTGTGTGGTGAAAGATAATGGTCTTGTTTCATTCTTTTACATGTGGTTGTCCAGCTTTCCCAGCACCATTTATTAAAGAGACTGTCTTTTCTTCATTGTATGTTCTTGGCTCCTTTGGTGTAAGTTAATTGTCCATGTATGTGTGGTTTTATTTTTGTGATCTTATTCTGTTCCATTGATCTGTGTGTCTGTTTTTATACCAATGCCATATTGTTTTGATGACTGTAGCATTGTAATATAGTTTGAAATCAGGGAATGTGATACTTCCAGCTTTGTTCTTCTTTCTCAAGATTGCTTTGGCTAGTTGGGCTCTTTTGTGGTTCCATACAAATTTTAGAATTATTTGTACTAGTTCTGTGAAAAATGTCATTGGAATTTTGATAGGGATTTCATTGAATCTGTGGATTGCTTTGGGTAGTATGGTCATTTTAACAACATTAATTCTTCCAATCCATGAGGGTGGAATATCTTTCCATTTTATTTGTGTCTTCAGTTTATTTCATCAGTGTTTTTAGTTTTCAGTGTACCTTGTTCCCTATTTTAAACTGCAGAATTCCTTGAAGGTGAAACTATCTTATTGACATTTGTGTTTCCATGGTGTTTTATAATACCTTAACATTCCATAAATAGTTAAATATATGAACTGTGTGTCAGACGTTCTTATTATAATTCAATAAGCCGTATTGATGGGGCACAACCCAATTTGGTACAATTTTAAAATTTAGCTCCTAGGAAGTTACTTTTTACTATTTGAGCATAACGTAATTTAGGATTGTGATTATTTTAAGACAGAGCCACAGTTGATTCTTAGAACTGCTTGGTTAGGTAATAGTGATTCAAATTTTACTTAGTTGTGATGACTTTGGTCATTCACAGAAGCAAGTCAAAAGTAAAAACCTGAATTCTAGACATGACATTATGAATTCCTAAGCCTCGGACTTCAATTTGTTGCCTTGGATTTTATTGGAGTATGTATGCATTTGCTGTTACTGGATTCTGAACTTTTTGTAACCTGGTAACCTTTCTGAAGTCAGATCCGACAGTATTTTTTTTTTTTTTTTTTTTTGTGGTATGCAGACCTCTCACTGTTGTGGCCTCTCCCGTTGCGGAGCACAGGCTCCGGACGTGCAGCCCCAGCGGCCATGGGCCATGGGTCCAGCCGCTCTGCGGCATGTGGGAACCTCCCAGATCGGGGCACGAACCCGCATCCCCTGCATCGGCAGGCGGACTCTCAACCACTGTGCCACCAGGGAAGCCCCCTGACAGTATTTTAACTTGTATATTTAATCTCTTGTAAGATCCAAGAGGGGAAAAAACAAAGAAAAAAAACAAAAAACACTTGAGACTAGTAATGCCTTAACTTCTTTTGCGCTGATGTTGCTCTAATGATGTCACTCATTTTAGGGTCCATAATTCTAATGAGGAAGACTAGCTGGGAGAGAGGGCTGGTGTGATATCCTTTATTCTATGAGTGACCTTGGCAACTTTCATTGGGCCTCGTTTTTCTGGTCTGTAAAACAGAGCACGCTATTTTGCCTTACCTCTTTTCCAGGGTGTCTGTTAAGGGTTAAATGAGCATAATATATGAGGAAAGTGCCTCTCAAATGGAGAAGTCTACACTAATGTGTAAGACGTTACAGTCATTGACGCAACGAAAGTATTAGTGTCAGTGGAATTTGTGAGTCATCTTTAAAGATAATAGACTAAGATCCTTTTGCTATTTGGCTAGTAGTATTTATAGAAGTATGCCTCTTTTTGGTGTGAGTGAGGCAGTAAAACCATGTTTTCAAATTACTTCTTTATTTGGTTGTCCAGGTTAATAGTTATCTGGACCATTTTAGAAGCATAGGCTTCATGTTGAGTTTTCTAAAGAGCTTTTCTTTGTTAAACCGTTTTCAGACTTCAAAGAACCATTGTGTAAGAACTCATCTACACCAATGTATCTCAAGTAGTTCTGATTATTTTATGTTGAGTAAAAAAGCTGAACTGAAAATTTTTCACTTTCGGAAGTACTCAAAAGTGGCAAAATCTTTCCATATGTGGAATATGTATATATATTCTCTTCTAAGAGTGTTTATCAGAATACATATTTTTGGAATAAAAGCTTTATAATTATGTGCTGTGAATGGATACGATTTTCTTTTCTTTTCTGATTATTGAAGTCTGTCATCATTATGTATTTAAATTTGAATGCTCTGTGAACTTAGACCTATAACCAGAAACTTGCATAAGAGTGCTAACAAGTATAAGAATGTGGACTTGGGCTTCCCTGGTGGCGCAGTGGTTGAGAGTCCGCCTGCCGATGCAGGGGACACGGGTTCGTGCCCTGGTCCGGGAAGATCCCACATGCCGAGGAGCGGCTGGGCCCTTGAGCCATGGCCGCTGGGCCTGCGCGTCCGGAGCCTGTGCTCCACAATGGGAGAGGCCACGACAGTGAGAGGCGCGCGTACTCGCAAAAAAAAAAAAAAAAAAAGAATGTGGACTAGAAATATCATGACTGTTTTTGAAGAGTTCAAAGAGGAATTGGAATTACTTTCATAATATAAATGTTCCCCATTGAAAGGTGCAACAGTAGATGGATCTTTACACTTCTAGTTCTCCTTAATTAAGAGTTACTTTTGTAATGCAGCCCCTTTGAAAGTCCCATATTAGTGACTTCAAATTGTCGTCAGTGTAGTAATACATAATACTTTGAGATGTGTTGTTTGCTCTTCATTTATATTTAGGGAGAATGTAACTCAGAAAGAACAACTGAGGGAAGATATGTAGAAGCAGTTGACATTTATTAAGTCTTTATTATGTGCCAGAAAGTCAGCTAGGTTTTTTCTCACTTTTTTAGTTAGTTTTTACGTCAACCCAATTAAGCAGGAGATGCTGTCCTCAACTTGCCAGTGAAGAAGCAGCTGAGATACAGAGAGGTTAAGTCATTTGCTTAAGGACACATAACTGTCTGATCTCAGAGTCCATACTTTTCCACTCTACCAGACTCCTGCAGTAAGATTGGGTGTCAGTGTCTGTACTGTTGGCAGTAAGGACTGTTACGAAGTGAAGTTCTGATTTGCTTAAGGTCTTTCTCTTTATTCAAAATGCTTGAATTGGTTAGTTGTACTTCAGATTTGAGCTTCAGGTCTAAAATCTAATTTTATTAAAACTTTGGGACTTCCCTGGTAGTCCAGCGGTTAAAGACTCCACACTTCCACTGCAGGGGGCACATGTTCGATCCCTGTTTGGGGAACTGAGAACCCGCAAGCTGTGCGGTGCAGCCAAAAAAAAAAAAAAAAAAAGATAATTTTAATTTTTAAAATAATTGGAATTAGTAGGGTGGGGCTGGAAGATCTACTTTTTTTTTTTTTTGTGGCACACGGGCGTCTCACTGTTGTGGCCTCTCCCGTCACGGAGCACAGGCTCCGGACACGCAGGCTCAGCAGCCATGGCTCACGGGCCTAGCAGCTCTGCGGCACGTTGGAGGCATGTGCGAGGCATGTGGGATCCTCCCGGGCCAGGGCACAAACCCGTGTCCCCTGCGTCGGCAGGCGGACTCTCAACCACACGCGCCACCAGGGAAACCCCTGGAAGGTCTACTTTTAACTCAGCTCCAGGTACTTGCAAATAGATAAGTCTCAGTAAATGTTAGCTATTGTTATGTTAACTCTTTTAAGTAGCTTGTCTTAATCGCCAGGTTCCTCTGAAAATAATACAGAATTTCATATGATGGTTTTAATAGCATCTAATATTTATTGACAGTTTTGTCACTGGACACTGTGTTAAGGATGTAAATGTATTATCTTTTTTCTTCCTTTTCAGTACTCCATCCACATGTTTATATAACATGTGACATAATAACATGATAAACGTATTATTTTGATATCTTCTTCTGATTAGTTGCTGTTGGTTTTTGGTTCTCAGTTTTTTTGGTCTGCTTTTTTGTTTTTTTTTAATAATCAACTACATGATTTAGGATTTTTCCAGTTGATGAGGAATGCTTTGGTATGGGCTAGCTTGATGCCTTTCAAGTTGTTCTGTACTGGGGTGGGGAAGGGAGGAGAAACCAGTTTTTCTCAGCATTAGCACAGCCAGGCGTCTACTGGTTTGTCAGAAACACAGACTTGACATACCTCTTATTTCCATTGCTCATGAGGTTTCCACACGGAATTACGTTAATACATAGCCTTTCTGTCTGGGAGCGTAGCTGGGAGCCTTGGTTTTCAGTGCTGGCTGGCAAAGGTAGGGGAAAGGTTTGGGCGCTTGCTACCAGGGACAGGATTTGAATGGGTTACAGTCTTCAGAACTAGCAAGTTGGAGGTTAAAACATTCCTGGTACGTCTGCTTCTCTAACTTGCCGTGAGGATGTCTTAGCTCATAAGTGAGTTTTGTTGTCTGGCTACACTGTTTCAGAAAGGGGCTAATCAAACTGGAATTGGATCAGAATTGAGAAACATTCAGAAATCATCCAGATATGCTAAGAACTAATTCATAAGCCTGTATCTTGCACAGAGAAACTACTTACCTTCTCTGACATCTAACACCATTTTATGATTGTACTTCATGGTCTCGACTATATAATGAAAGACAGATTGATAGATTTTGGAATGTGAGATCTTAAGGAGTCTTAAGTGCCTCTGAAATGCTAAAATCCAGATGCTCTGGTGGTGCTGGGAGTGCATCTGTGTTAAAATATGTCATTCAGTTGCAGAGACAGGTCACTTTGTGTCTGTGGCAGTAAGCCCCGCTTGCTTGTTCCCCTTTGTCCTTACAAGATGTAGGAAATACCCTTACTTTAAGGATGGAAGAGCACAGCACTCTAGGGCAGAAAGGTAGGAGGTTTTCAAAGGTATAGCAAGTTCTTGGGGTTTTTTTTTTTAATCTGAGTTTTCTCATTTACAGCTCCTTTTAAAAGAAGTCATATCTTTTCCTTCCAAAACATCCTTTACTGTTTCTTAGACTCCTTATTTTCTTCTATTTTTGAGAGGTACTGGGGTCAGAAAGAAAGGTTAAGTGCACAGTCTCCTAGTGCATTGTTCATTTTCTTCTGGTGATTGAAAGTTAACTTGCATTGTAAGTGGATGTGGTAACATGTTCTGTCTCTGGGATGTTTTCAGCATTCCAGAAGTGTTCATAATTTGTACTTAAATTATATATTTAAAAAGTAGTGTTGTAAATGTTATTTACTTAGTTTTTTGCATAGTTCACGCATCAAATATTATAAAAAGGTGTACAGTGGAGAGTCTAAACTCCCTCCTCTGTTCCACATCTGCCTAATTCCTAATCCCTAATGATAGTGAGTGATTTTAGTTGTCTGTTTATTCTTCCAAAGGTTTCTTTTTAGAGATCCATATACAGACCCATACAAAATATATTCCTCCAACCCCCAAATTATACCTACACACTGTCCCTTGCCTATTTACTTAAAGTATAATATAATTTGGGGATCTTTCTAGAACAGTACATGAAGAGCTCCCTTTTAGGGTGAGTATGTGTGTCTGTGTGTGTGTTTAACCGGTACAGAGTATTCCCAATGCTATGACAAATATCCCTTACATATGTGATGTGGTAAATTTCTGCTGCGCCAAAGGGTTACTGCGTTTTCTAATTTTGATGATTACTGTAGTAGCAGTTTACACTCCTGCCAACATTGTATTAGGAATTAAAAAAAAAAGTTGCAATTAAGTTGGATGCAGCTTTTACAAAAGTCAGATATCATTTATCAATAGTAAGATATAACTTTTTTGAGTATAAAATTCTATGAGTTTTAACGCACGTGTCGTCACACCACTACCACCACAGTCAACGTAAAGACATTTCCATCACCCTGCAAAGTTCCCTCATCCCGTCTGTACTCGGTCCCCTCTGACCAGCCTTGTCTCCAGCAAGCATTCATCTGATGTCTCTCCTTGCAGTTTTGCTTTCCCAGAACGTCATGTACATATGGAATCATATAGTGGGTCATCGTTTTGTATGGCTTCTTCATTACTCAGAATGCTTTTGAAATTCAGCCATGCTGTGGCATGTGTCAGTAGTTTCTTCTTCTATTGCTGAGTAGTATTTCATTGTATGGGTGTACCAAAATTTGTTTATTCCCAATTGATATTTGAGTTGCTTCAAGTTTTTGGCAATTATGAATAAAGTCGCTATAAGCAGTCATGTATAAGTATTTATGTGGGCATACATTTTTATTTTTCTTGGCAAATACCTAAGTGTGGGATTCCTGGGGTATACGGTGTTTGTTTAACTTTATGAGAAACTGACAAACTCTGTGTTCTTTTTCTTTTTTTAAAATTTAATTTAATTAATTTATTTTTATACAGCAGGCTCTCATTAGTTATCTATTTTGTACACATCAGTGTATACCTGTCAGTCCCAATCTCCCAGTTCATCCCACCACCACCACCCCACCACTTTCCCCCCTTGGTGTCCATACGGACAAACTCTGTTTTCAAAGCAGCTGTGTGATACTGTATTTCCATCCACAGTGCATGAAAGTTCCAGTTTTTCTACATCCTGGTCAGCACTTATATTTGTCGATTTTATTTTTTAAAGCCATCTAATAGGTATGTAGTGGTATCTTATGTTTTTTAAAAAAACAGCTTTATTGAGACATAATTCACATACCATACTATTCACTCATTTGAAGTATACAGTCAGTGGTTTTTAGTATATTTATAGGCATGTGCAATTGTCATCAGAATTTTAGAACATTTTCATCACCTGAGAAAGAAAATCCCTGTGCCCTTCAGCTGTCACCCCCGGTTCACTGTGCGCCCTGTTCTAAGTAACCGTGAATCTACTTTATGTCTCTATAGATTTTCCTATTCTGGACATTTCGTATGAATGGAATAATATGTTATTTTTTTGTGCCTGGCTTCTTTATTTGGTAGAGTGGTCGTCAAGGAAGTAGTTTGGAGTTCACAGGGCTGGAGATTTAAGGCTCTGATGTTGTTTGACTCACACCTGACATCTCTTTGTCATCAGAAAAATCTTCGTCCTTTCTTAGTGACGTGAGTGCCTAGCACATGTTGGGGAGTGTGTTTCATAAATACCTGGTGAGTAGATTTGAGGTGCAAATCTCAATACTGCTTTCTCTAGTGATAGGTTTGACTGTAATAATAGTTCCTGGGATCTGAAGTGTACATTATTTTCTTTCAAATGAAGTTTAGTATAATAGTGTAACTTTATTAAGTCATGAGGAAGTTTTACAGGCTCCGGACGCGCAGGCTCAGCGGCCATGGCGCGCAGGCTCAGCGGCCATGTCTCACAGGCCCAGCCGCTCCGCGGCATGTGGGATCCCCCCGGACCAGGGCATGAACCCGTGTCCCCTGCATTGGCAGGCGGACTCTCAACCACTGCGCCACCAGGGAAGCCCCATGAGGAAGTTTGATAACCCTTCCTATGCAGTGGTTTCTGGGACTAAGTAGCATTAAAGGGGAGAGCGTGCAGCTGAGCCAGGGGTGTCCATGCTGCCTCTCACGACCTCAGTTCCTGGCCAGCATCCAAAGTGCTGACCTCAGCTGCAGCTTCTGGTCCCTGATGGCCAGTGGTTTCTAATCTTAGACGGTGGAAGAAGCTAACTGTATATGCATCATAGGTCATTTGCAATCGGAAAAAGTGAGGGTTTTGGTAGTAACTGTATTTTGGCTCTGTTCCGTTCGAATATATTATTTTTTTCATGTGCTTTTGAAACTTACTGTGGCTTGAGTTTGCTGGATTTAAGAAACTTACTGTATTAGTCAGCTCAGGCTGCCACACCAAGATAACATAGACTGAGTGGCTTAAACAACAGGAATTCATTTTCTCATAGTTCTGGAGGCTGAAGGTTTAAGATCAAGGGCCCGGCTGATTGGGTTTCTGGTGAGGGCTGTCGTCTTGCTGTGTCCTCCCATGGGCTTTCCTCTGTGGGGATGCAGCCTGGGAGTGGGCGTGGGGGCGGGGAAGAGAGAGAGAAAGAGCAAGAGAAAGCTCTGGTGTCTGTCCCTCACCGATAAGGACACCTGTCCCATTGGACCAAGGCTTCACCCTCATGACCTCACCTCACTCTCGCATCTTCAGATACCATCACAGCGGGGGTTAGGGCTTCATCATATGGGTTTGGGGGGAACACAGTTCAGTTCATGACATTTACCATGGTTGCCTCTCTAAATACTGGGGTTATGCTGCATTTCCCTTGTGTGTGGAAAAAACAAAAAACACACCTTTTAAAGGTATTTGTACCTGAGGCATCGTTCTAGAAAAGGAGAATGAATTTGTGAAAAACAAATGCAAAGATCTAAGTGTACTGGGAAGGGTAGTTTACATTTCTGAAGTGCTTACATTCTAGAGTATTTAAATACAGGCAACTCATTACCTCTAAGCACAGAGAGTAACAGTAATGCTTTGAAAACTGCTTTTTTATCCTGATGGAATTGATTTAGTGAATTAAGAAATTGTTCATTTGTAATTTGCGTTCAACCTAATGTACTAGGGTTCTGAAATCCTTAAGTAGGGTAAATGTGCCCACGTACAGAATCAACTGCAATACTAATTTTGCTTAGCATTTTCATGGTATAATCGACTTTAGCACAGACTGAGTTACTACTTAGTGGAACCTTAGTGAATATGGTTTAATTTTACCACATAATATGGCCTGATACATCAACCACAGACTTTTTCTAGGGAGGTATTGGAATGGGAGGAATTTCCATGGAAATGTTACCTGTTTGGTACCTGCTTGGTACCTGCTTCATCCCACCTTGGCACTGCTGAAAGGACCTGTGATCTGGGATAGATGGAAATATATACACACATACATATACAGAATGGGTCTATATACACAGAACAGCTAAAAGATTGATATAGAGTACTCCCTTTTTTTTTTGATAAAAAGTTAGGAAATATAAAGTTCATATTTTCATGTCTCCATGTTATCCAGCTTCAGTTACAAAGACTGTGATACAAATAGTTTGGTTATAGTTTTTACTGCTACATTTTTAAAAAAAAATATTTATTTAGGCTCTGCCACGTATTAGTTGCGGCGTGCGGACTCTTAGCTGAGGCATGCCTGCAGGATCTAGTTCTCCGACCAGGGATGGAACCCGGGCCCCCTGCATTGGGAGCGTGGAGTCTTACCCACTGGACCACAGGGAAGTCCCTTTACTGCTGCATGGAATAAAATTTTGTCTCTTCTCAGCTTTTGAAGTATAGGCAGGTATGGGGGAGAAGTAAGAGTAAGTTCCTACCTTAGGATGTAGCCAAATTTTGTTGTTACAATTCCACTCTCTTCAAACCTGGAGTTGAATAAAGACTCTAGGATGCCAGTGAGAGTAAAGTGACTCACTCCCCTTGTGGTGGGTTAGTTAACTTAATATGTGGGAAGTGGAAAGATGCACATGAAGGAATAGAATTTCCATTTGGGGGGAAAATTTCCTCTCAGATTTATATGTTTTTTAAATGATGAAGATAAGACGATTTTGAATTTATATTTTGGTTGATTGAAAGGGTTAGGAAAAGCAGTGTAATAATCTCAAGCTGTATCTTCATCCCTTTGTTACTGTTCTCTGAGACCATTTGAACCAAAGATAACCGGACCAGGGTACCAGTCATCTGGTCCTACGTTAGTTAGTCCATATATTTTACATTGCAAGGACACCCAACAGAACTCCCCCCCCCGCGAAGGGGATTTCCAGACAAGCATGAGGTGAAATAGGTGTGGCAGAGGAACGTTGCCGGTTTCCAGGACATTGAGTCTCAGGCGGTTTGGTGCACCTGGCTGAGCAGCATTTTTGGTGAATGTATCATAAGTCATAACCGTAAAGTTCTGCGAGGCGCACACTTGTGCATTCCAGGCACCCTGTCACGTGCCAGGTGTAGAGCACACATCTGTGTGTGTGGCACTGCCGCTAGGCGCGTCAGGATACGGAGATGCACGGGACATAGTGCGGGGCGCTCATGGCCCAAGGAGGGCAGTTACCCATAGGAGGAGAATTCGTACAACAGGCTGGGGGTCTGGTGATGAGGTGGCGTGGAAAAGAGAGAAGGAACTTGAACGTGCAGGTGTCCCATCACAGACTCCAGAGTTACCTCTATCGAAAGGATTCTATTGAAAGTTGCCTCTTGTATACATTTACTACAGTCTTGTTTCAGAGTTAATCCTGTAGTGTTTAGGGCTTTGAGAAGAGCATCTTACCCAGTGTAAAGCGTACATACATTTAGAGCATAGAATGACGAAAGAAGATACTAAGGCATTTTGAGCAGTGTTTCCTGAACTGTCATATATGCCCAAAATATACAGAGCATTTGTAATTTTTTCCTTACAGGCTATTCAGGTAATTTAAAATTCCGAATTATAATATTGGAGGGATATTAAGCTCAAAATTTTTCTCAAGTTATCTTTTGTTAAATGAGATTTGTTGAAAGATTTTCCTTTGTTCAGTATTAGCACGTGGATAGGAACAAAGTAGGCAGATTTTTGTGAGGCATAAACAGCTTTGCATCCTGTTGATTACACAGAAAATACCTAAGTGAATGTCTGTGCTAAAAATAGATTCCTTCAGGTTTTTGGTTTTGTCACACCAGGGGTGGGGGGGAGTCATTAAACAGGAAGAATGAAATCCAGTAAACAGGAATTGCGTGCTGAGAGGCAGGTTTTTTGAAAGGGAAAGGGAGGCCCATGCTCTGCAAATTTCAGTGGGGTGTTTCACCATTTGGAGGATCTTTTTGAGATCGCTGGATCTGACAGTGTCAGGTGGTCTTTTCTTCCTCAGTACTATGATGATAAATCTTTGCTAGGATTGCATGTTGCAGATCAAAGGTTTGAAAGTTAATTCAGTTGGATTTTCGCTGATGAAATCCATTGGGGTGTTCAGCCATGTTTTCAACACTTTATGCTGCAAGGAGATATTTTTTCATTTTAGGTAGAGAGAGTTCTGGTATAATTTAGAATGGTTAGTATACTTTCAATAGAGTCAAGTATACCACATGTTTTTATATTTATATATATGTATATTCAATAAAGTTAGGAAAATGCCGGCTGTCATATTTAAAAAGGGCTCCCCCCTCCTGGAAATCCAGCAGGTAAACAGCACGCAAACCTGAATTTACCTTTCTCTTTTAAGACCCTTGTTTTTGGAAGCTACATATTAATTCCAGTAATATCGCTATTTCTTAAAATATTTGGGGGATGTTTCTTTTGTAATTGCTAAATGTGACGTCGTGCAGTGACAGCTTTAAGTGTGAACAATATCAGAGGATTCAGGATTGGCTGTGGGCTGGGACAGTGGAGAACTGGATGGCCAGGGAGTGCTGTGGAGGACTCGTCTCATTGCGGGGTGGGGGGCGTGTGTGTGTGTCCATGTGAGGATGGGCTCTGTGTTGATTCTGTAGCAGATGAGGAGAAAACGAAATCAAGACCAGCGTGGTACATAGCAGATGGGGGCTGGGAGGAGAAAATATAACATCCATAATGCCAATGTAACATCTAATGGAAGATCTTGTAAGCAGTGATGCAGGATAAATTTTGTACCTCAGATTTTTTTCCCTGGAAGTATTTTTGTTTAATTAAAAAAAATGCAAACACCCTAGGCCCTAATTTAAAATGATATAAGTAAAATTATCTCCCTCCTGGATACCACCATCCCAAAGTCTCTAATAAGTTTTTATGTACTTGGAAAAAAAAGCTTTATAATCCCACAGCATATTTTGATTTAAAAGATTTAATTTAAGCAAGTGGAGTCGTCTGTACACACAGTTCTTGCCTTTTCTTTTAAATAATGTTTCCTGCTCAGGGGATGCACAGATGCCCCTGTGCATCCTCAGTTATTTCCCAGTTCCCCCAGGTTGGACATTCACGGTGTTTCCAGTTTCCACGTCCTCTTACACATAGTGCTGTGATGAACATCGCCATGCCTGTGTGTATATGTGTTTGTGGATACTTTTTTGAGTAGATACGTTAGATTAGATTCCTGGTAGTGGTTTACTGAGTCCAAGTATATGTTAGTTAACATTTTGATAGATATTGCCAAATGGCTCATTGAAAAAGCTGCACCAATTTATATTTCCATTACAGTGTATAAAAATCCATGCCAGCAATGGAGTTCCGTTAAACTTTTCCAATTTTGCCAATCTGAGAAGTGAAAAATTGTATTGTAGTGTTTAGACAACATTTCTTTAATTCTGTGAAGTTGAACTTTTTTGTGTGTGTTTACTGGCTAGTATTGAAAGTAATTTTAATCAGTTTTACCTGTGTGTCAATAAGAAATACTTACTACTAAGGGGAGACAGGCTCAATAAACTATGGGATCCTGAAAGCCCAGCCAGCACCTCATAGGAGAAATGCTAACATAACAATATAACATAGCATAAAAATGTAACGTTAAGAGAAGTGCTTGTATCAGTGTTGTTTGGGGCATATGTGCAGAATGGAAGACAGAAAGAATTTCCTGTAAACTTCTGAATATATGTGATCAAACATTTTCCCACATTGTGTACATATGCGATTATAGGAATAGCAGTTGCATTCTTATTTTAAAGCAAAAAACATTATCTAGAACAATTGAAGTATATGACTTAATTTGGATATTTATTTTTCTTTTTGAAAAGCAAAAAGAGATGCCTTGATGCCATTCAGAACATTAGAAATCATGGTAATATCTTGTATTCTTTCCTTTTTGTTATAATCAGAAGTTTAATAGATTTATAGTTTTTACAAAATGAGGAACATTTTTCTCATACGTAATGAATGATTTCTAACAAAACCAATAAGTAATTTATTTGCAGTATTTGAAGATAAGTTGTAGCATGGAAAAATCCTCCTGGTACATTGGCAAGTGGATGGACCCAGATGATCAGATATTTCATTTTTGTGCCTGCATTTCATGAGTTGGTTTCACACAACAGCTGTTGTGGAGGAAGGGTTGATTTATCAGAATACTTCATGGTTTATACCAAAAAGAAAAGAAAAAGAAGAATAATATGAAATTCATGTGGCTATAAAAGGGTAAGCCAAGCGAGCTTACTGCTAATAAATAAAAAGATCACTTAAAACGTAGATTCTTAAAAAGAGCCCCCATTTTTGGTTTTCAGTGTCTCAGTATTTTAAATTACAGAAGACAATGGTTAATTCTAAAAAGTCTTGTAGCTTAGAAGTAGTAATAACTGATAGCAAACATTTATTGAATTCTTCCTGTGTAAAACACGTCACCTACATTATGTAAAGGACACATTATGGGAAGAAGCTTTGGAAGTGCAGTGACTTGTCAGGGCTGTGTACACTCTAGGTGATGGGGCTGGTGTTGGAATCCAGGGTCTCTGGTTCTAGAACTTACACTCTCAAGCACTGTGTTAGACTGTATGCAAGTTAGTCATCATGAGGCGTATATGTAATTTGTGAATTTAAAATAAATACCTGTTTATTTTAAAATGTTAAACAGTTTTCTTTGAGTGCTTTTCAAGGATTAAGAAGACATTTGTTCTTTCTGCAATAAATACCCATTTCTTCTAATTTTGTTGGTGAAAAGTGTTGGTATTTGTGCTCCTCTAGGTTCAGATCTTAATTTTCCCTTGTTTGGGCCCCAAAGGTAATGTGAGGACGCCCACACTAAATGGAAACCCATAAAAGTGAGAGAGACTTAAAAAATATATGTTTGGAATGTCTATTTTTTCCATCTTACAGTGTACTCATGGAGAATATACTTTCTGGCACAAAAGACTCCACTGGGCCTATAACTAGTTGATTAATAAAAGGGGGATTTGTAAGAACCATATGATATAGTGGTTTATCTTGACTCAGGGCTCAGATCTAATTTTATAAATTTTTTACAGCTGCAGGGATATACATATAATACATAGAGCTCCATCAAATCTTACATGATTGCTTTAAAGTTAGTATCTGATAGGGGTGAGTTATATGGAGCTGGTGTTTCTGGCTTTTTTGGATGGGCAGGATGCTTTGGGGGGAAGTATTTTCTCTGTCTCTGAACAAATGCCTCCCTTTTTGACAGACCGTGTTGTTGCCATGGAGACCTTTAGACCCTATAAATGCAGCCTCCAGTTCTAGCTGAGAATATGGCCTTGGGTTGTGTGCGGGGGCTGTGGGAGCAGAGGGCGGTCCAGATGTGTAGAGTCTGTTCAAGGAAACTGTTTTACAGTAGTCAGAAGCCCGTGGGCCTCTTTTGCAGCCTTCTTTCCTTTGAATTCTTTTTTCCTGTATGTGTGTGTGTGTGTGTGTGTCTGACATGTATAGAAACAGTGGAACAGCATAGGGAAAGACCCTCTTTTCCTTCTCTGGTCTCCTATTCCTTTCTCTCAGAAGAGGACCCAACACTGCTGAGAATTTGGGAGGTGTCCTTGAGCCCACGTTTTTCTTCTTCTACTGCATTTGTATCTCTACAAGCTGTGATTTGGTGTTTTTTCCACATATCCTTTTGCGACTTGCCTTTTTCTCAGCCATATTTTTTGCGTCTCTTCATGTGGATGTATATCTGATTCATTTATTTTAGTTGGTGTCTAGAGTTTCATTGTAGCCTAGTTAATCTAGTTCCTCAGCAATGGATGGTTAGCGTGTTCTTCTGTTTTGTTTCTCTGTAACTCTTCACTTGCCACGTTGTTGAGTAGAGGAACTCAATAAGTACTTGCTTGATTTAATTTCGATTTGGCTAAAGCTGTCATTAATCTGTTCTCTGGTTCTCTCTAATAGACTCAGTTCATCTTATTATTAAATTAAAATTTAAAAAAATTGTTTTAGTTACCCTCCAGTCATTTCTTTCTTCAGCTATTCAACCTAGTGAAACTGACCTGTGATACATCTTACCCAGCTACTTGTAGCTTGGCCAGATTCCAGGATGTTCTTGATGATCTTTTCAGAAGATTATCAGTAACAGCATGGCTATTGCAAGAAACTGCTTGTAACATCTTGGTGGGTCTAGGATTTATAGAGAAAGCAAAACTGTAACCTTTTAAATACTTTTGTTCAAGGTTCACTTGTGGTTTTACTTAGTAAACAACTTGTTTTCTTATTTATTTATTTATTTTCTTATTAGTCATCCATTTTATACATATTGCTATATACATGTCAGTCCCAATCTTCCAATTCATCATACTACCACCACCACTACCCGCTGCTTTCCCCCTTGGTGTCCATACGTTTGTTCTCTACATCTGTGTCTCTATTTCTGCCCTGCAAACCGGTTCATCTGTACCATTTTCTAGGTTCCACATATATGCGTTAATATGCGATATTTGTTTTTCTCCTTCTGATTTACTTCACTCTGTGTGACAGTCTCTAGATCCATCCACGTCTCAGCAAATGACCTAATTTCGTTCCTTTTTATGGCTGAGTAATATTCCATTGTATATATGTACCACATCTTCTTTATCCATTTGTCTGTCGATGGGCATTTAGGTTGCTTCCATGACCTGGCTATTGTAAATAGTGCTGCAATGAACATTGGGGTGCATGTGCCTTTTTTTTTTTTGCGGTACACGGGCCTCTCACTGTTGTGGCCTCTCCCGTTGCGGAGCACAGGCTCCGGATGCGCAGGCTCAGCGGCCATGGCTCATGGGCCTAGCCGCTCTGCGGCATGTGGGATCTTCACGGACCGGGGCACGAACCTGTGTCCCCTGTATCGGCAGGCGGACTCTCAACCACTGCGCCACCAGGGAAGCCCACATGTGTCTTTTTGAATTATGGTTTTCTCTGGGTATATGCCCAGTAGTGGGATTGCTGGGTCATATGGTAATTCTATTTTTAGTTCTTTAAGGAACCTCCATACTGTTCTCCATAGTGGCTATATCAATTTACATTCCCACCAACAGTTCAAGAGGGTTCCCTTTTCTCCATACCCTCTCCAGCATTTGTTGTTTGTAGATTTTCTGATGATGCCCATTCTAACCAGTGTGAGGTGATACCTCATTGTAGTTTTGATTTGCATTTCTCTAATAATTAGTGATAGCTACTTGTTTTCTTATTTTTTATTTCCTTATTATTGTAATACTATTCAGAAAGTACTGCTGATGACTCAGTGTTTGCGTAATATAGTTGTCAAAATACAGTGTATATATAGACCAGTGCTGTCTGATAGATAAGCCACACATGTAGTTTTAAATTTTCTAGTAGCCACATTAAAAAATTCAAAACAGAATAGGTGCCATAAATTTGATTTAACCAGTATATCCAAAAATATTGTCATCTCAGCATGTAAGCAATGTAAAAATTGAGATATTTTCCTTCTTCTTTTCATGGCAACTCTTAGAAATCCATTGTGCGTTTTACACTGACAGTGTATTTCCACTGGGACTAGCTGCATCTCAAGCATTGTGTAGCCACATGTGGCCAGTGACTACCATATTGCATAACGCAAGTATAGAAAATACCAGTTTAAGAAGTATTAGTCAGCAAAGAAGATACACAGACGGCAAATAAGCATATGGAAAGATGCTCCACATCAAATGTCATCAGGGTAATGTAAATTAGAACTGTGAGATACCACTATACATCTGTTAGAGTGGCCAAAATCCAGGACACTGACAACATCCATTGCTGACAAGGATGTGGGGGCAACAGGAACTGTCGTTTATTGCTGGTGGGAAAGCAAAATGGTGCAGCTGGTTTGGAAGGCAGTTTGGTGTTTTCTCACAAAACTAATATACTCCTACCATGCGATCCAACAGTTGTACTCCTTGGTATTTGTCTAATGGAGTTGAAAACTTATGTCCACACAAAAACCTGCACATGTATGTTTATAGCAGCTTTTCCAAAAACTGCCAAAAGTAAAGTAAAAGTAAACTGTTCCAAAGTAAAGTGTTTTTTTAAAGACTCACCATTTACAACATTAATCTGAATTTTTTTCTTTTTTCTTTTCCACATGACTGGTCTGTTAACCAGACTCTTTATATCTGAAACTAAAGATTAGTGCGTTAAGCATCATTGGGGAAAATTATTTGCAAGATTAAGGATACTGTCCTTAAAGAACTCAGTGAGAAAGGCAGACCTGTCAATAGTGAATGAAAGAAAAGGAAAAATACCAAAAGAAGAAATAAGGATGGCCTAAAATATATGAAAAAATGATTTTCACTAGAAATTAAAGATGCAATTTGCATGAAATAGCATTTTTTTTTGTTCATGAAATTGGGAAAAAGTTGGAAAAAGAAGGATAATACCCAGTTTTCTTGGGGGTTTTAAGGAATAGGTACTTTATATAGGGATGATTGGCTTGTCAATTTTATAATGTTTTTGGAGGGTCCTTGGTTAATATGCACTAAAAGCCCTAAACTTATACAGGCCTTTGACTCAGGAATTTTTTCTTTCTGGAAATTTATCGTAAGATAGCAATTAAGGATATTTGAACAAGCAGCCATTTAGGGGTTAATTTATATACCAGCTACTGCTTTAAATTTACTTAATTTTCAGAGCACCCTTAAGAGGCTCAGAAAGGTCAGCTAATTTGCTCATGGTCACGTGTTATCAAATGGCAGATGAATATTGCAGAATTGCTTAAAGTCAAGAAGACAGCAGGTACTTAAATAACTGAAATGAGTGGCTTGATGGAGGGAATAGAGAGTTTGGAGTGAAAGATTATCTTGTGGTCTTTTATCTCCTGAGATATTTATAGTAGATGTCAGTGATGAAAGCTGATTACAAAACAGAAGGTGTATTGTACTCGAATTTTTGTTTAAAAATACACTCACACACTCATGTGTACACGGGAGTAGAAATCACCTGGGCAGACTTGTGTTCAAGTTTGTGCTTTGCTCCTCACTGGGTGTGTCACTTTAGTCAAGACACCTAACCTCTTCCTGCCTCAGTTTTGTTTACAGACATTCCGTTACCAACTTACAGGATGATTGAATTACATGAAAAGCAGAGAGTTCTTTGCGGTGCCTGGCATATGTACCTGATAAATGCCCCTCAAAAGTCCTTAAAAAAATCTTATTACTGGATGAAGGGATTGCAGATAATTTAAACTTTCTTATTTTTTCCTATCCTTATATACATTTTTCTACAATAGATGTGTTTTGTGAATTTAAAAAAAAGGTTAGAAATGCTTAATTTACAAAATTTTAAAGACAGAAAAGATAGATGTTAGATGAGATGTATATCAGAAAATGTTATATTGCTTACCGAATTGGAAAATTTAGAGAATCACTCATTTAGTGTTGAAAAACAGCCATTAAACCACATTTACATTTAATAGTATTTATAAAAATAGTAGATTTTATTGAATCCTAGAGCTTATTCTTTAATTTTAGAGTAGGTGGTTAGGTAAGGTTCAATAAAGAAAGAATAGATGTTAAAAACTGTAAATGCTAGTTTCTTATATTTACATTCAGGGAAGTTGTTAGTTTTAATCATCCTTATATTTTAATAAAGAGAAAGTCAAACTATCAGATGATTTACTAATTTTGGGGGTTACTTATCATGAATGCTGCTTCCAATTATTTTTCCTGATTTTATTTCCATTTTGCCTCTAAATACTTTGAAGCAACTAATAAACATATGGGGGTCCATGTTTAATAACTACATATTGAATGCCTTCTCTTTCCAGTTCAAATGGAATTTCACTGTAGTTTTTCATGGTTCTCTTGTAAACCGTTCCTGGGTTTGATTGTACTTGGGCATTGGGTACAGGAATGAACCTGGCTTCCATGTTCGATTTTCTTGGTAGTGGAATGAGCATCTTTCCGTTTACTGGTTGTATTTTGTCAGACTGTCAAGACAAGTGCAGAAGAAACAAAAGTAAACCTAATTCAAGGAACATACTGTTTTATTTTATATAATTTTTCCCTATAGTCTATTTTATCAAATGTTGACATTTTAAGAAGTTTGTTACTATGTTTTTTAAAAAGAGGGTGTTGTGATCAAGTTATTTTTTGGATCCGAATTAAACTTGGATTAAACAAATTTATTTCCTGCAGCATTTTTGGAGCCCTTGATTTTCATCTGCATCCTGCCTCTCTACCATGGGAGAGGGTAGAGTACGTGTTCCCTAAACTTACGTGACTAGGAACCCCTTTGCAAAGCATTGTGGAACACACTCTGGGAAATAGTGTTTTCAATACAAATATGGAGAGCAGAGGAGGGAAAAAAGAGCTGGAATACCTACCCATTGAATAAGAAGTAAAATTGGCTCTTAAAACTGTATTGTGGACATTTAAAAAATAGCATATTTAGGGCTTCCCTGGTGGCGCAGTGGTTGAGAGTCCGCCTGCCGATGCAGGGGACACGGGTTCGTGCCCCGGTCCAGGAAGATCCCACATGCTGTGGAGCGGCTGGGCCCGTGAGCCATGGCCGCTGAGCCTGCGCGTCCGGAGCCTGTGCTCTGCAACGCGAGAGGCCACAGCAGTGAGAGGCCCGCGTACCGCAAAAAAAAAAAAAAGCAAATTTAGTTAAAATTTCAACTGTAGTTTTTCTTCTTCCCCCTACCATCTGTCCCTCTTTTCTCTCATTTTTTTTAAAAAATAAGAGACTGTTTTGTGTAAATTATGAAAAAGAACTAGAGAATTATATTTTTCCCCCTAAACAGGTCATTTCTATGTGTATGGGTAATATGAGTGCTCAAAAATCGCTTTAAGTGTTAGACTGTCTAGTTTTGTGGAAACACTTAATAGAACAGAATTGTTTAGGATCTGGTAGGTTTGCCCCTTTTTGTTCTAGAGCTATAATAGAAGTTCATAGGAGAATTGTTATCGCAAACAGGTGTCACTTAGAACATAACTTTAAAACTTTATAAAATGAATGCTATTCTAAAAGCAGTTGGGGAGGTGTTATTGGGATCTAGAACATTGCCCCCGTAATCCTAGTCCTTTTACTTAGAATCTTTTATTTGTTTTTGCCCCGGATTTTGCAGATCCTAGGAGGTAGCACTAATTCTTTGTTGTCGTTTGGTTTTACTGTTACTAGTTACATCGTTACTGTTACTGGTAGTATTTATGTATCTGGTGTTCACGGGAGCTAGACTCTGTAGAGAACACTGACTTGGCCAGTACTGAACTGCTGCTCCTGGGGTAGATACATGGCTGGCTTCTTGCAAGCCTCTGGTCACCTCTTCGTCAACTGATCAGTGTTGGGCCTTTTTTGTGTGTGTTTCTGTTTAAAGACTCCTTACTCAATATAAATTTGTTGCTTCATGAGCAATGAACCCAGGCACCCAGACCTGAGCGAAACTCACCTAACACATATATTTTCTCCCTGAGACGCGTCACAGCTCTCTTACACTTGGGATCACCAGATAGCACTTCAGCATCCTGCTTGGGGGCCTGTAAACTGTGAAATCACCAATAGGAAGGGCACAAAAACTGGAAAACCGTGACAGAAGACATACCTCGTCAAGGACTCTTGTGTACAGCACAGGAGCTGCCGCAAGAAGGTGGAGAGCATTGCCTTCATCCCTCCCTGCATAGAGGATGACTCGTGTTTCTCACTGCCCTGCACATGTACCTGAATGACCGTGAAGGGGCCTCGAGTATTGAATTTGGGGTTACAGATAAAGTTTAGCAGTTAGGCGACCTTACACACGTGGACTCCCCAGTAATGAAGGTCAAGGGTGTGCGGGTTGCTTTGGAATCTGGTGCTGGCCCCGGAGCTCAGGGCCAGCTCTGCTGGGCTGCCGTCCAGCTGACTGCCCGTCCCGTCCTTTCCTCCTTTGGTGCTGTGGTCCTTGGCAGGTCGCTGTCAGGTGTGTGCTGGCTGCTGCCACTCTGGTAGGCAAGAAAAACAGGGTGTGATCATGAAGTAATGAAATCTGAGCCGTCAGTGGAACTACAGCTTGGCTTTGCTCCTGATTTTGCCAACAGTTGGAAGATAAATCAGAGATCTATCCGTGCTTTCCCGTTCCCTGTACTTGGGTGTGAGTGTCTTTATGATGGAGCCATAAATACTGCTTCCAAAGGTCGACCACACCATGACAGCTGAGGAGCACTCTCAGTTCTACCATGTGGCTGCTTGGCTTCTTTTTTTTCCCTGTGGCCCTACAGTTGCTCACAGCTGCAGTCGGAGATACTGGCTTACCTACAGCGTCTCGTTCAGTTTGGTGCTGGTCACCTGATTTGATAGGAAGTTGAAAAGATGATTTGAATGCGGTCTGAACAGAGCATGTGTTAACTGATTGTTGAGAAGTTTTTTTTTCTTTTTTTGGTTGAGATTTTCAAACTGATTTAATGTGGAAACTTGTTTTTTAAAGAAAATTAAAGGACGTTTTAGGTACCTGTTATCCATAAAGTTCAGTGCTAGACGGTGGAGGATGAATCTGAAAATAAGAACTGCTCTTTCCTGTTTTTTGGGGAGCTCACAATCCCATGCAGGATAAAAAGTATTGAAAAAACAAAGAAAACAACCCCCAAAGTATTGTGGGCTTTGGGAAACAAATTATTTTGTCTAGAGAGTTAAGGTGCTTGGGGAAAGTGTGAGGGAGGTGTCTGTTTAAAGTAGGGTGTTATCAGAGGTTTTCAGGTTTTGTGTTTCAGAGATATAACAGTTGTGTGCAATTGACAGGGTGGGAAAAGACTGACTTAGGAAACAAATTTCTGCCGCTAAAGGCACGGAAGAGGCCGTGTTGAGGGTGAGGAATCACCGGGTCTCCATCCCTGATGTGGTTAAGATGAAAGGAGAGGGTCCGTGGTTTAAGCCTTTTAGGTCTCTGAAATGATGACTGTTTCTTTCTAGTCTGTAAATCGTTCCCAAACTAGAATCCAGAATCAAAGAACTAGAATCCAGAAGCAAAGATTCAGAGGCCAGATGTCCATGGCCTGAACCTACGAAGTACTTTTTTTTTTTTTTTTTTTTTGGTACGCGGGCCTCTCACTGCCGTGGCCTCTCCCGTTGCGGAGCACAGGCTCCAGGCTCCGGACGCGCGGGCCCAGCCGCTCCGCGGCATGTGGGATCCTCCCAGACCGGGGCACGAACCCGTGTCCCCTGCATCGGCAGGCGGACCCCCAACCACTGCACCACCAGGGAAGCCCTACGAAGTCCTTTTGCGTTGTTGTATCTCTTTAGCTGTGACATGAAGTAGTTTTTGGATCAACCTGTCCACGTGGATACAGTTGTTTCAGAAGTAACCTTTTCATTCTGGAATAACTTTGGTTTACAGAAGAGTTGCAGAGATGGTGCAGCAAGCCCTTGTGTATGCCTCACTGGGTTTCTTCTTTTGTCACCTCTTGGTTACTGTGCTTCATTTGTGAAAACAAAGCACCGGCACTGGGGCATTACTGTGAACTCTCCACTTTATTCGCGTTCTGCTAGTTTCCCACGAATGCCACTCCTGTTCCAGGACCAGCCAGGACGTCAGACTGCACTCAGCCCCCACTCAGGGTTCAGCCCCTTCTGACCTGTGTTTCTCGCTCTTTCCTGGTTCCTCATGACTTTGATCCTTTTGAGGACTAATGGTCAGTTGTTTGGTAGAATGTCCCTCAGTTGGGTTTGTCTGATGTTTTTCTCGTGACTGGACTGTGGATGTTGAGTTTCTGGGAGGAAGACCATGGAGGAAAATCGCTGTTTCTTCACGTGATATCAAGAGTACGTCCTGTCCATGTGACCTGTCACGGTTGGTGCTGACCTTGATAACCTGGCTGGGGTGATGCCTCAGATTTCTCTGCTGTTAACTGTCCCCCCCTGCCGCTTTCCCCCCCATGGAGGAAGCATCTACGTAAATAATTTGGAATTCTTCTCTAAGGAAGATTACCTCTTCTCCCTTGTTTATATTTCTTTTTTTCATTTTCTTTTTTTTTTTTTTACAGTTTTCTGTCTTGCTTTTTTTTTTTTTTTTTTTTTTGCGTTATGTGGGCCTCTCACTGTTGTGGCCTCTTCCGTTGCGGAGCACAGGCTCCGGATGCACAGGCCCAGCGGCCATGGCTCACGGGCCCAGCTGCTCCGCGGCATGTGGGATCTTCCCAGACCGGGGCACGAACCCGTGTCCCCTGCATCGGCAGGCGGACTCTCAACCACTGCGCCACCAGGGAAGCCCTCTGTCTTGCTTTTTTGACATTAGCTTATGAATATTTTTCCATATCTTTATGCAATTTTTATTTTCCTCTTATATTCAGTTATTTATATCAGTATGGATTCAGGGATATTTATTTTGTACTTTGGGTTCTAATTTAATAGTATATTATTTTCTTGCTCGGCATTGAAGCGCTTGTGCTCATTTGCCATGTCCTCATCTTTTTTTTATTCTTGAGTGCTTTCTTACTTTCTGGTACTTCTGAACGCTCCAGGTTCATCCTGTGTTTTCCCCACCGTCTCAGAATCAGCCATTTCTTTGAGGACCCTTGGTTCCTTTTATTGGAGAAACTAAGATCTGGGTGCTGGGTGTGCTCCTTGCTTCTGGGGTGTTTCCTCTAGGTCCTCTCACTGGACAGAGCTGGGATATAAATACCTATGTATGCATACTGATGCACATAGGTATAGCTTTGTGTTGTATCAAAAGATTTAATGTTCTTGTGTGTGAAGCTTAAAGTTTTGAAGTTAAAGGTATGCTCCTCAGGCAAATTGGTGTCTCTCTAGGCGCAGACATGAGTGTCTGTAGATTGCGTAGGTAGATTAGACAAGGTGTATGCCCTGAAGTCTCCTCTTTCTTACAAACATATAAAGTTATTATGTTTATTACTGTTAACTCTTCTGGTATGAAAAGTTAGGCCCACCTTTTTGCTGCCCTAAGGAATAGTTATTTTTTTTCATGCATGAAGAGATGTTTGAATCTCTGTCATTTGGGGTTTAATAAGTTACAAGCTGGGGTAATTTTCTTTTACTGTTTATTATGAAAAGGGAGTTCACATGCATGGATTTCCACATTGGCCTTTGCACTCACAATATTAATAATTTTTCAGAAGAAGAGATATTTAAACTGAAGAGTTAATCATCACTTCTGGACCGTAAGATACCCTGTTAATGTTTTTCTAAAGAAAAATAGAGAACTTTAATTTCTAGCGTAAGGTAGTTTTCTAACAATGTAATAGTATTTGATGTAAGTTTTCAAAAAACTAGTTTTGAAAGTTATTTACTGTGTTATTAGAATTACTTTGATTATCTTATTGTCATAGATGAGGGAAACCACAAACAAGCTCAGTGTGAACTGCGATGAAGGACCTTGTAGGTTTTTTTCCTTTAAATAAAATTACTATTAGTGTAAGTATTATTATTTATATGATGTTTTTATAATGAAATAGGGAAATGATCCCAAGATTATTTCTGTCTTTCTGTTTCTCGTCTTAATTACCAGGTGGTCCTAAACCCAAGCAGTAAACACCATCTCTGGGACCTGTGGATTTAATAGAAATATTTTCAGCCCTGTGACAAGAAATAGCAAAGGTAGAATGCAGTAGAGGAGTTATTTAGCTTCTGTTCCTCAAGGTGACCATTTAAGTAAAATTGTCCAGGCTTTCTAACATAGTTTATACATTGCTTAAATTTTATGTGTGACAAAGGAGCTAAGAAGTTGTATTATTCTATTTAATTTTTCAGGTAAGAAAATTTAGCTCAATGTAAGTTAAGTGTCCTGTCCATGTTCCCCAGAATAGTTAATGGATAGGATCAGGACCACAAACCATCTAGACAACCTGGCTTTTATTCTAGTTCTTCACACACACACAGACACACACACACACACACACACTATTATAGTGCAGTCATCTGGTTTATTTTATTTTATTTATTTATTTAATAAATTATTTTATTTCATTTTAAAATAATTCAGTTACTGAACATAATGTGTCTCATTTTGCAAAAGCAGGTATTAATGCTTATGATTAGTAAGCATTACGATAGAATACATTTTATATTTTTTCTGACCTAGTGCTTAAGAAAAGATCAACCAGAATAAAACATGTAAACCATACATCATAGTTTTAATTTTCTTGTTGCTGTTTTTATTCCTTTTGGGGGGATATGGGGGACAAATTACAGAGTAACATGAATTAACAATGAAAGCCCATAAAGAAGATGAGAAAAGTTAAGCCCAACACTAGGGCTTTTGTATAACTTTTATGTTTGTAAGGAGGTACAGAATTTCATCTTTAAGACTTTTATTTTCAACATCAACTACGGTAGGAGATTATTGAGAGAAAGATTCTTTGGTATGTCTTTTTAAGGTCTTATGACAGTATTTATTGATTAGGGAAACTTAGGGAAACGAAGAAATTACCATTGGACTCATGTATTTATAATCAATTTTTATAAGTGTTATATATCTTAAATGTGTTCTTGTCTCAAATTGTCTTCTATTTTCACTTTCTAATTTTAGGTTTTGCTATATAGGTGGTTAGTGAATATTTGAATGCTTGTTATATGCCATTCACTTTGATTGTTTACATTTTTATGTTGGTGAATTACTATAGCTTTTCAGTAATCTTTTATCTGTCTTCAACAGATGATTTAATCACGGCAACTAGCCTTTATTAGCATTAGAATTATCAGAGTTGACTTAGATGTAGAATTTTGGAGCTAGATTGACCCTAGCTATCATCTGGTTCTTTTGACTGTACATTGGAAACATCTGGGGGAGATTTTAAAAACTACTGGAAGCCCCACCCCAGAGATTCTGATTTAATTGATTTGGAGTGTGGCCTCAGCACTGGATTTTTTTTTTTTTTTTTTAATCATTGTGGCTAATGTTTATTACAGCAAAGGACACAGTGGAGGGAGAGCAGGAGAGGTATCCGTAGGCAAGGGCTAGAGAGGTGAGGTTCAGGCTTCCAAGTCACCCCTCCTTGCATGAGTCCCACGAATATGCATTTCTCTCCAGCTGCAAACTACAGAGTCATGTGTCAGATGTCTCCACCCAGGGAAGCCGACTGGAGTTTGGAATCAAGAGTTCTAAAGAGGGTCGATCAAGCAGCTACAAACCAGGCACCAGGTGCCCATCACACATCTTCCTGCTGACATGAAAGAATAGTGACAACCCGGTCCATCCTGACACACTGCCTTAGGTTGGCACCGGATTTTTTTTTTTTTTTTTTTTTTTTTTGCGGTACGCGGGCCTCTCACTGTTGTGGCTTCTCCCGCTGCGGCGCACAGGCTCCGGACGCGCAGGCTCAGTGGCCATGGCTCACGGGCCCAGCCGCTCCGCGGCATGTGGGATCTTCCCAGACTGGGGCATGAACCTGTGTCCCCTACATCGGCAGGCGGACTCTCAACCACTGCGCCACCAGGGAAGCCCGGCACCGGATTTTTAAGTTTCCCCAGGTGATTCTAATGTGTAGTCAAGTTGGAGAACTACTATTACAGTTCCTTATTCTGTGAACAAGATACAGTAAGACCCAGACTTACCAGGTGATTTCTGCTTTGAGGATCCAAAATCATGAATGAAATTGGTGCATTTAGCATGAGTTTTTTTAAAAATATATTTATTTTTTATTTATTTTTGGCTGCGTTGGGTCTTCGTTGCTGTGCATGGGCTTTCTCTAGTTGCGGCGAGCAGGGGCTACTCTTCGCTGCGGTGCGTGCGCTTCTCACTGTCGTGGCTTCTCTTGCTGTGGAGCACGCACTCTAGGCGCACGGGCTCAGTAGTTGTGGCTTGCGGGCTCACTAGTTGTGGCTCGTGGGCTCTAGAGTGCAGGCTTAGTAGTTGTGGCGCACGGGCTTACTTGCTCCGGGGCATGTGGGATCTTCCCAGACCAGTGGTCGAACCCGTGTCCCCTGCATTGGCAGGTGGATTCCCAACCACTGTGCCACCAGGGAAGTTCCAGCATGAGTCTTAAAGTAGATGTCCATATTGGTGGCTTTAATAATTTAGAAGTGTAGCAAAAATAGGGGGTCTCATTTCTTCTTTCAGCTGAACTCTTCGCAGTTTTCTATGGTGAGGGCTTCCAATATCAGCACAGGAGTGGCTAGATTTTCTCTGGCATGTATAGCATTTCGTTCTCTGCCCTTGCATTTTTTTTTCCTTTAAACTTACTGAAATCGGATCTTTGCTGTTTTTTGAGAAAATGTCCATTCCATGGAAATTATTTATATAATTCTTGTAGGCTGTTCAAGGAGGGGTACTGTGCAAATTTGTAATGGATGTTTTAAATGAAACTATGAATTAGTTAACCTTAGATTGGAAAGGAACACATAAATCTCAGTGCTTGGCATGGTATACAGTAGATGCTTAATTTGTATGTTTGTGTTTTAATTTTTAAACATGTTTCTACCTCTGAGTCCATAATACTGTAGCCAGTAAAGACATTTGCCTTGATTGGCCGGCTAGGTAAGGAATCCATGTTCAGTAAGTTGATTAATGTCTTTACGCTTTAGTTTGCTTATCAAATGAGGAGTTGGATAGATTCTAATATTTTATGATTCTGTAACCATGAACACATGGTGCTATAATTGTAAGTAAGTGGCAGTTTGTCTCCTGGAAGCCCAGAGGAGAGTTTGTCTTAGCAGCTGGTTAGCGGGTTGCCCTCTAGAGTTAGCACGAGAAATGCCAGTGGGCTTCAGTACCCTGGTGCAAAGGCAGCAGTGAGGTCTGGAAAGGACAGCAGTAGAGGCCCATTTTCTGCCTACGTGACCCCTGAGTACTCCTCACGGGTAAAGAAGGCACCTTATAGGGCTTCCCTGGTGGCGCAGTGGTTGAGAGTCCGCCTGCCGATGCAGGGGACACGGGTTCGTGCCCAGGTCCAGGAAGATCCCACATGCCGCAGAGCGGCTGGGCCCGTGAGCCATGGCCGCTGAGCCTGCGCGTCCGGAACCTGTGCTCCGCAACGGGAGAGGCCAAAACAGGGAGAGGCCTGCGTACCGCAAAAAAGTTAAAAAAAATAAAAAAAAGGAAGGCACCTTATAGAATTGCCTAACTGGTACCATCCTGTCTGCGTTTCCATCTTTTGAAATCCTTTCGCTCATAGAGTTGTCTTCACGCTTTGGAGAATGCAATGTCCTCGTGTCCTTGAACTCAGGTTACCATCACGTTCTTATGTAATCGCTCATTGCACTTGCGTTACCTTCGTTTCTTGTTTTTTCTTTTGTTTCTAATTCATATTGCCTCAGGAAGTGCTGACAGCATGTGGCATTTAAGAAAGATCCAGTGATTGATGTTTGGCCCTGTTAATGTACTTGATAATTTGTACAATACGCTTTCTGGAGATGGGTAGGAGGCTGAGTTAGTGGTTGACTGAGGAGAGTTTAGAATTTAGAGACGCTTGGTTTAACCTTTTTTGAAAGACACGTTTGGAATCGGAGACCCAGAGGGAATTGAAGACTTGCTCAGGATCTCAGATTTGATTCTGGATCTCAGTCAGATTCCTTTCCAAGTCACCACACTGCTTCACAAGAATTCTACGTTAGACCAAGGAGGTGGAGACAGATGTTCAGTTTTGATAGTAATATATGAGGATAATCCACATGCCATAGTGTTACAATTCTGCTTGCCTAGAGAGCCAAACACTTGTATAATCTATTATAAGTATATGGTACACACTGCTTTTCAGTAGCCTACATGTTTATTTAAAGCAATAATTTTTAGGGGTGAAATACTCAACATTATTAAAAAAATTGATATTTGTAATTCCAATAATCCTATAAGTTCCATAACATAAACCACAGAAATTAACACAGGGAAACTGTGGCTACAGTGATTCTCAAATTGGAAATAGGGGACAATCTTAAACTATATAGTAGGGGTGTCAGCAAGATATTTAAGTTTTCCAAAAGTGTAGATGAGTGGGGAAAAGTTGAGAAACTTGGCACTTAAAGCCAATATGGAATTCCAGCTGAGCAGTGTTAATTTTCCATTTTGACTGACAATCAACCTCTCGCACCTTTTTTATTTCCTCTTCCTTGTTTTGACAAGGTCTAAGAGGACTAGAAAATTAAATGTTAAGGCATTTCTTCTTCCCTTTGGCCTTGAACAAGGGTAAGAGTGTTCAATAATATAATTCTGTCTTGAGAAGAAGTATATTTAATGGAAAAAAAGATAATGGGCTTCTTTGTGAGATGTTTCCAGGTAGCGGAACACGGGTGATGTTATCTGTTCCTCTAGTAGGGCTCTTACTGGGCATTATTTTGTTGTTCCCCACCTGAATTGACTCTCCTTAGAACAGCAGAAACTCCTGGAATTAGTTTGAGCAGAATTGCAGAAGATGTGACAATTCTCAAGTATGTCTTTTGATTCCTTCTCAAGGAATAAAAGAGCACTGTTCTGTGTCTTGGCAGACCTGACATTCAATTGGTAAAGGCATCCTTATACTTCAAGGTTGATTCATTTTTAAAAGTAAGAGCAATATGATTGATCTTGAAAAACAATAAATATTTTCCTTGTCATGTATCTTGTTACAAAGTGTAGATGAGCTAAATAGTTACTTTGAAAATGGTCACTTTCTAACTTCCTCACTCTGAAACCTTTGAGAAAGGCCTACTTAATTAAAATATACATTCGCATTTTTTTTCAGGCCATCGAAAATTATATTATCAAGTTGAATTCTTTTTTGTTTATAATTTCCCCTTTGCAGGTCTACTCAACTCTTCCCAAGATTCTATAGCCTACAGTGAAGCCATCATCCAAATTCATTTTTTGGATTCAATAGCATCACACTAACCTGTTGAGAATTGCTGTCATCTAAAGCACTGTAAACATGCAAAAGTAGGCAGAGTAATTGTGCTTGCTCTTAGGTTATTACTACTATCTTTGTATAACATTGGTGGAGTGTAGTCCAGCCGAAATGGTGACTATGTTAATTACAAATATAAATTATAATTATTAATAATAAAGGGTAGGTAAACACTGGCAGAAAGCATCCTAAGCTTGAAATTCAGGCTTACATAGACTTAAAAAGAGACACTGGGGTATCCTTGCTCAACCAGCTGGGGAGGGTAAATGGCTTAAGGAGACAATTCCATTTAATGTTCCGGGGAAGGAATATGTGTAAACCTAATTGGAGGCGTGAGATCTGTTTTTACCACCCAGGATCCTGAATTAGTGGAGGTTGGGAGAAAGGACTAAAATCTATTCTGAGTGTTGTATGCTGGAGAGATTTAATTTATCATAGTGGTTAAGGATGCTAGATTACAAGCTGTATGATCTTGAGCAAGTTACTTAACCTGTCTGAACTTCCTTATTTGTAAAATAGGGGATAATGAAAGAACCTACTTCCTAAGACTGCTCTGAAGATTGAAAATGATCCTTTTCAAACAAGTGGCTTTTATGATTTTTGACACTGTCGAATGCAATATTGAGTTTGGATGCTGGCTGCATTTTATCTTGCGAAGACCTGGGTAGAGCTGAGGAGAAATTATAAACAAATAATTCAAGTTAATGATACACATTTTTGATTGTTTAAAACAGTAGTTGGAATAGCTTAGAATAGTGTCTAGTACAAGGTAAGTGCTCAAATATGTTAGTCATTTTTTATTAATGGTACACCTATTTCTTACTTAACTGTAACGGTAAAACTCTGAAATCATTATTACCTCTTTTTATAAATGAGACTCAGAGAAGTTTGGTAATTTGCTTCTTTGTAGGAAAGCTGAGATTGAAATCCCGGCTTTCAAATTCTCAAGTCAGGCTACTGTTACCATGCTCTAAAATGCTGTGTATCTGTTCTCCTGAAGGACTAACAAATACTCATATACATTTATTCCAAAAATTTAGGTAGGAGCTCGCTATAACCCTTAAGATGTTTTATGCTAACTTTTTCTGTTTAACTGGTTTATGGCATCTTTGATTATTTATGTTGCTATATTATAGCTATTAAACTAACTTACCATAAACCAAAACCATGATTTTTATACCCTGTTTGGAAAATGAAAATTCTGCCCTCACAATGCCGTCTAACATCATAAGATTATCAAGCACAGTGATAATTAGGTGCTTTTGACAAGGAACCCAATTGCACATAATAGGAGGCCAGTGATCCTTCTGGAAGTAAGTGTTCCCTTACTTCTGTTTTTCCCAAACTCATCTGATTACAAGAATTCCTTGACGGGGTGGCTGGGGGAGACAGATTCTGCTTGTGAAAAGTATAGATCCCTAGTTCTCCGGAGTCCGTGATTTAGTGCAGCTGGAGAGGGGCTCAGGCATGTGTATGTATCATTTAAGAAGCTCACTGTGATTGATGATCAGTTAGTTTAGGAACCATTTTTCCCACTTGGCATGTAGTCTGGTTCATTGGCTGTTCACCTTCTTGCGTTGTCCATTCAAGGTGAGGGAAAGACATCTTCATGAGGAATTTCGTGATCTGTAAATGTCGGCGAGCTCTGCAGTCTCCGTGAACCATGAGGTTAGGACTGCAGCTCCCCCGTTGTTGTCAGGACCTCTGATCGTTGTAGCTGAGTGAGCCTGAATGAAACCAGGATGTAATAGCAAGAAGAATGCTGGCCTGGAGGGTGTACCAGTGCAGGGGTGGTGCCTGAGCACCTGGGAGAGAGACGCATCCCTGTTTCCTTCTGTGATTGCTGATATTCCTTTTATTGATGAATTATGTGTTTCTTGTATTCTTTACTTTCCAGTTTGGGAATCGCAAGCCGATGACCCTTTAAAGTGGTTTCTAGGGTTTCAGAGTCATGCCTTTGACTTAACTTGACTGTACCTGTTAGTCAAGACGAATGAATGGCTCTTTGGAAGAACAGGTTTTACAAGACTACCAGTTTTGTTGCACTTGGTGTCTGTAATCTACTTGTGAAAAGGAATTTTTCACCAAGTCCGCTTTTTAGGATGGAGGGGAAACCTAAGAAATAATTTTAATTTCTGTATTGCAGTGGCTTTCCCTGTCCATTCAAATGTCAACTTTTCCATCTGGAATTTTAAAAAGACCCTCCCACGTACGTCTACTGCTAGAGCTGCATTCTCTAAGAAAGGAATCCTTTCTTAGGACAATCCCTTAAGCAGTTGAAGCCATTTCACCCCCTTTTCCCTTTCCTCCTTGTGTCAGTGGCAGTGGGGAGAAGGGTAGGGTAGGGAACCTGGGGTTTGGAGGAGTTGGGGTGTGGAACGAGGCAGGGGCAGTGACAGCAGGGCATAATGAAATTCTGTAGTAAAAATAGCAAAGAGTACGCATAGTCGTTGCATTTAGAAAGTTGATTCTCCCAAGTGATTGTTCGCCCAGTTTGTTTATCCAGCGTTTCAGAGTTATACTGAAAGTGCGTAATGTTTTCTTCTTAAAAGAGATACGTGTAAAACAGAAAGTCTTTATAATTTTTATTCTTAGGCGTGTCTGTGTTGCAGTTTTGCCAAATGTGGGTAGAGGGAAAGTTCCTGTTTATCCTCTGCCCCCTTCACTCCCCACCCAACAAAACTTTCTAGGAGCTGCGATTCCGTGCTCTTTTCTCTCTCATTGTTCTCCTTATCTGGGAAAACATGATTACTTAGATGTAAATACAGACACAGATACAGAGTATATTTGGACAAGAAGCGAAGGGAAGCATGTAACTGTCCTTTGGTTCTCTTTCTTGTGCCCTGAGGCTGCAAGTCTTGAAGACTGTCTAGTGGGGCTTTCCCTGGTGGTCCAGTGGTTAAGACTCCACGCCTCCAAGGCAGGGAGCCCAGATTCGATCCCTGGTCAGGGAACTAGATCCTGCGTGCTGCAGCTAAGACCTGGTGCAGCCAAAAAAAAAAAAAAAGACTTATCTAGTGAAGCTCCACTCTTCCATGAGGGCAGTACCTAAACCAGTTTTTTACCTTTTACCTTTACCTTTTATGTCAATAAAATGACATCTTTACCTTGTCATTTGCTTTTTAAGAAAGCACTTAAAAGGTTGTCAGTGGTATCCAACAATTTCCTACCTAAATCTCTCTACTTTTAAGTACAGGACACCTGTCGTTTACACAGTTCCTTATTGGACACTTGGTGCAAATGTTCTCTTCTTTGTGGAGAGGGAATGGTAAGTAAGTACTGATGGCAACCCTTGGTGGTTGCAAAAAAAAAAAAAAAGCAGAGATTACTGGTCATTCAGGTGAGCATCAAAAGTTATCTTGAAAAGCACACAAAACTTAGTCTTTTCAGTTTGCTCATTTTGTACAATTTTAATCTTACCGAGAAGGATGAAATTTTTCTTAAAAATTTAGTTTTTTATTTTTGGCTGCATTGGGTCTTTGTTGCGGCGAGCGGGGGCTACTCTTCGTTGCGGTGCGCGGGCTTCTCATTGCGGTGGCTTCTCTTGTTGCGGAGCACGGGCTGTAGGTGCATGGGCTTCAGTAGTTGTGGCGTGTGGGCTCAGTAGTTGTGGCTCACGGGCTTAGTTGCTCCACGGCATGTGGCATCTTCCCGGACCAGGGCTCGAACCCATGTCCCCTGCATTGGCAGGTGGATTCTTAACCACTGCACCACCAGGAAAGTCTGAGAAGGATGAAATTTTATTAGCAGTATTTGCTAAATTGGACCTGGGATCTTAAAGGAACCAGAAATTGTCATTGGCCATCTTGCTGGAAGGTTTCAGTCTTATTTGGCATTGTGGAGTCTGTCTAATCCTTTTTTCCCTTAAATTTGAAACAGTGGCAAAAACTATAAGATGGCCAACGTGTAAGTGCTTTATATAACTTATTTCATCTTCACAGTTGCGCTGTCAAGTAGGTATTATCTTCAGTTTACAGAAACTTCAGCTTAGAGTTGTTGGGTAAGTCTACCAGCGTCTCCCAGGACTGCAACTGGGTTCTGATGCCAAGGTACTTCCTCTTAATTGTTACCTTCTGCCACCTCTGTCATTTGCAGTGTCTCCTTCAGCCTTTTTCCTTCTGGGTCATGTAGCTGTTTCCATTCTGCACTGTCCTCCTTCTGTTTGACAAACAAGAATTCGTAAATTCAGATTCCACTGTATGGCAGAAGTGGCATGGCGTCATTATTATCTCTTGGGGAAAACGTGTTGCCTGAATCTGTGTGGGGAAAATTCTTTTCTTTTGATTTCAGGACTCGTAATGGGGTCAACCTTAAGGAGATTTCCAAGAGAACACACAGTATTGTTCTTGTTGTCCCAGGGTCTGTTAAAAACGATATTCCGGAATCAAGTTTGACCACTGCAAGATTCTTTATGTATGTGATGTGACAAATTAAATTTGACGCATTACATGTTCCAGTCTTAGAATTTTTAATGATCTGCTATTTAAAAAGGATCTGTGCATTGGCTGGGCCGTGGTGGAACAACCCATTTATTTATCAACCCTTCACTGCTTTCTGTGGTTTACCTTGCTCTTTTGTTAGGTACTTTCTCATGGCTTAAAAAGTTTTGCTCCTTTTTTATTTATTTATTTATTTATTTATTTATTTTTGTGGTACGCGGGCCTCTCACTGTTGTGGCCTCTCAGCGGCCATGGCTCACGGGCCCAGCCACTCCGTGGCATGTGGGATCTTCCCGGACCGGGGCACGAACCCGTTTCCCCTGCACCGGCAGGCGGACTGTCAACCACTGTGCCACCAGGGAAGCCCAGTTTTGCTCCTTTTTAAGAAAATTAGCAGAATATAAAAATTCTACAGCTTGAACTCTTCATTAGAAGCATGGGGGTAATTTTAGTTGACAGAGTGAACAATGGTGTTCTGAACTTGTATAGCAGCATCCTAGTCCCGGATGGAAGCAGCTGCATCCTTTTTCTTTTTTTTTTTCCTTTTTCTTAATTTAGGAGGAATGAACCCCATTGTTTTCAGATCCCCAGGTGAATGCTCCTGTGGAAATTGTGAGACAAGGATAACACAGGTAGTATTGATTTCCCTCTGGTCAAACTTTTATCCATCTGCAAGGAAGGAGAATCCCCCCTCCTTTTTTTTTTACTTTTTATTTTATATTTGAGTAGAGTTGACTAACAATGTTGTCTTAGTTTCAGGTGTACAGCAAAGTGATTCAGTTACACATATGCATGTATCTATTCTTTTTTAAATTCTTTTCCCAATTAGGTTTTTACAGAATATTGAGCAGAATTCTCTGTGCTATACAGTAGGTCCTTGTTGGTTATCTGTTGTACATATAACAGTGTGTACATGTCAACTCCCAACTCCCTAACTATCCCTTCCCCCCATCCTTCCCCCCTGCCCCGTATCCAAAAGTTCATTCTCTAAGTCTGTGAATCTGTTTCAGTTTTGTAAATAAGTTCATTTGTATCATTTTTTTTAGATTCCACATATAAGTGATATCATACAATATTTTTCTTTCTCTGTCTGATGTACTTCACCCAGTAGGACAATTTCTAGGTCCATCCATGTTGCTGCAAATGGCATTATTTCATTCTTTTAAACAGCTGAATAATATCCCATTGTATATAAGGTGTTTGGACATTATCTTTTTTTTTGCGGTACGCGGGCCTCTCACTGTTGTGGTCTCTCCCTTTGTGGAGCACAGGCTCCGGACGCGCAGGCTCAGCGGCCATGGCTCACAGGCCTAGCCGCTCCGCGGCATGTGGGATCTTCCCGGACCGGGGCACGAAACCGTATCCCCTGCATCAGCAGGCAGATTCTCAACCACTGCGCCACCGGGGAAGCCCTTTCTTTTTTTTTTTTTTAAGGAGAATCCCTTTTAACTCTGATACCTAAGTATGAAATGTGGCTTTGGATTCGTAATAATTATGCACTTACATTATTTTTTAATTTAAAAGGATTTTTCCAGGAAGAAACTGTCAACATTATTTTAGTATTCTAGTTGGGCAGACTTTGAAGAGTCTTTTTGTGTGTGTCAGGTAAACCATAGATGACACATCTGTCTATCCTCATTTTAAAATGTTATTTATTTTATGACATGTACCTTTTACTGACTGATTCTTCCTTGTTATTTCGCATCAATTTCTGATAGTCATGGCTATGTGAAATGTTCGTAATAGCTAATATTTAGGCAGATTTAATCCTCTTTCAAACCGAATGAAGAACATACCTGTTATCCTTATTTTACAGATGAGGAAAGTTAAGGAATTTACCCAAGGTCACACAGCTAGTAATGGTAGAACCAAGCCTCAAACCCATGTCATTAAAGCCCCATTCATGACACAGGGATATCCCTGTAGTGCTGGGACTATGGCTGGAAGGTGTTCATTGCATTTATTCTAACAGCACATACGTGAAGAAAGTCTGCTTCAATTGACTGCAATGCAGCCCACAGAGCTTAGACTAGAGGCCGGTGCATATCCTTAATATGTGTGTAATTTATCTGTTTCTATAGGTAGCAAGCTGTATGGGTGAACATCTGCTATTTTGTGCTTTAAAGCAGTGAGTCCAAAAGGAAGTGGACTTGGTTTAAGTGAAGTTGGAATGCAGGCTCTATCTACATAATCCTGTAAATCATCTTTTTCTCTTTTACAATGAAACTTTTTGAGTACAAGGCAGGAATTCATATTCAAGTTGGTTTTACTTATCCATATTGAGGTTTAAAAGGTAAAAATAGTGCAACAGTTTCTTCTATAGTTTGTCCTATGCTGTATTTTTAGTCTTCTGCTAATTTCTTGTGATCACGTATTTGGGACTAGTTGGAAATTAAAGTTCTTTAAAGCTATAGGTTTTGAATGCATAAATGCTTTTTTCCCCCAAAGATAATATATAAATTATGTGGGGAGAAAGGAAATGATAGAGGAAAGAAGGATAGCCATTTGTGTGAGGACATTCTTTTATGTATATGGTTTAAACAAATCTTGGGGGTAAACTTAAAAAATGGATTGTTGTGTAGCACTTTAAACATTTTGAGATAGATTAGTTTTTTCAATTGTTTTCAGGGATTGAGTACTTAATATGAATTAAATATTCTGTTAGAAAAACTGAATTTTGTAATGAATTTCTTCTGCAATATTGCATTCAGAAAGCAAGTGGTTAGAAGAGATCTTAGCTGTATTTGAAGGTAGTTTTCTTTTAACATAGTTAAATTATGTTTTCAGATCATACAGAATTTGTAGTTCCCTGGTAGTTTTTCTTTCTGTGAAAGTGTTCTTTGATTGGAAGAAATAATTTAGGTGTGATGGCAGTTGTGGTAGTTCGTTAATCATAGCCCTGCATAATAACTTATCTCATACATATTAAATTTGATTCCTGGTGTGTGGTTAGGTTTGATGAATAAATCAGGATGGTGATCCGTTTCAGGAATCTAATCGTTGCTTAATAGAGGCAGTTAAGACTTGTTTTTTGAGAGCGATGGTAATTCAGATTATCTCCCAGATATGTTCTAAACTTTCCTCATCTTTTTAGAGCAAGTGTTATAAAATTCTGGAGAGAAAAACCCTCACAACTCAGCATGCAAACAACTGTAAACCTTTCGTTCTGCTCATTTTTATGCTGTCTCAACAAATTTTTAAGTGTTTATGAAAAATCTGGGTCTCTTTCTGTATATTGCAAAAATTCCTCTATGATAACTATCATAATTGTTATTAGAAAATAATTTTCAACCTCCAGGGAGGCATACACCTAAGTCTTTGCCCTTAAAATTTGGGCTGGTTGTATACAGGAATGAACCTGGACCAGCGCCTGCGTAAATCCCGCCCACATGTGTACACTGTGCTCCCAGCCATGGACACAGCACCTAAGGGTTTTGCTGGCACCATCTCATTTAATCCTCACAGAACTCCTATGGATTGAGTACGTATTAGTTTTCTCACCATTTTTTCAAATGGAACTCTTTGTCAGGTTAAGTAGCTTGTCCACAGTTAAAATCACGCAGAGCTGTGGATTGCACTCAGTCTGGCACCAGGGCCGTCTCTCACCCACTGTGCCAGCCTGCAAGGCACTTTCAAGTACACATTCCCGCAGATGCTTCTGTTAGCCTTGTAATATTTTTGTCTCATCACGTGACTCAGGGAGAGAAGAAATTGTTGAAATGTCAGCGTGTAGGCAGTGCACTGGAACTCTCATCTTTTTTGTTCCCTGCTGCCCTCTGACTCCCCAAGACCCCCTCCAATAGGAAGCATTTCTGATGATTTGTGCACCACTCGGGGAGCTGTGTAAAGTAGTTAATTTCTTTTTTTTTTTTTTTTTTTTTTTTTTTTTTTTTTGCGATACGCGGGCCTCTCACTGTTGTGGCCTCTCCCGTTGCGGAGCACAGCCTCCGGAGGCAAGGGCTCAGCGGCCATGGCTCACGGGCCCAGCCGCTCCGCGGCATGTGGGATCTTCCCAGACCGGGGCACAAACCCATGTCCCCTGCATCGGCAGGCGGACTCTCAACCACTGCGCCACCAGGGAAGCCCCAGTTAATTTCTTTTTAATTTAAAACATTTTGTACCATATTATTCCAGAAAAGATGGTTAATTACTAGAAGATGTGAGTGCTTGAAGTAAGTGGTTCAGTAATTTTTTATTTACGGTAAAACTGTTTCTTCTACTCAAATAATTTTGTGCGTTATCACTGTACCTATTTTACAGATTTATAAAACTGTAGTGGAATTTCTCTCTCCCTCCCCCAAAACCCCAGTAACACCCTGTTAGTCCCTCATATAATGAGAGTTAATCATGGAGATGTTATTTTATTGTGAAGTGTAAGCATTGAATATTGAATAAGCGCTTTATCTTGATGGTTCTTCTTGCTTGTGGATGCTTTATTTTGGGGGGGGGATAAAATTGGTTGTTTATATTGATAGAATAATGCAGATAAAGAAAGATTGTAGAAGTTCAATAAAAATGTGAAAGAGCATTCAAAATATAGGTGGTTTTTTTTTTCTAGAATTCACTTTTTTATCTTAAAAAAATTTTTTTAAACAATTGGTGGTGATTAACATACACATTGTATGTTAATTGAAATGGTGGTGATTAAATACACATTGTCTGTTAAAAGATTCCCCCCATAAGGTAATTATCATGTCCATCATCTCACATCTGTATCTTTTTTGTTGTTTTTGAGAATATGTAAGTTCTACTCTTAACACATTTCAGTTACGCCATACAGTCGGCCCTCTATATCTGTGGGTTCTGCAAATAAGGGTAGAAAATATTCAGAAAAAGAATTGCAGATCTAAACAGCAACACTTGAGTTTGCCTAGTGGTGGCAACTATTTACATAGCATTTATATCGTATTAGGTATTAAAGTGATCTAGAGATGGCTTAGTCTTAGGTTATATGCAAATACAGTTGACCCTTGAAGGATGAGGGGTTTAGGGGTGCCCACGCTCCATTGGTGCCCCCTGCACCTGTGGCTCCACATACTCGGGTTCAACCAGCCTCAGAGCCTGTGGTCCTATAGTACGGATCTAGTGAACCAAATCCAGGTGTAAGTGCACCTGTGCAGCTAAAGCGCATGTTGTTCAAGGGTCAACTGGGCTGCACCATTTCATATAAGGGACTTGAGCATCTCTGGATTTAGTACCTGCGGGGGTCCTGGAGCCACTACCACGCCCTGCCAACCCCCCACTGAGCATGACTGTGCATTGTTGTCAGCCATAGTCACCGTGTTATGACCGTGTTATGGTTGTCAACCATTATCCACCGTGTTGGATCCTCAGACCGTATCCATCTTATAACTGCAAGTTTGGACCTTTACCATCCTCTCCCTATTTTCCCCACCCTGTAGCCCCTGGAGCCACTTTTCCACTTTCTGTTTCTACATGTCAGTGATACTGTGCCGTGCAGTATTTGCCTTTCTCTGTCTGCCTCATTTCAGTTAGCATGACACCCTCCAGGTTCATCCATCTTGTTGCACAGGACAGGATTTCCTTCTTTTTAAAGGCTGAATAATATTCCATTACACACAAATAAAATCTCACGTTATATATATGTATACATGTATGTGTATGTGCATATGTGAGAGATATATATAGATATATATAGATATAAAATGTGATTACATATACACACCTATATTATCTATTTCACATTTTCTGGATCTGTTCATTCATCCACAGACACTTAGATTGTTTCCATACCTTGGCTATTGTGAATAATGCTGCATAAGTCCATATTTTTTACATTATAGGTTGCAGAAAACAGTTTGGTCTTACATGCAAAAATGAAATATCTGATTAAAAAATGACGTTCATTCTTCTTAAAATCCATGCGTTGAATCAATCCAGTGGGACCGTCAAAGGCAATCCAAGGAAATTTGGTATTAAAATTAATTTATTTAAATTATTTAGTGGGCATGAAAATGAGAATTACCTTTTTCAGTGAACTGGAAGAAACATTCTGTTCATTGACTCAACACATTTTAATTGAGGACATATTATATGCTAAATGCTGTATAGTTTAAAAAAGGTGTAGAGATGGATGTGCTGAACGGTCAAAGAGGATCTGGAAAGAGTGGACAGAGAACCGTGGAGGCCGTTGCGGGTGTCCGGGTGAGTGTGAAGCAGCAGTAGGACACGTAAGATGGCCAAAGCTTGAATCTTAGGCCCTGGAGGGTGCCACTTGCTTCGAGTATAATTAATATTACTTTGGTTTGTGTCAAGATATATAGTAGTTTAAAAGTGACAAACATTTTTTAAAAGTGATCTGTTGTGATTGGACTTGTATTTCTAAATATAAAATGCTACAAGCATGCACTTAATTTTAGATTTCTGGAAGGTTATATCATAGTTTGAAACGACACTAGGACTAATGGTAAGTTTTCATTAAAGTACGTATTCCTTTAGTTTTAAGTTTGCTGGTCAGGTAACCATATCATGTGTCACTCCCAGTAATTTTCTTTCTTTCTGTTTTTTTCTTTCTTAAAGGGGAAAGAAAGGGAGAGGGAGTGGGGAGAGAATACGAATGAATCTGGGAATATGATAATGAATTTGAATGAGAGGCGTGAGTATGGGAATATCTGTTTGGGATTTGAAAATTCTGCTGTAGCAGATACATAATCATCTCGCTTATTGTGGAGTTTGTGTGTGTATGTGTGAGGTGGGGTTAGCAGTTTGCACACTGTCTTTGATTTCTTTTCCTTTGGCAATTGTTAGATATAAAGTATCTGCACGTGGGATTGTTACAGAAATTAGAGATGGTAGATGTAGACCATACAGTACAATGCCTGGCATATAATAGATAGTTGTTATTGTTCATAAGTATTAAGTTACCCTTCATATAACATGGTTGGTACAGTCAAGTGATTTAAATAATGCCTTGAAACAATAGGTTTGAAACCAATATTCTTGGTAATTTTTATTACTAAGCTGTGGAGACATGGCATCTCTACAAAAATAATAGAGCCCAATATCCAAACAGTAAATTGAATGCTAGATCATAAAAATACAGATGTCCATTGTGTTTTGTGACCTAGTCTGGTTCACTATTTTTGTATTAGTCTTAAGGAAAACAAGGCTCCAAAGCTCTGAAATATTGCAAACACACAGAATGGTACAAAAAACAAGGGTACCCTGCTGAAAATCTTTAATATTATATACGCCTGCTGAAAACCTTTAATACTAGAATATATTCTGCAAACTTTAAAAAAAATCTAACACAAAGAGCCTTCTATGTTCCTTGAAGGAATTTGTTTCCCTTTGAGGGGAGAAGGTCTGTGGGATAAGTTTATTTAATATGACATCAGTTGAATAAAGCCAGCTGTGAGTAATTATATCTGATATTTGATTTCCAGCTGTTTTGTTGAACTATTATTGGCTCTCAAGGTATTTGGATATTAATTAAATGATGACTTATTGTGAAGGAGTCTTGTTTAAGGTAATGTTGCCTCAAATAGAACATTTAAAATGGGGCCACCTGGTGCAAAGTTTTAATTCTTTCCGGTGTAGCTGTTATTTTAAAGTCTAGTATATTTTTAACTCAGAGGAAAATGTACAGCTCAGATCTGTTTCAGCAGCGGTTTTCTCTATACTATATATGTATACATGAATAGAATTAAATGTATCCGCTCTCTGTCTAAAAGTTTTTCAAACTCAGGTTATCATCAGTGAAGAACTCATGTCAGGTTGAGCACAGAAGCAGGTATTTTGTTTCTGTTTTTTAGCATGTTGGCCATTGTACCGTCAAACTGCATAAGCAGTGGATATTGTGGGAGATTTGAAAAAAAAAATCACGGGATAAGAGAAAGCAGCCACAAACAAAAGAATTGAAGAAAGCGAGGTAAGAAATTGGTAGTAGGAGCTGGACAGTTGTGGGTTAGTCCTCCAGGGATGTCGGGAAAAGAGCAGAGGCCTGAACTGGAGACCTTAGCAGCTCTGGCAGGAGGCACGTGGAGGTGGGTGTGTGCACAGGTCCAGGCTGCGCCCCCACCCCGGAGGAGAGACACGTGCGTCATGCAGGTAGCAGTGACCAGACGCGCCTTTGCCCCTCCTTCTGCATCGGGACCTCGGTGCCTCACGCTGTGAAGTGATCTGAGCCTCAGGACCAGCCTCACCACAGCAGCTGGCCACGGGGCCTTCTGCTGCTTGGGTTCAAGAATCCAGCACTTCTAGACATTTCCTAGGGTCAAAGGCGAGTAGGAGGGAGGTACGAGATAGGGTCCCTCCCTGGGAGCGTACGGTCTTACCCAGTATTGCTTGTATTGCCCTGTTCCTGCAGGTATTTCATGTGTATGTTGAAAAATACCAGCAGTACAAACGAACGTATATGGTCAGTTGCTTATGACTGAGAAGAGGGGAAGGGAGCGTGCGGCAGAGTGGCCTGAAAAGGCCTCCCGGAGGGTGTGAGTGGAGGTGCCCATCAGGATGGGTGGGCAGGAGGCTGGGAGACAGAGCAGCCTCCAGTGGAGGCTGGGGCAGAGGAAGTGGGAGGAGGCTGGGGTGGGACCTCGGGGGCACCGAACCCGCTTGTGTGACAAGATGCAAATCTGCGATCCAGGCAAGTGTTCCCCTGGTGGAGGTGACAGCCTCTAAAGCTGTCCAGGGCCCCTTATTTTGTTTGTGTTATGCATGATAAAAGGGAAGAAAGCCCCGTGAAACTGCCCATGCCATTGGGAATAGAATGGAAAAAAGAGTGACAGGAAGCTTCACGGGACTGAAAAAACTAAGTAAATGTGTGAAAAAAGAGAAAAGAGCCGCTACAAGGAGCAACGACGAGTTGGAAGATAGCTTCTCAGGTTTTCACTGGAAGAGCTGGGCCCCTCGAACCTGCGGCAGAAGAGAAGAGGAGAGATCGGAAGATGTAGCTAGTCTTTGGGGGTGAATATGATGTGGATTTCAGCTCCTATTTGAAGTGATGCTCCAGCAGCCTCAAAAGGTAACCGATCAGGGGGTGACGGGTGGTCTGTCAGAGCAGTCAGGGTCGAGGAGTTACTTGTAAAGATGGGCTGAGAGCAGACACGGTAGTGAAAGGAGCCTTACACAGAAGAGTGAGGTTCGAGGACCAGCCCAGTCCTGGCGTCGGGGAGACCCGTGCAGCCTGCAGAGCCCCTCAAAGGGCCCGGGAGACCCAGGGGGAGGGGTGGGCAGTGCTGCCCCGCCCCTGACGATTCATGCTCTCCTCCCTTTGCTGTCTCTCCTTGTGACTGCTCATTGCTATCCAACACTTTTGATACTTTGCTTAGTCAGTCTCTTTGCTCCCGCTGGACCCGCATGTCCACAGGTCAGGGGGTTTTGTCTGGTTTGTACACTGGTGAATCCCTATAGTATCTAGAACAGTGCTAGGTAAAGGGTGGAACAGGCAATGCTAATTGGTTTGAAAGAGATCCTTGGTGATCTCTGAGAAAGGGATTTCAGTAAACTGAAGGGCAAAGATCACATTCTAAAAGGTTGTGTAATAACTGGGTAGTTGAGAAAAGGGGTAAGAGGGATGAACCTCTCACTCCAGAACCTTGGCAGGGAAACAGAGCTGCTGCCATGAGGACTTCGGAAGGTGGTGAAGGAGGGTCAGTGGGAAACCTCTGCGCTTCTAAGAAGAGAATTGGAGAGAATGGGGAGAGCCCAGTGTGGAGGGCTGAAACATCTGGGGGTGTGGTTGTTGCTTGTGTGATTCCGTACGGATGCTTGAATGGTTTACTCATTTCAGAAAAGACACAAAAGGTGGTGAAGGAGAAAAAGTCTTCATTCCGTTTTTTTTTTTTTTTTTCCTGTTCTTTTAAAATGTGCAAACATTTCATTTTCACTCAGGATGCTAATACTAACGGCAGAATGGACATGCGTATTTGGGGGTGTTAGGAGGACTTCAGTGCTACCAGACTGTTTTCTGCATTTCAGAGTTTTGCACTGAGTGTTCCACTCAAAAGTTAATTGGCCCCCTTGGGCAAGACCTGTATGCATGGCTGGTGGAATCCCCACCAGCATTATGAAGTAAGGGGTTTCACAGGTTACTTGTGGATCACTTCAGTGACAGATAATTATTACCTTCCCGAATAAAACAGTGCCTTGGGTCCAGGAGAATAAGAAATGTAACAGGTAGTCTTTATCTGCCGTATAGTTTAGGGTTAAGGAGGGATAAATGACACACAGGGACAAGTAGTCTAATGTAGTAGATTTAGTCCTATAATTATCTGATGTTTGAGTTACTAACGTTTTCCACTCAAAATGAGGATTAGCTGTAATGAAGTGAAATTAAAAAAAAGGCAGGGATGAATATATCTAAATAATATCCTTCACATTTGTCACATTTCCAAGTGACACAGTTCTTATGAAAACCCAGGGCTGTTGCTCAGAACATTTTTAGACCATATCATGGTGGTGTTATTAGAGTTGCTTAGTGAACCCCACAGGGAAGTTACCTCTTTACTTTTGTATTTTAATTGTATTTTATTTTTGATCCCGCTGGAGCTTACATGACCAACTCATTCCCTAGGCTTAGTTCTGGGTGAATGGTGGATGTTCTCAAAAGCCAAAGCTCCCAGAAATAACTGCTAGTGATAATATGCAAAAAGAATGTGTTTTCAGATATTCTGGTTTTAAAAAATTTTATTGAAGTATAGTTGATTTACAGTGTGTTAAATAACTTCTGCTGTCCAGCAGAGTGATTCAGTTATACATATATATATACATTCTTTTTCAGATTGTTTTCCATTATGGTTTATCACACGATATTGAATATAATTCCCTGTGCTCTGCAGTAGGACCTTGTTGTTTATCCATCCTGTATATAATAGTTTGCATCTGCTAACCCCAAACTCCCAGTCCATCCCTCCCCTTGGCAACCACAAGTCTGCTCTCTATGTCTGTGAGTCTGTTTCTGTTTCGTACTTAAGTTCATTTGTGTCATATTTTAGATTCCACCTGTAAGTGATATCACATGGTATTTGTCTTTGTCTAACTTACTTCACTTAAGTGTGATAATCTCTAGGTTCATCCATGTTGCTGCAAATGGCATTATTTTGCTCTTTTTTGTGGCTGAGTAATATTCCAGTGTGTGTGTGTGTGTGTGTGTGTGTGTGTGTGTGTATGGCACATCTTCTTTATCCATTCATCTGTCAGTGGACATTTAGGTTGTTTCCATGTCTTGGCTATTGTGAATACTGTTGCTGTGCACATTGGGGTGCATGTATCTTTTTGAACTATAGTTTTGTCAGGGTATACGCTCAGGAGTGGGATTGCTGGATCATATGGCTACTCTATCCTTAGTTTTCTGAGGACCCTCCATACTGTTCTCCATAGTGGCTGCACCAGTTTACATTCCCACCAACAGTGCAAGAGGGTTCCCTTTTCTCCACACCCTCTCCACCGTTTGTTGTTTGTAGACTTTTTGATGATGGCCTTTCTGACCGGTGTGAGGTGATACCTCACTGTAGTTCTCATTTGCATTTCTCTCATGATTAGTGATGTTGAGCATCTTTTCATGTGCCTGTTGGCCACACAGATGTTCTTCAAGCATATGTAGCCTCTGCGGACGGTCAGCTGCTGGGACTGACTGAGGACGGTGGTGCACGGCCTGTGATCAGAGAGGGAGCGGCTCTGCCCCCGCCTCCCCTTCTCCTCTGCCTGGCTCTGTCCCAGTTCATCCTGTCGTTGGCGCTTGGCTCTGACAGTAGACTGGGTGCAGGGCAGTGTGGGGCTCAGGCCCCCCGAGTTCAGCCTAGCCGGTGGTTCTGTCAAGTTGGGTTTCATCCCCAGAGGCATGCAAATGTATTTGACTTTTTGTCAGAGGGCATCGCTGTATAATTTATTAGTGAGCTGTAATAAATTTAAATAACTCAATCAAGATATACTTTGGGAATGACACTGCTTTTTCTAGTGGTCAGAGGACTTGAAGCTAAGTACAGGGTCTAATCACATTTTCTTGTGCATGGTAGGTACTCAGTGGCAAGTTGTGAAGGGTGAGGTTATAGGTATTTATGATTTCTGGTGTCATTAGTTCACTGTGTGTGTGTGTGAGGGTCCCGGGCCCCCAGGAGAATGTGTGTGATGTGATGTAGATAAACCTTCTGATGAACAGCTGGTGGTGGTGATGGAGGGTGGAGAGCATTTGTTGAGTCTGGGAGTTAGAAAACTTGTTTTCTGATGCCTGTGGCTTACAACTGAATTTCTATCTCGCATTGTAGTCATCTGTGAGGGAGTTTATGGGTCCTAACAGACGGAGTGTCTTTCTTCTTTTTCCTTGTTGTTTCTAATTCTTTGTTGATTATCTTTAAAAAAAATTTTTTTTTTTGGAGTATAGTTGATTTACAATGTTGTGTTACCTTCAGGTGTATAGCAAAGTGAATCAGTTACACAGATACATGTATCTATTCTTCTTCATATTCTTTTCCGTTATGGTTTATCACAATATTGATATACCACAGTATATAGATACTGGTTTATCGCAGTAGAGTTCCCTGTGCTATACACTAGGTCCTGATTAGTTATCTGTTTACATATAGTAGTGTGTCTTTGAGGACCAGGATTTGGTTGAACTGTCTCTAGGACGGCGCCCGGCGCGGGTCCGTGTGCACAGCAAGTCTCCGTGCCTGGGATTTCCCTGTGAGCCAGGGGAAGGGTAACGTCTAAACAAACAGATTTTGGGGGTCTTCTCTCCCCACGTTCTCTGTTGAAATTTGGGACTCAATAGCAGTTGTCATTGGTATTAGGAAAAATATGAGCTGTGTTTAGGATTCTTTATTTTCGAGTCCAGCTGTTCGCTACTTCTTGCAGCATTGTGTTTCACTTTAAAACCCAAAATCACCTAAGAAGACACAAAGGAAAAACTTCACAGAGCTATTCCGAGTATGTCGCCCGGACGTCTCTGCAGCGTGCCCGGAGAATTCCTGATGCCTCCTTTGCCCTGTGGCACCCGACCGCCTTAGATTTCCATCCTTGTTGTTAAAAGCCGTGTGATAAAGAAGGTAGTTGGTGCTCAGAAGGTGCCTGCTCTTTGCCAAGGCTCTGTCCTTGGCACTTTGCGAATCTTCCTTTAGATACCATCATCCTCTCCAGTTTGCAGGTGAGCAAACAGGCACAGAGAGGCTGAGTGGCTGCCGGGGGCGCAGAGCCAGGACCGGGGAGCAGAGCGTCCAGGGAGAGGTGCCCGCAGGGTGCACCCCCATCGCCTGCCCTGCCCGGAGCATCTTGCTACATTTTCTGAAAATTTTCCGTTCTATTCCAAGGCCCGGCATTCCACCAGAAGATTATAATGTTTAGAGATTTCTGTAATAAAAATGATTGAAAAATCTCTTTTTGGGGGGAGGGTCAAAATACTTAGTGTGCTTTTCTCCAGAAAGTTTTGAGAATGAGAGCTGGAAGTAAGAGGTGAATAATTTGGGGAATTTGCGGTCACCCCTCATCCCCGCATTAGCGGCAGGCTCACCTAAGTGGGCTCCCCAGGTTCTTAGGTTTCATCCAGTGAGACCCTTGACCCTCCTGACCACCACTCAGAAATTGAGGTGCCAACATAATGTGGGCAGTTACAACAGATTTCTTCTACTAATGATATTCCAACAATGAATTACTGTCACCTAGTATCAATATGGTTTCAAAGGATGACATTATAAAAGCAAAAAGAAGCTTGTGAAAGTGGCAATGATCCCCAAAGGTGAGCTCTTTACGTTGAGCCCCTCTGGCTCATCAAGAACCTCACACAACACCCTTGTTTTTTCACTTTGCCACATGCTAGGGAAGGCCTTCGTATGGACCTACGTTTGGAACCCCTTCACGAGGCTTCTTTGAAATATGTCCTTTACCAGGAAAAGGAAATTTCACAGCTTCCTTTTCCTTCTTCCGATGTGGATCCTCTGGTTCTGGGATGAAGTAGCTGATCAACAAATCCACCTCCCCTTTATCGCACTGGCCCTGAAGTGCCAGGCGTTCTGAGTTCTGGATGTAGTTTAGGAAACGTGGGGCTGGGGGCCGCCTTCCCACCTTCCTTCTCATTCCCCTTCCGGCTGTGATGGCTCCCCCACCGTAACCAGCTTCACCGAGGGCTCTTTGTCTCCTCCTGATTTCTGGAGGGTCTTGGTAATGATGCTCGAGGTCTCCGGGTGTGTGTGTGTGTGTGCGTGCGTGCGTGTGTGTGTGTGTGTGTCAGAGCATTGCTGTTTTGATGGCCAAAGGGCTCTTGATTTATGATATTTATTTATGAATGTGATGGAGTCCAGTGTATAGATCAAATATACACATCCACGAATTTAAGCTGTCAGATGTGCGTGGTACATCCTGTATAGTCGGGGGCAGTAGGACAGCTATAAAGTAATGATGTTAGATGTTAGCTTCCAAGGAGAGTTTGAAACATGATTGAAAGGTAGGATGCTTCAGAAACTACGACCTGCTGTGCTTTCTAGTGGAGCACTTGATTAGAATTATTTATATATGGACAGATCTGAAAGAGATCAATTTTGAACAGCATCTAAAATGTCTTTAGTGTTTAGTTCATTTCTGATGAACATAGTTGGAAGGCTTTAATTGCTTAGGTAGAATATTCTCATGTGCTTCCCCTGTCCGCTTGAGAAATAAAAAAAGTTTGAGAACCAGTAATACTCTTGGTGGTTGACTGCTCGGTAAAACATTCAAGATGGGAAAAACATATGTCAAATTATTTTTGTCTTTTGTCCTGGAAAAATAGCAGCAATGACGTTTTCTATATTTAAAACTTGCTTTCATATGGGAGTGCTTCCTTTCTGCCAAGAGGCTGTGGAGAGCCCGTGTCCTCAGTGACCTGCTCTGCTTTGCTTTTGTTACGCCAGGACTGTGCGAACCCACTCCTGTAGGGATGCTCAGGCTGGCACAGTGAACAGTTCCAAATACACACCTTTCAAGGAGCCTCTGCAGTTAGGTGGTCTTTGGAACTGGGGGCGACCTGAAGGTAGTTCTGCAGCCCTGGGCCCTTGTTGCCCAGGTTTTCGGTGGGCTATGCCCCCTCTACCCATCTGCACCAGCTCGGTTCCTGCAGGGCTTAACCCGAGCCAGACCATCCCTGGGGAACGAGTGCCGCACTGGGCCCAAGGTTGTAACTGTGTCCTTAGAGGAGAACTGGGTGGAGGGGGCATATTTGGCTTTTTTTTTTTTTTTTAATTGAAAGGGAAGATGGTCCAGGAATCATTTTATCCTGGGGGGGGGGCGGAAGTGTGTGTGTGTGTGTGTGTGCGCGCACGCACGTGTGTCTGTGTGTGTATGTATACAGCTGATTGACCTTTCCGGTTGTACTTAATCACATGTTTAAATGTTAACTTAAAATGTGCTCATTCACTGCCTGCTCACTTATTCACGGAAAACAAAAACCAGACTGGCATTCAGTTCACGGCAAATCATTTTTCTAGTGCGTTCATCTGTGTCCGTGCAATTAAAATTTGGCTACACATTTTGCAGTCTGAGGGCTTAAAATAAAGTAGATACTTCACAATGAAGATCCGTTGTGATGTTTGTTCCCGCTGCCAGAGAGATGTGAATTCGGGGGAGGTGTCAGCTTGGTCCTGGGCATTTTTCTGAAGTGGAAATACACATACTGACCCTTGAAAACAGGACTGAAGTGGACTGATTTAGACACTTGATATTTTTCTTATTTGTCCACAAGATGAGTTTTTAGTTACAGTGAAATTGTTGATTTTTTTTCTAATGAGAAATTTTAACCTTCACAGACCAAACTTACTTGCTGTTTTCCCCTCGGACACGGCGGCGAACGCTGGGGCGTAACGTGTGTCTCAGTTGCTAAACATAACGCTGCCCATTTAGGAGCATAAGAGCTGCCACCGGATGGCTGTTGTTGCTGAATCATTTAACTCTCACAGTTTCTTCAATGAGGATGAGGATTGCGTGCGAGACGTCCTCTGCTCCTTAGAATTTAGGAAGTACCCCTCTGCCTTCTTCAGCTCATCTCCCCTCACTGTGAGTCTCCTGGGCTCCCTGCTGCCAGCCAGAAACAGGGGAGGCATGCTTAACCCCGAGGTCCGTTTTGTAATTTTCATGGCTAATTCAAGAGGTACTTACCTTATAATTATCCCTGTCTCAAGTTTAGGAACTGTTCAAAACCTCTTCTTTTTTAAAGATATAGGAACATCTGAAGAAATTTTGGACAAACAGAATAGCTTGAACCTGTATGTTTTACTTCTGGAATTCCTCATCCACATGTCTTGTAAAGATGCAGCCCTCAAAAGCCTGGGGCTGAAGGAATGTATCCAGGCTGAGTCTAGATGACCAGTAATATAATCACCAGGTTTTCCTGCGGTTTTTTCTTTTTTTTTAACATTTTTATTTTCCTGCGTTTTGATATGTGCATTTGAATGAAATCAAAGCTCTGGGGGATTGTCTTCCTTTCGGGTATAAATTAGTAAGCTCAGAAACAGCCTTCATGTGATTTAGGGTTGAAACTGCTACTTAAGAACAAACTTAAGAGTTTTACTGAATCACTTTGCTGTACAGCAGAAACTAACATAACATTGTAAATCAACTATACGCCCATAAAAACTTACTTAAGAAAAAAACTTTATTTTTAGGACAGTTTTAGATTTACAGAAAAACTGAGAGGATAGTACAGAGAGTTCTCTTATGTCCTCCACACAGTTTTTCCTATTATTAATATTTTACAAGGATGGTACACTTGTCACATTTAATAAACTGATACTGACACATCAAAAAAAAAAGTTTTACTGAAAGTCATGCACTCCACCATGGATTTTTCCTTATATTTCCCTGAAGTATGTGATGATGTAATTTCCTGGGGTATGAAGCAAGAGGGCCCAAGACACCTCAGCAGTGTAGTGATTGGACATTTTTGTTTTAAACGCTCTGGTTCTTTACCAGGGTGTGTAGGGTTGAGGGCGGTGCCTGGTTTAAAATAAGATTTCTCCCTGCTCGGGATGGTAGAAATGAAGTGACTTTAATGGGAGTGTTCACGGGCCTGTTCCCTGTCCCCCATCCCCTTTCATTAGGAGCAGAAGAGAAAGGACAGTCGTCGTCTCTGAGCCACCCTCAGGGATGCTGTAAAGATCCAGTCTCGTACTTACGTGTGCATGAACAGTGGGCGCGCCTTGTGAGACCCAGGCCTAGAGGGACCGCCGTCCGCTCTGCCGCCTGGTGGCCGTGTGCACGCTTGCGTCAGTTTGTCCGGGTACCGGGGCTGAGAACACCTTTCCCTGCCTTCCCTTCGTCCCGTTACTCCCAGGACTACCGTTCGCCCTAGGGTCTTGCACACCACCAGCCCTTCTCTTTCCTGGCCACGCAGCCGGTTGCTAGATGCAGAGATGAGAAAGAGGTGTAAAAGAAAGCAGTGACTTTGGGGTGTCTGTTCTCTGGCCGAGGAGATAACAGGTGCCCCCCCGGAAGGTAAAACGGCTGCACAGAGCACATGTGGGGTTCCCCGTGCGGGTGTGCAGTCCAGGAGGCTGTGACGGCTCAGGAGGGGGGTCCCTGCGGGCAGGGGGTTTGAGGGGCTTTGTGTTGGGCTGTACCATGCGCTGCCGGCCGCGTGCATGGAAGGGGTGTGAGGGTCGGTGATGGGGGCTCTCCTGGGAAGCCAGCCTGGAGAGCCCAGGAGGCAGGCGGTGACAGGCTTCAGAAGTGCGAGTGGGTCTGCGCTCTGTGGGCGGCTGGCACCCCTCTCCGGTCCCACTGGATGTAAAAGCTGGATTGATACAGCAAGCCATCCAGGGGTCCTTGACATGTTTCATGAATAAGTCACTTGACTTTTTTTTTTGGATAGAGATACATACGAAAAGGATGCAGTGATTTATACAAAATCTGATGTATATAAATTTCAGGGATATTTAAAATTTTGTAATTCTTGGCATTACCGTGTGCCTGTCTGCAGATCTCATAGGTAAGGAAATCAGCTACCCCACTTTTCAAGGGTCTGTATGTGCCGTGTGTCGTTATGAAACTATATGTCATTTTGGTGACACAGCCCAGCCAAGTGGGTGGAATCAATGCTGGCATGCAGACAGAGTCTCAGTAGCACGTGCAGGGCCTCACATCTGGCAGCAGTGGGGCGGAGGACCTGGGCTGTGCTCCATTTGACACCAGCGCTCATGTTCTTTCCACTGTCTTTCCGAGGATGGCCTTTACATGTTTCAGCGTAAAGAAATGTGGCCTCTCCCGGGTAAAACTTGTCAGCTTACCCCCGTGTCGGTAGACACAGCAAAGTGTGCAGACTTCTCCCCCTCCTGGCCCTCCCCCGTGCGCTGTGGCTTTGAGCTTGAGCCTTGGATAGTCTAGCTTTTAACGTCCTTGTTAATATCGTTGAGAACGTAACTCTAATTCCTTGCTAGTGGTCCCCGGCCAGGAAGGCTGCGTTACCTTCTTGGCTTGGTGAGGCACAGCAGTTGGCTCAGTAGCATGCTTCCTGGTCCCGGCAGGGCAGGCAGGGCGCCCAGGCCACTCACCGCGTGGGCCTCCATAGGCCGCAAGTTCTAGCGCGGTCTTGGCCTTACCTTCTTTGATGTGATTGAGATACAGTCTTTCTAAAGGAATCAGCCGTACTTATTTTTTGTTTTAAAAAATTGGTGACTGGAAGGTTGTACCTTTGACCACCTCGCTTCTGATTATAGTTCAAATATGTAGCTTCATAATGTGAAACAAAACTCACTTTAAAGGAAAAGGATATATTCTTTCTCATAGTACAGTGCAAAATATGCGTCTGTGGAGGGTGGGGTGGGAGGTGGAGGATGTGTCTCCTCTTTCAGCGCTTCAAAGATTGTGTTAAAATAGACAGTAAGTTGTTAGCCAATCCCCATGCTGCTAAGCAAGGGAAATTAAAACCTGGTTTTTGGTGAATTATAAATCTGCTCTGAAGCCGATTATATCCTGAGTGAACCTCTAAGGAGGTGCCAGAGAATGTGCCCAAGATGTGGGAGCTCTCCCTGACTTCTTCCCATTGAGCCTGGCTTGTGTTTACACACTCTGAGCAAGATGACCCTTTAGGTTGTGAACAGTCATTCTCCTGAATGACTTAGAGGATGCTTTTGGGTTTCGATACATTGTTTACATTTGGGATTAAAAAAAGAAAGTCTTTTTCATGGAAAACTGCATTCCAGTCGGCTGGTCAGTGTTCTTGTCTGCTGGGCTACAGTGGTTTTATGACTTTTCTCTGCCTTCAAATAACATCTATTTTTAAAAAAGGATGTCCTTTCTAGAAAAGGCCTATTGTTCTGAAAAATGCTGCTTCCTGGTTAAAGCAATTTGTTCCTGTTTGTATCCAGGACTAGAGAATTTGGGGGGGAAATAGCTTATATTTTTTGAGGGCCCTTTAAAATAGTAATAGTCAAATGGGTTTTATTTGTTCTGGGAGGCGCGGCGGGGAGGCTTGCAAGTTGTTTGCAGATCATGGTTTCTGGACAGAAATGACAGAATTTGATGCTTCAGGTGATGTAGTGCTGCAGCATTTTTTTTTTTTTTCCTATAGTCAAGTTTGTTGAAACATAACTTCACTCTGAATGTCTCATTTGTGTAGAGAGAGAGGAAAAAAAAAAAAAAGAACCCAAGAGTGTAAGTCCCTGAAAGGCACACATTTCCCTGTTCCTCTTATGAGGAAGCTTGCTCTGAGATGCTGCCCATGTGGCAGGTACTGGTTTGGTTTGAGCATCAAGACTCCTCAGCACCCACCCTTGTGCCTTTTTGTTTCCTTGCTGGGTGAAGGCCGTTCCTTACCAACTCCTAGGTTATTTTAACAAAGGCCAACCATGAAGGGGAGATGAGGGTTGAAACCTCCACGTGGAAAGTGGAGGAAGCACGAGGGGCGAGCTCGGAGGGGTCAGGCAGCTCCTGGCAGAGCCTCTGTCCCCGAGTCTCCTTCCTCGCGCCCCCGGTGTATTTTATTTCTGAAATCTCCTACCACCTAGAGACTGTTCCTTTTTGCCTTTCAGTGTCATTCACGTCACCTGCAATCCCTCATCACTGATAAACCTGCTATTTGGCCACCAGGCTCTGTGTTGCAGGGAAGTGTGGCTACAGGGTCGGCCTTCTTTTAGTTTGCAATCTCCCCGGCTCATCTCTGCTCAGTTGTCTTTCATCCCTTGGAGTCCGAGAGCAGAGATTTCCCAGTGCCTTTTCCCTAAGCTTTCCTACTTACCCAAACCTGTGCTGGTCCCAAGTGAAACATTACATGGACTTGTTTGTTGCCTGCCGTCTAGATGTCAGTTTCTTACTGTTCCTTCTGTTAGTTACAAAGAAGAGATCTCAGGTTGAGGTGGAATTTATTTGTAAAGAGTCTAATTCCAGCTAGATGAACCAGCCTTCCACCTGAAGGCTTCGTGTTAGAATAATGATGTCTGCGCCTCGAGTTTCCAAGCTCCTCGTGGCATAAACCAGGTAAAAGTTTCTTCTGAGATGACTTTTTCTAAGAGTAATAGAGAAACCCTGGACATAATTGTTGAGTTCATTGAAGAAGCTCATGGTCTGGCCACACATCTAAAATACGCGACACAGTTGCACCAGATTCTTTGGTTCTGTATTGCTTGACTGAAACATGTTTAAACTTACTCTGCCCCCGAACATGAGGATTATGTGAGGTGCAGGTGTTTTATTTATGCAGCTACACACAGACAGAAGGACAAACTGCATTTTAAATTTGGTCCTGCAGTAATGGTGTAACGCACACGCTCAGTGCATATTACAGGCCCCGAAACAGCTTCCTGACCTGTCACTTATGTCAGCGCATTATTGGTAAGAGCACGCAGTGGTCCTGCACGTTTTTATTAACTAATAAACAATTGTATTGAATCTGCAGGTTTTAGTTATGCATATTGTCTTAAGATGAAGAAATAATGGTAGTAGTTACTGTTCATAGATAGATTCTGTGTAATCATGAAGGTTATACATTCATTCTCAAAGTTGCTAAGTTTATGGATGCAATGCTGACACTCGTAATGGGCGTGACATCATAACTTATCCAGGAAGGTGCCCTCGTCCAACTAGGAAACCCCATAATGTTAAAGAGCGACAGATGAATAAGGTGCCACAGCATCAAGGAACGTGCTTTTTTGCTTGGCTTCTGCTTTGCTGGGTTGAAGGAGAAGACACTCCGTTATTTCCAGGCCTGTTGTCTTTGAAGGGTTAGGGCTGTTCTTTTCCTCCACTCTGATTCGAATCTTCCAAATTCTTGTTCCTTTCAGGTTTTTCTCCCTTCTCCAGCTTTCAAAAAACCCTATTTCTTTCTACTCCTTTCCTAAATAGACATTTTTGGTCAGTGTAAATATTATATTTGCCCGATGAAGGTTAATGAACATAAATAGTCTTGTCTGTTTGCTTAGATGGAAGTACTGTGGGCCTTGGGCAGCTTATAAGGGGCTGATTGATATTTCAATGAAAAGAGTGTTAAGACTTTCGTGTTAGATTCAGATTATAAACTCTTCAGAAATGGGAGGGTGGCCTTCTGTGCTATGTAACGACTGCAAGTAGCACATATTTGTAATACCTAAAATAGAATGTGAACCTTAGCATTATTCAGAAGAACTTTCTATTATAAGTATTAAAGAAAACTCATTAATTAGGACATTTTTTATTGGCTTTCCCTACCTGCAAATAGAATATTAAGATTGGGGTATGACTGCTTCTAAAGAAGGGATTTATTACCTTTAGGAATGCACACTGTTAACTGGATGGTGGGGAAGGTTTTGTTTTAGCTTTCTTATTTGTATTGCATTTTTAGGTCTAGACTTAGATTTCAATCTATAAATAGCTTTTAAAAGACTTATGGGAAATAACAAAACTACAGATGAATAAAGTTAAAGCCCATCAGTTTATTTGAAAGTTGACCATAGAGGGCGACACTTTAAATTTCTAGTATTAATAAATTTTAAATTGGGACAATTGAGAATTATAAATGAGGTACTTTTTTCCTCTTAACACATCATAATATTGTTTTCAGGTGTGCAATAATATATTTTAGGCTGAAAACCTTCTTGGAATCCTCTTAGAAAGGTTTTGAATTCCTTACCTAGTTATTCTGTGAGTCACTGTCCCTTCCCTGTGCCCTTGATATAGGAAATCTAAGTGCACAGATAGTTTGAATTGTTCTCAAAGGTATCCCTAAGGTTGCAGAGATTTTTTCTTAATCAAAAGAGAAGATTAAATTTAACCAAAGTAGTGCAAGATTTGTACACTGAGAAGTAGAGAACATAGTTGAAAGAAATTAAGGAGCACCTAATTCAATGGAAAAACATCCCATGTCATAGATTGGGAGACTTAATACTGTTATGATGGCTGTACCACCAGAACTGATCATCAGATTCAGTGCAATCCTTATTAAAACCCCAGCTGGCTTTTCTGCAGAGATGTACAAGCTGATTCTAAAATTCAAATGTGAACACAAGGCACCCAGAAAAGTAGAATAAGGTTGGAACACTCACAGTTTCTGATTTCACACTTGCTCCAAAGTTGCATAAATGAGACAGTGGTTGTGGAATGAGGATGGAAATACAGACCAATGGAATAGATCTGAGTCCAGAAATGAACACTGACATTTATGGTCAGTTCAGCAAGGGCACCAGTACAATTCACTGGGGAAACAATAGTATTTTTAACAAAGGGTGTTGGGATAACTGGATATCTGCATGCAAAAGAATGAACTTGGACCCTTACCTTACTGAATATGGAAGTAATTAAAAATGGATTGTAGACTTAAAGAGCTAAAGCTGTGGAAGAAGAAGCTCTTAGAAGCAAATATATTAATGAATTGTTGTGACCTTGGATTAGATCATGGTTTCTTAAATGCGACTCTAAAAGCCTACGCAAGAAAAGAAAAATAGGTAAACTGGACTTCATCAAAATTAAAAACCTTGTGCTTCAAAGGGCACCATCCAAGAAAGTGAAATGATTGGCCACAGAAAGGGAGAAAATATTTACTGATAATGTACCTGATAAGGGTTTTCTATCCAGAATACATAAAGAATTCTTAAAATGCAATAATAAAGACACATAACCCAATTAAAAAATGAACAGCAACTGACAAAGGATTAATCTCCCAAATATACAAGCATCTCATGCAGCTCAATATCAAAAAAATAAAGAACCCAGTCCAAAAATGGGCAGAAGACCTAAACATACGTTTCTCCAAGGAAGATATACAGATGCCCAACAGACACGTGAAAAAATGCTCAACATCACTAATCATTAGAGAAATGCAAATCAAAACTACAGTGAGGTATCACCTCACACCGGTCAGAATGGCCATCATTCAAAAGTCTACAAACAGTAAATGCTGGAGAGGGTGTGGAGAAAAGGGAACCCTCTTGCACTATTGGTGGGAATGTAAATTGGTGCAGCCACTATGGAGAACAGTATAGAGGTTCCATAAAAAACTAAAAATAGGACTACCATATGGCCCAGCAATACCACTACTGGACGTATACCCTGAGAAAACCATAATTCAAAAAGGGACATGTACCACAATGTTCATTGCAGCCCTATTTACAATAGCCAGGACATGGAAGCAACATAAGTGTCCATCACTGGATGAATGGATAAATAAGATGTGGCACGTATATACAATGGAATATTACTCAGCCATAAAAAGAAATGAAATTGAGTTATTTGTAGTGAGGTGGATGGATCTAGAGTTTGTCATACAGAGTGCAGGAAGTCAGAAGGAGAAAAACAAATACCCTATGCTAACACATATATATGGAATCTAAAAACAAAAAGGTTCTGAAGAACCTAGGGGCAGGACAGGAATAAAGATGCAGACGTAGAGAATGGACTTGAGGACACGGGGAGGGGGACGGGTAAGCTGGGACAAAGTGAGAGAGTGGCATGGACATATATACACTACCAAATATAAAATAGGTAGCTAGTGGGAAGCAGCTGCATGGCACAGGGAGATCAGCTCAGTGCTTTGTGACCATCTACAGGGGTGGGATAGGGAGGGTGGAGGGAGACGCAAGAGGGAGGGGATATGGGGATATATGTATATGTATAGCTGATTTACTTTGTTATACAGAAGAAACTAACACAACATTGTAAAGCAATTATACTCCAATAAAGATGTTAAAAAAAGAAAGAAATAACCCCTGGGGGAAAAGAAAAGTGAACAAAGAATTGAATAGGTATTTACCCAAAGACGTACAAATGGCCAATAAGCACATGAAAAATGGTCAGCACCCTTGGTCATTAGTGAAATTCAAATCAACACCTTCAAACACACCTGGGAAGGCTAAAATAAAAAAGACAGACGTTAGTGTTGACAAGGATGTATGTGGAGAAATTAGAGTCCTTAGACCTTGCCGATAGGATTATAAATGCTGTAGCCACTTAGGTAAACAATTCGGCAGTTCCTTGAAAAGCTAAACACAGTTACCATATGAATGATCAGTTCTACTCGCAGGTATATATATACCCATGAGAACTGAAGACAGGTGTGCAAACAAAAACGTATGCATGAGAATTCACAACAGCATTATTCATACCTGCCATAAAGTAGGAAGAACCCAAATGTCCGAAACAAACTGTGGAATCTCTGTAATGGAGTATTATTTGGTGATACAAAGGAAAGTGTCGTTACCTGCTGCAGCCTAGATGAACCCTGAAGCTGTTAGGCCAAGAGGAAGAAGGCAGTCACAAAAGGTCGTGTATTTCCTTTGTGAAATTCCATTTACACGAAATGTCCAGAATAGGCAAATCCATAGACACAAAGTAGATTAACAGTTGCCAGGGGCTGGGGGAAGGGTGGATGGGGAGTGAATGCTAAAGGGTGTGGGGTTGCCTTTTGGGTGGTAAAAATGTTCAGGAATTATGGTGGTGATTGACGAACACAAACCATGGAATTATTCACAAGTGATAAATCTTGAGTTCTAGCGAGTCCCACAGCCCTGGGCCCACTCACAGCGGCTCATCTCTAGGAGGAGGGGGCAGCCCGGGTGGAGCCAGGGGCCAGGGAGGGTCGTGCCCACCACCTGGATTGGGTCCTGTGCACAGTGCGGCTGTGGCCCCCTGCAAGAAAAAAAGAAAAGAAAAGAAAATGATGTGTGAATTATATCTCAGTAGAGCTATTATTTTAGAAGACAGAGGGTAATTTTACAAAGTTCTTAAAATACATTTGTTTTACATTTTGGCTAAGTTTTGGGGGAGGAGTAAATGTAGATTTGTATTCTTGAGATCAGAAACTGCTAGATATTCACTGGAGTCTTTCTTTTTAAGTTTGTTTTTTTAAATTTTTGGCTGCATTGGGTCTTTGTTCCAGCTCGTGGGCTTTCTCTAGTCGCGGCGAGCAGGGGCTGCTCTTGGTTGTGGTGCGCGGGCTTCTCATTGCGGTGGCTTCTCTTGTTTCGGAGCACAGGCTCTAGGTGCGTGGGCTTCAGTAGTTGTGGCACGCGGGCTCAGTAGTTGTGGCTCGTGGGCTCTAGAGCGCAGGCTCAGTAGTTTTGGCGCACGGGCTTAGTTGCTCCGCGGCATGTGGGATCTTCCCAGACGAAGGCTTGAACCCATGTCCCCTGCATTGGCAGGCGGATTCTTAACCACTGCGCCACCAGGGATGTCCCCTCATTGGAGTCTTAAAATACTAACTTCTGTACACCCAAAACTTATATAATATTGTACATCAACTATACCTCAATTAAAAAAAATACTAATTTCCTGCTGGCTTGTCATATAAATGAATATAAGCAGGATTTTGAATTTTTACCTGTTCTAAACGTTCATGAATAACTATGAATCTTTTTTCTATTTATTGTAATATGATCTGGAAAAGCAAGGCATGTCTCTTTTTCTAAAAGAGAATATTTAAATTTAAATATTTCTGCATATAAGAAACGTCATTTGGTAAGAATAGAAAACAATTGAATTCATGCTCATTTTTAAGTGTAGGCATGAAATAACATGCATTAATTTTATATTGACTAAGAAAATCATTTAATGATGGAATTGGTAAATATTTATACTTTAAGATCAAAACTTTACATGTGATATTTTGATGTAGAAGCTGGGAAATAGGTGATAACAACTTATGAGGAATTTATTTTGTAAATTTGAGCCAATTTAGTTTCTATTTTAATGGCCTTTCTATGTATCCCAAAGGCAGTTGTGATGCATGACATTTGTGCAGTCCAGCATTTCTCTTAATAATGTGATTTTTGATGTCTAAAAAACTTGTATTTAAAAAAAAGCTATTTTAAATTTGGTCTGTAAATATAATGACTTATTTTAGAAGCCTCTTTCCCCGACAAGTTTAATAATTTCTGTCCTTTTTTTCAAACAGGATCTGGAAATAGTGTATTCCTATTTACATGGTATGGAAGCCTTATCCAACCTGAGGGAGCATCAGCTTAGGTAAGTCATTTTAATATGAATAACAATAGGATGCTTGGATTTTATGTGATTATTTATTATTGTTTAGAAGTAGGATTAAAGATAACTTACTTGTGAAAACTCTGCCTCATCTGGCCTTGTAAGTTTTACATCCATATAATAATTTCTGACATTTCTGCCATAGGGATCACCTCTCTGCTTCCTGTCCCTCTCCCTGCCCTACCCACCTGAAGTTAATAAACACCACTTGGTGAATACACCAAAGGAGCATTATTTGCCATCCTGGTAAATAAAAATCTACTTCCTAGCACTCAGCTACATAAGAAACCAGAATGTGTTTAACTATTCCAAGAATGATTCAGTTCACTGTTTTAGTATGTTTTAGGTCTTTATATATAACATATTTATTGCATTAAGTTGACTGCGCTTTTCTGGGAAATTCAGTTTGTACCATAGTTGTTTTTTATATAGTCCATTCATATAAAAATCTTACCACTTCTCTTGTACAAGTGATACAGCAACCTTATTTATGGTTATCTGGGCTTACATTAAAAGATCAGAAACATCTTGTATAATCCAGTGATTAACTGGAATAGAAAATAAAGGACCTTAGGAAGATGGATTACATATAAACACCAACTAGGACGTTATGGGAAAGTTTTGTTGTCTCCAGCTCCAGCTACTTTTGATACCAGCAGTTTTTAATTATGAAAGGAATACTTGTTCTGTGTATTTCCCCTTTACTCTTTAAACACTAGTTAATTTGTGAGCATGTCAATTTCATATTTAGTTGTTAATTGAAAAAAGTGTCAAGAGGATTGAATACTTCTAAAATTAAATTTGTAATGAAAATGATTTAAATTAAAGTTTTATTAGAAAGGGCAAAACCATTGGGAATTTGGAAGATGGCTCAAATTAAAGCAAGGATAATTTCTAAAGTACGTAACTTTCATTTTATGTTTTTTAATGACAGCTATCCTAGGAAAAAATTATAGCGCCAATTGTCTGTTTAATTGAATGCAGTTAACCTGCAAATGCAAATGAATTAATTAATATGAAAATATAAATGTTACATTGCCATATGCATATGACTACACATAGATAATATTTCAATAATATTCAGATATATCGATTATATAATGTGTGTCTATAGTATATGTAGTTATAAAATTACTTAGGTAATAGTAATTTGGTGCAATAGAAAAAGGAAAATTTTAATACATCTTACGAAAATTTTTAAGATTACAAAAGTAGAGATAATACAATAAAGCCCCATACACCCACTAACCATTTTCTGCTGTTTCAAAAGTAAATTTTGGTTAGAAATAACTGATAACTTCAACAGTATAGTTTAGCATACTTACACCTTAAAAAAGTCTATTTTGGAGACTATTCAGCTTTGTTGGCATGAACTTACAAGGAGTCACCTTTAAGATGTGTATCTTGTTCTGCTTGTGTCAAAAAGTCATTTGTTTCTCATATTTATGCAAGACATCAGCTGCAACTAACTTAAGTCCTTTTTTAGAAGATCAGGATAGCAAAATGAATAATAGCAAGAAAAGAAGTACAGATAAACTCAATGACTTGGATAAACTGCTTTGTAATAACTACCCTTTCTGGGAAAAGTACGTCTTAATTTAGAGAAGTTATTTCCTTTGAATTTTATAAATAAAATTTTACCCCTGGGATTAATAGAGAAGAGTTAAGACTTTCACATAATACAGTTTTCCAATTTTACCAAAAAAATTAAAAAAAGCTCTTAATCAAGGTTTTCCAGGTCTGTGTATTCAGTGCTGGGCAGTGGAACACTGGTCTCCTAGGAAGGAGGGGAGGCTCTCCTCTTTGGGAGCCTCACTTTGTGCACTGTGGAGCTGTCCGTACGCAAGCAGTGCATTGATCCTGAGCAGCTGGTGACGTGCAGTTAATTGGCTGTGTTGCTGTAAGATCCCACACTCTATACAATGTAAAGGTTTTCAGGTCCTCACTGACATACTGTACGTCTTTTCCACACAGCATTATTTTTCTAAGGTTTGCTCCCTTCATACAGGTGGATCAGAAGCAGCATATTTGCCAAAGGGGAGGAGGAAGCTCCAGTGGGAGCGGAGGCCAAGAATCTGTAAAAAGCAGAGTAACTGGGGCCATTCAGTGCTGGAAGCAAGAGCCTGCTGAATTATGTGTGTGTGTGTATATACATGTATACACACTACATATATATAGTATACATATATGGTTATGTGTGTGTATACATATATATAGTATAACATATATATGGTTATATGTGTGTATATACATATACATACATACTACATATATATGGTTATGTGTGTGTACATATATACACACTACATATATATAGTATAACATATGTATGGTTATGTGTGTACACATATATATACACACTACATATATATAGTATAACATGGTTATATGTGTGTGTATACATATATACACACTATGTATATAGTATATATATGGTTGTGTGTATATACATACATATACACACTACATATATATAGTATAACATATATATGGTTATATGTGTGTGTATACATATATATGTACTACATATATATAGTATAACATATGGTTATATGTATGTGAGTGTGATTCATATATATATATACGCACTACATATATACAGTATACCATATATATGGTTATATGTATGTGTGTGTATACATGTTTATATATATGTACACTATCTATATGTAGTATAACATATATATGGTTATATATATGTGAGTTTGTATACATGTATATTCTTTAGCATTATGGATGAGCGTAATTATTGTTATACAGACAGTTTTAGACATTAAGGAACAACTAAAATCTGGCTAGTATATTCTTTAGGAATTCAGGGAAGATCAGTATGCTTTTGATAAAACATTCCTTAACAATGTTTAAAGAAAAAAAAGCATTTTGGTACTGGTTCCATTTATTTAGAACATTGTCCTATAGACGATTTTATCATGATTTTCTCGTGGCGCTAGGTTAGTTGTTTTATGCAGTCAACAATTATCCACTGCAGTCCTACTACCTGCTAGACATCCAGGCAGGCCAAGAAGAAGCAGCAGTGAAGTAGACCAAGCTCCTGCCGTTCCTAGTGGGGCAGACAGGATTTAGATGTTAGCATGTTGGGCATGGTAAGAATGGATGCTGGGCTGCTTTGACTTTGTGGCTGAAAGGAGGGAACACTTGGGTTGGCTCAGCTGTGCAGAGACCCCTGCAGTGCCGATGGGCCCCCGATGCTCCACGGTGGGAACAGTCAGGGGCCGTGGGAGAGTAACTACAGGATGCTAAGTGTTGTCAGCAGCGCAGGGCTGCGTGTTCAAGGATAGGAGTTTGGATTTTCATGTAAAGGCAGTGGAGATTAAGAGCAGGTGTGAGGTAGAAGCCCGCGCACCGCAAGGAAGAAAGATCCCGCGTGCCGTGACTAAGACCCTATGCAGCCAACATAGATAGATAGATAGATAGATAAATAAATAAAAGAGCAGGTGCGACGTGATGTGACGTCGTGTCTGGAAAATGGACAACAGGTGTGCAGAACAGACACAGAATCTACCTGTGTGGTCCTGGTAGGAGATGACAGTGGGATGGTGGCTGAGACTGGGTTTTCACGGGCAGGTGGTGAACGTGGTCTGCCTGGGAGGGTGGGTTTTGGAAACAGGATGTGGCAGAAAGCTGGGATTTGAAGGAGAGGGAGGAGAGTCAAGGATGGCGACTCCAAGGTTTTGGCCTAGACGATTGGGTTCTGACTGGGAGGACAGATTTGGGGAGAAGGAATTTAAGATCTATTGGACGTGTTGAACGTGGAGCGGCTGTTCCACCGAGTAGGCATTTGGATGCGTGGTGTCACGGTGAGGGGTTAGGTGAGGGGCATGGCTTTGGAGCATCAGCTTACAGATTACATTAAAAATCGCAGACTGGGGCTTCCCTGGTGGCGCAGTGGTTGAGAGTCCGCCTGCCGATGCAGGGGACGCGGGTTCGTGCCCCAGTCCGGGAAGATCCCACATGCCGCGGAGCGGCTGGGCCCGTGAGCCATGGCCGCTGAGCCTGCGCGTCCGGAGCCTGTGCTCCTCAATGGGAGAGGCCACAGCAGTGAGAGGCCCGCGTACCTCAAAAAAAAAAAAAGAAATCACAGACTGGATGAGGTTATGTGGTGCAGAGGAGAAGAGGGTGGACAGCCCCTGGAGGCGATGCATTTCGAGTCAGGTAGAGGAGTGAGAGGGGCAGAGAGTCCAAAGGAGACTGAAAAAATGATGAATAAGCGGAAAACCAGGAGACTTAGAGCAGAAAATGATGTAAGGGAAAGGGAGTCATCACCTGTTGCTGAGAAGTGGCATTAATACAAGGTCAGAAAAGATTTAGATAACACAGAGGAAGCTGACAACTTCAGAGTTGTTTTTGTTTTTTGGCTGCACGGCTTGTGGGAGCTCAGTTCCCCAACCAGGGATTGAACCCGGGCCCTGTCCATAGAAGCGCAGAGTCCTACCCACTAGGCCGCCAGCAGCCTCCCCCGACCCCCCCTTTTTTGAGTTTCAGGGACCCAGTGATAGAGGAGAGGGAGGCGGGCGAGAGAATGGAGACAGTGTATTCCCGTAGACAACTCTAAAGGGAGAATTTCTGTTGTGGGAAAAGCGGAGTGTGGATAGTAGCTGGAGGCGGATATGGGGCCAAGCATGTCTCCTTCCCACACAGTGGGCGGTCCCCGTAAGGTGTGTTTGTGGATTAAGGAAGCGATTTAGGAGAGAGGGAGAAACGGATGATGGTGTGGGAGGGGTGAGCCTGCAGGAGTACAGGGTCCACCGTAGAAGGACTGGGATCCAGTGAAAAGGGTGTAACAGGAAACAGGGCAGAGCTGGTTACCTAATTTAAAGACCTGGTATTTTTAGACCCATTACTTGTGTCTCTCATCCTTTCCTAAGAAGAATTGGTACGATGCAGTCTATTAAAACTATGTTTAATGATGTGTATTCAAGATTCCATGCTACCTTCTGGAGTTAAGTGAAAGTTTCGGGCAAGGGATTGAGAGGCTGAGGGGGCCTTTGAAGCAGGGTGCTGGTCGTGGGACGATCAAGGCAAAAGAAAACCCAGGAGGGTGGTTTTCAAGTGAAAAATCAAGAGCGTGCAAACAGCAGAAAGATGGATGTGTGTTGATCCCAGTGTTTTCACAGATGGGGACTGGTAGCCCCACTGACCAAAATGGCACTGCTGTTGAAACAGTCATTTTTTTTTTTTTTTTTGTGGCACGCGGGCCTCTCACTGCTGCGGCCTCTCCCTTTGCGGAGCACAGGCTCCGGACGCGCAGGCTCAGCAGCCCTGGCTCACGGGCCCAGCCGCTCCGCGGCATGTGGGATCTTCCCGGACCGGGGCACGAACCCGTGTCCCCTGCATTGGCAGGCGGACCCTCAACCACTGCGCCACCAGGGAAGCACGAAACAGTCACTTTTACAGCCAGCCTTTTCTATTTCCTAGTTCCTTCTTAAGAAGAAATAGTCCTTTTCTCTTTTGCATTTCTGTAACTTTTGGGAAATTTTACATGGGCTTAATATAATAAGATGTTTTTTGAAGATGCTGCTCTTGAGGTAATTCTGAATATTTAAACATTTATTCATGTTTTCTATAATTTTCATAGTTTATTTTCCTCTGGGATGAATCATTTGAAGTAAATAAATCTTTAAGTTGTAAAGCGTTCATGTAGTCCTTAGTCGTAAATATATGCACTTTAATAAAAGCCTACTTTTGTCTGAAATTCCATACTGTTAAGTAACATTAATGTTAAACTGTGAATTATATTATCACCTTTTGAGCTAATAGGTTTTCCTTTCTAATTTTCAGCTTCTTTCTCATTTTCTGTTTACCTTGGAGAACATTAATTTGTCCACATGTCATTTACAAAGTATAAATCACATACAGTTTTGTTCCCTACGAAATAAACTGGGTGAAGCTGTCATCTAACAAAATGTTTCTTTTCTAGCATCTCTTTACCAGATTTCATTTTATTTTGTTAACCTAGGCACCACAAATATTTATCTTGAGGCCAATAAATGATTGTGACAATTCATAAAAGTAATGTTAATTTTCTACATAATGTCTCATTTACGTTTTTAAACTATTAGTATGTTTTTTCATGACAAACGATGAACTCGTGTCTTTATTTTTTGTTTTACAGGTTAATGTGTGAAACTGTGAGATATGAAAGACATGAAGCCAATGAAGTTTTATACTAGTAGGTGTTTCCTCTGTCTTTGCACAATGTGTAATGCAGTGGCTAGATGATGTCCTTAAAGTATCAAAGAAGTACTAGGGGCACCTTGCCAAGTCAGCACCGCCTTAATTTTGCATTAACTTTTATTGCATAATTTAGAAATGTGAAGCATTTCAACTATTTCAGTCCTTTGCTGATAAGTTCACATCAGCATCTATATGTTACTCACATGTGGTTGGAGATAGTATTTCACATTACAGAGTATTTTGACTTCTATGAAATGAGAAATAGTGTAGAGTCTTTCCAAAGGAAAGTTTCTTCTTTAAATCATATTGATGTTCCTTTTAAGATTTAACGTACTCCTTGAAAAAATGGCAACTAATTTTTTAAGCAATGTGATAAACATTCAGTAGATAAATATTGGTGTGTTACGGATACGTAAGCTCTGATTTACTAGGCATATTGTTTTGTTAATGTTTGCTGTGAATGACGGTTGTTCTGTTGACTTTCCTTCCTGTTTTTCAAGGCACTTACTAAGTAATTACTACTTTCCATGCATATTATAGGGAATCTTTATTGAAATAAATAAAATACAGCTTCTGCCCTTAGGGAGGCTATAATCTTTTGAGGGAGGTAGAAATAGAAAAAAGGAAAGCAACAACAATGAAAACTAACCCACCAGAATAGCTGAGACTATAGGTTTGTACAGAAGGGGTGCAGGGGAGGGTCTCGGAGAAGGGGCCCTTTGCCCTGGGTCTCCTAGCATGTCTGGTGGTCTCGCGGGACTTTCTTGGCAGGAGGCATTGTGTGTACAGGGATAGAGGGGGAGGGGCCTGGCGTCACGTGTTGAACAGTGCGGCCAGTTTAGACGCATGGCCTGGGGTGTGTGGAGTTAGGAGAAGGGGCAGGCCACAGTCACGCTTGCGTGTGAATGTGTCGTTGAAAAAGTCATCCTCGATTCTTTAGGCGACTGGAAATGAGGCTTTTCCTCCTCAATTACATTGTATTCTGGAAAATTACAGGTGTTCACAGTATTAGCGACAGTAAAACGGGCCCCCGTGGACTCACCGTGCCACGTTGTCGACTGACAAGCGATGATGTTTCATCTCTTACTCCACCTCCGGTGGATTATTTATTTATTTATTTATTTATTTATTTAAGATGTTGGGGGTAGGAGTTTATTAATTAATTAATTAATTTTTGCTGTGTTGGGTCTTCGTTTCTGTACGAGGGCTTTCTCTAGTTGTGGCAAGCGGGGGCCACTCTTCATCACGCTGCGCGGGCCTCTCACTATCGCGGCCTTTCTTGTTGCGGAGCACAGGCTCCAGACACGCAGGCTCAGTAGTTGTGGCACACGGGCCTAGTTGCTCCGTGGCATGTGGGATCTTCCCAGACCAGGGCTCGAACCCGAGTCCCCTGCGTTAGCAGGCAGATTCTCAACCGCTGCGCCACCAGGGAAGCCCCGGTGGAATATTTTGAAGTAAATCCAGACATATCAATTCAGCCATCATTGTTTTGATATGTATTTTTATCTTTAAAAGATAGACTTAAAAAAAACCACTTAACCACAATATTATCATCAAACCTTAAAAAATAATTTTCATATCATGTAAATAATCACATTTCTTTGTCTCAAATTTTTTTTGGTACAGGTTGTTTATTGGTTGTGTATCTTTCTTAAGCCTCTTTTAGTCTGTAGGTAGGTGGCCAGTTTTCAAGCAGCAAAATGATGTGACCAGACGCCTCCCAGCCCCACACATCCCCTCAAAGATAATATCTGTGTCTGCCTGAAAACACAAAGGGTGGATTAGGTTGAGTGGACGGGCAGGGAAATCTGTTAGGAGAGAATTGCAGTCATCTGAGGTGACAGTGCTTGTACTTGGGCAGGTGGAAGAATGGGGCCGTCATGGACGGATTTTAGAAGATATGGGTGGATCTGATGCAGGATGGTTCTTGGCTATCAATATCCATCTAGGGCTTCAAAGAACATACATGCAATAGAGAAGAGTAGTAAATAACCCAGACATAAATGGTAATGAGAAAACTCACACCAGGGGCAAATGCCCTTAACATATTTATCCTTGAAGGAATCATGATGTAAATAACTTAAGATTATTTGTCCTCTTTCAGGAGCAATTAAAAGCTATCCGTTTAATGGGTGTACACCTGTCAGGGTTGGCAATCTCTGATGAGTATCACTGACGTGTATTTTAGCAGCGCAGTGGCAGTCAGCGTCAGCTTTCTCTTACTTTGTCCTTTCCCTCCGAAATATGGTTTGGGCCGCGTCGAAGACGAGGCAATAGCAAACGTGTAACAAGCCCTTCATCCGTGCCACACACTCGAATCCGTGCTCTGTGTGCATTGATTTAATTCCTCCTTGCAGCCATCTTGCAGGTAGATCTTTCATCACCCCCGTTTTACATATGAGGGTGCTGAGGCTTGTGTCACTGCTCAACTCGGGATCTGGACTTGTGCCCAGACCTGGTGACTCTGCAGCCCTAGTTGCCCCCCACACAGCAGCATTTCCCAGCCTTCTTCATGCCTCTGTAGAAAATGATGCTGTGTGCATGCAGGCGCAAGGACCGCATCTCTCCCTGGGGTGGCCTCCCCAAGGTGTGATGGCGGCCCCTGAAACCCGCCAGCACTTCTGCCCACATTGTGCCGGCTTCCTGACAATTATTATTTAATTTAATTTTTTATTTTTTTATTTATTTTTGCTGTGTTGGGTCTTCGTTTCTGTGTGAGGGCTTTCTCTAGTTGTGGCGAGCAGGGGCCACTCTTCATCGTGGTGCGCGGGCCTCTCACTGTCGCGGCCTCTCTTGTCGCGGAGCACAGGCTCCAGACGCGCAGGCTCAGTAGTTGTGGCTCACGGGCCTAGTTGCTCCGCGGCATGTGGGATCCTCCCAGAGCCAGGGCTCGAACCCGTGTCCACTGCATTGGCAGGCAGATTCTCAACCACTGCGCCACCAGGGAAGCCCCCGACAATTATTATTTATTACTCATTTAAATGGAAGGTAGATTGTGGTGTTTTAAATATATTTGCTTTTTCTTTTTAAAGTCAGTTTAGGCAGTGAATATGAGCCCTGCTAATCATGCAAAGCCATGACTTGGATAATCCTAAATTGAATGCATTTAGGAGTTTGCAGCAAGAGTTGATTGTAGTAGTTGTTTGTTTTGGACTAATTAGAACGAGGTGGCAGTGTTCCTAAGCAATGAAGAATCTATGGATATTTGGTAGATCATGATTTCCTATGACCCAAAATTCAGAGACTAAGTGTAGATACCCTCAGTCAGATTCCTAGTATTTGGCCAAGCTTGTATTGAAGGGTAGTGGGAGGATTTTCCTCCGTGATCCTTGAACAGACTTGTCTCTGCTCTGAGCAGTTGGTGTAAGCGCGGTTTTGAAAATTAAAGACCACTTGTATTTGGGGTGTATATAAATCTGCGATAACTTAATAATACCACCCCTCTTTTTTGGGACCTGTTGTCATTACCTCTTGGGGGGAATGACTTGTCTGTGCTTGAGCCTGGAGAACAACAGTGCAGTTGGACTATCAAAGACTGTCAGAATTTTGTTTTATGACCAAAAGATGAGTATTCATTTTCCTTATTATGTTTGCGTGCTGGTGACTTCCGAGTCTATGATTCTAATAATTTCACCAGGTAAATATAGTACTCTTTTGATCCACCTCTGTGCCTCTTTTTTCTTTTTTTTTTTTTTTTTTTTTTGCAGTACGCAGGCCTCTCACTGTTGTGGCCTCTCCCGTTGAGGAGCACAGGCTCCGGACGTGCAGGCTCAGCGGCCATGGCTCACGGGCCTAGCTGCCCCGCGGCATGTGGGATCCTCCCGGACCGGGGCACGAACCCGTGTCCCCTGCATCGGCAGGCAGACTCTCAACCACTGCGCCACCAGGGAAGCCCCAAGTGCCTCCTTTTTCTTACCTGTAAAGTGGGGACAGTGATCACAGGTTTCAGTGTTTCCGGCTGGCGTGAGGCTGAGATGCAGGGCTCCGTGGGAAGGAAGTAGAGCAGGGAGCACGTGGTCGGTGCACGGAAATATCAGCCGCGGGCAGCGTTCTCACTCCATTCACTGTTTTGGTAATTTACATTTTGTTCTCCCAATGTTTTAGCTGCTTTAAACTTTCTTTAGGAAGGAATTATGACAACAGTGTTCTAATTCCCCTGATGTTACTGTTTTAACAGGAACAGTATGACAAACAGTATGCCCTTTAAAATTATATTGTGATTCAGGAGAGAGCTGTGGTTCTGATAAAATGGCATTTTTAAAGTGTAGACTTGCCCATTTAATTAGGTACGATTAGTTGAGCTTTACACAGTGGACAGGAACATCAGGTAATTTCTGCCCCTCTTTCATTTGTTATCTGTTAGATGCTGGGTATTTTGCTAGCTTGGAAATACTAAGTGAGGTAATACTCATTTCAGCTGAGGGACTTATTTCAGAGAATTTAAGAAAGGAGATAAATAGGGGGGTCCGTTCTCTTTACTTTTTCTTTAATGGCCAGCCATCCTCACCATTTCAGTTTAATATATGGTTGCATGTAAAGTGCTAAAAACCTTTGGATCAGAAATTCGACCATTCAAATATATATTTTTTTAAGCGTGCACACACAGCCGCTCTCTAAACACGGGTATCACTGAACCGTGGGCCCGATTGCCACGCACGGGTCGGACTGAATGCTTTGGTTTCCAGAAGAGTTTTCAGAGCACTTTGTTAAGGGGTTTATCTCCCCTTATTGCAGGAGAGGAAATCGTTCCTTTTTCAGAAGAAGCTGCATGGAGGCTAGTGGAGTCTTTTCAGGCATTTGCACTGAAATCTGTAACCTCCAAACCTGAGGCCCAGCTCCCCCTCTGTGTGCGCTTACGGGTCTCCGCGGCTGGGTTTCCTGTTTCCCCCACAGCTCGCCCTGTCCGCTCCGCGTGCCCCTCCTCCTCCAGTGGCCCATCTGGGCTCAGAGCTGCCTGTGCTCCTGTCCCCTTCCCCTCCTGGAGGGGGAGCTGCCCTCCCTGCGGTGTCGCTCCTCCTACCCCCTGGGTCCTGCCCTGTTTCCCACACAGGGTGAGTTGCCATGTCTCCGTCCTTAGGAAGCTCTCCTGGGTTCTGGCCCATATCCAGTTACTGTACTGCTTTCTCTTTTCGGATGTGGCCAAGCTTTTATTTATTTTTACATCAAGTCTTTTTATTTTAATTTTTTTAACTTTTAAATTTTTTATTACTTTTAATTAATTAATTAAATTTATTTTTCGCTGAGTTGGGTCTTTGTTGCTGCGCGCGGGCTTTCTCCGGTTGCAGCAAGTGAGGGCTGCTCTTGGTTGCGGTGCGCAGGCTTCTCATTGCGGTGGCTTCTCTTGTTGCGGAGCACGGGCTCTAGGCGCCTGGGCTCAGTAGTTGTGGCACGTGGGCTCAGTAGCTGTGGCTTGCGGGCTCAGTAGTTGTGGCGTACGGGCTTAGTTGCTCTGCGGCATGTGGGATCTTCCCGGACCAGGACTTGAACCCATGTCCCCTGCATTGGCAGGCGGATTCTTAACCACTGCACCACCAGGGATGCCCTACATCGTAGTCTTTTAACAAAATTTTTACAAAAGCACTATCTACTACCTAGGTTGCTTTGCTTTTTTGTTTATTTTCCCTCAGGAGACAAAATACTTCAAATCTGCCTTCCTTTCTTCCCCAGCAATATGTAACCACTATTTGGAGTGTCCACGTTTCCATAAGTTTACTGTGCTTGTGTGTATGTATAAAGAAAAGGTGAAACCTGAGGTTTTCGTTGACTTGAAGGCATGACACCTCTAAAGACCTAGCCTCTGCACAGACTTGTAGGATAAAGATGCTCAGCCCTGAGCTTGGTGTGTTGTGATGTACACATGTGCTCTGTGTAAGTATGTCAATTCAAGTAGGCACGCGTGGATACGCGCATACCCACAAATAGACTTAAGATTGTTTTACGTACATATGGCGGTACTTTAAGCTTTCTTGCCAATAATGATATTTTTATATTTACTGTTAGTCTTTGAATGAAAATGTTTTATTTTTGTGGTGAGTCAAGGAGTAGTAAAATAAAAACATTAACAAATGTATTTAGTCTGTAAACTCCATCAGGGCAGGGACTGTGTTTAGTTCAGATTTACATGTGCCATGCCCAGCACAGACATTTGCATCTTGTCTGTTCTCTGTTATTTTTTGCATTTATTTCAAGGGATATATTCCTTTGCTAGATCAGCAGGAAAAGACCTTCTTTATGGCCTAACTTCTGGGTAGAACAGCCGACTGCAGGTTAGGTGTTCAGTTCTTTCTATCAATTCTCTGTGAAACTACTTAGTGAATAAAAACCTCTGAACTCCTCTTAACTATAGGTGTTTATAGTAACGTGTAGCTCTCTCCCTATGCTTTCTGGTCATTGCGGGTCACGGTGCTTGTGAGCTGGTAGTGCCATTCCCATCACCCGGGACCTTATCAGTGGGTGGGCGGATTTGGTGCGAATTTGGTCAGTTTCTGGATGTCTGAGTTCTCTTTAGCAATTCGGGTGCTAGTTTTCTGTAGAAGAGGGACAGGTTTATCGTGCAAATGAAACTGCAGTGTGTAACTGAAAGATGCAGATTTGTGAATTAATTTCGTGACCGATTGGTAGTTTTCAGAAGAGTTCATTTTGGCTGCTCTCTTAAATTTGAGAAATTGTCGAGCCCTTGGGTGTAGCCCTCTGCCCTCAGTCTAGCTGAATCTTTGCTTGATGGATTGCTGTTAAGTATGTAATCTGCAGTGACTTTTTTTCTTTCATTCAGAAATAAGTTTATTGAGTAACTTCATAACTCCCAAGACATCACGCCCTCATTTCATTTTTAAAATGGATTTTATAAATTTAAGAATGACTGCACAGTGAGTCTATAGAATCTTTGGCTTTACTAATTCTTTAGTATTGTTCTTTATATTGTTCCCTCTGCTTGTTAAGTGAATTATCACAGTTAAAAAAAATTATGCCCACTTATCCCCCATATTTTCAAAATATTAATTTTTTTCAAAACAAAAATATTCTCAAAATACTTTATTTTAATATATTCAAAAGAAAATATTTTCAAAATAAAGCTGAAATAGCCTCAGTATTTCCATCAGTTTTCAGAGTTTTTATTGATGTTACTGATTTATCCTGTTTGTTGGTCTAAGCCCCTATAATTTATGGAGAGGAGGCTAAGAATGTTCTGAAAAACTTAATGTTAAAATGATGCTTTTTTCCTTCAGAGTTTTAAGTGATAAAAGTGAAGTAACTTCCTTACAATTTAGAACTTTCAGGAAATGGAACAAAAAGTTACCCTCCACTTTTAAAATGTGTTGTTTTCATAAGTGTGGGAATTTGTGATTAAATATTATGAAGTGCATTGCTATTCTGTACGTCAGAAATGTACATTTTAACTCTCCGTAGAGCTCTATCATACGTTCTACACTTTATGCCTGAGTACATCCTGCTGGTGTGTGCACTTCACCTTTCTTTTGACCGTGACCTGGTGTTGTCAGGGCCCACACTTGTCATGTTGCATTAACTTTTCTTGTGAGCTTACTTTGTGCTGTTGGCGATACAGAAATACATAAGACATGTTCTGTCTTTGCGCTTAAAGCTTAGAGCCCCATCAGAGGAGCAAGAAAAAAAATTATTAAACTTTCTGATAAACCCAGTAGCAGAAGTGATGTAATGTATTTGTGAAAAAGAGTACAGTTATTGTGTATCTGAAAAGCCATCTGCATCTTGTAAGGTGGCCATTGTTAGGACTTCTGTTTTAAGCCCTGGAACACTTCGTTCATAGGAAATCCGGCTCAGATCCATTGCAGTAGCCGTTAGGGTGGGAAGAGGGCTGGACAGGCTTCTGTCCCAAGGGGCTCGCCACGTCCTACCGAATCAACTGCTGGATTCCCAGGAGAGGGGTAGAGGGTAATTTATTGTCAACAGGTAAAATTATTCCTGCTTTGGTTATCGGCATAACTGTACATTTTGAGAGTACAAGTCTGTGCCGGTCAGAGGAGTCTAGTGACAGTGTAGGGGACCAAGAGCGGGGCCGCGAACTTCAGCAGAGGCTTCTGGGCGGAGCCCACAGGATGGGATGGGGGTTTGTGCAGAGGGAGAAATTTAGGAGGACTTTCTGTTTTCTGGTTTTATCTTTCCGTTGGATGATGTTGCTGGGACAGCAGATACAGAGAAAGAGACGGGTGCTTTCCTAGCCGTGGTCACGGGTGGCTGTCCTTCTGGGTTCCTTACTAGAGGTCTCCACTTACTTCGTGGAACTTTGGATGGTCCTCGTTCTATTGCCCATCTGGTTTCTTAGCTCAAGATGTGGAGCCAGTAGGCCCGGGTGGTAAGAATCCCGTTCCCATCTCTCCCAGGTGCCTCCGGCTTTGTTGTTTGGAGGTGGCGTGGCATCTGGGTCGTGTATATAATAGAATGCAGCCTCTCTTTCTAAACCGCCCCGAGCCCTGGTGCTTGTTGGCCCACGCGGCTGCCTGCTCCCACCTCTCCCTGAGTGGGCGTCCTCTCCACCGTTTCTGGGCGTTTCCGCCCGTATTGCCCGCCCTTGTTCCCGCGCGGTTGCCGCCTTGTGCGTCTCCTGGCCCTGCTGCTGCCGTTGCTGTCGCCCGCACGCAGCGCCGCAGGGTGCCCTCTACCCCAGGCCCTTGTGCCGTGCCAGCGCTGTGCTGCCCCTCGTCTAATCACCGGGAGGAACCCCTTCCCGTACCCGCGACGCCCTCCTTGGGCACTGATTTCTGGTCCCAGACTGTTTGGTTTTTTTTGCATGGGGACCATTCCTTCAGTTTCTGTTGGCTGACTCACCCGCCCCCCTGCAAACACACACGCAGAGACGTGGGTTAGGTGTCGGTTTGTGGCCGGCAGGAGGTGTCAGCTCCGCGTCCACTAGGACACGTGTGTCCTTGCCCAGAGCCCCTCCCCCCCCCCCCCGCAGCCTTTTGGCCAACTGGGCTCCACTTACGTTTTCACATTGTATTAACAACTGAATAAAGTCGCTTTTTCCCAAGTTGCTTTCTTGCCCTCACATAATCGCCTTTGCTGACTTAATTTGTTTTCTTGTGGTGTATTAGCTTATTATCCTTTCAGCCCGCTTGTCAACTTGGACTTGGTTCCTCGTATTCATTCCTCCCCCGGCTTCGTTAACGGGGACCGCGCAGCTGCACACGCAGCCCTTTCGTGGGGAGACACTGCCACCCTGTGCACCTCTAGGGTATTGCTGAGGACGTTCTTTAAGCCTCGCTTCGTTTCTCCATTCCCTGGTCAATTGAAATTCACATCTTTGACCTTCAGTCATTTTTAACACCATATCTGAGTTGGTGTCTATTCAGCTGTTAACGCATTGGTTAATAAAATGTCTGAGTGCCAGTCGAGCCTTATCTAGCGTGTCTGCTGGGGGTACTGGGGCGCTAGAGGGGTTTCAGAGCTAATGGGAGAAGGCTTCGAGGTCAATGATGTTGTCGCTCTGCTTTGTGTGAGCAAGTCCAGAGTGTCTGGGAACCCAGGAGAGAGGGACTCACTTTATCTGGAAGATACTAAAACGTGTCTCAGAGGAAGTGGTCGTTAACCTGGAATTCAGAGGGTGAGTGATGAGTTTATGAGGCAGAAGTTACCCTTTAGGAGTGGGAACAGCAGGTTTGTTCAAAGGCCGTGAGGCCAAGGTGGAGGAGAAGGTGGAGGACGGCTGAGCAGGGCGCAGTCTGAAGCCCAGGATCTGCTGGGGTTCGGAGCAGAGAGTAAAGGTGCAGGCTGACCCCTTCAGGGTGGGTTGTGAGGGAGGGAAAGAGAGGAAGAGAAGCAGTGTTTTATGTCCCTGCTCTGCAAGGTGCTTGATCCATACTGTGTCATTACATCCGAGTGACATTGTGAACAGGGACTGATATCCCCGCTTTACAGTTGGGGGACCAGAACCCCAGGGGCTGACGTCACCAGGACCACATGGCTGGTGTGAAAGAATGTGTGTTCCCAAACCTCTGCTCTTTGCTCGGCAACAAACTGCTGCTTCCAGGTGCTGGCTAGTGTGGCTGGGCTTCCTCCGGTCCAGGAACTGAGGGTTATAAGCGGAAGTGTGTCTTGGTCTCAGCTCCCTGAGCAGATGCTGCTGAGATCCGCCCCGTTCCCACGAGCTGCAGCCCCCCGTCCTGGCTGCTGGGAGCCTCCGTGCAGGTGGAGGGAGACCCCTAGGTAGCTCAGGGATGAGAAATCGACAGAGAAGAGCACAGAACAGGCTAAATGAGATGGGGATACGCATTTTGGAGTGTGGGAAACAGTAAGTGAGAAGACCTTTTGAGGAAGTGGTGTTGGAGCCGTTCCTTCGGGGTGTGGGGTGACTTAGAAGGTGGGCAGGTGCCTCCCAGGAGGGGGGTTGGGCTGAGGAGTAGAGGCAAGGCAGGCGGGAGAGAGTGGGACCAGGTTACGTTGCCCTCTTCCTTTCGTCCCCAGGCTGCACCTGACGTTCTGGTTTAGCCTGGGAGGAGTGGGCAGCAGGGCTGGACAGTCTTGATGGCTTCAGGGTCCTTCTTTCTGATCGCACTGCACGGCACATTGATCATTTTATGATGGACTGTTTATATTTTGTTTGCTTGTTTTGTTTCGTTTGGCTTGATTCATTTCCTCCCTGTGGATGTAATCAGAACAGGAGCTTTGCAGAGGGCCGTGTTGTACCCCTGGGCTTCATCTTGCCGGCTGTAGCATGGGGAAGTGCTGGAGTCAAATCATTTGTCCGTTGGAGTTCTTAGCTCCGTCTAACACTTGCAGGTCGTCTCTAAGTGTCACTTTGGTGATGGGAGAGATTGGCAAGTCCTATTTTGCTAGATGTACCCCTTTAATCTTTAGGCTTCTCTCCTCTACCTGTTACTGGTGATATAAGACTAAAGTGACTGGGCTTCCCTGGTGGTGCAGTGGTTGAGAGTCCGCCTGCCGATGCAGGGGACACGGGTTCGTGCCCCGGTCCGGGAAGATCCCACATGCCGTGGAGCAGCTGGGCCCGTGAGCCATGGCCGCTGAGCCTGCGCGTCCGGAGCCTGTGCTCCGCAGTGGGAGAGGCCACAACAGTGAGAGGCCCGCGTACCGCAAAAAAAAAAAAAAAAGACTAAAGTTACTTGGAAATGGTCAGTTAGAGTCATTCCGAAATTCATCTTTTACCATTTCAACAACCCTTGATGGAACTCCTTAGCTCATAGTTTTAAAACATAAAACAACTATTTGAGAAAAATTAAAATGACGTTAGTGAATGAAACCAGTTGTATTGACAGTTGACAGAGTTGTAGTTTTTTGTTTCTTTTTTTTCCCCCTGCCATTTGTTCCAGTTGGGGCTTGATTTCTTGACAGTTTTTCTCATGGTTTTTCAACTTGACAAGCCCCCACGCATAAGAATCACCTGGGATGTTTGTTTAGACGGCATCGTGATGGGTCTCCCACCCTCGATCAGGTACTGGGGTGTTGGCGGGATGGGTAGAGCCTGGGAACATGCATTTTTACTTCGCATCCCAGGGGACTCGTGTACGTTAAAGCTTGAGGACCACTAGACAGAATCAAGTCTCAGTATTAGTCCTAGGTAATATGAATAATAATAATTATGATACTAATCAGTCTTCTGTTAGCCAGCTTCATTGCCAGTGTGTCTGCAAGCAAGATCTCGGATTCATTTTGCTTCCCCTCTAAGTGTAGACAAGTTTGATGCTATTATTGCTAGGTAATTTCTTTTTCATCTTTTCTTTTAAAAAACAGTCATCGCTTGGCACCTGTAGAGCCCCACAGGTGACAGGTGCCCTGTGAGAAGGGGCGTATTTGCAGACCTTGAAGGGAAGGGTCGTGCCTCATGCTGAAACACTGCCTGCCTGATGCGTAATTATACATGAGAGGAGGACAGGGTAGCACAGTGGTTTCAGATGAGGTCAGGAGACTTTTCTGGCCGATTAAGACTGAGTAAAACAGATTTTACGGTGGCATCTCACAACGAGGAATTTTCAGAACAGAAACCAAACCTGAGTCCTGTGGGGTGTGGGTGTGAAAGGTGAGGGTGTATGTTTTTCTAGCTTACAGCTGTTTCCAGAGCATCTTTAAAATGAGACTCATTGTTTTTGTATTCTTAGTTCTAATTAGTTTGCTTTTGTAAGACATGAATCTTCAAAAGAGACAACTCACTAATAAAGACATCATGACTGTCTTATTTGGCGTGGCAGGTAGTAAATGCTCACCAGATCCAGTCAGTGTTCGAATGGTCATTCTCTGCAGATGCCTCCACCAGCAAACACAGCTATTGGGAGTTAAGATTTGAATTTTTTGGAAAAGGGAAAGAAACAGGCAAATGAAATTATAATAAGTGACAGAGATTGGGGACCAGTTTCTTCTCTTCACTTCCTTAAATCTTTGCCAAGGCTTTCCTGATACAAAGAGTCAGCCCTAATTGTAGGGTGGGTATTCAGGGGGCCAGAATGTTTGCTGTCACAAGTGTTTTATCCATTTTGAACATGGGTTGCCTTTTACTTCACGCGTGTTTTATGATCAGCTCCAGGAAAGCTGAGTTTACAAACATTGTGTTAGTTTTGTCCATAGCAATTTTACTTTCAAAAAGGACAGATGTGGAATAACTAAAAAGCCAGGGAATGTTTGTTACGTTCTCTGCGTCACAGTTCATCTGGACCATGGTGACATTTATTGTGCTTCCCATGATAACAACTACAGGATGGTCATTATTTGTGTTTACTGAGCCTCTGTACAGCTCTGCTCACATGCCTAGTTAGTGGTGATCAACCCTGATTTCCTACTAGATTTCATTTCTCTTGACCAATCTTTTGGTGATAAAGGGAACATGGTAAGTGCAAGAGCAGATTAAAAGTTTACAAGATAATTCCTTTTTCCTTCTTTTTATTTCAGTGTTTTATTACTTGTTAAAAAATTTTAACTATTTTTGCATCTGACAGAACACATTTTTACTTGACAGAAATCAGAATGAATAATAATGCTGTCACCTTATGTTAAGGAAGACAAGTACATTTTTCCCCCTAAGCTAAGTGAATGATTGTTTTAAATTTATTTATTTGTTTATTTATTTATTTATTTTTTGATGCGTTGGGTCTTTGTTTCTGCACGCGGGCTTCCTCTAGTTGCGGTGAGCAGGGGCTACCCTTCGTTGCGGTGCGCGGGCTTCTCATTGCGGTGGCTTCTCTTGTTGCAGAGCACGGGCTCTAGGCACGCGGGCTTCAGTAGTTGTGGTATGCGGGCTCAGTAGTTGTGGCGCACGGGCTTAGTTGCTCCGCGGCATGTGGGATCTTCCTGGACCAGGGCTCGAACCCGTGTCCCCTGCGTTGGCAGGTGGATTCTTAACCACAGCACCACCAGGGAAGTCCTAGGTGAATGATTGTTGATTGCAAAAGCTCATGACTAAACACTAGAGAGAAAGGGGTATAAATTATTTTTTGAAGTACTTTGCATTTTCATTTGAGAAATCATTTTACTTTGATGGTTTCGTTGGAACTAAAGTCTATTTGACAATATTTTCCTTCATGTTTTCTTGAGGCTTTGCTATTGAGGACTAAGCAGTTGTGAAATTGGTAAAGCCTGGGCTTGGGAGGAAGCAGTGACTTGCTGCTGATTTGCTCTGGAAGCAGATAGCAATGAAAGTGATTAGGTGATATTGATTAGTGTGTTAAATAACTTAATTATTCAGAATTTTAAATAGAATTTGGTGGTCTTCGGAAACTTCTGGAATCCATGTGCCAAAAGGAAAAAAAGAGTAGAAAGGTTTGGCAAAGGTTGCGGAAGACTGCCTTGCAACCCCCATGTGGTTTGCTGGGCTGCAGCTTCCAGGCTCTCCTAGTAGAAGAGATGGGGTAGGCTGTGTGCCTCCTGCTAGGGGTTAGAATGTGGACAGGTGTGGGTTAGGAGCTGCCCCTTAGAGTCTGAGATGGAGGCCACGGGCCGGGGTGAGCGAGCCACACAGGGAGAGAGCCTGGGTTCCCGACACCAGGCTGTCACTACACGTGTGAGAGAAATGGGCTCCTCCATTGTTCGGCCACTGCTGTGTCGGGCTTTCTGCTTGTTTTCATAGTAGCTGAGCCTGTATCCTGACTAATAAATTTGATAAACTTGCCTCTATAAAATAAAACAACTAAGACATGGCAAAATCATGATAAAGTTCAAACAGAAGCAGTGAACTGGGGAAAAGGTTGTCACAGCTCATGGCTTCAAAATGCTAATTTGTATAAAGTGCTTCTAGATAAGAAAAAGTCTCATGATTTATAGAAAATTGGCTAAAAGTTGTGAACTGATTTCACAGGGGAAAAAAAAGAGGTAAGCCTCATGAACATAAGAAAAAAGGGGGCTTCCCTGGTGGCGCAGTGGTTGAGAGTCCGCCTGCCGATGCAGGGGACACGGGTTCGTGCCCCGTTTCGGGAAGATCCCACATGCCGCGGAGCGGCTGGGCCCGTGAACCATGGCCGCTGAGCCTGCGCGTCCAGAGCCTGTGCTCCGCAACGGGAGAGGCCACAGCAGTGAGAGGCCCGCATACCACAAAAAAAAAAAAAAGAAAAAAGGGTGCTTTTACAATAAAGAAGAAAAATAAAAGTACACTAAGAGGGCTTCCCTGGTGGCGCAGTGGTTAAGAATCCACCTTCCAATGCAGGGGACATGGGTTCAAGCCCTGGTCCGGGGAGATCCCACATGCCGTGGAGCAACTAGGCCCGTGAGCCACAGCTACTGAGACCGCGAGCCACAACTACTGAGCCCGCATGCCACAACTACTGAGCCTGCATGCCACAACTACTGAGCCCGCATGCCACAACTACTGAAGCCCGCACACCTAGACCCCGTGCTCTGCGACAAGAGAAGCCACTGCGATGAGAAGCCCGCAAACCGCAACTAGCGAAAGCCCAGGCGCAGCAAAGAAGACCCAACGCTGCCAAAAAAAGTACACTAAAAAGCAGTTTTCATCGAGCAGATTGGCAAAAACCCCAAAGTGTGATAGACAGCTTCAGGGAAGGAACACCCCTCAGCCCTCGCTTCAGCTGCACCGCTGGCCACCCTGCCCAGCTGCCTGGCCTGTGGCCTCTGCACGCATCTCCCTTCCCTTGGCCGAGAATCCTCGTCCCTCGGGAGCCATTGTCTGCTCACTTCCTTTGTTCAGATCTGCTCTTTTCAACGAGACTTGTCCACCATATGTTTAAAATTATAACACCCCACCCCTATTTTCCTTACCCTATGGTAACTTATTCCCAGAGCATGGATTTGTTATTTACTTATCTATTATATTTATTGTTTATTATGTGTACTGTCCCACCAGAATACAAGTTCCATGAGGGTGGGGATCTTTGTTGTTGTTTCCTGAAGTATCCTAAGCACCTAGAACAGACTTCATCCTGAAATTGTTAAACATTTGTTAAATAAATAGACAGACTCTACTTGCAAGGCCGTGGGAAGGTGGTAAGCACATAAGTTACTAACTAACCACCGCGACCATATTTATCAGAGTCACAGTGTCTGTGCCCTTTGACTCAGCAGCTACAGGTCTAGTTTTCTAGTCAAGGTTAACTCCTGTAGATACAAGATTACTCATCACAGTTTTCATTTTCTTTTAAAATAACTGCATACACGAGAAACCACTGAAATGAGCAGCAGTGTAGGGGCTTGTGTAAGTCAAATAAGGCACATCTAACAAGACAGCTGTCTCCTGACGGAAAGATCTCTGCGTTAGCACAGAGGAAAGAGCTCTGTAGTGTGTGCCATCTTCTCTGTAAAAAGAGGAGGGTGGAGGGGTAACAATGTATGTCCATCCTTGTGTGTGCATGAGGAAGTTCTGAAAGATGCCAGCGAGTGTGGTGGAGAAATGTCGGGGCTTGGGAGACGGGGGAAAGGGTGGGAAAACTCAGGTCCGCTGTTTACCTCTTTGTATTTTTGTTTTATGAAGCAAGGGAAAGTATTTTCAGCTCAAAAAAATGAAACTAAAAACCAAAACTTGGAATGGTAGGTGCTATATAGGTCTAATGAACATTTAAAACATTTAAGTATGCTGATAAATATCTTTAGCTTATTTAGGTGTGAAAAATAATTTTTAATTCCAGTAGTTGAAGAATGGTATTTTAGGTGTGTGTTTTGTGACATTTCATTGTTCTTCAGGATTCTACGAGTAACATGAATACTGTGTGCTTTGTATGTTATTATTTTTATTTTTTTTGTTGGAGATAATCATCTGATTTTATTATCTTTTCTTTTCAGTCCTGATGATATTGGGACCTGCTGGTACATCCTTCTCTCTGGTTCCGTGTTCATCAAGGAATCCATGTTTCTGCCACGAAGCAGGTATTGGATAGACGTTCTGGAGTAGAGTTTCCGTGGAGCTTGAAATCCTTGCAGAATGAGTTCTCTTCCCGAATTCCTCTCTCGTTGGATTTCCTGTTCTACTGACACAAAGCAAGGCAGCCCCTTGGGGTGTTGGTATATAAATCTTAAGAAAGGACTCTTCTATGTTGTAAACACTGATTCAACCTCTTTAACAAAGGGAAAGGACAAAGGATGTGCTGGTGACGTGTTACGTGGACGTACCCAGCTAGTTGAGGACTCGTGTGTTCAGAGGGAATGAAAACTGCCTCCGTAACAGGGGGTCTCATACACGTCTAAAGAGAGGCCGAGAGGGTTCCCTGGGCCCACGTGGGACTAGAAACAGAAACCAGGGACTAGGTCACCCCTGGGGACGTTCTCCCTGGGACTTTGGCTCCTGGATGCTGACTGTTGGTTTATGGCCTGTGTCCCTAAAGCTTGCACCACTTGACGGCCGTGCTCATGTCTTTTCTTCAGATCTTCAGGCCACAGTCTGGGGGGGCCAGGCCGGCACAGCGGTTACCTAGTTCCAAGCGGCTGTGGCCAGAGAGGGTCAGGGCTCCCCTGCCACCAACGCGCTGCCCCCGTGCGGGTTCCTGCGGGTCCCTGGAACCACTGAGTTTCGGGAGTGATTTTTTTCCCCCTCATTGTGTGTGTTTCACAATTAAGTATGTTTATTTTGACTAAAGATTTAAACTGATTAAGTATCTTTATTTAAAATTACTGAGTAAATAAATTGACTAAATTTATTACAGCATAGCAATCTATGCCCCTCCACTCCCCACCTTCTATAACCTAACTCTCTCATAAAAATATTAAGATGCATTCTTGATAAATCATTCAGAATGGGTCAGGGACATGTGAAGAATGTGGTTTAGAAATTTTTGTAAAAAGAGTAAGCGAGACGGGGAGAGGTCATTTGTATCGGTCTGCCGAGGTGCAGGAGGTGCTGGGATGGGCCCGGGTGGCAGGAAGGAGGCCCGAGGTGCCGTCTCCGATGGGAGAAGCCTCTGGCGTGGTTCCCAGGCCTCCCCACTCTCCTCCTCCTTCCAGATCAGCTCGGCAGGCGTTATTCTGCTTGGAGAATGGCCACGTGAGGGAGGGAAGAGCCATTGCCTGTTTGTTTGTTGCTCTTGCAGTAACACTAGTTACGGGATGGTAGTAGCCCTGGTCGTAGTCGTAAACAGAAGTCGTAGGTGTAGTGGTACTAAAATGATGAGGGAACAGTAGCTAAGGCTTTGGTAGGTAGTGCTTTCTGTCTGCCAGGCATCATTTGGAAAGCTTTATTTATATATAAATCATTTAATTTCCTGACGGTCGTTTGAGGTAGGTATGGTCGTTACCTGCATTTCTTTTTTAAACTTTTAATTTTGAACTAATTTTAGACCTACAGAAAAATTGCAAAAAAACAGTAGAGTTCCCATATACCCCCTCATCCAGCTTCTCCTAAAATTATAACGTCTTGTGTGACCATAGTACAATGAATAAAACCAGGAAATTCACTTTGGTGCTGTACTGTTAACTAATCTACAGATCTTTGAATTTCACCGACTTTCCACTAGGCATTCTTTTCTGTTCCAAGATCCTCTATAGGATCCCGCCTTGCATTTATTTTTTTATTGCTCCGTAGTCCCCTCCAGTCACTGGCAGTTCTTCAGTTTTTCCTTATCTTTCAGGACTTTGATATTTTCGAAGAGCCAGGTGTTTCGTATGATGTTCCTCAATTTGGTTTTGTCTGATGTACTCACGATTAGAATGAGGTTTTGCATTTTTGGCAAGATGTTACCTGCATTTTTTTATAACCGAGGAAGCTCTGGCAGTGTAGGCTGGTGGGTGGTTGTCCATCCTCGAATTCTGCCTGGGAGGCTTGGTGTGTGACCCTGTGAATGAGTCCGGTTATTCAGGGATTCTGTTTCCCAGAGGAGTTGAATAGAACACTCTTCCTTCAAACACAGGACCTACTATTTGCTCTATTTCTGGGGGCTCTGACTCTATTTCCAAACTTGGAGGTGGGTAGAGGCAAGTAATATTTAAGCAGAGGCATGTTTTAAAAATTACATATAATTTTAATGTAAAAAGTAATGATAATTACTATATAAATGCTCAAAGGTAAAGGTAAGGAAAAATATCCTCTGAAGTCTGTCATCCAAGGTAATCATCCTTTAATAGTCTAGTCTTTTCCCATCTAGCCTTACATGTATGTGTTCTACACACTTAAGAACATACTTTATAAACAATTTATTAATGTCTTGCTAATTTCAATTAAAGAGTATGTATCCGCTTGACTCATTAGTGTCAAAAACTCTTTGTAAGGCTTACTTGTTATGTATTAGGATGTCTGTTTAATGTTCAGTTATTTGAACTTTCCACAGTTTGATTAATCATTGTAAAGAGTAAGTTTTTGATCCTTTTTATTATAAATAATGGTATAAGGAATGTGATTTGAAGTTTATGCATCTTAGAGAGAACCGAGGTTAGCGACGTCGTGATACAAGGTCTGTTGTACAAATGAAATCTATAGACCAGGTCCCCAGAACAGCACAGGAGCCTGTGGCCATCTTTCCTGACTACCAGCCATCATCAGCTTCAAGTGACAGCTTGTCCTAACTTGTAGAACGGGAACCCAGTGTTCAGAAAACTGCTGTTCTACAAGAAAGAGGACTTGCAGTTCAGGCCTGTTTAATGAATACATTGGCTTCCACGTCTAATTATTTTCAAAGATGACACGCATTACTCTTTCTCTGGCTGTCTGTCAAATGCCAGCGAGTCAGGGCTGTAATGGGGTGAAGAAGAGATGGTGTTTCTGACTGAACGACAAGCCAGCGCTATTTATAGGTTATTTCTTCACGTTGTGCCTGGTGACCTTTGCTGCGTCCGAGTTATTTGTTTCCTTTGGAGATGTTGCCTTAGGGACAGTCCTGAGATTGTTTTCGTAAGAAGGGCCCTCTGCTGGTCCTACCTTAAAGGTTAACATTAGTGATTCATATGTATTTTCCTCCAGGAAACACTGAGATTTGATTAAAGCGTCATGTGGATGAGGTGTTAGTAGCAGTCTGGTTTTATAAAACAACTAGTTCACAGATGACTCTCTCCATTTACCATGTTTTCCTCATGTTAGCCTGGAAATTGGTTATCCGTATATATAATAAGTAACCTGACCATTCTCTTGAAAGTTTCAACTCATTTTGACGGGTAATTTACCCCGAACAGTTAGTTTTGGATCAAAGCACTTTGGACAACATTTTCACATTTTTGACTAATTCTCATGAAATTGCCTTGACATGTGATATCATCCAGTAGGAAGGGTGGTGTACACTGCAGAAAATCTGCCCTTTGGCTTCCAGATTTCATGAGCTTTATTGAATTCCTCAGTTGACATTTAGGCCAGCATTTTATGTTTTTGTTTTTATTTTTAGACAGATAAAGGTTGTTCTGTATTTTGGTTATTCAAGCATGACTATTATTCCTTGGTGAGATTTTTAACATTTGTGGAGCTTATGAATCCCTTTGTGACCATCAGTGACAACCTATTCACTGCCTCAGTCCACGCCATGTCAGTGATAAGATGATGTCTTATGAGTTTTACCGTAAACCTATTAGAAATTTACCGAGTTGTGAAACATGGATATTTGCACAGGTGGCTGTCATGTCACTTACAATGTTGCGTATAATGCCGTTGTTACAATTCAGTGTCTTTGTATGAGCAGAAGGCAGGTGAGCAAAGGCGAGGTAGCAGTGCAGCAGAGGTTATTCTCATTCTCATTTAGGAAAAGGCCAGAGTGGACACTGGCCATAGATGAACATAGAAATGGTAGAAACGGTATGTGTTTTTCCAAGCCTGTAAGCAAAGCAGTTAGCAGTTGTGGTGCAGGCTGTGCCCTGCTGTTGATGTCCACAGTCGTGGTATATAGATTGGTGTCTTAAGACAGTGATGGGCAGAGGGTAGCGAAGTGTCTTGAAGAAGGTGTTTTTCCCCCAAAGTTTTTCAAAGGCATCATTTGCAGCAGCATTGGGGCTGGGAATTGATAGAGGAAAATTATTTTAGCTGAAGGTGCAGGTTTAGAAATCGTTTTTAAAAGAACATTTGGTTTTCTGTGCACAATGGGCAGGAAAATATTAATAATGTTTATTGCCCTATTGTGCTCTAAATCAGTGTATTTAAGGAACTGTAATAGAAATTATTATATTCTTAAATCTTCTCACTTTCAAAAGTGCCCCACTCTACAGTGCTGAAGCCTATTTATAGCAAAGTCACAGAATAGTAACTTGGATTAATGTTATTTTTTGGCTGCTGACTTCTTTGAAAGGCTGATAATTCTATGCAATAATTTAGGTAGTAAAGATAGGCCCAGACTGTGTTTCTAAACTTTCAACTTGCTGTTTGGGTTGTTTATTAGAGAAGGAAATAGCTTCTCTAAGTGGTTTTTTTTTTTTTTTTTTTTTTTGGCTGTACCACACAGCTTGCGGGCTCTTAGCTCCCTGACCAGGGATTGAACCCAGGCTCTCAGCAGTGAAAGCGCAGGGTCTTAACCACTGGACCGCCAGGGAATTCCCTTACCTAGGTGCATATTAACTCATAGAATTGGAATCTTTTTCTACCAATATAGCAATCAGTTTTATACTTATTTGCAAAAAAACCGGTACACTAGATGTTTTAGATGTGAAGCATTATTGTTAGACAGATTCTTCTTGAATTTATGTTAGTCACAATCTTGAAAGAAAAAAAAACACTCCTACTAAAACATTGAATCTGACTTTCTCAGTAGATCCAATTTTATCATAGAGGCCTCCAAGGAAGTCCTTTTAATAGAAATGATCATGCACACCATATTTAATCATAAATAGATAATATTTTTATTGCTCTGACAGTCAAAAACTGTCTCTATTTTTCACATTCAGAGCAATCATTACGCAGTCTCTTCCCCTTCATATCAGTGCAGTACCAGGGTAGGGCCTGTAAGGCTGAAGGAAAAGATAAGCCCAGACTAGCCGTAAGCCTTGGAACCTGGAAGATGCCAAGAGAAGGTTCATAATTAAAGCCAGGAGCCAGAGGGAATGGGGACAAAGGCCTCTACAGAGGGGCGAAGCTTCCAATGCATGGGCCTTAGGGTCTAGGTACCCGGTTTTGTCAGGCGGCAGACCTAGTAGGCAAAGCAGTCTGAACGCTACATGTGGCGTGAGAGATCAGTTCTGTAACTGGCAAAGTGCTGTCCGTGGGAATGGCTGAACATTGAAATGCCATCAAAATTTAGGGTTGTTTCACGGGCCCTTTTCGTGTTTATGGGTTATTCTATCTCATTCTGAAGTAGGTTTGGTAGAGTTCCAATTTTGAGGCATATTTCCATGTTATTTCCAACTTTGGTTGAAACTTGCAGGAAGCCCTGCTCTTTGGTCTCTGAGTTCTGGTGTCTGCATGGAAGCAAGGTGGTCTCCTCCCTGCGGGCAGGTAATTTAGTACCTACCTGGCTGGGGAGACAAGGCCGTTGTATGTGCAACATGAAAAAATTGCCCAGGGGTCATTAAACGGTACATTGTGAATCGGTGTAGCAAAGGCCACAGCGAAGGCAAAATCCCCTCAAAGACAGGGGTATTTTAATGTTTGTGGATGGTAGTCGAGGGTGGCTCTTGAGGAAGTGAATTTTGAGTTGGGTTGATGGTTTAGACCGTGGGGCAGTGGTTGGAAAGGAAATCTGAACATAGTAAAGAACATGAGTGACAGCACGGAAATAGGAGTCAAGGACGCCAGTGCAGAGATGAGTAGGAGCTCAGGTAGGGCCACGAGAGGAGGATCGTTTGTCTGGAATAGACGTGCGCTTCGGGCGTGGAGTAGTTGCCAAGCATCAGTGATGGTGCCGTTCATGAGAGTCCAGTTTACAAACCTGCATCACGTGGCTGGAAAGCCCAGGGCCGCTGGTCCCTTAGGTCTCTGATAACATGGGCACAAGTCGGAGAAGGGCGTGCAGCATTGATTTGCACCACGGTAGCTGTGTCCACCTACGGTGAGTGCTTCTCCGCCGCCGATACCAAATACACCCACAATTTAAAAATTAAAATTATGCCGTGGTACTCTGGATAATCACATTTTAAATTAGAGCTGGCAGCTATGATGAGGGTAAGTGGGGAAACAAGACATTTAACTAATCAGTTCTGAGAGGCTGAAATACCATTCTCATTTTGACTCACATGACAAACAATGAGCTACTTGAGATGAAAAATCGCAGGCCTCCTTTCTGCTTGCCCGTGCTACATGGTAGGTTAATTGATTGCTCTGAGAACTTGCTAGTTGTTTTCAGTAGTGAAAGAAGGTGAAACAGTGGGAGAATGATTCTGTGTCTCTGTGGTAGGGACTGAAGGCACAATTAAATATTCTTTATTCCACGTAAAGGGCTGTATAGGATAAGAATATCATATTCTTGGAAAGGGCACAAGTTTGTTTTGTCATGTGATGCCTTATTGGAGATGGACGGTGGCATTTTAAAAACAACTCGCGTGTCATGGAAGGGCGCCCTTACTGGGCATGTGTCCGAAAGGTGTGAAGAGAAGCGGGGATCAGGGTTCTGGAAATTGTCCATTACAGGTGAGGTTTACCTCCAGGTGTTGGCAAAATCCCAACAATGGCGGCACAGATTAAGCTCAGAGGGAAAGCGTGGTTATGGAAGACGGGATGGGAAAAATAGAAAGACAAAAGAAAAACTGAATCATCTGAAAACTGCCTTATTGAGGTTTTTTTCGTTTTTTTGTTGGTTTTTTTTTTTGCGTTATGTGGGCCTCTCCCGTTGCGGAGCACAGGCTCCAGACGCGCAGGCTCAGCGGCCATGGCTCACGGGCCCAGCCGCTCCACGGCATGTGGGATCTTCCCAGACCAGGGCACGAACCCGTGTCCCCTGCATTGGCAGGCAGACTCTTAACCATTGCGCCACCAGGGAAGCCCCCTCATTGAGTTTTAATGAGGAGATAAAAAAGATAAAAGATACCTTCTCACCTGGGGAGATATCAGTAACTTATAACAGGATTAAATGAGGTGATAATAAGCTTTTCTAGTTTTCTTTATACTTCTTTTCTGTTAGAAGTTTCTCGTATTTCTTGAAAACATCCTCCCTCCCTCCTTCCCTCCCTTACTTCCAAGAGAAGCCATAAGACTTTGTTTAATGGTTATTTGGAGTGACCTAAAGTGAGTGAATTAACAGCAGAGTAAGGGCTAATAGGAACTACTTATCTCAGCTGTTGTTTTGTATAGTCCATTATCACATTGTTTTGGAGAAGCAGGTGATTGGACCTGTCATTGGCCAGTTAATGAAATAGTTGGTTAGGCATGGAGTCATAGAAGTGTACTTCTATTTTAACTTTTAACTTAAAAATGTTCAATTTGATCTGCACATGGAAACATATACATATGTATAGCTGAATGTATAATTGGATTAAAATATACACCTGCATGCATAAAGGGGTGTGTGTGTGTGTGTGTGTGTGTGTGTGTGTGTATGTGAGTGTGTGAGAGAGAGAGAGAGAGAGAGAGAGAGAGAGAGAATGTGACAGCTGGTCCTCTGGGACTTGACTCTTTTCCCTCAAGCTTCTCCAGTTATTTCCTCCGCATCCAGCCCAGCAGCAGTTAAGCTGACATACCTGTATCAGATCACCAAAGCATTCTGCTTCATAGGTTAAGTAATTAAGTTAAACAGAGAGTTACCGAGAGTAAATGGGGACTGTGTTGTTCTTTTAAATATTAATCTGTTATACCTAATCCCAAGGAGGGAGAGTGTCCGAACACCTTCATATCTTAGGAGAATGTTTGCCTAAAGGGTGATGAACCGTGATGAGCACAATGCCTGGAACTGACGTCCAGCATCAAACCTCACCCTCGGCTACTGGTTGTGTCTCTTTGAGGGAGCTTGATGCTTAGTTCATACGAATGAGCCCTTCTGTCCTGACCTCTGTCCCGAGTGGCTCCCCTGCTGGTGTTTATATGCGTCTCCTTCTGTGTTACTCGGCCACCCTGCAGATGTACTCGAGCCTCCACGTGCCTGCTTGGACCGTGGTGCTGACACACGGAGACGCTGCTGCGTGTCCCCAGACTGGAGACGTGACCTCGGGTTTAACAAGCTGCAGGTCACAGGTGGCCCGAGTGAGCCCGTCTCAGTCACGTGGTGGAGCTCGCTGTGGACATGAGCACTGGAGAAAGAGAAGTTGCATCATTTCCAGAAATTTCCCTGTGAAGAGGAGTGGGGAAGCGGGGTGGTGGCTGGAGGTCCAGGGGGACTTGTCTCTTCAGAAGAGGCCAGAGCGTGTTTGTGGGTGGATGGGAGCGACCCAGCAGAGAGGGCTTCGTACAGGAAGGAGGGGGCTTGCTGCTCAAGTGGGTGAAGCCTGCGACAGGGCAGGTGTTGGCTTTGGAAAGGGTGCGAGCGCTGCACCCTTTTACGTGCTCTCGATCAGAGCTGCAGACCCATGGGTGGGTGTGGGATCCCAGCGGTGGGCGCTGAGGGGTTTTGACAGAGAGGGAGGTGGTGAAACAAAGGGAGTGTTGAGCGCCCACTTAATACCAGTGGCCATTGACATGTGGTTATTTATGTCCCGCCCACTGCCTGGCAGGTGTTTGGGGGCAGGTGTGGAGCAGGTGGGTGTGGGCACTGCTGGCTTTGTGGTTTGCCAGGGATGCAGTAACAGGGCCAGGGGAGCAGGGCTGATGGGTGCGCCCAGGCCCTGGGACTGAGGATGCGTGTCTGGAATGCTGCTTCTGTCTCTGATGGCTTCATAAACAGCTCATCACGTACTCTAGAAATTTCTTTGAGTTTCAGTTCTGACCTCTCTTTTCTCTCCTGACAATTGCTTTTTGTTTTTTTGTTTTCTGTCAAGCCACCTGCTTCGGTCACCACCGCCAGGGCCTTTGTTAAGTTGTCACCTGCTCTGTCAGAGCACCTCCCCACCTGCCCTCAGGACTGCTTCCGTATGAAGCCGTATCAGCGTTTAAAAGCTCAGGCTTTGCTTGTTGATCCCTTGCCTAAGGAGCTTAAGTGACATTCAGCCACCAAACAGATAAAACCCAGCCTCTGCAGCGAGGTGTGCAGGGCAGCTCAGGACGTCTTCAGGCCCACCTTGCCGGGCTGCTGCCTCTGCTGGGACGGCCACTTCACCCCTCTTCACCTGTGAAAACCACATGCTTTCTCAGCTGTGAGAGTCTTTAAAGGCCTGGGCTGTATTGTGCATCTCTGCTTCCCCGGTGCCTAGCACAGAGCAGGCATTCAGTAAATATTCGTTGAATCGTACTGGTTCAGGATTATATTTTTAACGTGACCTTTGAAAAATCACTTTAAAAAGGAGCTTAGCAATACTATGCTAAGCTAATTAATCCCTTTTAGAAATCACTTGTAATAAGCTATGATTTATTGGAAGTCAGGTTAGTATAGAGGAGAAGAGTTGGGAGGGGACGGGGCTGCAGTGTGTCGGAAGGACAGGTCCAGGGAGCCTGGGGTGGAGGCACCGCGTCATCCGTGCAGGGCGTGGGAGAGGGGAAAGGGCAGACGGCATCTTACTGGGTATCGTTCATTCGCCGTCTGTATTAATTACAGTGAAATTATTAATACTGGTTGCATAAAACAATTGCATAAGCATAGCAGGAGCTACTTTTTCTCTCCCGTAAGAGAACCCTGAAGGTCCACTGCCAGGACAGCCCTGGGTCCCCATCCTTCTTTTCGGCTCATAGCTTCCACTCAGCGTCCACTCAGGGCACAGGCTGGCTGCCAAGCTCCAGCCATCATGTCTGCAGTGGGAGCCAAAAGCAGGGGAAAGGCAGACGAGCAAAAATGTTAACTTCCATCCTTGAAACAACATTTCTCTTCACATCACATTGTCCAGGTGTGGTCATATGGCTGCTTCTGGCCGCCCAGGAGCCTGAGGCATGTAGTCTTTTATTCTGAGATGAATTATGCCCCTGAAAATAATAACATAAAAATATCCTTCTAAGGCGAAAGAGGAGAAGGGATATTGGAACAGACAGCCAGCAGCCTCTTTAGTTTCTCTCACCCTCTCTTAGTTTGTCAGTTACCTTTCTTTACTAGACCCATCTATTCCTCAGCCCTGTGCCTTGCTCCTTCAGCTGTTACATCATCTATAACTTCCACTTGTTTTACCTGAGGTTGACTCAAGTCCAAGTATTCCCAGGACACACACACACACACACATAAGGTAAACATATATATTAAAGATTTTAAGGAAGCGCTGGGAAGGAGTTCCAAATAAGGCAAATACATCTTGAAACAAATGTGAGCTTGGTTTGACTAGAGTTGATGCTATAGAAGGGAGAGTTTAGTGGCACTTGATGTAAATATATGCTGTGTTAAATTTGCAATAGGGTAGACATATAAATTAAAGGAATAGGGTAAAATATGTTAAAAGATACAGCGGGATATACCAAAACATTCCCCCTTTGGGTATCAGCTGTACTTTCTGCCCCAGTACACAGCATCTTCATCTTGGAAAGCTAACATGATTTTAGCATCATTTAGACCATACTCTGATGTGATACCCAATCCTCAGAGCAGTACTGTTCTCTAGAGAGGGAGCTCGGTGGCTGGGTCCAGTTGGGAATTTGGTTGCTATAACTACAGCTTCGCAGGTGAGCGGTACATGTAAGTCAGGCTTCCATGGTCCTTGGACTCCTGGCATTGGTGGTGTCCTAACAAAGTAAGTAGCCTTCAAAGGAAGATCTCTGATGTGTTTGTGTGTAGAGATGATGTGGTATCACAGGTCACCTCATGCTTGAAGTCTTCAGTCGGGGAGTTTGGTCATCTATGGTCCTCGTATAACTGAGTGTGTGATTTCACCCTAGAAGTCCGTATTTGCAGTGATGTTTGGATTTCTCTTGCAAAGTAAATATTATATTTCATAAAGGTTTTCAAGTCTGACATGCTTGCGTCAATGAAATACAGTCTTGTTTTTCTCTGTAAAATGTTGGAATTGTTTGTCTGCTGCTAAGCGTAAAGGAACTCCCAACCCTTGTGTGTGCACACTTATTTTGGGGAAGGGTTGGTTTGGAGGGGTGTGTGAATTACTGTTTCACCTATATGAATTCAAAGTGTGTCTTAAAATACATAGCAACTAAATTGGGTTTTGTTTAAAGAAATATACTTTCAGTACTGGGGACACAGACAGAAAATGACGAGAGTAAAGCTGTCACTAAGAGAGAGATTCATAGAAGAAGCAAATTATACTTGGTAAAACTGGAATGTGTATTAAAATAAAATTTCCAATTAACCGTAGTTCAGGGATCTTCTATTTTATTTTACATTGACTATAAAATTACTATGACTATAAAATTACATATATAATATATAGGTACATGTTATATATAATAGATAACACCAGTCATATATTTGAATGTTAAAGAAAATGAATTTATTCTGTACTATGAACCCCACTTTATTTTTTAGATGTACTAAAAATTCTTTAAAAGTACTTCAAGAATTAAGAAATAGTTTAAATAAAGTGAAATAATAGCTTAGACATGTATATCACTGCCTTTTTTATGTTAGAATTTAATTAAATATAATGTGGGTTTAAAAGCTGCCAGCTTAATATTTATTACTGATTAGAATATTGAACTGTAAGTTCAAAATATTAAAAAAATTTATTTCCTTACATATTTCTTATTTTTGCCACACATTTATGGCTTTATAGGTGTTGGATATTTTTGCAGTTAAATATAAAATATAATTTCTGGTATTGAATGTTCATGTGTTATATAGATCTACATAAACATCAAATAACTGGATTCTTTTAGTTCTGCTTTTAAAAGTTTTTTTTTGAGTCAGACATTTAAAGATAAAAATTATCTTTACATTGTCTTTTACTGATGACTCACTTTACATTTTATAGCTGTAAACTGCTTAGAGCCTCGGTTTCATTAGATAACTTTGTTATTTCTTAAACATTTTCAGATAATTTTTAAAATTAGGGCAATGGCCAAAATCTGTCCAACACTTTCCTGTATTTTATTTTTATTACTATTTTTTGGTTAATTAGGGTGCAGTTAGAAAACCACCATTAAGCATTCATACTTAATTCAGTTTTACAAATAGGAAAACTATTTTCTTTCATCAGTCTAAATCATATCCAGAATGTATATAAGTATGTATGTATGTATATCAGGGGTTTTCTGCTGCCATGGTAGTTTATATAGTCTATAATAATAATAATAAATTCTTATTCAGAATTTTGAGACCATTTCAATTTACCACTTTGTCACCTCATCTTGGATTTTAACTAATACATAATTTTGGAAAAATTATGTATTTTAACTAATACATAATTTTGGAAATAATTTGGAAAATTTTTTGGAAAAAAGAATAAATAGGGTCTTCAAGGTTTTATAATCATTATCCTATTTAAGTGAACTTTAAAAAGAATTGAGGTAATATTGACATATTAAGTAAACTTTTGTATGTTAATTTTGTATATAGTTACTTTATATAGTTATATGTAGTTTATAGTATATATAGTTATATTTTATATATAAATATATATATATATAGTTAATTTTGTGTATGGAAGCATCATTGTGGCTAAAGCAGAGATTTTCTTTTGGTTATTTATGTCAGAGTACAGAGTAATTATTGTCCTTCAAATAAATGGAGAAGAGCTGCCTGATAACCTCTCAAGCCTGAGAAGTATGTTTGAACTTTTCTAAGAATGTGCTTGTGGAACAAAAAGTAGAAAAAACCTTGTTTAGAGTCCTTGTATTTGGCAATAAAGATGGTTAGGAGATAACATGAAAGGTTTGACCGAACTGGGCTTCTCTTGTTGTGGAGCACGGGCTCAGTAGTTGTGGCATGCAGGCTCAGTAGTTGTGGCTCGTGGGCTCTAGAGCGCAGGCTCAGTAGTTGTGGCGCATGGGCTTAGTTGCTCCGTGGCATGTGAGATCTTCCCAGACCAGGGCTTGAACCCGTGTCCCCTACATTGGCAGGTGGATTCTTAACCACTGCGCCACCAGGGAAGTCCAAAAATCAGGTTATTTTAAAATAAGACCTCAGATCTGAGCTTCCTTGCCTCTTCAGCTCATCCACGGTGTGCTTTGCACAATGAAATGGGGAAGATTTAACAAAGGCATTTTGGATAAGGCACGTGTCCAGAAGCTGATGGGAAAGCTGTTATGGACCATAACTTTTATACAAACTGATCAGCTGCCATCTGTGTACAAAGGACTGTGATCAGCAGAGACCTGTTTGTGCCACTGAGTAGACTGATAGCAGCACATCAGTTTAGCTGAGCTGTTCTCCAGCAGTTGGTCACGAGGACATAGACACCACCAAAGTGTAGTCATCATCACACTACTGTCCTTTGCTGCTTAGATTGTGGCAAGAGACAAAAACTGCTTGCTCCCTTCACCCCCGTACAGCTGAGGTAAGAGCCACCTTTTTTCTCTAGAAGGGAAAAATAAGAGCAAAAGGAGCCTCTTTCAACTTTTCCCATGTTGTTTTGATATAAATTTATGCTCGTCTTTTCCATGGTAATCATTCCAGCCAGGTGCACAGTTCAGCATCCCTCTGGTGGTGGAGAGCCGTGTGTGTAGTAGAGCTCGGGTAAATTTTAATAACAAAATTGCATTGCCGAGCCCACCTAGGCGTTTGACCTTGAAGGCTCAGAGGAGAGCAGACATGGCAGATTTCCCTACGTGCCCTTGACTTAGGAGAGTGGATAATGAATAGAAATTGATAAAGAGTGTCTGTCAGGCTGCCGCTGAGGTCATGAGGCTGGTATGCGGAAACAGTGCCCGCACGACATGCGTAACTCAGAGCTGCAGCCCGGAGGGTGGGTGGGTCACCGAAGCAGGAAATTGGCCATCAGGAGGAATGTGGGCTCCCGAGCACAGGCTGCAGCCGCGTGGACTCAGCCGGAGAAAACACAGGGGCCATGGGGCGGGCTCGAGGCTGCAGACACCCAACTCCTCTACAGCGAAGCAGCACTATTGCCGCTGCTTCAAAGATATCGAAGCCAGTGCAGGTTAGATTTGTTTTAAGGGATTGAAATGTTAACAGCATAAGTATCAGATGGCTAGTACTTCTGTAGTTACTTAGATCACAGGCTACTGAGGAATGAACGGGGGGGCGGGAAACATAGCTCTGAGGCTTCGCTTGTCATTTTTTTTTCCTGTGCTCTGTTTTTATAAGCGAAGGTTAAAATGTGGAGATTCGCTGTGTAGAGGAGCAAACCTCTGTTCGTCTGTGCAGGGTGATGACTGTTAGAATACTTCTAAATGAGGCTTGAAAGAAACTGTCTGTTTAGTTCTCCCAAATAGTTCTGAAATAGCCTGTTCACACACACAGCTTCTATGTGTACTTGGTGTGTGTATGTTTTTGTTTTAAATAGCTGTTACTTTTTTTTTGCTTGTTAAACTAATGAGTGAGGACAAAATATTTTTAAAAGATTAAATGCATTTTTATGATGTCTTTAAAGCCACTGTCCTCTTCTGTTAAATGTATTCCTGTAGAGTCTACTGATTTTTGAGAATGGAATTGATTGCATCAGCAGTTACTTGTTAGATTTTTTTTTTTTCTTAATGTGTATTGCTATTCTGCTATCTGAAGACAGTGTCCTGTGAGTATTTTTTGTAAGTCCTAAATAAATGAATTGGTTTTGGTTTAGGAGCATCAGGCCAGACATTTTTTAGGTTTTAGTAACTGCTTATCATTTCCTAGAAATGAAGATATGAAAAATTGATATCTCGGAGAATCACGTTTTCAATCATTTTGTAAATTACGATTGCCTACCAGTGTAGTCACGGTTTGATTGCTGTGTATTCCCTCTCTGGATGTAGCCTGACATGAAAAAGTTTACATTCCAATACTGAGGAGTTGCATTCCACTGGGCAGTTCTGACGTACCACAGGAATGCGGAGGCCCATACAAAGGGCAAGCTTAGGGCCACTGACGGAAGAGGCTTCCGTGCTTAGCGACTGCCTTTCGTGGAAACTCACACTCACAGCAAGTGCTCATGACTCAACTTGGATGGGGAAAATGTGGTCCCAGGAACGCAGGACAGGATGGCCTTCCCTCAGAAGAAGCCTGCAAAACCCTGTCCGGTGAATCACAGCCTGTGGGTATTTATGAAAACTAGGTAAGACTTTATATTTGCAGGCATTGGTGCTTTCTTGTTGTGAGCCTTGAACTTGAAAGAAAGTTTATCAGGCTGTTAACGTTTTTCTCTATTTTACATTATGTAGAAAACTAATTACTTTCAGTAAATTTTTTGTCTGCATATTTTGGGTACTATCAAGTCATTCCATTTTGCACCTGTAAAAATATTAAACTTAGTTTATTTCACTTTTAGGAACAATTTGTAATTCTTAATTTGTTCCGTTAAAATAACTTAATGGGAGTGAAAATCTGGATTGTTAAACTGTCTTTGGAGCAACCATTCCTCAATTAGTTTTACTGAGGGAATATGAGCATTTAGTAATACTCTGCTTGTTAACGCTGCAGGGAGTCTTTTCATTAATCGTTTGCTGTGAGTTTAACCTTTTTTTTTTTTTTTTTTAAATAGCGCAGAGAACCAATAGGTTGATGCAAAGTGAGTCTGCATCACTTTTAGTTGTCACCTTTGGTTGTTTAGTGTAAGATTATCAGGACATTGTGAAATTACATTGAGGTTACTAGTTGAAAGCCAAGCTATACACCATACTTTTACAAAACAATTTAGAAGGATTTAAAGACTATAGTCATTACATGTGCACACCTTGTAGAATCCGAAGCCTATCAGCATTCTTAAAACACACATACCATACTTCTCCATTTCTCTCTATCTCTTTCTAACTTTCTGGCCTTTTGTGAAAGGCTGGCATCAAGTAGAGAAAGGGCTAACAGGTTTTTAAGTATTCAGACCTAGTCTCATTGATAACTGTTACCTACATATTTTTTTGAAAGACAGTTATTATATATATTTTTTCATATTTGTATCTTATATGTAAATGCCCGTGTACATAGAAAGACTGAAATTACCAGAAGACAGGGATAATTTTTTTTTAAGTTTAAATTCAAAGTTAAAAAAAGCGGTGTCACTTTAAACATTGAGTTTAAATTTTAAAAATATCTTTGTTTATCTTGGTACATCGTATTATGAGTGCCATTGCAAAGGGGCAGATGTGCTAGTGGTTGAATTTCTGGCAGCAGCTGCCTGAAGAGGTTTGGTTTTTATAGATTTGACATTTAAATCTTTGAGTCTCCCAGGGTAACCCTCAAGCTCTTGATGGTCATTTGTAATTTTGCTGAATTCGAGTTGCCTTCTGAATGACAACAGCTGACTTGTCTTTTTCACTCAGCTAGCCAATGAGTGAGCAAGCCTCTGAGAATCCACCTTTCCACAAAGCTCTGTTCCCCACTTGTCACTGGGTTTATGGTTTACTGGTATAAGAGATGCACTCTAGCGATATTCCTGAGGAGGTCTGGGAATTATTCCTTGTACATGGCAAGCTTACCAAAGACCAGAGTTCTTATATTATTGAGTGTGGAAAAGGGCTATAGCAGAAAGTCAGAGGAAGGGTCAGGTCAGTGTGGGATCCCAGAACCCTGGGTGATGGAGTCTGATGGTAATTTGGGGCATCTCTTTCAACCTCCTCTTAGGTAGGTTGGCTTAGTTTCTCCACTCACGCAATGAAAATTGAACTGGAGGGACAGTTCTCATGGGAAGAGGAGGATGGTGGGTCATACATATTATAAGCACTTGGGGGCCTTTTCCTAAACAGAAATATTTGAGGACCTTTGATGTAGCACATTGGACTCTGACATACTTTCAGGTGTGAAGCTGGAGAAAAAAAATGCCAAGAGACCCTGTACTATATGATCTTCAAGTTTTTTCTCAGCTCTGACATTCAAGAAGCGCATTTTGTTTTTGAGATGCATTGTAAGCAGCAAAGATGACATTCTTTTTTATTAAACTCATGGCACTTGCTGTTCTGCCCGTTATCACAACTTTCTGTGTAGTCATCTTCCATGGAATACAAACTATTTAAGAATAGGGGCTATATTTAGTGAGTTTCTTGTAAGCTCTGTATTGATTACATAGTTCATGTTGATTCTGGAGTACGTGTCCAGTGAGTATTTGGAAGAGGAATAGGAAGCAAAATTGTATGTGTGTGTGCATCTCTCTCTCTTTCTCCCTCTCTCTCCATATGTATGTGGACGCGGGGCAGGGAGACTCCCTAATTTATGACCAGGGATAAAATAAAAAATGGGATAATGCTGGGTGAGAGGAAAATGTAGGCATAATTGACTCTTCAAAACTGATTTCAGGTTACCAGGGGGGAAGGGTGGGTGGGAGGGATAGACTGGGAGTTTGGTATTGACACATTCACACTGCTATATATAAAATGGATAACCAACAAGGACCTACTGTATAGCACAGGGAACTCTGGTCAATATTCTGTAATAACCTAAATGGGAAAAGAGTTTGAAAAAGAATAGGTACATGTATATGTATGACTGAATCATTTGGCTGTACACCTGAAACTAACACAACATTGTAAATCAACTATACTCCAATATAAAATAAAAATTAAAAAAAACTGATTTCAGATATTTCATTAACATTTGTTTACCATCTCTTTGTATCTTCCTAGTTCTTTCACCCATGACCTCTATCACTTCATTGCTAAATTAGTGTAGAAAAAGATTGGTTTCAAGTTAATCAGTGGTATAGCTCAGTCATCAAACTTAACTCTTCCTTTGCCCCTAAGGTTGGTTCTTGTTTGGTAAAGTGGAGTTGCTACTTTTTCTTATTCAAGTCCTGAATTTTGCCAAAATACTCAAAACCACTAAAACAAACAAACACACAAATCTTCTTGTTAAGTTTCTCTTATATACTTAAAAAAAATGTGGATATGCGCATGTGTATGTATAACGTAAAATATGCCATTTTAACCATTTAAAGTGTAGGATTCAGTGGCATTAATTGCAATCACACTGTTGTGCAACCATCATCACTACCTATTTCCACAACTTACGTTTCATAGCTCCAAACAGAAACTTTGTAACTTTGCATTTCCCTAAGCCCTGGAAACCTCAGGTCTACTTTCTGTCTTTATGAATTTACCTATTCTAGATATTTCATATAAGTGGAATCTTACAATATTTGTCATTTTGTGACTGATTATTGCACTTAGCATAATGCTTTCAAGGCTTATCCATGTTATAACATATATGAGAACTTCAGTCCTTTTTATTGCTGGATAATATTCCATCGTATATATCACATTTTGTTTATCCACTCATCAGTTGACATTTGTGTTATTTTCACCTTTTGGCTGTTGCAAATAATGCTGCAGTGAAATATCTGTTTGGGTCCATGTTTTTGATACTTTTGGGTATTTATCTAGGAGTAGAATTGCTGGGTCTTATATTAATTCTGTGTTTAACTTTTTGAGGACGTGCCAAATTCTTTTCCACAGTGACGGCACCATCTTACATTCCCAACAGCAAAATTCAAGGGTTCCAGCTTCTCTAGATCCTCTTCAACATTTTTTGCATTCTTTGCATTTTTAAAAAAATTATAGCCATCCTAATATCTCATTCACATCTAGTATCAGGTGTGATATCATATCTGGTTGTGTTTTTTGTTGTCTTTTTGTTTGTTTGTTTTGTTTTTTGTTTTTATTTTGAGAAAGCACAGCAAGGATTTATTAAGCACCCTTGGGGGGGAGAGTGGGCAACTTGGGTGAGTAGCTTCGTTGTGGGCTTTGATTTACTTTTCCCTAATAACTAAGGATGTTGATACATATATCTTCTTTGGAGAAAGGTCTATTCAAGTCCTTTGCCTATTTGTTAATTGGGTTGTCTTTTTGTTGTTGAGCTGTAGGAGTTCTTCATGTATTCTGGATATTAAACCCTTCTCAGATATATGATTTGCAAATATTTTCTCCTGTAGATTATCTTTTCAGTTTCTTGATAATGTCCTTCAGTGCACCAAAGTTTTCAGTTTTGATGAAGTTCAGTTTATTTATTTTTCCTTTTGCTGCTGGTGCTTTTGGTGTCATTTCTGGGTCCATTGTCAAATCCAAGGTAATGGTGATTTATCCCTTCCCCCCCCCACCAAGAGTTTTATGGTTTTGGGCTCTTTTATTTAGTCAGTGATCTGTTTTCAGTTAATTTTTGTATGTCATGAGAGGTAGGGGTCCAACTTCATTCTTTTTCATGTGGAAATACAGTTGTCTCAGCACATTTGTTAAAGAGACTATTCTTCCCCCACTGAATGAACTTGACCTTTGTCAAAATTAACCATAGATATGGATTTATTTCTGGGTTCTCAGTTTTATTTCATTGGTCCATATGTGTCTGTCCTTATGCCAGTACCACACTGGTTTGATTACTGCAGCTTTGTAGTAAGTTTTGAAATTAGAAGTGTGAGTTCAGTAACTTTGTTGTTTTTCAAGATTGTTTTGGCTAATTAGGGCCCCTTGCAATTTCATATGAATGTGAAGATTGGTTTTTCCATTTCTGCAAAAAATATTTTTGGGGGGATTTTGATGGGAATTGCATCAAATTTGTAGATCACTTTGTGTAGTCTCTTATAAGACTTAATAATAAAAAAGAATGCATTTGATAGGACTAACTTCATTTCTGACAGTGGCACCAAGGAACATTTGGAGGAGAATTTAGGCAAATGGCTTTGGAACAATCTTTATCTATTTCTGACTTTTCTTAAAACCCTCAAGGATTGTAGGTGTACCTTTTAAGTTAACCAAGTTCTTATTTAATCTGTATCATTTCTATAATTCCTTAAGTCATGATTTTAGAAATTTAAATGATACCAACTTTCAGCTGCTATTAATAAGATTGAATGAAGTGTTCTTTTAATTTGTGCCTCTGGTTTTACAGAAAGCCCTTTGGATACCCTTAATTTTTTTGTTGGAAACTTTTTAGCTCTGTGTTTTTCCCCTTAGAAACTTTTCTAGGGCAGTGCTCTATTGTAGATTTATGTGGTTTTCTGTAAGGGTATGTATAGTAATTTTCATTTTTAATTTCTCCTAGTGTGTCCATCCTTTTGAGGTGTATCTCTGTTTATTATTTGTTATTTATTATGTTAGCAGTTTACTGTGCTAATGCCTTGAAAGACTTCTAGTTTTCATTTGACTTTTAACTGAAACATGAGAACTCTTTGCTGTTTAACCTTATCTTAATACTTTGTGCATTTGATCACTTTTCACATAGAATATTTCCTTGTGCAGGTTGGGTCCTTACTGCTTTTTTTATGCACATAAAACTTTATAAAAATGGCTTGTACTTTATTCTTACTGGCTTTGTTTTGTGCTTTACTATCTAAACGTCTCTGTGTCATTTGTAAACCTGAGGATTTCTCTCCATTTCTTCCTACTAAATCATCTAAAATATTTTTAAAATTTGGACTTAATATCATCTGTGGGAGATCTTACCTGCTGTATGTCTCTATCTGGTTACCTTTTTTATCTCTAGAGTTTTCCAGGACTGTATTTTTAAAATTTTTTAATGTATTTATTTCTTTTTCTTTTTCTTGGAGTGTAGTTGCTGTACAGTGTTGTGTTAGTTTCTACTGTACAGCAAAGTGAATCAGCTATACGTATACATATAGCCCCTCCTTTTTGGATTTCCTTCCCATTTAGGTCACCACAGAGCATTGAGTCCAGGACTGTATTTTTAAAACAGTTTATTTATATAGAACTTGGTCAGAGATTTTTTAAAACTTAGTAAATAATGGTGTTTACTTACTTTTGTTTCTATATTTATTGTTTCAAAGAATCAGAGAGTAGAAGCAGAAGTATTTTGTGGGCTGAATGTGTTTCTAGGTGACGTTTTTCATTCCTCCCTGACCATTTCTACCTTACAGCTTCTGTTTTGTAAGCTAAGAGTAACTCCTCTCTGCCATAGAGCCAAGGGACCTTGTCATTAGGCCCCAGCGAGTGCATTCATGACTTGCGCTTTAGCTCTTTTGAGGCCACTCCTTCCTTCTGGGTTCTTGGCTGTGTTCGAAACAATGGATTTTTGGATAAATGAAATAACTTATTCTCCCTTGCTGGAGTGGGTTCTCTGTGCATTTGCCTTTTCCCCCTCAGTGTATTCAAAGAATTAACCTGACAAGAGTCTATTATTTCTCCTATGGTTCACATCTTTGTGATGGTCAGTAGAACCTGAGTCTTTTGGGGCTTCAAAGAGAGTTTTGTTAGATTTTAGTGCAGCTCACTTGGCAAAAGGCATAGAGATATTTTTTGTAGCACATCTTAGGGGATGCACACTTTTCATCCCTAAAGTAATAGTGTTAGTGCAACTAAATACGTGAATATCTTCTCAGCCATAAAGTTCTGTTGAACTAATGTCTGACTGGGAAGGGGTTTTACAGCCTTAATTCTGGAGTAGGGAGTGGTTGGTACTAGAATTAGGCATAAAATAAATAAATACCACATAGTTTATTCGTGTTGATGTCACTACTTTTGTTGCTAAAATTTGTGAGCAACTCAATTCTAGCAGTTTTTATTTTTTATTAAGTTGTTATCTGAACATTGTATGCATTATAGACGTTTGATTTTTTTTTTTACTACATGAAATTTTAAAAAAGGAAAACCACTCAATCATTATGATTATGAAGCTTGTCTGGTTCTGTAATTTAATAAAATACGAAAAAACTTAGAGTCACATGATTTTCTTTAGATTTTAATGCTATTTTATTTAGTGATAAAACTTAAACATACAATATATGTTTTTACCTAGTCCTATAACAGGATTCAATGGGCAATGATGGCATGAAACCTGCTACATATTTTACTAACACACTAAGATGATTTCTTAGTTTGTAGTGCATCATTAAATTATAAGCTGCATTGTAAAAACTTAAATTGCAAGTAGGTAGTTTCAAAAACCAGAAGCAAATTTTTGTGTGTGTTGAGAATTTTCTGCAACTTTAGTGGTCTTTAATTGTAAACTAAGAGGAGAATATGTAAAAATTTAGGTCATTTTAATTGCATGTGAAATAACATGACAAAGAAGATAAGATTATTATATTTTTCTTGTCAGATTTTTTTCCACTTAAAAAAAGCACTTCAATATGTATGGTTGTGAGAATATGTATATATGAATGTTTTTTGAAGGATTTTTCAGATATGCTAAGTATGGTTCTTTTTGATTTTCATAGAAACAATTTTGGAGCAGGAAATGACTTCAGTGATGGCCTGGGCTCACCCGATAACCTTAAAAATGAGTACAGTTTAGACTATGAGGACCATCAAGTTGGTTTGCTAGAGGTCACAAGCTGATAGAGTGAGAACGTTGACTTTCTTGTTCTCTTCATCTTACATGACTTTTTTTTTTCCTAATCCAAGTTGGGTTCTAATACGTGAAACATTGTGTACTACCATGACATAAAGAGAGTTATAAAAGGAATGAGAATGTCCATAGGAGCCGCTCAGATGTCTACTTGATTTGGGAAAAAAATGCTCAATAAAATAGCTCTTTGGAAGCATTTTTTCCTCATATTTTTCTCAAAAGTAGGTTATTAAAAATGGTTACTGGGACTTCCCTGGCAGCCCAGTGGTTAAGACTCTGTACCTCCGCGTTTCCACTGCAGGGGCTGCGGGTTCGATCCCTGGTTGGGAAATTAAGATCCCCCATGCTGCACGGTGTGGCCAGAAAAAAAATGGGTACTAAGATGTCGACTGGAGGGAAGGGAGGCCTTTTGGAGTAGTGAATGAGCAGCGGTAGGTGGTACGTTAGCAGAACAAGTCATGACTACCTAGAACTCTTCGTGGCTCTAGTTGGCATATAGCTATGCCAGAGAAAATAAATCTGCTCTAGTGTTAGGTGGGTATTTCCACAGATGGGGCAGAGGTGCCGTGTCTGAAGTCGGCAGTTCAGTTTTCACGCGGAAAGGGGCTTTGGGAATGCATGTCCACTTAAGTCACTGTGTAGCTGAAAGCCCTGAGTTGAATACCTTTTCCTTAAACTGATTTTGAATAAGTTGATTTGAAAATTTAGAAAAATAACTACATTGTTAAATGAAAGAAATGTTTAACTTAAGCAAGTTAAGTTATAGAAGAGGATTATATGCATTTTATACTTTGGATATTTTTATAGTTTGCCATTGATCCAATTCCCACCCCTGTTAGAATATTCTAAATCTTCACCTAACTGGGAGTGGTTTCTAACGGCCTAACCCAAAACACATTCATAATGATTCTTCATTACTTACATTATGAATTCAAAAACATTATATTGGAATTTTCCAGAAAAATATATCTGAGATTTAAAAATTTGAATGGTTCCTTGTCATTCTGTGTAAATAATGGTTTGAGATAGTTCTCTTTCTTCAGTGTATATTTTTTATAGTTGTTTTCTTCCTTGTTTTTATTCATCTGAAGGGTTAGCTTAAATTCATAATTTGTATTTCTTAAATCTTTTTTTTCTTTCTAGTTTTGGCAAGCGTTCTGCAGGAAGCTTTAGGCGTGGCTGTGAATGCATTGTGTTAGAGCCTTCTGAAATGATTGTGGTAAGAATACTTCTGTGAAGACTTTTTTCCCTTAAAAAAAGTTATGAAATAAAAGTATTTTCACAAACTACTTATAATGTATTATATATTTCATAACTTTAGGTATATTTATTTCATAACTTTTTGAGTTTTAGTTCATAATCATTATAATTATTTATGGGATTCAAATAATGAAAAAGAAAGTTTAAAAGGGTCATGTACCTAAATGTTTGGTGTTTAAACTTTATAAATCAGTCTATGAAAATGCCATTTAATTTAAACTTGGGGAGAATCTTGGAATTGCAGGATTTTAGCTTTCCAAATATTGGTTGGAATGAGTGAGATACTTTAAATGAGACACAGTGATATGTATTCAGGCAACAATTGACATAAGGAAATCAGTTCACTTCCTTTATCTAATTGAAAGAAATGTGGAGGACTTTTATGCTAGTTAAATACTCTGTTGAGATTTTTATCTCTTTTTAATTGAATAGTATGATTTTAAAAATATATTAAGGTAAGACATATGCAAAAAAAATAACGTTAGAAGAGATATTAGCAACATAATTATTTTTAGTGATGCTTTAAGTAAAGCCTGTCACATTCTTCCTTACTATATAAAAATGATTTTAAGATGGGACACTATGTACCCCTTAAAAAAATCAGCAACAAAAATAAGATAAGATTGGAGGGAGTGCCCAGTAGAGACATTCAGTTGGCTGATGTGCATAATATTTCCCAGCCAGCATCTATCTGGGCAGAGAAACTTTTTGAATAAATGATGGCCTAAAATAGATGATGGTGGAGGCTTTTTATCCATATTTAATAAAATATTTGGTAGATGCCTATACGTCTGTTTTCAGAGGAGATGTAGGTTTTTTCCCTATGATGGAGGAGAGGAATTTGTCAGAAATGGGAACTTCCTCATCAAAGCTAGTGAAAACTTTTGGTAAAATTTCCCAAAATTTACTGTTAAGTGAGAAAGTGGCATGGTGGTGAGTAAAGATTTAGGAGTGGAAAAATGTAGGCAGATACGTCGGGCTTTCCAGCCACAGGTCTTGAAAAGCATTTTAGATATTTCCTCGAGATTTTGGTCTCTCTTACTGCTATTTTGTATTGATCTGAAGGATTTTTGATCTTCAAAATTCCTTGAGGATTTTGTCCTTGTCCATATGATGTTAATTACTAGGTTTGTCAGTGTGAGAACCATCTTAGGATCTAAATATGCTTTTGTGAGCAATACATTATGTAAGTGTGATGAGGATTAACTGAATGTAACTTTTCTTGTTAGTCCATTCATCACTTTCTAAATGTTTAAAATGAGGAAATTAGTTTTTGAGAACAATGCTATTTATAATAAAAGAAACTGAATCCGTAGAATGAAAGTAGGAAGAGAAGCCCTTAAGTAATCTACCAAAGTCATTCTGCCAGTAGCCGTGTCTGAGTCATATGGGATTTGGGTTGTGTTTTTTTTTTTTTTTAAAAACAGATTTACTTCATGAGAGTTTCTGTGCTTTAGTTAAGACAATGGGGCAGTTGCTTTCATAATGCATGGTGATATATCCTGTGAGATCTTTCATTAATAAATCAGTACAAAGACTACTGAACATATCCTTCCCTTTGAGACTGCAGGAAATTCAGGAGTTACCCATATTGTCCTAAGTGGAACTGAAAATGCTTCTTTTCTTTTACAAAAAAAAGTTACTCAGAGCCAGTTAGTTCCAGAGAAGTTCAAAAACATTTGAAGTCTGTCGAGATAGTTTGTCTACAAATGTCTTTGCACAATGAATGAATGTGGACTATCTGTAAGTTTTATTCTGCATCTAATCTTAATATGGAACATGGTGTTTGAAGAAATGAAATCTTGGGGGATTTTATTTCAGGTAGACTATATGGATGAAAATGAAGAATATTTTCAGCGTCAAGCTTCTCATCGACAGTCTCGAAGGAGATTTAGAAAAATCAACCAGAAAGGGGAAAGACAAACCATTATTGATACTGTGGATCCTTATCCTGTGGGCAAACCACCTTTGCCTAGAGGCTATCATACGGTAAGTTATACAAGTATAATAATTATATTTATCTTTATAGCTTTTTGTTGGGAGTTTTGTGAAAAGACATACATTTTCTGTTTTTTGATGAATAATTCCTTTCTGGGGTATACTTATTCAAAGTGCAGATTTTTCTGGAAACACACATAATATGAATAGTTTAAGGAGCATTGAAGTAAGATATCAAAAGGCATTGTTTAGCCTTTTTATTTCTTAACATGGTCTCTGACGATCAGCTTTGTGATCAGCATGTACAGTTGTAACTGGGATATTTTTAGGTTCTTATCTTAATCTAAAATTTTGCCCTTTCCCTCACCGTCCCCAGTGATGGGTATCATACCTGTTTTTTATTCAAAAGTTAGATATTTAAAAATTACCTATTATTTTCATACCATTGTGAGAATATTATCTGAGAATTTTTTGTTTTTAATATGATGAAGTGAGAACATAATTTGAAATGATGCTTCTGTAAATCCCAGTGTAAAGATGGTCTGAAGCATTTCTAATAGGTTCAGAGGTCCTCTTTAATGCTTTCACCACTTGATTGTCATTTATTTCATAAATATTAGGTGAAGAAACTACTTTTTATGTTTGAGGAAACCGAGGCACAGATAATGAGTGATTTGTACAAGACCCCAGCGTAGTCAGTTTGGGAGCCTTATTTTTCTCACTCATCTCTCTCTGCTCAGCTGCGCTGTGTCCATGTCCCCTGGTGGCCCACCCAGAATGGTGGCAAATATATTTGAGGATTTCCGTTTTCAAGAAGAAAGTAACTTGAATTCTTCCATATGTCATAATAAGGTCACATATGGTTTATCTATACTTATAGTACCATTAAATGAGCACTCATTTGTGAAATTAATTTTAAAATAAAAATATGAAAAAATAAAAATAGGTAAAAGACAACTATTTTACATTTCTTATTTGTTTGTCTTCCGTATCCTCGTCTTTCTTTTTGCAAATAAGTATAAATGCAAACTGCATGGGAAAATGTATATAGACTTAAAACTATGTACTTAATTTTCTGGTAACTTGAAGGGATGCATTTTATACCCGCACTTCATGTGTTCTATTTCTGAGAGCCCTTTGTATTTGAATATTTAAGCAGTTTTGACCACCAGCTCTCTGCCCACTCCTCTCACGGCCCATGCACAATTTTAATTTAACATGAATTTCATAGTTGAATCATTTTATTGAGCTCATTTGGAAAGGGTTGCTTTTTGCTCATCATAAAGTCAGCTTTGTTTGCCTGCTGGAGAGCCTTGGTATTTTCTTGAAAAAACCTATGAAAAGTTTTTTGTTACCATTGTCTATAAAAGAAGGTAGTATTTTTAGTGTTGATGTAGCCTCATGGAAGAAGGAAATATGGATTAAAAATAGTTGTACACATTAATGGTACAATCTACTAATATTGTTAATATTCTTTCTGCTTTGGAATTATTTTTCCAAATCAGATTCTATACCAGGATATTTAGCGGCAGTGTGGGTTACTAAAAATTTAGTGTTAAAGCTGATTGGTTTGATTTTATAGTTATATTTGTCCCATTTAAGTTGGGGGGTGTCATTTTATAATTATTTCTCTCTCCTATCCCCATGTTTTCCCCCTTTATGGAATACTTCACCCACCTCCCCTACATGACTCCCCCTTTTTAATCTGATTTTTTTTTAATGTGTACTTTTTTAAAATTATTCAAGATTACTTTTTTTTTAGTGGTTTTAAAAAATGTCTTACCTGGTCAACAGGTACTTTTATGAGGGAAAATTCAGTACTAGGGTGAAACATTTAACTTGCTTACTGATGGATCAGGTACCAGTTTGCTAATATGTGACATGGTGGTATTACTTTTTCTAAGTGAGTTCAGATGGGCAACAAGTATCATAATTCTAAATATTGAATCCTGTCTTTTCATGCAAATTGTGTTTTAATTTTATTTATATAATTATTATTTTGCCTAAGTACATGATTTTAACATATGAAAACAATAAAATTAGCCCTAAGTCACATTTACTTATTCTGAGCAGAAATACTCCTTTTGAAAGAACCCTAGTAAGGTGGGAGCCAGGGTGAAAAGTTTGTTGTAAAGGTGCATGGTCCTACTTCACAGGCGACCTAAATGGTTGCAGGTGCATTTCAGGTGCATGGCTAAGGAACATAAAGGACATCATACATGTAGCCAGTGCTGTATGGTCATTCTTAACCTAATTTAACATGATCTTCATTTTGGCAGATGTACTGTAGCATGTCTGATAATGTCATCTTTTCCTTTCCTCCTCTATGGCACTCATTTCATTTTGGCTCAAAGGAATGCACTAAATCTCAGGTATTGTAATTTGTGTGTGGTCTCCTAATACTAACCTCAGTTCATTTGTGAATTTGCATTGTAACTAATGAGTTTATAATATTGATGTGTTTTGCTTGGTCTTGTTCTTTTGTATTTTGCCCTGATTTAGTAAAATCCCTTACAACTTGGAAACTATCAGTGGTTTGGTTGATGTCACAGGCTGCTTTATTTGTGCAGACCTAGGGATAAATTGCTCACTTTCTTTGAAGAATGAATAAAAGTGCAGACTATGTATTTTTAAGAATGAGTGGAGCACAGTTCTTAACTAACCTGCTTTGCTCATAAAGAAATGAAGAGAGAAAGACAGGCAGATAGACATCATGGATGTTTAAGTGCTTTTTGTGTGAAAGTTTTATGGGAAATCCATTAGACATTTACATTTTAAAGGCTATAGGTGTGAAAGCTTTAAATTTCAGGAATCCCAGTGTGAGAACATTTTGGGAGACCACTGGTAAAATTTTAGTCAGAATAGAGGCTTTGTCAAAAAGGAAATAAAAGAATTTACAATTCGCTTGCATTTTCTTATTTGCGCTTGATTTTTAACCAGATTTCATGCTTTTATTTCATTCTATATTTTAATTGAGGCCTATAATAATATCTTTGCTCATTTGTTTCATGCCAATATATGACTAATTTACGGTTTCAGCATTACTCGTTTGAAATTTTGGGTCAAATTTGGGGTTATCTGGGAATTTGGAGTCAGGGAAGAAAAACTCATTTATCTCTGGAAACTACTTGGTTAAGTAACTAGTGAAATGTTATGGTTGTGTTTTCTTATTGCCCAGGAAAAAGATCATCAATAATTTAATTCACATTAGAGGAAGGCTACTGTCAATGTAATATCTTTGGTTATTACAGTAACCTCGCCTGAAAACACGAAATATTTGTATAACTTTTCAAATTAAAATAAGGCCATTACTTTACGTTCTATACAATATAATGCATATTAAAATGTCACAGGTGACATAATTGCTGTATTTTATTTTAGAAACGCCGCTAATTTTTCAGTGATGTGGTAAATCTAAAAAATGTTGATAGTTTTTAAATTTGATAAGATTCTGATAAAATTGTATAAAAATTTTTAAAATTGCACCAGTGTTTTGAGCTTTTATCTAGTACATGTATACTTAAAACGTATATAACTTCAATATTTTAAAAGGTACACCAGTATGTAATTAGTCCTCCTCTTTTTCAGTATGAGAAATTACAGGTTAGTCTAATTCCCATTTAGAAGTAGGAATTGAATTTAAAATGTGCACTGGGTTATGATGTATACCTTATGTACACTTTTAAAAATTAGACGTGTTGCAACAGTTTAAGACAGATGATAATAATTTTCTTCAGAAACACGAATACTCACATAGTCCATGTAGAGTGTTTGCAGGTCACTCTTTCAAGGCAAGTGTGTGAGGTTTGCAGAGAATAAGCATTTTAACATGCAGTGAGAAGGCAAGATTGGAGATGGCTTTCATTAGCATTTTCTTACATTTTGATGAGTTGGGTTGAGGCTGTGTTTAAGACTGCCAGAAAACAGGATGCGGCACGAATTTTCAGTCTTTGAGTGGGGAGAGGCAGGTGGCAGAGTCAGGTCGTGGATAATGTTCCCGGCAGAGGCTGGGAAATTTGGGGTCATTTCTAGACTGACTTGGGACTTTGGACAGGTTTACCTTGTCGACAGGCTCGGAATAGGGTGGGGGGGGAACCTGTTTATTTTACCCCTAATTACAGGCCCCCTCTGCATTGATGGGTAATTTATTCTAGAAGTTTGGGTGGGTAGGGAAATGTGAGTTCCATAATAAGAATGGAGAGGAGAGGGAGAGGACTTAAAAGGGAAGAAGGACCTTCTTACTTTCACCTGGATGCAGGGATGGGGAAGCTGGCACATACCTGCACATACCTGTTCTGTCATCTTTTTATTCCTTTTTTTTTTTTTATGGGAAAAAGAACAAAACAGCTCCCCTCTCTTCCTCATTTAGAAAGTGTGAAAATTGTACAGAGATATTAGACTGAAGACTAAGGAAAACTTGTCCCGTCTAAACTGTGGAGGTGATGTGTACTGACTGACGTTTCCTACCTTTGCAGCCTTCCAGGGCTGGTTGCATAATTAAAATGCTCTCCACTCTTTGAGGTTCTGATTGGCTTTGCACCTCCACTCCTACTTACCCCCCAAAGTGTGGCTTTACTTTATACAAATTGGAATTAGGAGGATTCAAACACAATATAACATAAAACTTATTTATAAAGTTTCAATCAATGCAAACTTTCGGAAAAAGGAGAACCCATCGGTCATAGAAAAAGGTATTTCCCACACATTCTGTTAGTAATCCTTTTCTACAATGGGAATATATACTTCAGGGCACCGTTTAATAATTATGTATTGAATTTTTCAGTAGGTCAGGCTTAGTTTAAAGTTCTTGGTGCAGGTGTACAAAAGAAATAAAAATACTGCATAGAAGTAAGTTAATATAATCTAAGTTGAATACAATGTAATATTACAAAAACATCATGGAATTAATTTTTTTATTAGAGTCAGCGATAATACACGTCGCACCAATGTAATAAGATTGATTCTTATATGAGGCGTATGAAAATGAGTCCTATTTTTAATAAGGTTATTCTTCATAAGACAAGTACTATTTCTTCTAATGGTTATAAATCATTCCTAGGTTATATATATCTTATATATCTCTGAATATAATCTATCACTTTTTTTTAAGTGATGGATTTGATATAAGTTGGTTTCATCTTCAGTTAAGGACTTCTTAGTAGGTTAATTTCAAAAAAATTTAAATATTGAAACATGAAAAAATTACAGTGTTTGTGTGATTATGCACATTTGTTTGACTTTAGACTTTGTGACATGAGCTGTTGTTCTTGCATTAGAAATAGGCAATAGTGGGCTTCCCTGGTGACGCAGTGGTTGGGAGTCTGCCTGCCGATGCGGGGGACGTGGGTTCGTGCCCCGGTCTGGGAGGATCCCGCATGCTGCAGAGCGGCTGGGCCCTTGAGCCATGGCCGCTGAGCCTGTGTGTCCGGAGCCTGTGCTCCGCAACGGGAGAGGCCACAGCAGTGAGAGGCCCGTGTACCGTAAAAAAAAAAAAAAGAAATAGGCAATATTTTCCCTCATGTTACGGCTTTGCTTTGTCACTTATTCTTTACTTTTTTACTGAGGTCTTCCTACTTTAATCCAATATATGCTACTTAACAGTAAGAGCATGTGTTGTGTATCAGTGACTTGTGTGTCTACTAAATTTCCTAGAATATTAAGGTCTTAAGATTTTAACTTATAACAGTCAGTTCATATCCCACTTGACTAATTTATTCAATGATGATATTTAAAATCTGTTTATATGCATATACAGAAATTTTTCAAGTATGGGGAAATTTAATTATTTGAATATTTTTATTCTTCATCTTTCATCAGGCGTTTGCTTAATTAAATCTAAAGCCTTTGTCTTCAGTATGGTCATCAGTCTCTCTCTGTGAATTATAATAGGATGGAGTTTCAGATAATTTGTGTATTCTGTTTCTTGTATCATGGAGAGGAAAGCTCAGTATTTTCATTTATATGTTTTTTATTATTTTAATGAATATTATTGAGCGCCCACCTTGTTTCAGGGCTGTGCCAGACTCCATGGCTGTAAAGGTCTACAGGACAGACAGACTCTGCCCTCATTGACTTTATGGCCTCACACAAAATACAGATAAATCGACGGCAGTTAAGATAGAGGGAAATCCAGGTACTGTGGAGGCTCAAAAACCAGGCATCTTGAGGAATCAGGCATGGCTTCCTGAAAGGCCTTACTGTCTTTGCTCAAAGGAAAATCTTCTTTAATCCAAGAAAGCCCAATAGAAATGTGAAAAAGAAGTGAATTGGGAAGTAAAGAATGGAAAGAGGGGATGTGGATAGACTGTTGATAGGAGTGATAGATACAAACCTGCCCTCCCCACATTTTGGTATATACTGTTGTATGCAAGCCCCAAAGTTTTTATATTTGCATCACAGAGTCTTTTAAAGAGAAATGTCAAAAGTATCCTTTGTTTTTCATGCTTATTCTCAGCAGGTTTACTAGCCCCTCCTCACCTAGACCATGTTGCATTTTAAAATCCTGCATAAAGCATCCTGTGGAAAGGTCTTTGAACAATAGGTGGACATAACAGTGTTGCATTCCTGGCAAAGTGCAGCCTGTTAAAGCTGCTGCGGTGGTCTCTGTCTCCTTGCTTTGGGGGGACTGTTTCTCTTTCTTGCAGTTATAATCAGGTATTTATGTTGATTTAATTTATACAGATTGAGAAATTACACCATAGAGTCTGTTTAGAAATTGAAATGTAAATCAGGAAATAGTGTAAAATATGAAATGATTAATCTCGTGCTATTAACAGCATGCATTGCAAATTCATGCAAGGCAGTTGAGAATAGTGTGCAGTGTGCTGTTTACACAAGTTTCAGCTTCTGTTAGAGGATGTCTATTTTTATATATGACATCATCGCTGCTGCAGAACTCCCGTGGCCACTGGGATTTACTGTTCTTTCATTCCATTCTGAAAGAAAGCTTGTATTGATGTCATAATTGGACCCATCTTTTGGTTGCACTTGGAAATTGAAAGTAATCAGGGTGTTGTGTAGCATGTCATGTAATATTTCAAGCAATTTATTTGTCAGAAAGATCAGTGCCACTTTGTCCTGCCTCTGATTGTGAACACTGGTGGCTCTCTCTGTGCCTGTTCATGTTTTAAATATATTTGGCTAAAATTTAACTTTTAGTCTCAATAGCAACAATCCTTTCATCTTCAGCCATTTCATTTCTTATGTGATTTTTCCTTTTCTTTTCTTTTTTTTTTTTTGCCATGAGATTTTGCAGTGCTACACGCTGATTTGAAAAATGTCTCTTTTCTTTGGAAAAATCTACTTTGATATTCAGACCTATTTCCTACCAGTGCTGAACTGACCTTTTTTACAATTAACTGATCCATTCTAAGTTGTCTGTGTTCACTATTTGAAACATTGGGTGACTAGAAATGTTCTCTTTTGATTTTGAATCCTGTGTTTAAAACATTATTAACTTTGAAATACCTTTCTATTAGCTAGAAGATATTGTTGACCAACCTCTGGAAGAAACTCCAGCATGTGATTTGATGTATGGGTGTTAGGTTGACATCACTCATGAAAGGAAAATTTTAATGATTCATATTAAAATAATTTTTAACTGTCTACTGGATTTTGTACATATTTTTGTGTATAAATTTTCCTCCTTATCCTCTCAAAAAATTAATCATTATCCGTATCTCAGTAGGAAAGTTTTTTCCCCTTGTTTTACAGAAACTAATTAAGAACAAACTACAGATTAAAAAAATAACAGGTTTATTGAGTTAGAACTCACATGCCATACAGTTCACCTATTTAAAGTGCATAATTCAACTCTTTTTCTTTTCTTTTATAAAAAACATATAACACTGAGACTTCCCTGGTGGCGCAGTGGTTAAGAATCCGCCTGCCAATGCAGAGGACACGGGTTCGAGCCCTGGTCCAGGAAGATCCCACATGCCGCGGAGCAACTAAGCCCGTGCGCCGCAACTACTGAGCCTGCGCTCTAGAGCCCACGAGCCACAACTACTGAGCCCACAAGCCACAACTACTGAAGCCTGCGCCTAGAGACCATGCTCCGCAACAAGAGAAGCCACCGCAATGAGAAGCCCACGCACCGCAACGAAGAGTAGCCCCCTCTCGCCGCAACTAGAGAAAGCCATCGCGGAGCAACGAAGACCCAATGCAGCCAAAAATAATAATAAATAAATAAATTTATTTTAAAAAATATGTAACACTAAATGTACCATCTTAACCATTTTTAAGTATACAATTCAGTAGTATTAAGAATATCAGTAGTAATGACTGACTTGAACATACCCAGTTCACAGGTGTACCTCATAGCCTTTGTGATAGTTTAAATTAGACGTAGGCTGAAAAATAACTTTAAGATATTTAGGAAAAAAATAATTATAGAATCTATTGAAAAAAAATAAAAGGCTTACTGAACAGTTGTATTAGAGCAATTTCTTATGAACTTAGTATGGGGTCAGTAGCCTTTTATTTTTTCCTATGTCTTCCTTTCTTGCTTTCAAGTGGAATATTGGTGGTGGTTGGATGTGATGCAGAGTTTAGAACTGCTAGCCTAGAGGAGAAATGATGTGACCACAGAGTGGGCCAGATCTGAGAAATGAATCGCTAATTGGAATAAATGGCGGAGGAATTCTGAAGGGAAAGGTTTGAAGATGAAAAAGTATTCAGGCTGTCTTGACTTTTACTCAGATGTCTGTGAGGATAACAGTGATAATTGGTCACCTGTGGCTTTGGTACAATCCGGAAGGCATTTAGGAGTGTTAGAAAATAAGGTTAAAATCTCAAAGTAAGTTGTAGCGTTTCCCTCTCACTAATTATTCGTGTATGTCTACTTTCCATCCACTTCTTTAGCCAAAATTTTAAACCGAACCTTCAAAAGCCTGTTCAAATCATCAGGGATTTTGGAATACTCAGGAACGTTTTCAAGAAAAAGATCATTTTGCCATTTGTTACTTTATGAAATATGCACATCCCAACCAAGTGTGAGGAAGAGAATATTTGGGCCTAGGCAATAGTCTTGATCCCCTCAATGCCCTTGACGGTAATGGGCATTCTTAACAATCACTGCGGTCTTTTTATTCCTCCTCAGCCCGAAAGTTTGCCTAACTTTTGGTACTAACTTTAGTTAGATGAGGAGGGTATGAGCAGCTAGCCTTCCTGCAAGTGGATGTGTTGTTAGAAGGTTCAGCTGAGGTCGGATCTTACAGGGTTTTATCTTAAAGGAATCTAAGGACAGCCGACAACTGGGTTTTTACAAAGAGCCAAGAGGCTGATCATTTTCTGGTTCATCTCAGAGCAGCAGCTGTCAAACTTGTCCATCTCAGGACTTCTTTACACTCTTAAAACTTTTTGAGAGGGACTTCCCCGGTGGCTCAGTGGTTAAGAATCCGCCTGCCAGTGCTGGGGACACCGATTTGATCCCTGGTCCGGGAGGATCCCACATGCTGTGGAGCAACTAAGCCTGTGTGCCAGAACTACTGAGCCTGCGCTCCAGAGACCGTGCTCCATAACAAGAGAAGCCACCGCAATGAGAAGCATGCGCACCGCAACGAAGAGTAGCCCTCGCTCGCCGCAACTAGAGAAAGCCTGCACGCTGCAACGAAGACCCAGTGCAGCTAAAAATAAATAAATAAATACACTTATTAAGGAAAAAAAACTTTTTGAGGGCTCCAACAGCTTTTGTTTATATGAATTATCTACATCATTACTTGGCATATTAAAAATTGCAACTGAGGAACTTAAAAATATGTATTCATTGGTTAATTAAACATAATAAACCCATTATACATTAACATAAGGGTTTTTTTTAGTGAGAGGTAACTATATTTTCAAAACAGAAAAAATGAGAAGAAGGGGTGTTGTGGTTTATAGTTCTACAAATATGTTTAATGTTTGGCCTAGTAGAAGGCAGCTGGATTCTTATATCTGCTTCTGTATTCAGTCTTTTGTGATGTGCTTTTCTGGCTGAAGTATATAAAGTATGGCCTCACACAGATAGGTAGTTGGAAAAGGGAGAAAAGTTTTAACAGCTTCTTCAAATAATCTTCCTGATACACTACACCAAAATTTGACGGACTGTAGTTCCTTAAACTTGCTGTTGCAATGAGGAACATAACACTCTGTCAGTTAGCTTCTACAAATTTTCTTTTATTAAAACCCATTCGTCTTACTTACACACTGAATGGGTCTTTCTATTCATGTATGATTTTATAACATCATGCATTCGTCATTGAATTTAGGTCCTCCAAATTTTGGCATGTTACACAATATAAAAAAAACCACATTTGTTAGTATCACTACCAGTCTCATGTCAAAAGACCTTAATTATTGGGAAGCTGTCAAGCTTATGGGATTGGACATGTTTTCTTAATGTCTAATTTTTACTTGAAAGCTAAAATTTTATCCTTGGGAAAGTGCTATCAGCTGTTTTCCTTGAAGTGACAAGCTCAGTTTGTCCATTTTCAAGAAAATATCGGCCAAGTACCCTAGTCTTAGTAACCACAATTTGTCCATTTTTTGTTCTTTCCCACAGAAATAGCTTTACATGAAAAAACGAAGTGCGGGACCCTTCTGAGAGCAGGGCCTGTAGACGGCTGAGCTTGCACGCCTATGAGGCTGCCCCTACCTTGTTTCCTGTGTGATTCTTCCCCTTACTTCCTTTTCCTTTTTGCTGCTTAATCTCCTCATAGATACAAGGAGAAAATGGAAAGCCCTCAAGCTAACTTGGGATGGAATCAGAAGAATTTAAAAATGCTTTATATTAAATAATGGTTTTAAATATATTAATTAATTGGTTTGGATGGTCACCAGCAGTCCTTTGTGTAGTTACTGTAGTAATCTTTAAAGGTACATATTTTTACTTAATTTATTTAGCATTTCTCATCTAGAGAGTGTTTCTCTTTACGAATTTTATCTTTGGAGCCCCTTTTCCCCCCAGAAAGTTCTCTGCCTCCCCTTTCCTATTAAGATAATTATGAGCCATTATGCGGAATTAGAAAATATTTAAATTTTTTACACAAACATTTGTGTGGTATGGAAGTATGACCTAATCATAACTGTAAAGAGTGTGTTAGACACCTTTTTTGGGGGGGGGCAGTACGTAGGCCTCTCACTGTTGCGGCCTCTCCCGTTGCGGAGCACAGTCTCCGGACGCACAGGCTCAGTGGCCATGGCTCACGGGCCCAGCCGCTCCGCGGCATGTGGGATCTTCCCGGACCGGGGCACGAACCCGTGTCCCCTTCCTCGGCAGGCAGACTCTCAACCACTCCGCCACCAGGGAAGCCCTAGACAACCTTTAAAACTGGGTTTTTGGTCTTACGCTAATACCGATAAGACTAGTTTTTGGTGTCCTCACCCACTCCCATACCCTCAAAAAAAAAAGATACTCACCAGGAGTAATTTCAACAGCCTCCTGTGTGTGATTAGTACTTTAGATTCAGGGTAATGTAATGTATTACAAATCGTTTCAGTTTGATAGTGTGAAATAAATAAACAATACCTAGCAACATATTTAAAACTTCTCTAACCTTCTTACCATTTTTCTCGAATTATATCTTTGTTATCCTCTAGTTTGAGTATCTTTTCTTCTTTTTTTACTGGCTCCCTTTTTCCTTTTTGGTCTAAATAAATATGCTGCCTTCATTCTTTCCACTTGTCCTGCTTATGTTAAGACACCAGTGGTTGGTTTCCTTTGTCATCACAACGTGTGGTTTACTTCTTATAATGGTGCTCTGAGATTCAGTGTGCTTCAGTAATCAGCTACTGCAGCAGAATATCTGAAAGGGTTAGTGCTGCCTCGGGGAAGGGACTGGAAGTTTTCCTGCTCCCAACTTTGAGATGGTAAGTTTGCCCTGGTAAGAGCTGAAATGTCCACTTATACCTTCTATGAGGTCAGTGGTCACTATAGGTTCCTTCATCCCTTCTCGCTTAGAGAAATTCCCCCTTTAGGTGATTGTCTCACTTTCTTCCCTACTGCGTTTTTATCTTTATTGTAAATACCATGCTTTCTAGTAGTGTGTATGATATTTTTTTAAATTTATTTTTTATTGAAGTATAGTTGAATTACAATGTTGTATTAATTACTGCTATACAGCAAAGTGATTCAGTTATACGTATGTATATATATTCTCTTTCATATTCTTTTCCATCATGGTTTATCACAGGATACTGAATATAGTTCCCTGTGCTATGCGGTAGGACTTTGGCGTTACCTATTCTATATATATTAGTTTGCACCTGCTAACTCCAAACTCCTAATCCATCCCTCCCCCACCCCCTCCCCCATGGCAACCACCATTCTGTTCTCTGTGTCCCTGATTCTGTTTCTGTTTCGTAGATAGGTTCATTTGTGGCATATTTTAGATTCCACATATAAGAGATATCATATGGTATTTGTCTTTCTCTTTCTGACTTAATTCACTTAGTATGATAATCTCTGGTTGCATCCATGTTGCTGCAAATGGCATTATTTCGTTCTTTTTTATGGCTGAGTGTATAATGCTAATTTCTTTATTAGTTTTGTTTTTTGTTTTTAAAAAGTCCACTGAATTGAATGGTTTGTTGTAAAATTTTGGCCCAACAGATTTTTTTTTTTTCCTTTGGCTTCACCTCCTTGAAAAAGCATTACCTATAAAATACAGGCCATCAAGAAAAATAGGTTTTGTTATACATTTGCTCCAAGGCCGTCTTTTAGTAACCATTTCATATGATGCACAGTACATTGTGCTTATGTCCACCACACTATTGAATTAACCAGGATGATTTCTGAAGGTCATACCTGATTTCTTGTATTCCTGTCCTGTCTCACTTTGTCTTGGGGGTTAAGTGTAGAATGAATGAGTGAATGCTACTTATTCTGTTTAGTGTTTCATTATAGATTTATGGTTATGTGTTAATACAGTGAACTGCTACTTTATGGCACAATCAGGAGGTATAATCTTCCATGAATGTGATTCATCTGGCCAGTTGTGAGCAATTCTAACAATTATAGTTGTCTGATACATACAGTTAAATATTCTGGTCTTGTCCTTTAAAAATACCAGCATGGTAGTAATTGAAAATTTCAAAGCACAACTAAAATATGAATAGGGTAAAATACTCTGTTTGCCTTTTTAGAGCTTTTAAGGAGAGGGAGAAATTTGATGGGTGGTTTGGGCTTTGTTTATTCATTGATTTCTGAGAAGGAAGATTGAATATTGTCATCTTAAACTCATGTGGTCATGGTGGGAGGCTGGCTTCTTTTTCAAGGGAACATTTAAAAAATTTCTGTGGCATCTGAAATATTTTCTATATTGAGACAGTCTCTTCTATATTTAATTATTTTCCAGGCAAATTTACTTGGAAGCATTTCCTGTCTGGAGTATATTTAATTACATCAGATGGGCAGTCACAATTCTATTCCTGGTCATGAAGTCCACTGATGAATGCTGCTGCTTATAAATACTGTTATTTTCATTCAGAGTGAAGATTATTGAACCATTATGAAAATTTATACATATTGATATTTATTTGAAAACCTCAGATTTAAAAAATGAAAATATGTTTGTTAAAATTAAATTCCTGAAGCGTCAGGAGAGTCTTTGGAAGCAGACAGTATTTCGTATGCCTTTGTATACCTTTTGCACAGTGTGTATGCTGTTATGGTAGGTCCTTAGCAGTGTCCTGGTTCCATGCTGGTGTCGATCAAACTCCCAGAATTAGCATGAGTTAACATTTCTAGGAGAGGCATCATAGGTCCACCTGCATTAACACATCTATACAGCATTAATTAAAGGGTTGCCCAAACCTTGAGTGCAGCTGAATTTTTAGAATATCTTGGAAGGAATAAAATCAACCCTTATTGAATGCTTATGACATATACCGGTCGTCAGGGTGCTTTTTCATGTATTTCGTCAATCAAACTTTGCTGCAGCGTTGAATGTTTGGTGATGGCATCTCCACTGTTAGGAGATAAGCCTCCTAAGGTCAAAGGTGTCAAGTAATGTGTTCGATGTTCATGGTCACAGAATCAAATAAAGACATAGGTCTTCTCTGCCCCTTATACAGAACATTATTTATTTTTTAAAATGAATTTAACATATATTGCTTTTATGTTACTTAAACTTTAAATTTGATCTAAAAGAAATATAATATATATCATATAATTCAACCACTTTAAATGCCTACCATTTAAGTGCCTTTAAAGGAAAGAGGCTAGAACACAGAATGTCCACTCTGGTAGGCTTTGGTTGATTCATCAGTCTTTTTTGTTGCAGTTGGGTGTTTTCCCCTCTCAAACCATGCATCTCTCATCAATAAAGCACAGCATTCCCCCGCCCCATTTAAACAACCTTTCTAGCTTCATTCCAATACAGAAATGGGTTTTCACTGGCAATTAGTACTGTTTCATAACAGAGCATAACTATGTAATTAATTAGTGTATTTTAAAAGTTAGGTCCACTAATATTATAAGTAACAAGCCAAATCTTGCTAAAAGATCTTTCGTAAGTATGACTTTTTTGTGGTACGCGGGCCTCTCACTGCTGTGGCCTCTCCCGTTGTGGAGCACAAGCTCCGGACGCACAGGCTCAGCAGCCATGGCTCACGGGCCCAGCCGCTCCGCAGCACGTGGGATCTTCCCGGACCGGGGCACGAACCCGTGTCCCCTGCATCGGCAGGCGGACTCTCAACGACTGCGCCACCAGGGAATCCCTGTAAGTATGAGTTTTTAACGAACTAAAACAACTTACAGTTGTCTAAAGGTAGTCATCATTTTTAGAGATAAAAACACACTGCCACAAAATTACTAACTTCTGCACCAGAAAATATTGGAAGTGTTCTGGTAGTATTTAAGAATATTGAAAATGTATATCAAATAGTTTCAGGGAGTTTAAAAACCTTCTATAAAACTGATGATGTAGTTATGTATGACTTTTAATAATTCAAATTATTGCTACCATTAAGAAAAACACCTTTTACTTACCTTTTTCTAAGTTTGACAGCATTTAATTTGCAGAGTAAGGGATGCTAAAAAGAAAACCTCTAAACTATTGTCCAGTTATCACTATAATTTTTAAAAAGTAAGGGCATTTTAATATTCCCTCTCTGGCTGCCAAAGTAGGAAGACAAAGATCTCAGAATAAAGGATAGTTACCACCAGGAAATCTTATCCCAAGATAGACCATCTGAATGGAAATATTACCTCTCTACCCCCATCTTGATACTAGCTAACGTTTGGGACCAGCCATATAGATAAGATAACTTTAAGAACGTAAAAGGATTTTAGGAATCTGCCAGTCAAACCACTTAATAAAATTTATCTTTTTCTATGTAATCACTGACATTCATCCTCTACTTTAAGATTTTTAGTTACACTTAGCACTGATATTTGTGAGATAGTCCATACGTAATGTCTGTCAAAATTGTACCCTACTGCCTGGTACAAAGAAAGGGTTTTGTAAATCGTAGCAGTTATTGTTGCTTGTAGGAAAGGCCTAATTATTAAGAAACTTCCCTTATGTTTAGTGAAATCTGCCTCTCTGTATCTTAGTTTGTGGTTCTAGATATCTCTTAAAGCAGCACAAATGAATATTCATGTTCCATTTCCATGTAACTGTGCTTCAGATATTTAATGAGACCCTGCTCTGTTCAGCCTCTTCTCTAGGTTAAACATTCCTAACTTCTTATAACCTTTCTGAACACCATATCATCTTGATTTTCTGCTGTTTGAACATTACAGTTACTCATTATCTGTCCTAAGTCATGATGTCTAGAATGGGTTGCTGTAAACCACATGCAGGCTATAGCAGAGCTTCCTGTCTCCCTCCCTCTGGGCCTTATGAGTTTGATAATGTAACCTGAGATTTTATTAGGGTTTTCAGTCACCTTGGAGCTTTTGGCCAGCTCCCTTTTACAGATAGCCCTTCCCACTCCCCCCCGCCAACGAATTGTTCCTCCAGCCTGATCTTCCCTCTCCTGTACTTGTAAGAGTGACACTTTGATGGTACACTGTTAAATTTAGATTTGCTGGTTTTCATCTGCTCTTTTCACCTGTCAAGTTATTTAAAACACCTAATTTTGTCAGTAAGCAAATTGGACATCTTTCATGGTTGCACAGCTATCCTCTGTCTATTTCCTCATCTTAAAGCTGGTGTAATACTACTTCACAGGTTACTTTTGAAAATGTATAAGTGGAATTACTTATGCATTTATTCTTTGAGCAATTACTGTGTGTTAAGTACTAGAGATAAAACATTTTATCATTGACAATATCAGATAAAATGTTGTATGGTCCCTGCCTTCAGCTAATTTACATTCCAGTTTGTGGTCAATATTTCTCTTTTTGTTAAATAAAAATGAGAGTGATAATTAACTACTGTGTTCGTGCAAACATATTAATCATAAGGGATAAGTTACATGCCAAATTAGTAATAAAGATAGTCATTGCTATTTATATTTGGAGTGGTGCTCTATGAAATGCTGAAGTCAGGAGCCCACTTTCAGGCCTCATCCTTAGACAAAGCAGTGAAATGATTTGCAACCAGTGTACAAAGACTTCCCCTCTGAGGTTGAGCATTTTGAGGTGAAGTCTGGTCTTCTTAAAACAGGTTCTTGGGAATGAGGTAAGCTTTGTGAAATCAGTTGTTAAAGTCTGTGCATTTTGAACAGCCCCGTTCTGTATGTTGGAATTTCTTACTCGCTTACAGCCTTCTTTATTTTTATTTGTTTTTCTGCATGTCTCCATTTCATGCCATCTTTTTTTGGGGGGTGGGCATGACCAAGGATTGAACCTGGGCCATGACGGTGAAAGCGCTAAGTCCTAACCGCTGGGCCGCCAGGGAACTCCCCATTTCATGCCATCTTTTAATCGTTCTCTTCTAACGTGGCCCATGTAAATAGTGAGCATATTTATTATAGACAGGTTACATTAGTTCTCCAGTTATGAGTCAGGTGCAACATAAGCAGTTTGTTGTCAGACAGTTTTTTTTAATTAAAGACATAGCCTAAAGATTTCTTTGAATATATCTGTAGAGTATATCTGGGTGATCTTTTTTGGACTCACAATTTGATCTTTCTAAGTGCCAATTCAAGTAATGGTTCGTAGTATTTCTAAAGCCTTCATTTAAATTAAACTCAGATGTGTATTCAATAGTTATTATGTATCAGGCATAGTGTTGGTGTCTCTCATTTTATTTCATAATTAAATTATTTTAAATAAAGAACCTGAAGTACCTTTTTATTGGTCAAAGTAGAAAAAATAAAAATTCTAGCCCTGATTTCCTCTGTGAGGAGGGTGTGTGGGGGGACCTGTCTGAAGTTCACCCAAGGATGAAACCGATTATGTGAAATGTAGGGGTGAATTACGGTGTGAAGAATTTGTCAGATAATCAACTTTTTGTTTGTTTGTTTGTTTAGAAAGAAATCATAATACTAATGGGATGTTTTGGGTTTAGGAAAAGAGAAGTGAAACTTCTGACCATAACTTGCACAGTTTTACATTGGCTTGGTGCTCAATGGGTTTGGTATGGTTGTGTAGAAAATAGCACTTTAACATGTCATTTCTTTGATGCACAATAAAACATTAGGGTTCAAATTTGTAAAATTTTATGTTTCCAGATATTGAAGAATAAATTCTTCCTGCCTCTCCAAGAGATTTCCTCCAACCTCTGTAGTTTTTCCTCTGGGGAAGGGAGAAGAGGGAAAAAAAACAACATACGTATAGTGGATAAAGTAAATTATATTAGGAACCTGGAGTTCTATTTTGTGTTCTTCCAAACTACTAACTTTATAATCGCATACACTTTATTTTTCTGGGAAAGGACGAATACATTATTTTATTGCTTCCTTGGGTTTTGACGAAGCTTAATTAAATGTTTGTAAAGCACTTGGAGATCTATGGCTAAACACTATAGATGCTATACATAAATAAACACATATTAATCCTAAATGTGGTTGATAATTACTGAGAAGAGCAGACCATTTTTCTCAATTTCATAGTAATTAAAAAGGGCATACTTTAGGTGGAAAAAAGTATAAATGAATATGATGGGTTTAAATTTAGCATGGAAAGGCTTAAGTAATTTCTTGAATTGTGTTATGTAATCTCTATCTTTTGGTTCATTGTTGCTGACAATTTAGAAGTCATTAGAAGTTCTTAGGCAGAAAGCTGTTACGTGGTCCTTTTTCTAGCTGGATCTATTTAATGCTATTTGCTAAATCTAGGTGGTTAAGGAATAGGGTAAATAGAGCCAAAATCAGCCTAAGGGTGATTTTTTTCTTATTTGTGTAAAATCTGTTATACGGGATTCTCTTAAATCTTCAGTTCGTATTTTATGTTTGGCATATTATAACCTGGTATAATTCTATTTCATTGTACAAGGTAGTAGGGATAGTAAAATTTCAGTACTGCAATCATGAGTTCTGAAATGTGTAGGTTGTAGGCGTGGAGCCAGGTTGGGAGAGAAATCTCACCAGTCTCAGCACAGAAAAGCATCAGTGCCTGAGGATGTGTGACTCTGACTTCATCTCTCAGGGTCCCTGATGAAGTTAGTTTCCTCCTCCAGAGAGGTGACAGGTTTTTCTGCAAAGACAAGCAACGCGAAATCTTCCCCTAAAAGGTCGGCCGCCATCAGCATGGAGGTGATTTGACTTCACCTTGGAGACAGATTTCTGTCACGTGGGCCTGTGGGGCATGGGCTGGATGGGTGAAAGCTGTGCAGCTTGATCATTTAGTTCTTGAGTTGCCATTGGCTTTATTTGCATGTGTAGTAAAATACACATAACATTTAAATTTATCATTTTAACCGTTTTTAAGTGTCCAGTTAGTTCAGTGGCATTAAGTACATTCACGTCATTTTGCAGCCATCACCACCATCCATCTCCAGAACATTTTCATCTCCCCAGAAGAAACTCCATACCCATTAAACATGACTCCTCATTTCTCCCAGCCCCTGGCCACCACCATTCTCCTTTCTGTCTGTGAAGTTGATTATTCTAGGTACTTCATACAAGTATAGTCATACAGTGTTTGTCTTTCTGTGACTGAATCATTTCACTTTAGCACAGTGTCTTCAAGGCGTGTCCTTGTTGTAGCTCGTTAGAGAATCTTGTTCCTTTTTAAGACTGAATATCCCATTGTATTGATATGTATATACCACATTTTGTTTATGCATTCATTCATAGATGGACGCTTGGGTTGCTTCTAGTTTTTACCTTTTTTTTTTCCAAGGTTTTGTTTTTTAGAGCAGTTTTAGGTTTACAGCAGAATTGAGAAAAAGGTACAGAGATTTCCCATATATCTCTGCCCCCATGGATGTATAGCCTCACTCACCAGGATAGTACTTTTATTTATTTATTTATTTTTTAACCAAGGATGACCCTACATTGACACATCACATTCGTGCAAACTCCATAATTTACCTTAGGGTTCACTCTTGGTATAGTACAAATGGGTTTGGACAAATGTATAATTACATGTATCCATCATTATAACATCATACAGAGTATTTTCTCTGCTCTAAAAATCCTCTGTGCTCTGCCTGTTCATTCCCAGTGCACCTCCCCTCCCTCCACATCCACTGACCTTTTACTGTCTCTGTAGTTTTGTATTTTCCAGAATGTCGTGTAGTTGGAATCATACAGTATGTAGCCTTTGGAGATTGGCTTCATTCACTTAGTAATATGCACTTAAGGTTTCTCTATGTCTTTTCATGGCTTGATAGCTGGTTGCTTTTTTAGCGCTGAATAATATTTCACTGTCTTGACATACCACAGTTTATTTATACATTCACCCACTAAAGGACCTCTTGGTGTGGTTTCCAAGTTTTGGCAGTTATGAATAAAATAGCTATAAATATTCATGTGCAGGTTTTTGTGTGGACATAAGTTTTCAGTTGCTTTGGGTATATATCAAGGAGTGGGATTGCTGGATCATCAGGTAGAAGTATGTTTAGCTTTGTAGGAAACCACCACACTGCCTTCCAAAGTGGCTGCACCATTTTGCATTCCCATCACCAATGAGTGAGAGTTCCTGTTGCTCCACATCCTCACCAGCATTTGGTGTTGTCAGTGTCTGAGGGTTTGACCATCCCAATAGGTGAACAGTGGCACCTCGTTACTGTTTTGATTTGCATCGCCCTGATGACGTATGGTGTGGAGCATCTTTCTGTGTCCTTATTTGCCACGTGTGTATCTTCTTTAGTGAGGTTTCTATTAAGGTCTTTGGCCCATTTTTAACTCAAGTTTTGTCTTACTGTTGAGTTTTAAGAGTTCTTTGTATATGTTGGATAAGAGTCCTTTATCAGATGTCTTTTGCAAATATTTTTTCCCAGTCTGTGGCTTGTCTTCTAGTTCCCTTAATATTGTCTTTTACAGAGCAGAAGTTTTTAATTTTAGTGAATCCAGCTTATCCATTATTTCTTTCATGCATCATGTTTGGTGTTGTATCTAAAAAGGCATCACCATACTCAAGGTTGTCTACATTTCCTCTTATTATCTTGTAGGAGTTCTATAGTTTTGCGTTTTACATTTAGGTCTGTGATCCATTTTGAGTTAATTTTTGTGGATGGCGTAAGGCCTGTTTCTAGATGATGATGATGATTTTTGCATGTGGATGTCCATTTGTTCCAGCACCATTTGTTGAAGAGTCTCTCTTTGCTCTATTATATTGCCTTTTCCCTTTGTCAAAGAACAGCACTGTTTACTTTTAAATAATTCATTTGTCTGTTATAGAAAAATATCTGGGACTTTTTTTGTTAGGGAATGATTTACAAGATCAAATATGGTCTTGCTAATGTCCATTCCCAGTCACTGGGGGTTTCATTCATTCAAAAAGTGTTGATTGTATACAACACGTAGCGTGCTATGCACTGCAAGTCCAGTGGCACGCAGGCAAGCATGGTGCCAGCCATCAAGGAGAGGGGTGTGTAGCAGGGGAAAAGCAAACACTAACTGCACATAATTTCGTGGTTAAGCATGAACTCACGGCATGACAGGAGAGTGATATACAACATGATGGTAGTTTTGAGGGCATTTCACCAGTGGGTTTTGAGGGATGGAGTAGGAGTCGATCAGGAAAGGGAGGGTGAGGGTGAGTTCAAGGCAGAGGAAATAACACGTGAAAAGGTCCTCTTGCCCCTTCAAGGAAGCAAGAGCAGCTGAGGTGACCTGAGGGTCTGAGTGTGGGGTGAGTCTTGAAGACGTGCAGGTCTTGCAGATACCACAAGAGTTGTAGTCTGTGCGCTGAGAGCAGTGGGAAGCCATGCGTGTGTCTGGGTTTGAAAAGGGGGCTCAGTGGATTCAGATGAAATGACCAGATTTTAGTTTTTCAGAGATCTCAGAGGCAGTCTGTCAAATGGGTTGAGTGGACGAGGTTAGAACTGAATCCAGACAGTTCAGTAAGGAAACTTTTGCAGTTTTCGCGGCAAAAAATAATGATTGGAGTGGGATGGTAGCAGCGGAGATGGAGAGAAATCTGAATTGTAGGGAAGGTAGAGACATAATTAGTGGGATACTGTGACGGATCGGATGTGGACAAGGGTGTTAAGGGTGACTGGTCGATGTCTCAGGCATTATAACAGGACCGTGGTGGTCCTTCATTTGAGAGGGCGGTGCGGTGAGGGAGTGATGCAACCAAAGTAGGTGATTCCTCAGAGGTTTGGGTGTGAAGTGGGGAAGAGGTCAGACAGTAGCCACGGGAGAATGTAGGATCTCGGCAAGGTTTCTGGTTTTGGTTTTGTTTCTGAGACGGGAGAGACCTGAACATATTAAAAAGTGGAGAACCTCCAGCTGTGGGCGAGAGGTTGAGTGGATGATATAAGAAGTCTATGGAAGGAGCATGCTGGGGGGAGAAGGATGCCAAATAGAGAAGTGGAGGGCCTGGCTGCCTTCAGGTGTGAGGGGAGAGGAAAGAGAATAAGTGGTGTGGGAGCCAGCTTAGGGAGCAGCGGGCACGGGCAGCTCCAAAGTCAGTTCCTCAAGTGGCTAGATTTTCCATGGCTATTTTCAATTGTGGATACCACTTACAGATAGATACGACCATGAGAAACGGACCAGGGCTTCCAAGCTAAAATGTCAACAGTAATGCTATCTTTTCAAATAACCTACTAACCCGGGTGGAATTCAGTGTCTGTGGTAGAATTACACAACCTTATTAAATTTCAACTTTCTACCTCTAAAAGAAGTTTGATTTGTTTTTTTAAAAAAAGCCTGAGTGGGTTTATTTTGATATTATTTGCAAGGTGCTGTGTGTGTGTGTGCCCATGTGTGTATGGGTGTTTGTGAAAAATCACATCTTCTAAATTTATACAAAGCTTGCATTTTGTGAATTTTGGGTGGGTACTTGTTTCCTATATAGCAGGGTGATATTCGAGGGTGGGGAAGAGGTCACAGCCATTCTTATTTCTTCCCCTTGGTGAAAAATCATATTTTAGTTCAAAGCTGTTCAAGTGAGTCCTTGCTCTGCTTTCCCACCCTGTCTTCAGAGATATAATTTGGAGTCAGCAATCAATGGATTCCATCCCTCTGAGACTTGCTTAACCTACAGCCGCTGATAAAATACAGGCAAGAGCTCGTTACTTTATCTGAATTGTCCATTGCTACCTTAATGAGTGAAATGGTTAAGTAGAGGAGGGGGCGAGCCTTAAGGAATGTGTGTACCGTTTGAGCTGAATATTTCAGTGTATATAGGGAGAGGGAGGGCGAGAGAGAAATCCACTTACATCACTAGAACTGCATTGACTGTGAGCCTTGCAGGTTAAGAGACAGACTCCAGTGTCTTGCTTTCTGCAGGAAGCAGCAATGCCGCCTGTTTCCTAAGAGGAATTTTTTATTTAGAAAAGGAAGCTTTCTCTCTACCCAGGAAATGGCTTTCCTTGTGCGTTGCTATGCCAACTGCCTGCAGCCATGGTCCTCCAAAGTAAGCACAATAATGTAATTATATTGGTGTATTGCATTCAGACTCATGCTTCTCAAGATTGTGTGTGTGCATGTGCCGTGTTTCTGTTAGTGACTCTTTTGCTGGCAGTCATGCTTGTGTTGAGTGTAAGGGACAGACATCATTAGATCAAATGTCCATCAGTGTCATGCCGCTGAGATTAATTGTGCAAACTTGGTTAGTGGAGTCGGACGGAGATCACTGGTCACTGCTCCGTCAGCATCACGGGCAGCCAGGGAGGAGGTCCCGATTCACACGCTCTGCCCTGCTTCTTTCTTTCTTTCTCTTTCTCCTTTCTTCCTTGGTCGAAGGGGTCCGTATGTGTGATTGCAAATGAGACAAGAGTATTAACAATGCTTGGCTGAATGCTGAAGACTGGTTCCTCCACCTCCCTGACTAAGATCGTTCTGTAGGAAGCCTTTTGGAGGGGAGTCTGTGTGCAGTCAGCCATTTTAGCTTTTTTTTTTTCCCCCCTTTTCTTTTGCCTCTCGTTCTTCGGTCTCAGAAATGATCTTGTTCTCTGGGAGGACTGAGAGCTGGATAAGGTTTCCTCGGTCTCGTTGTGGCCGGAGATGGCTAGAGTTTCAGTGTTATAAAAATGGAGACCGGCAGGGTCGTGCGGATCCCTTTTCTGGTCCACAAGTATGAGGGCTTTCAGCTCACCGGTAGTGAGACTTGAAGCTGCAGCTGCCTCTCCTCCTCCTCTTTTTTTCTTTCTTTCTTTTTCGTTTTTCTTTTAATTCAGTGCTGTCAAGGGTGACTGGGCATCCATGAGAGACTGGTACATGATGTGTAAATTCAGTCCAGCATATGTTTCTTCATTATGAAACCACTAGCAGTCCCAGCTAACCATGGAGTTATGGGCCAGCAGGAGAAACATTCAGTAAGTACCTCAAATGCTGCTGTGCTTCCACCTCGCGTCATAGGGAACGGCTTTAAAATGGGGATGATCGCTGTGTCTCTTCAGGGGAGGCATGTTTTTTAGAGGGTCTGAGAGTCTGCTTGGAGGAGGGAGGGTAAGTTACAGCTGGCTTGTTCTTCCAATTTTGTTGTGATTTAACAATTTTTTTTCAACAAGACCAGCAGTCCATTGAAAGCAAGATCACAAACATTGTGAAACACTGGACGGCTGATTTTTATAATCAGAAATTAAAACTTGGCAATTCAGCATTAACTTAGCACTTGAATAGTTTCTTAAAAATATTTGTCTCGTTGAATTTAATGAGAGATCATGAAAAGGTTATTGGGAACAGGCGTCTGTAGTACGGAATTCACATATAGGCTTGAAGGAGGGAGGAGAGCTTTGGTTATTGATTTGGTAATAAAACCATCATTGGGACTCATCTGACTTCTTAGCATGAATTAACAGGTGATGAGAACACAGAATTTTTTTTTTTAATGCCACAAGTATTGCTTCTTTATAATTGATCCCATGAGTCAGCTCTGCATTTGTCACGCTGAAATCCCATAGGCAGCTACTGCTGTTTGTGAGAAACACTTTTCTATGGTTAATACCAAGTCTGAGCCTCCTGTTCCAGGAATGTGAGTTCTCACTTTGCTGCCTTTATACCACCATGTTGGAAGTTTTCTGCCATCACACTCATTCATATGTGTGTGTCATATATATATATATATTTAAATGTCCCAAATGAAAATGCATATATTTAGGCAGCTTATATAGTAATTAGTCTGTTTTTAAAATGCCTATTTTTATATCCTGGCATCTAGCAAGTACTCTATTAGGGTATAGGAATTATCTTTTATGTATGCTAAAAAGATTGAGATGTTAAACTTTGAAAATGGAGATAGATCGCTGAGGCTTTGAAAATGTATAGACAGAAGGCCATGAATTAGAATATTTAGATGCCTGGGTTTATGGATCTAATTTGGTTTTGTTCACCATCACGAACAAAATCGTTAACTAAATCCCAGAGGTTTTCTTAGATGAAGCTACCCATAAGGCATCGCCCTGCACGCCCAGAGAGTGGTGGGATGTTCCCGGGCAGTGGCTGTGTTGCAGGCGTGTTATGATGCAGGGCTTGGAGCCCAGCCCCCATCGTAATGAGATCCTTGTGGTACCTCGCTAATTAAATCTCTTCGGATCAGATCCAAAAACAGACCATCCTTATACTTAATTTCACTAATAAGAAAGGTTGTTATAGAGAAGTTCTACTCTGGTTAGACTTTAGTAACAGGGCCTCTGACGTGAAGCTGCTCTGCACTCGGGATTTCTTCAGGGACCAGTAAGGTGTGTTACTTAAACTGCATTTGAGGAACCTTAGAAGCAAAGTTCAAATCACAGTCTCTTTGTTCACCTTGTTCACAGGTCCTTTCTCAGAATGGGGGGAGGGGGTTACTGAAATTAATAATAATATAATTTTAATGAACAAAGAAAATAGTTTACTGGCGGGGGGAGGCAAAAGTAGGACTAGATTTATGAATAGGAGCAGTTGGGCCAGGTAATGCGGAATCGTGTGTGGACGTCTGTTCCATAAAGCGTATTTATTTCCTAACACGTGCTTTACGTTTTAGTGAATTCCAGGGTAATGCTTTGACAGGAGTAACCCTAGCCATAAAACAGCTTTGAGCCAAGTGATATCTAGAAAGCGTGTCGGTGGTATCTCCCACCATATTTCTGTTACGAATTGAAGTTCTGGAGTTAGACGCCCAGATCATCCTCTGGGGCAGGGTTATCAGTTGGTGCCCTCAGCATCTTGCCACGTGGTCCTTGTTGATGAGGCCTTTGGTTATGTAGACTTTGCTGGTTAATGAGCAGACCTTGAAGACTTTAATTTTATGCAGGAGGTGAACAGGAGAACAGTGTCCCGGCCCTCACATAATAGGTGGCTCAGTAAATAGCTGTTGAGCAAACATGAGTGGGACACCCCTCTTTTTTTTTTTTTTTTTTTTTTTTTTTTTTGGTACGCGGGCCTCTCACTGTTGTGGCCTCTCCCATTGTGGAGCACAGGCTCCGGACGCGCAGGCTCAGCGGCCATGGCTCACGGGCCCAGCCGCTCCACGGCATGTGGGACCTTCCCGGACCAGGGCACGAACCAGTGTCCCCTGCATCGGCAGGCGGACTCTCAACCACTGCGCCACCAGGGAAGCCCGGACACCCCTCTTTTGACCTATGAGGCTTTATGAGGATAATGTCAGAGCTCATTTTAAATGCATGAAGTTTGGTAATGTCACAAATAACTTCCATTTTCGCCTCTTGGAGAAGTTTGTGGCTTTTTGAGTGGCTTTGCTTCTTTGACTACGGAAGCGAGTGAGATACTAAAAGGAGCAACATTGAATCGCGGGCTTTTTTTGAAGCTGTGGTTGAGCAGTGGTAGACTCAGTTTTTCTACTTTGTGAGACTCTTTCAGATCTTACGGGCTTTTATTGTTTCCCTGTCGAGCGCCGTGCATTATCTCAGCTGCTGGCGCTTAATAGGTGCACAGTAAACACTGCTGACTTTCTCATCTGAATGAATTTGGGTTAGTGAAGCCCCATGTACCCTTTACACTAGTGCCTTGTATACGTTTTGTCATGTCTCTTCAGTGTCGCGGTTCCACCTGCCAGGTGTGAACACCTGTGCGTCGCCAAGACGGCCCCCAGCACCGGGCTCTGTTCTCACTGCTGCCTGGTGCTCAGTCCGTCTCCAGGGGAGCCTTGTGATCTGGGGGCTTTTGACAATAAAAGGAGATGATTAACGTTAAAAAATGTATGCGAAAACTACATTTCAAAAAGAGTGCTCTGGAACACTGGTGGCACAGACTGTTCATAGATGTTACACAAGAAAAGTTGCACAGGCTTAGGAAGTTGGGGGAAACCTGGGGGTGACAGGAAAGGGCCATTGGTCCGTTTACCAGCTGTTCCGTGTTCTACCCGCCCCCCCCCGACCCCCGCCTTTTTGCCCACCTCAGGTGAACTGGCGGGAGGAGGGTGCCTCCAGCGTGCTTTTGAAAGTTGTGCGATATACGATGACTTAGAAACTTTGTAAATTTTTTACATGAATCACTTAAAATAAATCAACTTGGTATTATCAAACTGATCATCTAGTTTTCCTTTGCACATTTTATAGAAATTATTGATATATGTAGTGTGCTGTACTTACAATAAATGAGACTTCAGTCGTGATGAAATGATGATTTTTATTAAATGCAGGGAATAAACAGCAATAGCTCTCATTTATTGAGCACTTATTACATGACAGGCACTATGTACTACATATTATCTGAATTATCACAACAACCCTTTAAAGAAAGATTTATCATCACCTTTGTAGAGATGATGAAAATGAGGCTTAGCGAGATTAAAAAAGACCTTTTTCCCAGGACTGTAAGTGGTGGAGCCATCACTGGAGCCCAGGTGTGTCTGATTTCACAGCCCTGCTTTAACCACCACCCTGTACTGCTTCTCCTTCTGTGGCCAGATTTAGTCTAAATTAAGTGTTTGGATTGTATACTTATCAGAGCTGATGTTAATTATTGGAATACACGACTTGAAAACAATGCTTGCTTTTATTTGGCTACTCTTGTTTTTCCTGGTATGTGTGACATTCCAAGTTCATATAAAAGGGCAACAATATCATGATCAAAATTATTTTACAAACTTAAAAAAATAGTTTTACAAAACTATTTGATAGATGCAGTCAATAAGCTTCTGTCCCTTTTTTTTTTTTTGCGGTACGCAGGCCTCTCACTGCTGTGGCCTCTCCCGTTGCGGAGCACAGGCTCCGGACGCGCAGGCTCAGCGGCCATGGCTCACGGGCCCAGCCGCTCCGTGGCATGTGGGATCTTCCCTGACCGGGGCACGAACCCGTGTCCCCTGCACCGGCAGGCGGACTCTCAACCACTGCGCCACCAGGGAAGCCCTTCTGTCCTTTTTGATGTGCTCTTGAGGCTTGAGTTGGGAGGATCAGGAATAGATGCCATTTAGCCCCATTCCTTCTTCCTCCTGCTCTTCTGAGTTTGGCCCTGGCATGTACCTTCTCATTTTTAATTGCTGCTTAACTCTTTAAGCATAAACTTGATGCCTCAACTTCCTCTGCTCCCTTTGTAACTTCAGACGGTCTGACCGTGGCCACCTGTGCTCCGTGGGCAGCCCTGAGCCTGGCTGTTCCACGTCCCCATTTCTGCTTCGGTAGAGTCTGCATCTGCCATGGAGCCCGACTTCTGCTCACGACCACCTCTCTGAAGTCCACACTGGCCGTGGCTCGTTTCTACATTCTCTCACTTAGGAGCATATTTTTTTCCCAACTGTGCTTTTTTCAGTTAGGACGAGGTGCTCTGATTACAGATGCTAAGGGCCCCTTTTCTTTTCCGATTTCTCAGCCTGCAGTGCTCTGTGCTTGACTTTCATTTGCTCCTTGTTTCTGTTCATATTTATCTCTGCTTCCTCTGAATAATGATTTCATGCCACTTAATATTTAATTCTTCATTTTATTAATTGTTGTAATTGCTTTGGTCTCTGCGGTTAGATGAGACATCGTTTCTGGAGTGAATTCTCCCCCTTCCTCATACCAGGTGTGAAGAATATGGTTGGAATTCAGAACTATTTATCAACTGTTAAGAGTACAGAATAGAGAAGGCTTTTCTAGGATGGAAGAATAGGAAGTGAGGGTCCAAGGATATAAGGAATTAGAAGGTTATGAGAAAAACAATGAGATCATCACTATTGGAATGGATTATGTCAGCGAGAGTAGGTCAGCACAGGTGACGGAGAGGAAGGTGTTAGGACACTTGACAAATTAATGGCTATAATATGAAGATCCAGCGCAGGAGTGGAACCTCCTTCTCCCTCCCACCCCCTTCCTATCTTTAACTAGAAAAGATTCAAGGAAACTCAATTTTGAAAAAATTGCTTTCATCCTACCATGACAATCTGACCTTGTCTGTAAACATTGGGTAGAGTGTCTTTTTAATATAATTTGATTGATGCATTTTCCTTAGCAGGGTAGAAAATAGCACCAAGATTAATCATAGGTGTTAAGTTACACCTCTTTTGGGTTAAGACTCTATCTCTTCTTTATCTGATCTTTATTTTGTCTATTATGACATATATTTCCCGAGATGAAATAAACTATCTCTTACTATCTCTTGGGGAGGTTTTCCACTGTGCTAGCTCACAGAGGCCTGAGAGGAAGCAATATCCTATTGTTTTATTCAAGGACAAGGTCATCTTGCCTTGGATTTGGGCCAAGAAACCCTGGCAACAAATAATAGATCTTTTTACCCTGTTAGAAGTAAAGAAATATATTTTAAGAACTTGCCAACGCACTGCATACACAACTTGTACGTATAAGATTGATAAAAGCTCTATCTCATTGTGGGACATATTAAAGAAGAATCCTTACTTTTAGTCAAAAGAAGCAGCATACTTTCCATCCTTGCTTTTAAACATTGTTTGGTAATGATCGATTTAAATATAGACTACATAAAAATAAAATCAATTAAGATTAGTTGGAAAAGAGAATGATCAATTAAAAAAAGAATGCTCAAAATGTATCTTATTAGAATATCAAGTATTTCTTAACTATTTAACCATAGTAAAACTCAAGTTACAGTTTTATTTCTCATTTAAAATATCATACTTTATATGTTTGAAATACTGATGTTAAATTTAAACCAAAATAAATACTCTGTAAATTTGGTCATGTAGATATAATTATCCCTGAAATATAAACTGAAATTTCTTTAGTCCATTTCCTTGATTTTAGGCCTGACCATACTCTTAAATATTTTATTCAGGTAATCTGTTTAAGAATCCTTTCAAGAGTGATGGTTGAGTTTCCTTCTTTTTTCCTGTGCTTAATAATCATGTAAAAATTATTTTTATTTAATTTAAATCCTTAATGAAGTACCTTTTAGTGCTTACTTTATGTACCTAGTGGAAAAAAAAGGCAACTTACTACTGTCAGGTCTGTAGCAATCTTCTCTAAACTTTTTTTTTTTTTTTTTTTTTGCGGTACGTGGGCCTCTCACTGTTGTGGCCTCTCCCGTTGCGGAGCACAGGCTCTGGACGCGCAGGCTCAGCGGCCATGGCTCACGGGCCCAGCTGCTCCACGGCATGTGGGATCCTCCCGGACCGGGGCACGAACCCGTGTCCCCCTGCATCGGCAGGCAGACTCTCAACCACTGCGCCACCAGGGAAGCCCTTCTCTAAACTTCTGAAAACTTTTCCTACTTAGATCAAATGACCATTTTATCTTTATCCATATATTTTATTTGGATTATGATTTAGTTATGAGCTTTAAAAATTTTTTTAAATAAAGAAAATGAGTGCCATTATATACATAGAGATATACTCGTGAGGGAGAGCGGGGTGCAAGTGTGTGTGTGTGTGTGTGTGCGTGCGTGTGTGTGTGATTTAAATGAAAGTTAGTAAGTGTCCTCAAGGTCTCTGTTAATTTCCTTGTCCTAAGATCTTTGCTTTCTCTGACATCCTTATTTCTCTTCATCATTAAGAAATGGTCTTTATTTTCAGAGGTCTGACTGACACATGCTTGTGATTGTTTCCATGTACGGTATTAAAATGCCAGGGCTATTAGTACTATCTTAGGTGTTACACAGAATGAGTTAAATAAAAGTGTCTATTTTTGGGAACATAGATAAGAAGCTTGTTCAAAAACATACAAGAGACCATAAATGCACATTTACACGCTAAAGCACGTAAAGAAATGATGCAAGAGAGCACCCGCACTAAAGCATCACGTAGAGTGTAGCACACACACTGGCCTCTCGGGCATTTGGTCCCTGCCTCTCCCTTTCCTGCTGGTCTAGAAGCACCCTGGCCATGCAGAAGTGGTCACTTGTCAACCTCTGCCATTTCTTCTTGTTGACCAAACTTCCAGCATGGGCCTTTTATGTTAGTTATGCTGTGTTTCGCTCTCTCTCTCTCTCTCTCTCTCTCTCTCTCTCTCTCTCTCTCTCTCTCTCTATGTGTATATATATATATATATATATATATATATATATATATATATACACACACACATGGCGTGTGTGTATATGATACATAATGATCTTATTTACTTATACAGTCTGTGATAATGCCATACCTGCATAATGTATCAATCAACCCCCAATCAGTGTTTCTTCTATAAGGTCATTATACAGATATTCCCCATGTGCTTCAAATCTCCTCACTTCATATCAGTAATACCAGATCCTCTTTATCACTTACACTACCTGCTCATTATAAAGGCTGTTCTCAGAGGCATCATAGGCATGGACTCACTTTACAGTTTTTGATCAATAAAGTGACAATCTGAAAAACACTTCTGAGTTAGTAAGGTACATATTCTTCTTTAGTGAACTCTGAAGAAGTACATTACTGGTTTATAATATTGACTTGGTTTGATTATAAAATAAAACATACCCCCCTTATGTATGCATGTATTTCATGCATGTGTGTGTGTTTGTGTAAACATGATTAATCCAGAATCTCATCTCTAACTTAGGTATGTAGAGAAAGCTAGAATTCTGTAATGTATTGGTAGAGGGTAATTTTCAGAGATATCTGAAAATATGTGTAATCTCCTCTGATAACCATTTTATTTTCTTACAGCTCTAATTTAAAGATCTTAAAAATACAGATTATGATGGGGGCACCTTATTATGGGTTATCTCCGATAGGTGAACATTTCACTAATTTTAAGTTCTAGTGCACAACTTCATGCCTTTCATAATAAAAGACAGTGAAACATGGCTGTAAAAAAAGGCATAGAATTGTAACCTTTGATTGTCTCTATTCTGCTAGGAAAAAAAGAATGGGTTCAACCTGACATTTTTACTCTAAGTTTTAATAGTGAAAGCGCTCTCTTTTTTTCTTTTCTCAGTAATTAAGAAAAATTTGGAGTTAAGTGGGAGTGTCGTGGCATGTAGTTTGTCTGAGTTTTCTGAAACCGAGAAGTTCATAGTACCTTTAATATTGGTGAAGAAGATTGCTTCAAGTTGTCGGTGAGGATCTGGAAGGATTCTGTAGACACTGGGCCTACAGTGTCTGGGTTGGTGGGGATGGAGCGAGGTTGGCAGAAATTGAATAATGAGCACAATTTACATGTCAGGTTTCCGGTAACTGAGAATGTGAAGGATGACATTAACTTTTTCTTTATGGCTAATTAATCTTAGACTTACTTGTTTTCTTAAAAGTATACTTTTCTTATTTTAAATGGCAATTTAAAAATATGAATATAATACGTTCATATTAACGTATAAGGCCTCCTATTTCTTATTGAAATTCAGTCCACTTGTGGAAACAATCAAACGTCAAAATCATACTACTTTAGGGATAACATTTACCTAAATATAAAACTTTTTAATTTACAAGAGTTACCCTTTGAATAGCTAAGCTAAATTTCAGTGCTTGTTTTGTGCTATGGCTATTTAGGTGTCAGTTTCGTCTGTGGTTTGTCCGTTATTAGTTTTGTTCATTACGTATAATTTAAAAAAATACATAGCTATACGTGTTTATTAAAGAAAAACCAGAAAACAGATGAAAACAAGGACAGAAAAAGCATCACAATTTTACTAACCAGATAAACCACTGGTAACATTTTGATACATAGCCTCTTATTGTAGAAATGTTGTTTTTGGGTTTTTTTAAAAATTTATTTTATTTATTTATTTTTTGGCTGTGTTGGGTCTTCGTTGTGGTGCACGGGCTTCTCATTGCGGCGGCCTCTCTCGTCGCGGAGCACAGGCTCTAGGCGCGAGGGTTTCAGCAGTTGTGGCACGCAGGCTCAGTAGTTGTGGCTCGTGGGCTCTAGAGCACAGGCTCAGTAGTTGTGGCACACAGGCTCAGCTGCTCTGCGGCATGTGGGATCCTCCCGGACCAGGGCTTGAACCCGTGTCCCCTGCATTGGCAGGCGGACTCCCAACCCCTCGGCCACTAGGGAAGTCCCAGAAATGTTATTTATATTATATCATAGCATAAAATCTGGCACTGATATTTGTTCTAGATTTCTCCAAACCCCCAAATATATGTAGAAGGTATATTTAAGAGACACGTTGTAACTATTATGAATCTTCTATCATGAACTGCTTTGTCTACTTTATAGTTTTAAAGTTTTCCATGTATATATATTAATATGTAACATGATACATGTATTATATATAATGTAGTATATATAATATATACATAAAATTGAGGGAAAAGTTACTTACTTAAAACCTTCTTTAGTTACTGTTAGAATTCCATTCCAGTATGGGAAAGAAAGAATCCAGTGTGATTTTAATAAAGTTTACTGTAGTCATACCACTGTGCTTTTCTTGAAGTGGATGCAAAATTTTAAGATACAAAAAGTCAATATTGAAGTGTCAAAAGAAAAAGAAGTGAACTTTCAAATAGCTTAGCTAAAGAAAATATTGATGTAACACCTGTGACAACATTCCTTTCCTCTTCCCATTCCACTGGATAGCATGTCTTTTACCACTGAAATCCTTTGTGTTCCTTTTAGTTGGGCATATTTCCAGACTTCTTTCCCCTTCATTATCCTGTTTTCGTTTTGCCCCCCCAAAAAAAATTAACAAACTGATATAAGTAAGATTTAAAGAATGTCTTTGAAGAAGCAAACATCACAGAAGTTGATAGTAGTGATATTAAATGAAAAGTTCATTTTGCTCTAGAAAAAGAGCTACGGGTAACCTAAATGCCTCTCAGTTTTTTCTCAGAGCAAGAAACTACTTAAGGTCTGTCTTTGAATAGAAGAGGAGAATAGAGGTTGTAGTTCTCATTTAAGAAAAGTGTCTTCAGTATTAGTGGAGTAAAGTGTCAAAATAAACTGAGTACTTTTTAAATTAGTAGCTGCTAAGAAGTAAGTCTGTATTGATATGAAAAGTATGTGGATTAAAAGAAATACATTAAAAATTAATGTAAAATTAATTAAAAATTACAGAAAGTTATTAACATTACTCTTGTCCTTTTTAAATCTAAGTTTAATTTTGTCCATTTTGAAATTATATGTTCTACCTATTGCCTTTTGAAAAGAGAAAATTAATAATGAAACAATATATTTTGAATGTCTTCTTGTGGGTTTTATCCAGATTTCTATAAAAGTGATTTAAAATTATGGTTTGAAAATTTTGCCTCTGGTTGGAAGTAACATATATTTAAATGCTGGGTGAGCAGTAGGGCCAAAGAAATACATAGGAGCCCCCTGGCAGGAATGCCACATGTGACTCAAGTAGATGAAGAAGGAAATAAGAATTGAGCTGTGCCACAAACAGGGGTAGGAGACAAGCGAGGTGTAAAGAGAAAAGAAAACGGGGCTTTTTGCAAGGCAAGAGGAATGAGCTGAAGCAGTGACATCGAAAGTGTCTGTGTACAATTAAGGAACAGTGAGTGGGACTTCCCTGGTGGCGCAGTGGTTAAGAATCTGCCTGCCAGTGCAGGAGACACGGGTTCGAGCCCTGGTCCGGGAAGATACCACATGCTGCAGAGCAGCTAAACCCGTGCGCCACAACTACTGAGCCTGTGCTCTGGAGCCTGCGAGCCACAGCTACTGAGCCCGTGAGCCACAACTACTGAGCCCATGTGCCACAACTACTGAGCCCGTGTGCCTAGAGCCCAAGCTCCCAACAAGAGAAGCCACCGCAATGAGAAGCCCGCGCACCGCAACGAAGAGTAGCCCCGCTCGCCACAACTAGGGAAAGCCTGCGTGCCGCAGCGAAGACCCAACGCAGCCAAAAATAAATAAATAAATAAATTTATTTTTTTTTAAAAAAGGAACAGTGAGTGGATCGGTATGGCTGGCGTGGCCGGCATGGAGGGGCAGCTGGGAGATGCAGGTTGTTGAAGGAGAGGCCTTTGAATGTCAAGTCAGAGAGCTTTGGCCTCATGCTGTCGATTTATGTAGTAATTAGAAAGCCATCAGCAGTAAAATATAAGGAAATAAAAGTGTGATGTGGGATACCCGTGTTCCCGATTTTGGTTTCTGAAGTCTGGGCTTTGTGTTAGGGCTTCCTTTAGGGTGGCTGGTAGTCACACCATCTGTTAATCTGCACATAGTTGGCTAATCTAAGGCACTGGGGGTTGGTTCACTTGACTTTCAAGGACCCAGGATTTTCTTTTCATTGACTGTAAGACGGATCCCGGTTTCAAAGATGTTAAAATTAAAAAAGAAACTGTGCACCTTAGAATCTGTGAAATGTACTATTAGCCACGTTAGTATAATGGTGTGCTTAATGTAGCAATATCTGTATATTACAGTAAGAGTAGTGGGCTTATAGTTGTGGGACTAGATATGCCAGTTGACTTGTTTGAGGGAACTGTGTTCTGTGTTTGGTCTTGGGTATTTGAGTGTGAGGAAGTCTTGGCTCCTGTCTTAGACCTGCTCACAGACTAGTAGCAGAGAGAGACCCGCTGACACGTGCCTGGAGTCTTATGGATGGTGGGGGGGGGGCGGGCAGGGAATGTGCCAGGCAGCTGGAGCCCACCAGGTGCATAAGGTTGGACATGGGGGGCAAGGGCGTTTCAGGCAGATGGATTTGGAGGTTTTAAGTAGAGCATCAGAGTCGTCCTGATAGAAGAGTAGAAGCCCAAGGTGAGGTGGGGTTGGAGATGCCCTGCTCTCATACTCAGTGCCACACTCTCATCGTTGATAGGATGCTGTTGTTTCCACCTCCAAAGGAGCCTGAACCCTGAAATACACTGAAATATTGGGGCTGGCCAGAAAGTTCGTTCGGGTTCCCTCAGCCATCATGGGGGGAACCCGAACGAACTTTTTGGCCGACCCAATAACTACCCAGGGATCTGCAGGACCTCCCAGGACTTATCAGGGGCTGGTGCGGGGGGGTCTCAGTGAGAAAACGATGCTGCTCCTAGAGACCCATCTGTACACACAACCCAGTGCGGGAAATGGTTTGTACCTGTGGTCATGAAGGCTGTCATCTGACCAGCTGTCACCCTTGAGAAGAAAGTTACACGAAGGGAAGGGATTAATAAGAACTGTAGCCTCGTGATCACAGACAGCAAGGCTGCAGGGCCAGGAGCCCGGATCTACGTTCTGGCTTCACCACTCGCTGTGTGATGCTGGCGAAGTGTTTAGCTTTTCTATTACATGGAGATAAATGGTGGTGTGACGATTAGAGGAAAAATCTATAAAGGTTCAGAGCGATGCATGGCCCATCACAAACACAGTTCTTAGGTTTTTTTTAAAGATGTTGTTTATCCAGAAGATAAGGAGAATTAAATCTGTCGCGCAGGTGGGTCAGAGACTGTGTTAGGTTTTCCCTTTGCTTAGATGACGTGTCCTTGAGTTGATACGCTTTGTTTTCTCTACAGTTCCATACTCAGCAAGCAACCTTCTGTTGATTATTCTATATTAGGGTAAAAAAATAATGGCAATAATGTCATTAGCTAAAGTGGAAGGCTTTCTGTGTTCTTAGGCGATGTTCTTCAGTAGAAGTATATCCCCTTTTTATACATGAAGAAATGAAGGCATAGAGTGGTAAAGTAACTTTTCCAAAGTAATACAGCTAATACATGGTGGAGCCAATGGCAGTCTCTCCTTGTACATGCAGACACACCCACCCACACACGTGTGCACATGCAGATCTATTTTTGGAAGCTACATGAAATACCTAAATTTGCTTCTCCTACATCGTTGCCAAGGATGGACCAATTCCTTGTTTTCTGTGTGTCCCGTGGATTATAATTCTCATCAGACAGTTTGAGAACAGGTTATTCCTCCCCCTACATCCCGAGTTGATTTTCTTTAGTGTAAGTTTCAAAGGGATTTCTTACGCATGATGTAGTAACTACCATTCTTACCATAAAATATAGAGTGCTTTGATGTTGAAGGAAGTAAACCCTTCAAGTTTGGCCAGAATGGCAAGAATACAATTTTGTATTGAAGAATAACTCTTTACATGAAAGTTTTCTCTTGTTAATGCAACTTTTTACAGGAAGGTCACCATGCTTATCTGAGATTTCCCATCTGTATGATTCTCCAGAGGTCTTTTACAATTACTCTGTTTTTAGACTTGACTATAGAAAAGAATCCTGTTTCTGACTTACTGTTTGGATGATATGATTACTCTCTTCATTTGTCTCCAGTTAGATAAGTAATTTATAAGGAGCTAATTTTAGCATATAGCCAGATGAAAGAGTTTTCTCAGCCAGACAGACTTAGCAACGCTGTCTTAGCCAGTTAAAATACAGATGTGAATAATAATTAGGTCCATCTTTATTACAGTTTTGACATCTCTTTAGCCTTTATTGCTGTAACACATATTCTTGGGACTGTGGAACATAACTATAACTTGTAGGGGGCTGTACTTCCACATGGCCATCACGAAGTGACCTGGTATGCAGTGATGATGGTTCTCCTTGCATTAAGAACAGCCTTGTCTTGTAAATAAGTTCATTTGTATCATTCTTTTTTTAGATTTTGCATATAGGTGATATCATATGATATTTGTCTGACTTACTTATTTGGGATTAACATGTGCACACTGCTATTTCTAAAATAGGTAACCAACAAGGACCTACTGTATAGCACAGGGGACGCTACTCAATATTTTGTGCTGGCCCATATGGGAAAAGAATCTGAAGAAGAATAGACACGTGTATATGTGTAACTGAATCACTTTGCTGTACACCTGAAGCTAGCACAACATTGTTAATCAACTATGCTCCAATATAAAATAAAAATTAAAAAAACAAAAACAAAAAGAACAGTTTGTCTTGGCTCTGCTACTGGCCCTGGATTCAGTATCCATCCTTTGTAAGGAGGAGGGTGGGCGGGGCCTCCTTATCCTAGGCAGGGTTAGAGAGCATCCTTCAAGGCATATGTATCAAGTACTGGCTGTGTAAGCCATGGATATATTCATTACTATGTATTATTTCTTCTCTCTGTTTTGTTCCCTCCTTCAAGTGTTATCCAAAGATGCTGTGGAAAAAAGATATTGCCGTCAATTGCTTTATAGTAAAGTTGACGAGTGTCTGTGAAGCGTTAGCCTGAGCCTGAGAGCAAAAGGGATGCACACGAAAGTGTCACGTGCAGCAAAACTCACTTACGACCGCTGCCCAGTGCCTGACACCGTCAAGCGTGCTGATGAGGACATTTAAAGTAAAATCCCCTTCATTTCAACTATGAGCCTTTCCCCATAGTACTAGGAAGGAAGGAACTACTTCAGCTAGGTGTTTTGTGTAGTAGAACAATAAAATACATACTGAGACCTTGCTTTGAGTCCTTGTTCTGATGTTGACTAGCTGCGCAGCTACTAGGCAAGTTGGGTTTTTTAAAATTTATGTATGTATGTATGTATGTATGTATTTTTGGCTGCATCGGGTCTTCGTTGCTGCGCGCGGGCTTTCTCTAGTTTGCAGCGAGCGGGGGCTACTCTTCGCTGCGGTGCACGGGCTTCTCACTGCAGTGGCTTCTCTTGTTGCGGAGCACGGGCTCTAGGCGCGTGGGCTCAGTAGTCGTGGCACGTGGGCTCAGTAGTTGTGGTACACGGGCTTAGTTGCTCCGCGGCATGAGGCAAGTCATCTGACGTCTTGAAGTTCCTGTTTTCTCAGTTCACAGCGGAGATCATGATTACAATACTGGTCTCCCCACAGCATGATTTTGAAGATTATGAATGATTATGGTAATAGCTACATTATTTTACTAAGTGCTTTACATATATTATTTTCTTCAATCATCAAAATGATCCTAGGAGCCAAGTGAGATTTTCCCAGTCTTACAGATGAAAAACTTGAGGTTTAAAGGAGGAAAATATAAAAAGAGTTAATGTTTTCAGTCTTTTTGCAAACTCTAAAGCCTATGTGAGTGTCAGTTATTGACATTAGATTATAGTACTCCGGGGCCAGTCCTTTGTGGGTTGGAGACCTACCTCTTCTGTGTAGCTGTGTGGCATTGAGCAGATGACTTGAATGTTCTGAACCATTTTTCCTAGTCTGTAAAGTGCTGTTCATGATGCTTACCTCATAGGTTGCTTCTGGGGGGTTCCATATATGGCACAGGATCTTGCACACAGTAGCATCCATGAGCTAGATTCCCACTTTTCCAGCCAGAAGATTTCCCTTTTTTGGTTTTTAAATAGAATGTTGACAGTGATTCAGACATGTATTTTCCCTTATCTAATTTTAAGTTCATAGAACATGATTCTCTGTTGAACATCTTTAGATCAATTATGATTTGCTTTAAGGTCCATCATTAACTACTTTTTACAAATTGGTACTGGTTTTCAAAATAGCTCATAAAAGATCATAGTTGCTAAGAAAAAATTCCTGTTCAATTTTTCACAAGTACTTAAAAAATTTTCCCCACTTATTAAGTGATTTTGTGCAAGCAGTGCTGCTTAGTAAGACCTGTCTTTGTAGTCATTTCGCGCGCGCGCGCGCGTGTGTGTGTGTGTGTGTTTGCAAGGAGGTATTTTTAGATAGTTTAGCTGAACAGCAATCTGACGTCTTTAGAGGAGACATCAGTTCATTATGTGGATACAAATTCTATGCTTTCAGCTTTTATACACCAAGTCTTAATTTAAATCTGTTCTTCTTGCCGTTTCTAACGAAAGAGACTATATCATGGTATGTATTCTATTTCTTCCTAAGGCTGGCCTTTCTAGTTAACCTTTGCTTAGAGAAGCGATCAAGGTAGAAATGCCTGTATTTGCTCACAACTTAATATAGATTATAGAAGCATGGAATTTTGGGTCATATTTAAATATGCCATTATACATCATGCTACACAGTGTTTTTCTATTGCGATGTGATTCAGGGGATTTAAAATAGTCATTATGGGCTCATAAATGCTGCTTTCTTATAAGAAGAACAATTTAAAGGCCAGGATGTGGGAGTTCTATACCTCTAACTGTACATATTGTTTTATCGGTTCAAAAAATGCCTTTTGCTTTGTGAAAGATAATTTAATGCTGAGTATGTAAGAGGAACATGGTTATTTGCTCTTGTTGCTCTAAACAGTGTTATGTATTAAGTTATGATATCTTCTTTTATCTGTTTTGTTTTTTCATCTTTTTAAAAATTCTGGGAAAAGAAGCTCTTGCAACTTAAGCAAATTAATGTTAGTTGTTTGTGATACTTGTTCCCACAAAAGGATGCCTTTGGTTAATAATAAGCATAGAACTGATATGTTTGTTTTTCTGATTTTACTATAGCTAATTTTGGGAAGATATTCATATAGAAGTTCAAAAGCTTTTTAAAATTAATTTTCAAAAATTTCCTTTATTCATTTTCCAAAATTTAAAATCTATTTCTACTTCATGTCAAAATGTCACAGCTTGAGTGAAAACTTTTGTTATTCATTCAGATGTGTTATCTGTGTGTTGTGAAGCTTCCAGGATTTGAGGCGTGGTTTATAATTTTTAATTCAGTTATTTGATAGTGTGTGAACCAACTGGGATCTCAGTGATACTTTAATGATTGCAATGGAATTCTTCATATTTTACCTGATTTTGTAAACATGAAGTATTAGCATAGAGAGATGAGTTACTTAACCTAAAGAAAGTCGTGAGCTTGGAGAGTCAGGTGAATAATAGGTTTTATCTGAAGATGCAGAAAGCTTTCATTCGTCAAGAAAAAAGCAATAAGCAATATCTACATATATGGAAGGGTCAGACAGGACATTTTTGTAGTATGAAAAACAGAGGAAATCCTAAAGCCCTGACATTTAAAAAAAAAAACCCTTTCTTGTTCTTAAAAATTAGTGGTGTTATGTAACCATTTAAGAATTTAGCTGAAGCCTGATGTTAAGTGACTCAGATTCCTAGCTTCTTAATGATGCTTCTTTACAGTGAAATCCAAGCAGTTGCCAGATTCTTGAGCCATGAGTTCATTCTCCTTCTCCCCAAAATTTGCATGCCATCAAAATTGAGACTCAGTGCCAGAGGAGGTGTGAGCGCTGCAATTCTTATATGCTAAGTGTGATACACTGCACGTCATGCTGTTCCTCAGTGGAATCATTGATATTTCAATTTAAGAGAAGTGACCAACTTCAGGCTAAAGTTTCTTTACTGGGAAGTGGCATAAAATCTCCTGAATCTGGCTTTATTGGCCCCTTTTCTTACTCCCCACAGCATCTGCACCAGAATAGCCATGTTCTTTCAGAACTGTTCTCCCCAAATCAACTGAGAAAGGGCCCTGCCCTTTTTCTGACACAGGAGTGTATTAACTGTTATCAGCTAAACACGCTCTCCTCACGTCACCAGTGTTTTCCGGTCTCACCCCTGACTTCGAGGAAGACACTTATATAAGCTGCTTCTTACACACATCATCACCCCAGGGAGCCTTCAGGAAATGTGAAATAGAGCACTTCAAGACTTTTTCCTAAGGTACCTGGTGGTTCTCACCACCCTAAGGATTCAGGTTGGAAATATTAAGGATGTAGTTAATTGTCACCCCATTTTCCATCCCTGCCAGACACACACACACACACACACAGAGCCAGTCATTGGCACTGAGATTAGTGAAGCAGTGTCCTTGTGGGGATGTGTCGTACCTGACTTCTCAGGTGTTCATTCAAATCGACACCCCATCCCCCCTCCCCTGAGTTAAAGGTGATGAAATCTTATTGTTTTGTTCCATTCCTTTCAAAATGTCTTATAGATCTGAACCATCATTAACTGGAATTCTTGGTCATTGTGTCATGTGTCACCTTTCCCTCCCTTTCGCCTGGTCAGTTATTCACTTTGGAATTAAAGATGTCTTAATTCACTCTTTCTGCATTGACTAGAGATGATTTTTCACCTCCAAAACTTCATGGTTTATTCTTCACGTTTCCATCATTGGAATATATTTCTCATTCCCCAGTTTCCCATCATTGGTAGAATACATTAGAATAATCCTTGTTCATTCATATGTTAAGATATGCATATATCTACTTTGATAGGAAGGTATCTAGCTTATATGCATCAGAGAGTAACAGAGAAGACCATGGCCTTCAAGGCAAGAGGCCACACAAGAGAAATTAGGGTTTATCTGGTTTGCTTGATAGGTTTTGTTATTGGTGTCTTGGTTACTACTTCGTGTTTCTTGACTCTAATCTTCAAGTGAGTTCTCTGAATTGATACATGAGAGGAAGTAGCTTTCTGTCTCGGGAGGCCTGTTGATAAAACTGAAAGCATTAAGGAACCAACTTCATTTACACAGGCACATTAAGTGAGATGGCAAACATCTAGCCAAGTTCATATCTCAGCTGAACTTTTATTAGGTTTATACATTAGGAGGAGGCCACTAGGTGTTTCTCAAGTTCTTTTTTTTTTTTTTTTTTTTTTTTCCCCTTGCGGTACACGGGCCTCTCACTGCTGTGGCCTCCCCCGTTGTGGAGCGCAGGCTCAGCGGCCATGGCTCACGGGCCCAGCCGCTCCGCGGCACGTGGGATCCTCCCGAACCGGGGCACGAACCCGTGTCCCCTGCATCGGCAGGCGGACTCTCAACCACTGCGCCACCAGGGAAGCCCTCTCAAGTTCTTTAAAAGAGTCTATGAGCAAAATCCTAGATGTTGAAGCTAACTTTACTTTAAAATATAATTGAATTCTTGTTTTACATTCCTGTGGGGCTATTTTGTCATGTTTTTGCTAGTATGTATCTAACACCTTTACAGTTAATGGCTTAGCTCAAAAGGGACAGAAAACTTGAGACCTTTTACCTCTTATTACCCCATCTGTTTGCTGATTTCAAGAATCATTAGCTCATCACAGGATGGATCAAAATATCCTCTTCCTCATTATCATAATCATCTTGATCATCATTTATTATTATTTTTTATGTACTAATATTAACCTGGAAGCACTTAACGAGCAGGTGAAAACTTTTACAGAGCTCCCCCCCGCCCAAACCAGACATCCGCTGGTTGATTATAATCAAAATTCAAGACTGTATATTCCATTGCCCACGAGATACTGTGAGGTTGTCACCTCGGATTTTTTTTTTTTTTTTTTTTTTTTACTTTTTATTGGAGTCGAGTTGATTGACAATATTGTGTTAGTTTCAGGGGGAACAGCAGAGTGAATCAGTTATACATATCATACATATATCCACTCTTTTTTTTTTTTTTAAAGATTCTTTCCCCATATAGGCCATTGCAGAGTATTGAGTAGAGTTGTCACCTCGGACTTGACACAGCCAAAATATGACTTCTGAGTGTTTTCCCAACCACCAACACAAGAAATAAACCCAACCAGCCAAGCAGGCCGCAAACGCTCATGGTTCTCCAGGCTTCCTCCCGTCGCCGTCCGTAGTGTTACCACTTACTGAGAGATGAAAACCCCAGACCTGCAAGTTATCTTTGGTTCTTTGGGTGGCCGGGACTCCGTGCTCTTCCGCAAGTCTTGTTTATCCCTCCCTCCTGCTGGTGGCTCTCCCTCCATCGTTAGCATCCTGGTCCAAGCTATCAGCATCTTCTCGCTTGGACGCTTCCTGCTGACTCCTGGCGTCCCCCTTACTTCTAATCTTGCCCTTCTCTGTGCCATTCTTCACAGAGCAACCCACTGTATCTTAAAAAAGCAGAACCAGACCATGTCATTTCTTTTAAAATCTCCAGTGCTTAGAATAAAATCTGCCCTCCCTGCAAAGCTGTGCACGAACTGGGCTCATCTTGGTCTCCTCTCTTAGCCACTTCCCTTAGCTCCTTGACCTTCCTTATGTTCATAGAACAGACCAAGCCACGGAGTCTTTCCACAGGTTGTTCTTTTTTGCCCGAATTCAGTCTCCTGTGGCCTTCACCTGGCCGGCTCCTAGACGCTCCGATCCCAGGTTCAGGAGGGTCTCCTGCCAGGCCAGTCTGGGGTAGCCACGCAGGCATTTCTGTTACAGCACTTTTTTTTTTTTTTTTTTTTTTTGTGGTACGCTGGCCTCTCACTGTCGTGGCCTCTCCTGTTGCGGAGCACAGGCTCCGGACGCGCAGGCTCAGCGGCCATGGCTCACGGGCCCAGCTGCTCCGCGGCATGTGGGATCTTCCCGGACCGGGGCACGAACCCGTGTCCCCTGCATCAGCAAGCGGACTCTCAACCACTGCGCCACCAGGGAAGCCCTACAGCACATTTTTAAAGTATCTGCCAAGCATTTATTATTATGTTTATGTTGTTCTTGCTGTTGTTTATGTTTAACTGCTTATTTATTAAGTGTCTCTCCGTTGAAACGTAAGCCTCATGAAAGCAGGGACTTCATCTATGAGATTCAGCACTTAATCTGGCGTGTCTAGGATATGTTTACCATGAAAAAGCCATTTAATACATATTTACTGAATGTGTGAGAGATGAATTATTAAAAGTACAATAAGGCAGATATGGGCAAACATCAGAATGAGTAGATAATTGTTTCCCCTTGAGAAGATATTTTCCCCCCTATGGCTAGTTAAACTTAGATGAAACTGAATAGGGTCTAAAGACTGAAGGCAATATTTACATTAGCAATCCTAATGATAAATTAGGATTAACATTGCTAACTATCAGCATTTTGTTATAATAAGTCATGTAGTTCTTTTAACATTTACATAAAATATGGAAATAAATATTATTCACCTAAGCAGCTAAAACTTTCTGGGATAAGCTGTTTAGGAATTTTGGCTGATATGAAGTTTTAGGTATTTGGACATTCTATCTAGAAGGAATATTAATATGGATTATATGAAACTATCAAACTTCAAACTATCTTTGAAGGCCTTCAGTATAATTCAGTGCCAAAACCAGGGCAAGGTACTTGCTTGTGTTTTTACATGGTGGGACCTCGACTGTCTAACATAATGAAAGTTACGTGCTTTTCTAAGAGCATTTGTCTTAATATACGTAAATCATGGAATTGAGGTTAAAATTAATTTTGGTTTATGCAACGTAATAGATCATTAGTAATGAACTCCAAGTTACTTTTCCCTTTTAGTATTTTTTTTCCGAATACTTGTTTAAAAATAATAATGCTACAATTTACATTGTAGAAAATTTGGAAAATATTCCAATTAATTTTTTTATTATATGAAAGTAAGATCTGGATTCAAGTTTTAACAGTGCCATAACTAATTCATTTTTCTTTCACATCAATTCCCACAACTGAGAAATGAGGAGATTATGCTAAATAAATCCCTAAAAATCCTTCCAGGTCTATAATTGTACTATACAAAAACTTGCATTTGCATAATGCTTTATATTACTAGAGTTCTTTCACGTTGGTCGTCTGTTCTCAGAGCTGCCTTGTGAGGCAGGCAGGATAGACCTTGTTATGTCTACTCCACACTGGTGAGAAAATTAAGCTACAAGGAATTAAAATGATTTCTTGGGTCACACAAACTGCTTGGATATAGCCATGTATTGTTTCTACAATTTCATACTATAATTTATGACCTCCTAATGCTAATCGCTGATTAGGAACTTGGTCAAAATAATAAGTATTCATTTTGTTAGTATATTTAATAAATTACCACTCTGTAATAAGTTGAATATTTTTATAATCTGACCCCTTGTACCTGGGAAATTTGGTCAGGTACCCACATAACTTAGAGGAGGCCAGAACTAATTACTAAAGTGTTGTAGCAATCAGTGACTCATAGGTGATCGCCCTGATGGAACTTTACGTAGATGGGATTTTATCTTTTGAGAAAGTTAAGCAGTTGATTGCAGAGGCCCCTCTAAGCGTCACCAGGTTAGGTTTTTTTTCTTTTTTTTTTTTTTTTTTGCAGTACGCGGGCCTCTCACTGTTGTGGCCTCTCCCATTGCGGAGCACAGGCTCTGGACGCGCAGGCTCAGCGGCCATGGCTCACGGGCCCAGCCGCTCCGCGGCATGTGGGATCTTCCCGGACCGGGGCACGAACCCATGTCCCCTGCATCAGCAGGCGGACTCTCAACCACTGTGCCACCAGGGAAGCCCCCAGGTTAGGTTTTGAAAGCTGTTAAGTTTGTTTGCTGTGGTCCCAAAGGCACAGCCCACTCCATCCTGACTCTCTCCCCGTTTCTATTCTCCCTCCCCACCACCTGGACATAATGATTTACCTTTCTTTAGAAATTTATTTTATTGAAGTACAGTTGATTTACAATGTTGTACCCATCTCTGCTGTACAGCACAGTGACTCAGCCATACACATATATACATTCTTATTCTTTTCCATTATGCTGTGTCACAGGATATTGAGGATAGTTCCCTGTGCTATAAGTAGGAACTTGTTGTTTATCCTATATATATATATATATATAATAGTTTGCATCTGCTAATCCCAAACTCCCATTCCTTCCCTCCCCGAGCCAGCCTCTCCCTTGGCAACCACAAATCTGTTCTCTAAGTCTGTGAGTCTGTTTCTGTTTCATATATAAGTTCATTTGTGCCATATTTTAGATTCCATATATAAGTGATATCATATGGTATTTGTCTTTCTCAATCTGACTTACTTCACTTAGTATGACAGTCTCTGGGTCCATCCATGTTGCTGCAAATGGCATTATTTTATTCTTTTTGATGGCTGAGTTATATTCCATTGTATGTACGTACCACATCTTCTTTATCCGTTCACCGGCCAGAATGATTTGGAAAATGTTACTGGATCCTGTTAGTTTCCTGTTTAAAAGCCCAGTGGCTTCCCATTGCCCTTAACAAGCCTCCTTTGTGGTAGGATTGGTTCCTACTACTCTGAGCTTGTTTTTACCCCTGTGCCTTCCAGTAACCTTGAACTTGGTTTCGTTTCCTGAGCATCCCCAGGTTCTTCCTCCCTCGGGGCCTTTGCCCTCTGTATTCCTTCCATCTGTCGGGCTCTCCCCCAGATCTCGTTGGGTTGGATCCTTTGTGTTTATTCACCTCTCATCTCAGATATCACTTTCTCAGAGCAGCCTTCCCAGTGCCCCATCTAAGTAGTCTCCCCAGTCCCAGCTGTCACGATCCATTGCATCACTCCCCCCACTTTAGTATTCTCTATATAGTACTGATGATATCTACATTTATTTTATTTGTTTATCATTACTTATCCCTTCTTTCACCTTCCACCCTGAAGCCTCCTGCCTCCAGAAGGAAAAATTCCAGGGAGCAGGGCTTTGCCAGTGCCCGTCATTGCCAGATGACGAGCTCCTATAACTATGCCCGGCTCACTGCAGTCAGTCCGTGAATACTTGTTAAATAATTGAGTAGATGAATGAATCTTACAATTCTGAGTAGAGTTCAAACACTCTTCATGTGCCAGGCTCCTCTGTTGGAATCTATACAGACAGGAACTCAAAAAGTTTTGAGTCCAGAAGTTTCGTCCTGACTTGCAGGAAATCCAAACTAAATACATTGCTTAACTATGCTTACCATTAGCCTAGGTTTAGTATAATCTCATCCTTCTTCTATCCCTTGTCATTTCGCTTTATTCTGGCAATCTTACCTGTAATTGCTGGCAGAGAGGAGTGACTGTTGAATTGGGACAGGAGAGGCCATCCTAATTCATTTTCTCTCGGCCTCAGTATCCTCAGCTCTAAACTCCGGTTAATCGTTCAGTGATGTGTGTGTCTATTCAGCACAGACTGTATTTCAGGCCCTTTGAGGCAAGGGAAAGGGTGAAGGAAAGGCAGCCGTGCTCCCTTTTGGACTTAACTCCGGGAAGGCAGGGATGTTTAGAGCAGCAGCTGCTGTAAGGGGCGGCTGAGCTCTGGGTGACACAGGAACCTCTGACGACAATGTCTCACCTCCAGGAGGGGAGCTCAGGAATTAGGCAGCCCAGGGGCACCCTGCTAGGAGGAAGTAATAGCAGAGGCAGAGGAGAGAGAGAGACAGGGTGTGGCATGAAAATGAGCTGAGAGGGGTGTGCAGAGATCAGAAGGAGAAGAGGTGCATGCAGTGGTCGGAGGTGTGAACCTGTCCCTGCGGTAAAGAGGGTCCCTGACAGGCTCCTGGCCGGGGATTGGCGTGATCAGGTGTGAGTTTTTCTGTCCTCTTCCAGAAGTTCACTGAGCTGCAATGTAGAGAAGAAATAAAAGGGAAACAAGAGATTGTTGCAGGAAGCAAGACAGGACGATGGTGGTGCAGTGGCATTAGATGAAGTAGGAGAATGTATGTAAATCCCCATCAGAGGGTCTCGCGCACAGTGGGCACTTGGCTAATTTTCTAAGTTCTTGTTTCTGCTGAAGGTGAATCGAGGCTTTGTAACTTCTAGGCTGCGGAAGTTAAACCATTTATAGTAGAGAACATTTTCAGGTTGTGAATGCGTGTGTGTGCACACACGCACATGCACGCACTGATGGCACCACAGGTTATATGAAACCCGTTATAAGATTCACTAAGTGTATCTTGATTAATGTGATTCTGTTTCCCTGATTTAAACTTGGGATTAATAAATTAATATGCATACACATACGTGCTTCAAAGTTCAGAGAAAGCAGTTGAAGTTTAAGGAAAGTAAAAGCCTTTTAGAATACTAGATGTTGGTCTTTGTTGAGGAGGAATGTGCTTCCTAAGACAGTTGCTCAATTGATTATGTAAATAAATCCTTGGAGATGACGAGAAGGTCACGAGAAATGCTGGCACATGGACAGAAGTGAGGGTATTAAAAAGGAGTCTCCTTATGAGGTCACACACGCTCAACTGTGTCCGAGTCATTCAGACTCTTCACCAGGTGATATGGTGTCTGAGGTTGACCAGTCTAAACAAACAAGCAAGCAAGCCAAAAAGGAAAGGCAGAGGAAAAGAAAAATCTATTAGCCTTTATGCAGTTTCTGCGGGATATATTTTTGATGGCCCTGGGCAATGAGTAATGCACCACAAATGTTCAGTTAATTCTCCCCCAGTGCCCCCTAGACAAAGCTAAAGCAGTGAAATTATCTGGTGTGCCCGGGTTGACACACAAAGCCCTTGAACATAGACATGAAATTGGATGTCTTATCACTGAAGTCCTTGGAAATAAATGCCAAAATGAATATGTTTATCACTGAAGTAAAAGGAAAAGCTGATATTCTAGACACATAAAATTAATGCCCACTATTTTGTGTAACTTAAGAGGGATAACGTATAATTATTTTTTGATTTAAAGATTATTGTCTAGCTAAGTTGTAATACTCATCACTGGAAAAGCGGCAGTTGTGGTTGTGTTTGAATGAAATCTAGAAATGGAAACATTAGCGGTGGAATCTGAGGTGTCATTTGAATTCTAGGTAGTCTCGTGTGTGTGTTTGTGTGTGTGTGTGTGTGTTTGTGTATCTCACACAGATATAAGAGGACCAGGGTGGGATTTTTCAGTAAATAAAGTTGTATAGCCAGTGTACCCAGAAACCATGACTTAGAACATACGTGACTTCACAGTTGAGTCACTGCCCATGGGACATCAAGTAAGGTGAGCTACGAGGTCCTTGTTTGTCAATGGCCTCTTGGTACAAGTTGTAATAAACATCTTTTATTCAAGTTATGTGGAATTACTATTGAATATCTCTCCAAAAGGTAATATATATCTGCATTAACCATTTTAGGAAAATGTTTTAAATTCGTGATGAATGTATTGTGAGTGCTAAGTACCCCCCATCTTTCCATCCCACTCAGGATGAGATCCAACATCAGTCCCACAGCTTTCCCACATGATTTCACTGTGGAGTCTCTCTCTGCTCTAATTCCCTCTGGTCTTCTCAGGGCTGATGCTGACTTCCTAGCTGTTCCTAAAACACGCCAAGGCTACCGTGCCTTTGGCTTGTGCCCTTGATGGCCTTGTACGCGGGACCCCTGTTTCCCCATGTGTACCTGCAGGGTGCAGGCTTTCACTCCACTGAGGTCTTTGCTCAGAGGACACCTTAGCAGTGAGACCTCCTACCCTCTATATCCCGTGTCCTGCTTTATTAATTTTCAAATTACTTATCTCTGTGTGACATATTCTTTTTTTTTTTTTTCTTTTTGGCGGTACGAGGGCCTCTCACTGCTGTGGCCTCTCCCGTTGCAGAGCACAGGCTCCAGACGCGCAGGCTCAGCAGCCATTGCTCACGGGCCCAGCCGTTCCGCGGCATGTGGGATCTTCCTGGACCGGGGCACGAACCCGTGTCCCCTGCATCGGCAGGCGGACTCTCAACCACTGCGCTACCAGGGAAGCCCTCCGTGTGACATATTCTTATGCTTGATGGTCTTCCCTCCCAACCCCCAACTTCCTACACCTGCACACAAACGCTAGAAAGTAAAGGATTCTCTGGAATCAGGGATTTTGAGTACAGCGAAATTTCTTCCTAGGGAAATAAAAGTTTCATGAATTCCTATTTTTCAAAAGAGTATAGCTTACGTTTCAATAGAAGTGTTTTTTTCCTGAGCAATCAGTCTATTCAATACATTTTTGAGTACTGTACTCAAAATCAATTGACAGAGTAGGTGGCTTTCTAGACTTAATTTTCCCTTGAACCTATTAAGTGGTACTTTTGGAGGACATATAATTATTTTGGAAGCCTTATATTCCCATTGTGTAATATTTTGCATCTTGAAATTTGACTAAGTACTCTCTGACTCATAGGGCAGTGAACAAATCCAAATCTATTTTATACTGTCTTTGATTCCTAAGGTACTATGATACTTAGTTGATTTCATCTTGAAGTTGATTAAAGAGCCCAATAATTTTTCATAAAATGTTTAGTAATTGGATTCCTTTGGCTTAGGGATATACTAGACTTCTCTCAATTTTACACAAAGACAAATATAAATATAACATATACTTCATAAATATATGAAATATATGTGTTAATATATAAAGTATGTATGTATATATACTTGTATGTATGTCTATAAGATATAGATCTATAAGGTGTATGTGTGCGTGTGTATATATAACCTAGTAAAATGGTATATATATCTAACAAAGTGGTATGATTAGAACTATCCCTTTAGGAAATAACTGAGAATATAAAGACCAGTTTTCTCATCACATTGTCACATCTTCAGTCTTTCTTGGCTATCCCTGTTTTTATTTTTAAAGATTTATTTATTATTTATTTTATTTATTTTTGGCTGCATTGGATCTTAGCTGAAGCACACGGGATCTTTGTTGAGGCGTGTGGGATCTTTCGTTGTGGCGCGTGGGCTCTTCGTTGTGGTGTGCGGGCTTCTCTCTAGTTGTGGCGTGCAGGTTTTCTCTCTCTAGTTGTGGTGCGCAGGCTCCAGGGTGTGTGGGCTCTGTAGATGTGGCGCACGGATTCCAGAGTGCATGGGCTCTATAGTTTGCGGCACGCGGGCTCTAGTTGAGGCACTCGAGCTCAGTAGTTGTGGCACGCGGGCTTAGTTGCCCCGCGGCATGTGGGATCTTAGTTCCCTGACCAGGGATCAAACCCGTGTCCCCTGCATTCTAAGGCGGATTCTTTACCCCTGGACCACCAGGGAAGTCCCCCCAGTCATCCTTCTGTCACATCAGTCTCCTTTAATCTTTGCTGAATGCAGCACTTATCACTATTTGACAGTTTTCTTCACTAAGCTTTTATTATTTATCTTGCCCGCTAGTTGTAAGATCCATGAGAGCAGGGAGTTTATCTTACTTGCTGCTGTCTTAGAAAACTGGGACCAGTGCCTGGCATACTGGCGTAAAGTGGGTTTTTAATAAACGTGTTTGACTGACTAAAGGAGCTCTAATGTTGATTTTATCCAAATTGCACACAGCACTGTGAGGTCAGGGTGTCATCAGAGCCCTACCTACTTCTCCTTAAGGAATTGAGAATTTCACTGTGGAAGATTTTTTGCAGACAGGTCACAAAAAAGTATCATCATATTTGTATTTGTATGAGTTAAGATAATGCTAGCCATTGTATCAAACCAAGCAAAATACAATGGTTCAAATACAGTAGAAGTTTATTCTCTTTTGCATAAGATCTGAAGCAAGTACTCTGGATCACTTAGTGGACAGTTTTCCTCTAAGCAGGGATCCAGGGATCCAGGCCCCTCCACTTTATGGCTCAGTTGTCTAACCTTTGGCGCAAAGCTTCTGTTGTCTTCCGACAGAGACTCTTGATGCAAGGGGAAGGTCTCGGTGGGTCTGTAGAAGATGCATATAAGGAGGGTGTGGGCACAGCATCCATCACTTCTGTTTGTTCATACCCTGAAGGCGTGAAGTCAGTTGTATGGGCACCTATGTGGCTCTAAGGGAAGTTGGGAAATGCAATCCAGCTGTACTCCCTGGAAGAGGAGGACATTGGTGAATAGCTCGCCAGTCTCAGCCATTTTTTGGCATTTTATTGTATAGAGACCTAAGTGCATTTGCGTTTGGATGTCACGTGGCTTTTATAACTTTTTTTTAAAGAGTTAAACATTACTTGTGGGGTAATGTCTTTAATTCTGAGCGAGGCTTTCTTGCCAAACCAACTATTTATTTTTGTTCAAAAAGAAGGCAGCTTAGGATCATCCATGGATCCCATAGGAATCTTTTTTCCTTGGCTTTAAACGCTCATTTCCCTGATTCCACGCTCCCTTGAGCATTTTTACCGCTGGGATAAATGCCCGCAGTCCCTCGGGAGCTCATCAGAGTTGTTGTCTAATTGGTCCTAGAAACTGCCTTCTCCTATCACGAGCGGCTCCCCTCCATCTCCAGGGGTCTCCACTTCCAGAGCACCGATCCCATGTGGTCCTGGAAAACACGAGAACTCAAGTTTTAGTAACTGTAGAATATGCTCAGTATTACTATATGGATAATCACCAATTTTGCTAAAAAATACATTTATTGGGTTGGTTTTTGTATTAGACAGTGAAGCTATGGTGATATTAAAGTTTCTTAGGATATTTCCTGTTTAAATAAGGGAGAAGATGGGTGTCACAATTGGGTTAGAATATGGCCCCAAATAACAAATTTCTAGAGTCCAGATGCAGAGTGCATTGGGTATAGATTTTGGAGCCATGTACCTGGGAGCTTTGGACAAGCCACTTGAGCTGTTTGAGCTTCTGTTTCTTTGTCCATTAAGTGCAGTATCTGGGCTCTTTATAAGTATTGGAACAAACAGGCATCAAATATTCACTACGTTGCTCATTAGGTAGCACGTGTGCCCCAGATAATGGGGGAATTATTCCTAACGTGAGGAGAATATGTGCATAGGGTTAGGATTTCTGTGAAGTGCTACCCAGAAGGTGACTTTTCAGTTACCTGACTCAGTGCCAAAATTTGCCATGTATTTTATTGAAAATATCTTGGACTAAGTGATCTAGACATTTTTTTTTGAAATTCCTCAGAGAAAGGTGTGCTTTTCAGATCACTGGTTATTGATAGCTGCAAATAAACTGAAAAGGAAAAGGGATTATATGGGTGTGTGTGTGTGTGTGTGTGTGTGTGTTTGGAGTGAGAATGGAGTGGCTATCACTTGAAAACCATCATAAAACTGTTTTTTTAACAGACTACAGGACATTTCCTTTGGTGATATATACATGTTAATTAACTACCTCGGTATTTCTGTGGAAGATTATATAGTTTGTTTTATTTTAGGTCCCAGATAAACATTTTCATTTTGAAAAACTACAGCTGTCTTTCAGAGGACAAACTTTTAGTGGTTCTGATATTTATTATAGAACTATTCTCACTGTGCCAGGTGCCTTTCTTTAAGGTGATGAAATTAGTTGACTAGCTTATTTGTGTGTGTGCCTGCACCCACATACTTTTTCTCTGATTGTCAGATGTTAGGGGTATCGTATAATATATCAGGCAAGATTTCGTCCTGCCAAGAGTTAACTGCCAGAGAAGGAGTTGCTTTTGTCTCTTACATTATAAGTTTCTCTCAATTCATTTTACCTTTTTTTAAAAAAAAAACAAAAAAAGTACTCTTCAGTAAGGAACATAAGGCAGTAATGACCTCAAACAGTGCTAGCTAGGAATGTTGTAAGGGTCATATGGTGGAACGTGGGATGAGGGAGTTAAAGAAGTTTTCTGTTTTACACAGATTTAATAATGACTCTTGGATATGTGATCTCAGAATTGCAAATACTGGTTATTACCATAACATTTTAAAGGTTAGCTTATAAATAGTAAATGATTTTGTAGAGAACCTACAAGACAATGAAAAATCACCCTCACTAATGTTGCACAGTATATCACAAAGAGATGCAAAAAGTGGTGTATCTCAAACAATTTAGAAGGAATGAAGACTCTCTTGGATGACTCAAAAAGTGGCAGTGTGATGTCAAAATCATTGATATTGGAGATGCAGATGTACAGTTTTAATAAATTTGTTTTATGAAAGAGTGAGAAATTGTTTTAAATGACTGTTTTTCTATATGATTTTGAAATTTGTACAAGAAACTACATTAGTGAATTGATATAAGCAGACATTTCAGAGTTTCATCAGTATTCATGAGAGTTTTCAAGTCAACCAATAAGTCAATAAATACAGTAAAGTTCAATGCTTAAGTGTATCCAGTACAGGGCCAAGCAGCCAGGCAGGAATCTCTCTCTGCCACCTTTTCACTGTGTGATCTTGGTGCAAATCGCTTAATTTTCTGTGTCTTAGTTCCTCTTATCTAAAATAGTCATAATAGGGCTTCCCTGGTGGTGCAGTGGTTGAGAGTCCGCCTGCCGATGCAGGTGACACGGGTTCGTGCCCCGGTCCGGGAGGATCCCACATGCCACGGAGCGGCTGGGCCCGTGAGCCATGGCCGCTGAGCCTGCGCGTCCGGAGCCTGTGCTCCGCAACGGGAGAGGCCACAGCAGTGAGAGGCCCGCGTACTGCAAAAAAATAAAAATAAAAAAATAAAATAGTCATAATAATAGCCTACTTCATGAGATTCTTGTAAGAACAGGACTGGTGCGCAGGTGATGTTACTGTTGCCTTCTCATAGAAACTGGTGCACAGGTGATATTACTGTTGCCTTACACAGCCTTACATTTTGGAATAGATGGTACTTAGATCGTACACTTTCTCCTCATACTAAAGGATTCCACTTTTCTGTTTTGAAGTGAAGTTCACATGAGTTTCCTATTCAGTGCTTTCTATGAATGTCCGATAGAAAAGGCTTCTTAAAAGTATTTGCTTGAAAACATCAATCATGTGACTGGCAGCCTTTCACTCAGTTTACTAGTTTTGCTTATTTATTTTCCTTAACAGGGGTCTGAGTTCTTCTGTTTGTGTTCTGTTTATCCTTATTTCATAAATGTAGGGATTAAATTTTAGATTGTAATTCATGCAACTGTAGCCAAGGGAGTTTATGGTTCATTCATAGGTTACCAACCCTTAAAAACACGCGGGTAGCCTTTCTGCCCTGGGGAGAGGGCTGGGTCACCACCACATTTCAGGAGCTATTTCTAACATATAAAGGTTTATGTTTGGAGAGAAAAGTGAAATTTTAATGTATATAAACTATATCTTAACATCCAATCCTCTCTGTTACACCTCGCTCCAAAACATTATTTTTAAGGTAGGAAAGTAGCAAGGAATTTTTGGAATAAATCATGACAGCACTTGCAGCACTCCCTCCCCTCCCCGCAAGAGGTGTTTGTTCAAAGGGCCCTCTAGGATGGCAAGAATCACGCAGCTTGTGTCCTGGCCAAATACATGCACGACTATTGTGGAGGTTTTTACAGTCAAATGTAACGAGGCTACTCACACAAAAGCACAAATTCCCCAGGCCTACCACTTTGGGAGAATTCTCAGCTATGAAAATTTGAATGTTTATAAAAGACGGTAATTGGACTGTAAGCCTACCATGACAATGAGGTTATTTATTTTGCAAATTTTGGTACAGTAGTCTAAGCAGTGAGCTCTTCCATATAAATATATGATTTATTTAAAATGTAAGAGGTAGGGACTTCCCTGCCTGTCCAGTGGTTGAAGCTTCACCTTCCAGTGCAGGGGGTGAGGGTTCCATCCCTGGTTGGGGAGCTAAGATACCACATGCCTTGGGGCCAAAAAACCCAAACATGAAATGGAAGCAGTATTGTAACAAATTCAATAAAGACTTTAAGAATGGTCCACATCAAAAAATCTTTAAAAAATAAAATATGTAGACTTTTGGGGGAAATATATATAATAAGTAAAGTAGTATAATGGTGGTGTTAAGTATGAGGGTGTCAAAAATAAGTTAGTTTTTTTTTCCCCCCATTGAATTTGGAAACTATCTGACCTAAGATGAAAAAATGGCAGAGGGAATGGAAAGGGAGAGAGACAGCTGCAGGTGGATTCTACAAGTTATTTTATTTAGTCACTGGACAATGTTATATTCATTTTACAGAGGAAACTAAGGTGCACAGAAGTTAATCAACTTGCTCAGGGTTGCTTGACTTAGCAGGAAGTTGAACAGAAGACAACTTGATATGTAAAATGAGACTTATGTCTTTTGAGCCTGCCAGGAAGCTGGGAGAATATTAAGTTCTTACAAATTGCTAATCTTTTGGCAGGTTTCTCCAGTAAATATAAAGCAAATTTTTGTTGAACTGTTCCTTTAAAGCATAGTCATACCAACATTTCAAAATGTCTACATGTATTTTAATGAGAAATATTATTAAATCTATCAGTTTATTAAATTATTATCTCATGACCCTTTGGGGAAAGCTTTGTTTCTTGCCTTTACGTATATTTACAAACAAAAGAAATTGTATACTGTGCAGAAATCTTTCTCTTTGCTTTGTGGAATACTGATGGATGAAGTATTATTTCAAGGATGAGTCCTGGGTCTTGAGCACGTCTTAATGGGATATGAGAGAAGTAAAAATGATTTCTGATGAATACTATTCAGGAGTCCAAATGCTTACTTTTTCTGGTGTTCCTAAAGAAATATTATGGGGTAGAGAAATAAAAGTTGACCATAGTGTAAAGTGGTCTTTAAAATGAGCTATCAAATAACATTCCTGCCTATGCAAGCTGTGTGTAGAAATAGGTCAGAACGTGTCGGAACTCGTCGTATTAGAAAAGATCAGTTTTAGTAAAAGAAAAGCTGTGTGTGTGTGTGTGTGTGTGTGTACACAGAGAGAAAATATGACTTGCTTTTAAAGTACAACCTTAGTCCTACCATGGGTGGAGGAACAGTGTCTGGAGCTGGGTGATGACTGGCCCTCAGGCCCTTTCTGAGAGCAGCTCAGTCCCTGCTGGCATCCAGACTAGATTGCAGCTGCAGGAATCCAGAGCTGGGAGACCCTGTGTCTTCCACGAGTCTGCACGTGGTAGACCTTCTGTCTGGTTCTGGGTGCCAGGCTCTCCTTTGAGTGCTTTATACCCCGTCATTCACTTAATCCTCACAACACAGGTTTTTAATAAATGATGAATGAATGGAAACTATAGGAGACTGTATTTTCACTGACACTTCAGGAACAAATGGGAAATGTGTCCAGGAATATACCAGCTCCTCCCCTCAGAGCCTGAAAATATGAGCGTGGAAAGCACTCACAGAACTCCAGGGATGATGTGGGGAAAACAGTGCTCATTTGGGTAAAATCTTTGTGTTGCATCTTACCATGAAGCTGGTGTTCAGTCACTAAGTGTGATATTTAATTTACCTTAGTACTGTTGTTACTCGAGGTGAACTGCCAGGGAGGATTGGATAGATTCTAACCATTAGCCCAAACCTTGTGTGTTCTGTTGTAGCTATTTCTTGAAATAAAAGTGATTCTGGGGTTAGTTGGGAAATTTTTAGTGAGATAAATTTCAACTGATGTTGACAGTGTTTTTTTGTTTTGTGTAGTTTTGAACTGTTGGATTTCTCAGCAGCCCTACGGTGCTAATGCATCATGGAACATACAACTCTACTATGTTTCCATTACATAACCAGTGATATACCAGCCCTTTCTTGTAGAGCTGGAAAACATAAACTTAAGAAGTTTTTTGGGGGGAGAGGAGGAAGGGGAAGAAAGGAAATGCCCTAGTCTCTACTATGTTAGCACCACTTTGAGGAATTTTACCAGTTCAGCAAAGTATTTATTTAGCGGTGTCAGAGATTTCAAGGCGTCCTCACTCACTGAATTTATGTTCAAAACAGAGTTCATTTATTAGCTGGTACTTTTATAAATGCCAATCATTAGATTAATTAATAAATCAGAGGCTATCAAATGCCTGTTCATATATGAGCCTTAAGTCTTCTCTAGTACTTCTTACTTAAAGCTAATTGTTATAGCACCCGTTTCTCCCAAAAAAGAAAACAAAACAAGCTATCATTTAATTGATACCCAGATTTTACAAAACTATGATTAATATTGTTTATGCTTACTTTACGCATTTAAGAATCTGATTTAAATACGTATTACCATTGTTGTTCCTTATGTAATTAATAGTGTTTCTGGTGAAACTATGATTCAGTCATTTGCCTGACACTAGTTTGTTACAGTTGTGATTCACAAGTGCCCTATTTTTAAGAATATAGATTGCTTGATCCAGGAAAAATGTGAGCAGTAATATATTCATACAATCAAATATGAAAATAAAAAGCATTTAAATGACAACAAGAAAAATATAAGCGATTTCCTTGAATTGTGTTCGTAATGAATTGCTGTTAAATATTGAATATATTGGCGTTAAGATCAAAATGTATAAAATATATTAATTTCCCCTTTAATTTATTTAATTATTATTTAATTTTATTCAGGTAACTACTGCGTATAGCCCCAGCTTCAAAAAATGTTCTTATTGTTGAGCAGAATTTCTGTTATAAGTGGTGGCTAGAGCCGCAAGATAATTCCCAGCTCCATTTAATTGGAAATTTGATTAAACAGCATGGTGAGAGTAACTTAAAAAGACCCTGGATCAAGTGTAGAAAAGCTGGGACAAGTGAGTCTTTTGTCCTTGGCGTGTGGCCCCCTGCTTTGGTATGTTTTGCTCAGACAGTGAGTTACTGGCTCCCAGCGTGCGGCGTTACCCTTTTGCCCAGAGGTTGAACGCAGTGCCTGTGTCTGTGTTTGCACCCTGACTCCCAGTTCCCGGCTGGTTCGTTTCCCTCTGAAAGAGCCGCTTCCCTTAGGCCTGGGCTCAGGTCTCCAGTCTGTAGAGTGTGAGGCTGGGCGGCACCGGTGCATTTCAGGCTCTCTTCTGTCGCTGCAGACAAGTTCCACACCTCTCCCATTCCACAACCGTGGCCAGCATGGCCTGTTGGTAGTGTTTAATCACGGGACTCTCATCCCCATCTATGGGGAAAAATGCAAAGCTTTCTCAAGCATGTCATCTGTTCTCATACAAAGAGATATTTAGCTAATACTGAATTTTATATGCATTAACTTTAACATCATTTCATTGTCTGCAAAGAACACAAGTGGTGGTGGGGAGATAAAAAGCCACATTTAAAAAACTATGTTTGAGGGAGTTCCCTGACGGTCCAGTGGTTAGGACTCCACACTTCCACTGCAGGGGACCGGGGTCCGATCCCTGGTCGGGGAGCTAAGATCCTGCAAGCCGTGCAGCATGGCCAAAAACAAACAAACAATGTTTGACTTATTTTTCTATTGTGCATGACACCTACTACAGTGACTTTTTGGGTAGTAGAATTTACATTTGGAATTGAAGGTGTCTTATTCACTTTGATATTTCCTGTCCCTAACAGAGTGTCTGACATAGCAGATACTTAGTAAGTATTTATAAAGTAGAATTGAATTCTTAAGAATGAAAGTGTTTCTTCTTTTCTCTTTATACACAGACTTTATGGTTCTTAGCTTAACAAAGCCACATATTTCTGCTCTTTGTGGGTCTAAGTGAGCGTAGATGAATAGATTGTGGAGTGTCTGTTCACACTCCACAATCTGTTTAGAGCTTTAGAGCTCGAAGGCTCCTGTGCTTTCCCCACAGTGCATTTAGTCAGGAAAGATGACCAGTTGATGGTCAAGTCCTGCGAGACTTGAGTAAATAACTGTCTGGTGAGTAAAAATTCATCAGATGGATACATCTTTATTTGACATATTCAAGTTAGTTTTTAAAAATCACACTGTGTGGCACATGTCGACCTGAGTCATCTCTATAAAAGATAATCAATAGAAATCAGTTTATTCTGTAAGTACATGTATCGACTGATGCCTCTTAAAGTCACTGAGCTACAGAGTCTTGGTTCTTCAGTTGCCTTTTGTGGCGAGTGACTGCATTAAACGAAAGGTAGCCAAGATGAGGAAGGGTGTTCATCCTGGCTTTGAACACATTGTTTTAATATCTGACATGTAGCACTCAGCTACAAGTAAAATACAGTTTGGCAAACTTTTGTCTTCAAACTGTTCCTGAAGAAATCCTGGAAATATTTCGCTCTTCTACATTGTGAATAAAATATATAAATTCTCAAATATGGGGGGTTTTGCCTATCTATTCCTTGCAGGGAAATTGTTATTTTCCCAGTTTTATCTATTTCAAAACATCTTCAATTATCAGTTAAAAAAAATTCATAGTGAGATATATGTCATTCTTGCAATGATTCCACACATTTGAATAAACATCTCACTTCTCTGAGCTTCTCCAACGTATGTCTTTTTATCTGTTTATTTAGCATCTGTTTATATGCCCCCCAATAAATTTATATTTAAATCTTTTCTTTGTATACTTTATCTCCCGTGATGTTAAAAATATTATTTCTATGCAGACTACATTAAATGTTTTTTTTTCTGAAGGGGTATAATTCTACTTTTTAAATTTTTTAATTTAATTTTTTTTTACTTTTTATGCAATTTAAAGGTTGCTTTCCATTTACAGTTATTACACAATATAGGCTATATTCCCCACATTGCACAATACATCCTTGAGCCCATCCCATACCCACCCCTCTCCTCCACCCCCCACTGGTAACCACTACTCACTAGTTGTTCTCTGTATCTGTGAGTCTGCTGCTTTTTTGTTATATTCACTAGTTTGTTATACTTTTTTAGATTCCACATGGAGGTGATGTCATACTGCATTTGTCCCCCTCTGTCTGACTTATTTCACCTAGCACGATGCCTTCCAAGTCCATCCGTGTATTAAGTACTATTAAGTGTCATAATCTGTTTATTGAGTCAGGTCTGAACGGTTGTGGGTGTCAGGAGCCTGCATCACCTCCCCTGTGGGACTTATTCTAAACTGTGAAGTGGCATCTTGGTTTTGGAAGGGGAGGAGGGATGAGGGTCACAGGAGAGAAGGGAATATTGCCAAGGCAAGCTCTTACTTAAGTTTGATTTTAACAGTTAGTCTCTATTATTTATTATTCAGCAGCCAAATAGGATCAATATGCCAGCAGGAAAGAAAGATATTATCAGTGTGCAGGGTGTCAGTTAGCATATATTTTGAAATGTCAGGTTTATTATTGGCCAGTAGTGTCTTCTAAGTGTGATGCTATAGATACATAGTGCCCTTTCTGAATTCTAAAGAATTGCTAATAACTTACGAGTGTAAGATTTTAAGGGCAACGTTTTCTTAGCATCTCATTCACTAACTAGCACATAGTAAGAGGAAGAGGGCTCAGTAAATATTTGTTGAATGGGTGAATGTTTCCTTTTTCAGTGCATTTTCTCTGCTGTATGGGGGGTGATAGAAGCGCTTGGGGGAGGCTGAGGGAATCTGTTCAATAGACGCAATTTTTATTTGGAGTTTAAACGTGAACCGGTAGTCTCTGTGTGTCTGTGACAGGTGAATGTTGTCCATAACCTTCTCGACTCTGCGTCCTCCGAGCGCATACTTTCCTGTTTTCTCCGTAGTGCCTGTGTAGTTACTTGTATAACAATACACTTTGTTCTAAGATGCTCATCTTTTTAACCTTTAAACATCATTTGGGCATACATGAACCTCAAATCTGTTTTCTTATTTAAGCTGTCTCTTGCCACAAAGTTGCATTTTGCTGGCTAACAAATAGTAGGAGACTAATTTGCTCATTGGTGTATAATTTGAAAGTTGTCGCTCATTGAATTCAGTGCTCACCAGGTTAATCTTAATCGCCAAACCCACCTATTGAAGCGTTGAATTTAGTATGATTTAAGGCTCATCGAATGCCCATAAACTTTACAGATTCATTTTGTGATTTTTGGTTAATAGGACAGTATTAGTCATGGTGAATTTAAAAAATGAAGGACCTTTCCTGGCCTGGAGTAGAGTGTGACGCAATTTGTAGATGCCTTCCTGGAGCTCCTGGTTCCGGCTGTAACTCAGTTTCTCCTGATCCTTCCCCAGCTTCCTGCAGATTTCACAAAGCTACACCTCACCGACAGTCTCCACCCACAGGTGACTCACGTCTCCTCCAGCCACTCAGGATGTAGCATCACCAGTGATTCTGGAAGCAGCAGTCTTTCTGATATCTACCAGGTAGGAAGGTGTTTTCCTTGTCATTTGCTTCATTTTCATATATTCTGAGGAGTTCTGTGATTTTTCATGGGTAGAATCTTAAAGGTAAATATATGTGTGTATATTATATGTGCACACATGGACATAAAATGTTAATGTTTATGCTTCACACAGACACGTAGTATGTTGTATGTTTGTTTTAGGAAGTCGAACTACAGTCTAAATGCATTTGCCTCCGCTATTACCAGTTAACAGAATTTTAAATGGAGTGGTTACAATGGAAATGTTTCCCCGGACTGTAAATAGTTTATTAATTTGGCTGTAGGTGTACTAGGTTGATGACCCTTTCTTGAATAAAATTGTAGGGGAAAACTTCAGAATTATGCTTCCCATACTAAGTTTTTCTTAATAAAGTCTTGGGTGTGACAAAAGGAAGAGATTATTAAGATTCGATCACTGAATTATTTTTCTTGCATTATTTTTATTACCTATAGACTTACTTATATGTTTCAAATAAATTCTTATGATAGTGATGGATAGAAAAGAAACTAGAATTATGGAATTTCAAAAATGTTTTAAAAGCAAAATAATTTTAATTGTTAAGGAATAGTTCATTGGCTTAGAAAATGCAAATTTAGGAAAAGTGACTGAAATATGCAAAAAAAGGTCCTTTTTTTGTTACAGCTAATATGGGATTTCAGATGGTTTCATCAAAAAGAATGTAATACTCACTTTATAAAGTATAATTCTTGGCTCCTTAGGAATTGTGATATGAGATGGCCATAAAAGAACCTTTCTCTAACAATATTACAGTGTTTCAGGATCATTGATATATTCAGGCAGTGCTCAGTTTCTATTTTTTAAAAAAATTACTAAAAGTATCTAAACAGTTAGAATACCATCAGGGCAAAACATGTCTGTTTAAGTCCTACATTTAGTAGATCTTAGAAAGTTAATTTTCTTTTCAGAAGGCATTAGGTACCCACTTTTCTATAATTCAGAGGTGTTGTGGAGAGCTCACTGGCTACTAAGTGATAGCCACAAATGCAATTATTTGCAGATTCTTAGCTGATAAAGAACTTTTTTATTATTTTGCAAAAAAACCCATAATGATCTGGCTCTTTAACTTTTCAAGTTTCTACTTTGAGGCATTAATGTTAATTTGTAATTAGATCTTTAGGAAGTAGTTCCATTTTCAAATGTTAGAGGAGGAAATGGTGGTGGATCAGGGTAAAATTATCTACCCCCCCTTGCATAATGCCTGTTTTTAAAAGTTGATTTTTTTGAACATTTATTCAAGAGTATCCCTTATAATAGAACAATGAACAGTAGAAGTAAAAGTTGTGCTTTAGCTTATGTTAATTGAAACATCATGATAGAGCCTTTGTCTTCTACACTTTGAGATGATCACGCGCTTTAAAGATCTGTAGTAGGAACACAGCCTGAGGTCGTAGCAGTTACCCCTGCTGTTCTTCGGGTGTAATTCCAGGCTGAATGGAGCCCCCTAGAAGGTAAATTTATAATAAGAATGAAGTGAGTCGTTTGTATACTTTATGGAGGCGTATTTTGAGGGGAACTTCAGCTTTATGTGGTATTACCTTGGGTGGGTTGGGGAAGGGTGTGAGGAGATTCTTGATGGCACTTTGGCTGTCCCCAGCCCCCATCAGGGTGTCTGAGGATCCAGACCGTGGTGAGAGCTCCACCTAGTTCTATGGGGGTTGGAGTTTGCAGCCTGCAGTCTGGCTTTATCCTGGGGTGTAGTTGGAAAAGAGGACCCCTGCGTATTTTGATTCATTTTAGATGAGTTTCACAGCTGTTCGTTTCAAACTTGATGACAGGCATGTAGCCTGGTAAGTTTGTATCCTTCCTAAGGAAAAATCCATAGAGGTAACTAAGGATTTGGTTACCGAATGTATGACTAACATTGACTAGAGATCCCCTGTTGTCTTTAAATCAGAAATTCTGAAGGTGAGAAGAAATCTGCCAAATGCGCCTGGTTTGGCGACCAGTCTTGTGTTTGAATCCTCTCCTCTCTTCCTGTCGGTCAGGTTGATTCTTGAGCGGCTCCAGTGATGGGCAGCTGTCTCCCATGTTGACCCCTTTCTTGTGCATCCAGTTCTGACTTGGGAGGAAGCTGTCATGTTGGAGCGAGTATAAACGCCCAGGAGATGGACACAAAGAGGTTGTCATGGAATGCCATGTGCCAGAGAGAAAAAGTTAGAATAATTTTTCTGAGAGGGTTGGAGGAGAGGAATTCAAGGGCAAAGTGGAATCACTAGCTTATTTAAGAAAAGAAACCTCCTCTCTTTTAACAGGGGCATATGATGGTGGATTTGGAGTGGGGAGTTTGGGAGTTGAGCGAGTTTCTGCCTGGGGTCTCTGAGTTCCTTCTTTCAGAGCGAGAGGGTTGGCAGGTGGAGAGTCTCAAGGAGGGACACATTTTGAAATCATAGTTTCGGAGAGCAGGGGAGCCAGTTGACCAGAGCATCAGAGGCTCAACTGGGTAGGTGCCCTCAGATACAGAGTGATCTCCTTCTGCCCTGGTAAGTAGTTTTCTCCACAGTGAGCACAAAGAAAGCAGAGATTTGGCTTCCCCCGGGACGGCCTCTTTATTCAAGGAGTGTAGTGGAAAGACAGACGGAGCAGCACAGCACGCCAGGCTCCTTGTAACACAGGGCTTTGATTTTGCAGGCCTGCTGTCCAGAACTTTCTCTCCTTTTCGGCCTTCATTGATCCCTTTCGGCCTTCCTTTCTAAGGACCGCTTCCTCCGAGAGTTCTTCCCTTCTTACCCTTTGAAACGCAGGTCCTACTTGTTGGTCCCTTCCCTGGCTGGTCTTTTAGACTTTAATTGAAGTGATTGTCACGTTCTAAGTTCTGTCTGCTTCAAGAGGCACGTGCCTCTGATTGCTTCAAGAGGCACGGACTTCTCTGTCTTGTCTTCGTCTTCTCTCTAGAGCCTGGAATAGGGCCAGGAAGTCGTAGGCCTTCAGGAAAGACGCGTGGAAGGAATGGGATTGTAGTGTTAGACTAGGGGGCAGAAGCTGGAGTGTGAGAGCCAGGCACGAAGCTCAGAGAGCCTGGAAGACTGAGGATCATGCTTGTTTTGAAAAAGGGCTGCCTTGGAAGGCAGTGAAAGCAAGCTGAAAAGTAGGAGGTTACTGGTGACAGAAAGCAGAATGCCTAAGTTGGTGACATGAGACAATGCAATTTCCAGTCACGGTAAGGTCCTGGTTAAATGGTGTGATTATCAGAGCAGTGACTTAGGTGGACTGGAAATAACTGTACAAAAATAGGCAGATTGATGGAACAGAGTTCAAGCAAAACGAAATTCATGTGTAAGGATGTAATATGTAATAGAGGAAACCTCAAATCAATGAAGTGATGGATTATTCAATAAATGGTCTTTGGGGGAGGGGGTCCACTTTAATGACCATACTTCATATCATAATTAAGATTAAATTCCAGATAAACTAAAGAGTTAGCAAACTTTTTTTTTCCTTTTTGAAAACTATTTATTTATTTATTTACTTACTTACTTACTTTACTTACTTACGGCTGCTCCGCAGGGCATGTGGGATCTTAGTTCCCCAACCAGGGGTAGAACCTGAGCCCACAGCAGTGAAAGTGCCGAGTCCTAACCACTGGACCACCAGGGGATTCCCAAGAGTTAGCAAACTCTTAATGGTGTAATGAATGATCAAAACTTTTAATAATTAAAAGAGCAATTGAGACAAAGATTTAAAGTCAGACTTTTAACTCACTTATGCAAATTATAAGAAAAATACTTCACCCATAGCATAACAATATTCAAAGGACAAGAGTAGGTAATTTGCAGAAGAGAACATGCACGTGTCTATACCTTAAATAAATATTTAAGACATAAGTAATTGAGTATATGAGGATTTAAATATGAAACTATTTTTCCTATCAAATTAGCACAGACTTTCTTACTTATAATAAATATTTATAGATAGACATTCTTACACCTGTTAGGATTGTAGCTTTTGGAAAGAAACCTAACAATTTACATTAAAAGCTTTAAAGAATTGTTCTTCTCTTTTAGGTAAATCCTATATTGAAATTTAAAAAAAACTCCTAGTGTAAAATTAGGAAGAGCATAAATTATGATACACAAACTGGACTTAATGCAAGCATTATACTTATTTCCAAATATATTTTCATATTTCTGCATATGTATGGCTTTGTGTGCAGTGCCTACTCACTTTGTTGTCTCAGTTAAATTAGCATCAGCGTTAGCCTTCAACATAAATTTCTAGCCTAAATTTATATCAGGGTCTGACTCAGGTGCTATTTGGGTTACATATGTATGTTTGAAATTCTGCACAAAGTTTGTTTCAAGATTACTTATTAAACAACCCTCCTAAACATGGGGATATGTGTGGGTGTGAGATATTTAATAAGGAAAAAGTTTTTTCATAAATGATTTTTAAGTACTTAATGATAAATGTGTAGTAGTTACATTGTTTTTTTTAAATTAACACTTCACTAGCGCTTTATGGCATTTAATATTTCCTCAGTTTCTTCATTTACTTGATATCCTTAAAAATGCCAAATAAACTGGTTTTAAGAACTGTATTCATAATAACAAACTATATTTAGTCCCTTTTTAGTTAAATAAATCATAGAGCTTTCAGCATTGATCTGAGAATATTAATGGTTTTTCTTCTTGAGAATATTACTATTTAGCTGTAATGTGCACCTAAATCTATGTTATGTTGTATATGTGGAAGGTAAATTAATTTAGGACAGGAGTTATTTGCCTAAATGACATTGTTCTATACCTTGTATTTATTTATTTTTTATTGAAATACAGTTAATTTACAATATTGTGTTAGTTTCAAGTGTACAGCAATGTGATTCAGTTATATATGTATATTCTTTTTCAGGTTCTTTTCCATTACAGGGTATTACAAAATACTATAGTTCCCTGTGCTATACAGTAGGTCCTTGTTATCTATTTTATATATAATAATGTGTGTATGTTAATCCCAAATTACCCACATACCTTTTTAACTATAAAGTGTGTGCATATCTTTATTTAGAATGAAAGGGTTTAAAGACTAGCATTATCTCAGTAATATTGTACTTTGGAGGAAGCTAGAAAATAGCAAGTGTTTTATGTTTATATACAAATGTAAATTTTATGTTTTATGACTTAGCAAAGCAAGACACATTTTATTACTTTATTATATTTTAACTATTTTCTTTATGAAGACAGTCTGTTTGGAAAACTGAGTGAAGTATTATAGTGCAAAATATTTAGTAGTTTGTGTTGGTTGGACCCGATTTTGAGTCCTGGCACAATTACTAGATTTTGCTTTGTTTTGAACAATTTACTTAGTTTCCCTTCGTGTTTTCTCATCTGGAAAATAGTGGTAATAATCCTAATTTGCTGAATTGATATGAAGATTATTATGTACTAAAAGCATCAAATGTAGTGCTAGATACACAGTAGTCATTCAATATAGGATCACTGTTTTTATAATTAGCGTGTGAGCCATTTAGCTAGAACTTAATGGGTGCAGTTAGCCTGAGGGAAATTTTTGCAGTGTGTAAAGGGTTGGGATATTTAACAGAGTGTTGGGGTTTTTTTTTTGGCAAATTCTGCCAGTGTAAATTGCGTGCAAGGCTCATTGCTGGGGTAAAGGGGTGCCGGCACAGAGGTGGAAACGTGTCCCCTTGAGGAAGGGACTTTGATGTGGCCTGTAACTGGCTTTCTTTTCCTTTATTCGATCCAAGAACAATCCTATGAATGGTGAAATGTAACTCCATCTTCCTGGTGACAAAAATGGGTCTACAGAGGACCAGCGACTTTGTTAAAGTCACTTGATGAATGCTAGAGCTGAGATTTGAACCACTAACCTCTGCTTTGTCTGTTCATTCAGTGGATGTAAATCCAGTGAGTCCCAGGTTCCGGGCACTCAAGTTTAGCCCTCTCCCCACCCGCCATAGACCAGTCAGTGCTCACTAAACCTTGGACTCCACTCAGTCTCCAAGGGTCTCATTGTTCACGAAATTAGTAGATTCCCAAAAACTTGTTGATTGAATTCTATTTAAGATGTATTATTAAAAGGAATTTTGTAATATTTTAAAATAAAAATGGGTATTTTATTTTATTTTGAATTTTATTTTTTAAATACAGCAGGTTCTTATTAGTCATCCATTTTATACATATTAGAATATACATGTCAATCCGAACCTCCCAGTTCATCCCACCCACCACCACCCCCCTGCTTTCCCCCCTTGGTGTCCATACGTTTGTTCTCTACATTTGTGTCTCTAAAACATGGATATTTATTTTAAATAAAAATAATCTTCTAAGTTACTGGTTTCATAAATGTTATTTTATGAATAGTTTCTTAAGCAATGGAATACACATAACAGGAATAGAAAACAACTAATGATTGTTTGCACAGATAGGGTGGTGGGTTCAGTTTTGGAGAGATTAATCCAACTCACATTGGAAAATCTTTTTGTTCTATTTAAGACTTAAATATCATTCATTTAAATGATAGGAATGATTTCTTTGGGATGGTGTAAAATATATCTTTCATCTCTTACCATATGTTAGATGTTTAAAAGTTAAGAAAAACCTTAATTTATATAGCTATATTACTTTAAAGTGTTTTGTTCTTATTTTTATCTTCAGTAGTGCCTCTTCACTCTAGGCTAATATTAAAGAATGTGGATATAGAGGACTGATTGTATCTTTGAAAATATAAGGTGATGAATAATAATCTTTGATGTCAAGATGAAACTGAGGTGAAAATGTACTCATAGCAACCATTAGCAAATTGTCACATTTGTAGGCTTTAGAAATAAGGTGGTGATAACAATATTGGCCTAGTTTCTCTGCTCACAGCCTTGGCATACTGTATCACATCCAATGCTGTTTCAGTGTCATTCTGGAATCTAGAGACGATTTAAGTTAGAGATATGAACAGATACACACTGCTGTGTATAAAATAGGTAACAACAAGGTCCTACTGTAGAGCACAGGGAGCTATACTCAACATCCTGTAATAAACCATCATGGAAAAGAATAAGAAAAAGAATATGCATGTATATGTATAACTGAATCGCTTTGCTGTCCACCAGAAACTAACACAACATTGTAAATCAACTATACTTCAGTTTTTTAAAAAATCATAAATTAGAGGTGCGCTGCTGAGTGTGCCACAATTAATTAATTCTCTGGCCTTGGCTGCAAGGCCTTGTTGCTGTCCCACCTGGAGCATCTCTGCTCACCGTGGTCCTACCCAAGCAGCAGTATTCACTAAGACCACTGCTGAAAGAGCTTTTGTAGAGGTTAGACTTTCCATTTTCACTCATTCTGTCTTCATTAGATATTCTGTCTTCAATTTTTTTCCCCATAGGTTTTTCTTATAATGTGTGATAATTCTCATAATGTATGTTCAGGAAATCGTATGTAAGGAACTGAAATGTGATTAAAATTCTTTTTGTTAAACTTCAGAAAATATTAACACATACTTGTATTGCTTCAAAATGTAGAATTAAATATTCTGTGATATAAACCAAGACTTCAGAAAGCTGAAACTTTGTTGATAAGAAAATAATATGGGACTTCCTTGGTGGTCCAGTGGGTAAGGCTCCATGCTCCCAATGCAGGGGGCCCAGGTTCAATCCGTGGTCAGGTAACTAGATCCTGCACGCATGCCACAACTAGGAGTTTGCATGCCGCACCTAAGAAGTCCACAGGCTGCAGCGAATATCCCACATGCTGCCACTAAGACCTGGAGCAGCCAAAACAAACAAACAAACAAATAAATATATGTGTTCTTTAAAAAATAATAATAATAATAATACAATTTATTCTTTAAACATTGATTTAAACTAAATGATAGAAAAAGTATAGATCCTTCTATGAGCTGCACTCATGTGTTAAGTATCTCTTACAAAGAGGCAGATTAGGTTGTAGTTATGACCCTGGAGCTGGAATTCCTGGCTCTGTTCTTGATTCCACAATTACCAGCAACATGATCTTGGAGAAGTAATTTCTTTTTACTTATATGTTTGGAGAATAGTAAAAGTCAGTGACTTACTTCATAGGATTGTTGAAGGGTTGAAGGGTTAAACAAGTTAATACGTGTGAAGCACTTAGAGCAGAGTTCCTGGCACATTGTCAGTATTTGGTGTTGGCTTTCTGTTATTAGGTTCAACATTTTATATTTTCATCTTTCATTTATTTATTTTAATCTGTATTTGCCTATTCTTAAAAATAAGATGTCTTTATTGTCTTTGAAAATCATGTGGACTGTGAGTTATTTGAAGTTGGTAAATTTTATGTCTTCTAGAAAATTAATAGTTGTATAATAAAGTGTTTCTAAGCATTTACTATTTTATCTGGAAAACCACGTTTATGATGTTCGAAATGGATATAGTTGATGTTTAATTGTACTCATTCTTACTATGCTTAAGCAGTTAGTAAATTCGGGGTACATATGTCAAATGAGGCCAATATGATACATAGGTACATGATCGTTGAGATGATCATCACAAGAGCATATAGAATAACCTAAAAAGGATAATGCATCTATACTTGAGATAGCTCAACAGAAGAGACCATTTTGAAATTTGTGACTCTTGATTCAGACTAAATATTTGTTTTTAATCACAGAACCATAATAGGCCTTGGAGTCTCTTTCCAGAATTAAAAACAAATTCTAAAAAATTTAAGAGATTGGGTCATTGCATTTATTTAACATTTTTTGAGCACTAGAGAGTAGCTACAGATTTGCAGCTATGAATAAAGACAGTAGCGTACTTAGACTTCCTTCCGTCTCTTCATTCCTGTTATACCTGGTTCCTTCAGACATTCCTGAGCTAATTTTACTTTTACCTCATTCTTTCTTGATCTTGATTACTTGAAATTTGGTTTGTGCTCCACTCAACGGTGTTGAGGAATGGGAAGAAGACTGTGTCACCTACAGACATGTAGGGTCTTTCACACCTTTGGTGATTTATAGTTGGAGAGTGGACACTGGGATCGTCAAAGTAATTATTAATGTTTTGTTTGCATAGTTATCAGGTTACCTTTGATTTGGGGTTCACTTTTTCACAAAGACTGTCTAATAAGAGAGAAGTGGTTCCGTCTTCTTGGCATTAATAAGTCTACACACCTATTCTTCGGGGGAAGGAATTGTTCAGAATTAATTGTCGCCCTTAAGCTCTTAGCTTAAGCCATTCTCTTTGAAAAATGGAGTGAAAACAGATACTGTCTTTTTCTTATTCTACTATGTTTCAAATGCCGTATGACAGGTAATCAAAATTATTGATAGTCATTAATCCTAACTACAAATTCCAGCAGTGATAAAAATCACTCATATTTTGTTGAAGTAATTCTTTTCTATAGTGCCTAGTGCATGACTATTTGTTAATACTGAATACATGTAACTTAGTTATGGAAAGTTAATATGAGAAAAAATTTAATATTTCGAACTAGACTTGTTTTTATTTCTTTGGGGCACAAAAGATTTACTTAAGAAAGTTTGTCTGTCTTATCTATCTATCTATCTATTTGGGGTCTGTTTTAAGGCCACAGAAAGTGAGGCTGGTGAGATGGACCTGAGTGGGTTACCGGAGACAGCAGTGGACTCTGAGGACGATGATGACGAAGAGGACATCGAGAGAGCCTCGGACCCTCTGATGAGCAGGGACATCGTGCGAGACTGCCTGGAGAAAGACCCCATTGACAGGACAGACGATGACATTGGTAAGTCTGGGTGAGAAAACGAATCTCATAGCAATTGAAAGAACTTAGAGGTAAGACTGTATAATACAATGGAGCCCAAGAATAGTAGGCTCTAAAAGGTCACTCATGTATCAGTGTCCCTTGGCATTTGTTGTTGAAAACATTTTGAAACAATTAATTTTACTCAGGCCATAGCTTCAGGAGACTACAACTAATAAAAGTTCCTAATAAAACCCTTCCACACGAGCCATTTCTTAGCTTACTCTCGGACAAAAAAATAAATATAGTCTTCCAAACATTATTACTTCTGTTAATCGTCTTGCGCACGCCATTTCTAGTAAGCTCGAGTTTTTCTTTGTGTGAACATCAGTCGGGTGGTAGTTGGTAAAGCTGTCATGTAAATGACTTTTCTTCTTCTCTGGTTCCGTAGGAAGGTGAGCCTCAGGGGAAGAAGAGAGCAGAATGTCAAGTGAGCCCCGCGTGAACCTGGGGGTTGAGGCTTTAAGTGTGCCCTAAGGTTAAGAGTCTAAGTGGCTTTGTGTCCGCTTTTTCCTTCCTCGGGGTCGCCTTTACCCGGCTTTGCCATCAGAGCAAGAGTTGATTGTGTAATGGTGCTGTAGCGTTCATGCCTGCCTTCTGGGCCCTGCTTCTTCCCTAGATGCTGGGGGCGGTGAGAGCAGCTTCCTCTGAGAGCATCACTGCCCCGTAGGTCTGGAATCCGTAACCACCGGTGCCTGAGCCTGATTATCTGCTTTTCCACACCCTCGGCTCTTTTTGGGCCAATATGTATTTGAAAGAAATTCAAGGAACTGGGTCTAGTGGGATTAGATATAGGACAGTATGGGCATCATCGTATGTGAGTGGCTTGTTGCTTGCGTTTTGTTTTTTGGGTTTTTTTGCTGTACATGGGCCTCTCACTGTTGTGGCCTCTCCCGTTGCGGAGCACAGGCTCTGGACGCGCAGGCTCAACGGCCATGGCTCACGGGCCCAGCTGCTCCACGGCATGTGGGATCCTCCCGGACCGGGGCACGAACCCGTGTCCCGTGCATCGGCAGGCGGACTCTCAACCACTGCGCCACCAGGGAAGCCCTGTTGCTTGTGTTTTGAGGGAGCCAGCGTCATGTATGAGGAGACCCTTGTACCGTTTAAGCTCTGCACATATACTAGGGAATTAAAGATGGAAAACCAGAACCTTGGATTAGGTATCTAAGATACCACTAAAGCCATTGATAGGAATTGCTAGCTATTTAGAGATGACTGCTGTGTGGAGTGAGCATTCGGTCATTGGCGGATGTGACTGAGCGCCTTGTATGGACTGAGGGTTTCCTAGGTCCTGGCAGACCAGTGGGAACAAAACAGGGAGCCCTGGTCCTGCTGGGGTCTGAGGAATAAAGTGGGGGAGATGTTTCTGGGAGTGCACCGAACAGGGGGCTGTTTCAGGAAGGAAGGACTGTCAACGCCCTTTTAGAAGTTCAGACCCGAAGGAGGTGGTGGGAAGCCAGCCGTGCCTGCACCCCCAGCACAGAAGTGCCTCTGCCGTCACCCTTCCGGGGGCCTTAACCTCTAGATTTCTGTTGGAGGAAAGGACGTAACTGCCTCTCACATGCTCATCCCTGTTCCTCCTTAGGTTAGCCCCCTCCCTCCTCCACCTGGTCCACTCCCCGGTCCTGAGGCGCTCTTAGTCACAAGTCTTCTGAGGCTTCTGCAGCATGAAGTGAAGTGGTCCTCTTTCATCCCTGAAGACATAGGGTTTAGCTTCCTCTAGACTGATACCACACGTTCATCTGATTTCCAGTGTCCAAAATTTATTCCACTCCCTTATTCTCTTTGTCCTTGCCCGCTTCTTTTTCATTTTTTAAAAAATTTTTATTGGAGTATACTTGACTTACAATGTTGTGTTAGTTTCAGGTGTACAGCAAAGTGAATCAGTTACACATATACGTATGTTCATTCTCTTTCAGATTCTTTTCCCGTATAGGGCATTACAGAGTACTGAGTAGAGTTCCCTGTGCTATACAGCAGGGCCTTATTTGTTATCTATTTTATATACAGTAGTGTGTGTGTGTCAATCCCAATCTCCCAATTTATCACTCCCTCCCATGTTTCCCTTTCGGTAACCATACGTTTGATTTCAAGATCCTACTTCTTTTTCAAAATCACTTTATTGTAGTTTTAAAGAGAGAATGAAATTGGAAGTGTGTTTGGTTTGCCATCTTAAGAATCCTTGCTCATAGGGTTTATAAAAAATTAGATTGAATATTGCTTATGAACAGATTGACATGGAGGTTATCCTTTTTTGAATATGCTCATGTTAGCATAGTTATGGGAAAAAATTATGATTATTCAAATACATGTAGCTATTCTTGGAAATTTAAGACTCTCACTTCATATCTGAGAAGTTTTCTCTCTCAGAATTTCTAGAAGGAAGAGCTATGCTGATTCCTACAAATGAACACCACACTTTTTTTTTTAATGTGCTTGTTGATATAATCTCTGGATGAATTACTTGTAGTTGAATACCAATACGCTTGTAAACAGTGATAACTCAGATGCTTGCTCCTATCAAGTATATTTTTATTTAAAATAGTAAATCATTATCACTAAAGATAAGGCCTAGGGACTTCCTGGTGGCGCAGTGGTTGAGAGTCCGCCTGCCGATGCAGGGGACACGGGTTCGTGCCCCGGTCCAGGAAGATCCCACATGCCGCGGAGCGGCTGGGCCCGTGAGCCATGGCCGCTGAGCCTGCGCCTCCAGAGACTGTGCTCCGCAACCGGAGAGGCCACAATGGTGAGAGGCCTGTGTACCACACACACACACACAAAAAAGAATCCACCTGCCAATTCAGGGGACATGGGTTCCAACCCTGGTCTGGGAAGATCCCACATGCCACGGAGCAACTAAGTCCGTGTGCCACGACTACTGAGCCTGCATGCCACAACTACGGAAGCCCACGTGCCTAGAGCCCGTGCTCCACAACAAGAGAAGACACCACAATGAGAAGCCCTCACACTGTAATGAAGAGTAGTCCCCGCTCACTGCAACTAGAGAAAGCCCGTGCACAGCAACGAAGACCCAACGCAGCCAAAAATAAATAAATTAATTTTTTAAAATTGCTAATATTTAATCATGTTTTTAAAACTGCAGGAATTAAAAAGTTTCCTTTTGGGTTCCCTCAGATTCTTGGGTATACCTTTGTTTCAGTACTTTGAAGAAAGGGACATTATTGATTTTTGTGCTTCAACTCGTAACTCTATAGGTACTCAATTATTGAATGGTTCCAAATTTATTTTTGGTTTTGAGGCCTTGGCACATTAAGGTAGAGAACTACTCTGATCCCTTTCAAAGAATTCCTTTTTTCTTCCCCGCTTGTTGTACCACACACACATACAAATTCACAGGTTTTTTTAAAAAAATCTTAATATTAATTATTTCTTATATAAAATTAAACCAAAGCAATAAGATAAGAATTTTCTGAATTGACTAAAGCTTCTGGTGTCTGTAAGTTGATTATTTAGCTTTTCTTTGTGTTACATTGACTAGAAAAAAGTTTTTTTGAATGTCTAATATTTTTCATAAACAGGAATATTTCTTTCCTAACAAAGTAAGATAGATCACATTAATGTATTATTCAGACAGATTCTTCCAAGCCGTGTAGAATAAAGCTGTCCTGTCTCTCCCTTCCACACTGCTTCTCTCCATACGTCCTGGGAACTATCTCAGTACTCATTCCACGCTCTGAATTCTTGGCTGACATAATCCCTATTACTCTGTATGCTTCCTAGGGCATCATCAGGGTTTATGTTGAGCTCCTGTAGTCAAATGCTTCCATTTTATATTTATTATTTTTTTAAAGATTGGTGATATAAATTCTTTATTTTTTTAATTGCTGTAGTCCTCCAGTGTAATACATGATAGAATAGAAGCTATCACAAAACCAGTGTTACCATTATTGAGTCTTTGAGAGTTTTAAAAATACTTGGATATTGTCTGGTTAAGTGTTTGTTTATTTTTAATTTTTCAACTGAGCCTGGAGAATTATATACATTTACTATTATTATATCTTCTCTGTCTCCTTTTTTATTTATCCTTATATGTGATACACAGATATTTTCTATTCTGTTGTATTTTTAATGTTAGTCACTACTCATATATCACAAATTGATTTCATGACCCACTAATAGAGTAGGAAACTTCCAGAAAGCAAGACAAATGTCCATGCAAGCACTTCAAATCATTGCTGCAAGTATTAGTGAATACGTTTTATACTTCATATTCATATGCTTTATATTCTCCTATCATGTGTGGTGGTAATTTGACTTTTATTGCTGTCTAAACATGTTAAATTTAGAACATTTCTGACAATTAATTTCTGGTCTCATATTTTTCTTAAGAGCATGCATCTCTGCTTGTCCAAGGAAATTTAGCTCTTACTAGGAGAGGAAAAAAATGAAACGTGTGTTCTAATACCTATAGCTAGTATTTTAATACCTTACAGTGAGGGGTGGGGTGTGATAGCTGAAGAAAACAGAGGCTGGTAACAGCAGAACTAACAGGGATGTGCCAGCCAGAGGACCACAATTTGTTCATTTGTCTTTATGTTTCATGTCAAAAAGCCAGTGCATTTGTAAAACACTGAGTCCCACCTCCCGCAGATAGTAGGTATGGGTCATCTCTTGCAGTGCTATTCAGGATTGCCTTATAGCTGCCCTCACACATAAACATATTTTATGACAGGACACAAACACATCTACTCATTCCAGAAATGAAAGGTTCACTCAACAGAACTTATTCTTTCTATAACTGATATACTTTGATACTCTCGCTCCTTCTTTTTTTAAAATGCTGGTTGCAACAGGAAATTGATGTCCTGACACATCAGCCTGGGTCAAGTTGAAGAACGCTGTCTTGTTGGACAGAATCCCTGGGTACCACGTATCACTGTTATTCTTTCTGATTACCAGAGCCACCCCCGTAATGAAAAGTCTTATACAGGAGGGATGACGTAGGGTCTAAGCAGAACAGACGTTACCAAGCTGGACCAGAAAACACCACCTAGTCTGACCTGTGGAAGAGTAATGTTTTCACAGAACATATCTTTATATTATACATTGTTTTTGCAATGAACAAACTATATCCAACAACATAAGACTCGTCACTAAATCCTAATAGATGGAAGGAAGGAGCATAAGGACAGTATCATTTGTGCGGACAAGAAAAATGTAGTAGAATTTTTACTTAGCCAAAAGTTTGAATGATACCATGAATATAATAATAATGACAATAACAGCAGTTCTCATGTATTGCGTATCTACTCTCTGCTAAGGACTTTATCATCTTCAATCCTTTTGATCCTCAGAACTGTCCAGTGAAGGTGGGTATTATCTTTTTCTTTTTCAAGTGAGAGAAACACGCCTTAAGGAAATGAATCAACTTCCCCAAAGTAATTCAGCTAGTAAGTGTTCACATGCTGACACACGCCCTGTGGTCTTTACCACCACCTGTGATGTCCAGCCTGAGCATGGAGACGCACAGTCCTGAATCATGCCGCTGCCACTTCCTAATTATATGCCTTCGAGCCGCACGGTTTCCTCCTTGTGAAGTGAAAAAGAAACCTTGCATCTCATACAGCCATGATGATGCATGAGGAAAGAACTTAGTAAGGAGTTCTTACCAAGAAGAAGCTGTTTGTCCACAGCATTGCCAATAGGAAGAGTGAGCAAACTCTGTTTTCGTCCATCTGTGGGATCAGAAATAATATATCCATTTTAATTCGCCTTTATCATATAATGTTGTAAACTTGTTAATGGATTACTTTTTATGGATCTGTCTGACCCACAGAAAATATTCCCTGGTTTCTAAATCCTGGAGTATCTTTAGAGTGAGGGTGGTTGTTTCTGCTGTGTGTTTTCGGCATCCACTCGCCCCAGAGGCACCGGAATGGACCTACTGACTTTCTAGAGAATTCTCAGAGCTCTGTTTCATTTCAGCTTACCATTTCATCCCTTAGTAAGCCTTAATAAGATCACAGCTCATTTTCAATAGAAATTCCCTATTTGAAGTTTATTCATTTCTTCATTCCCACTGGAATTTGAATTGCACTGTGTCCTGTTGCTCCTGAATCAACAAGGAAATGTCACCATTTCCACAGTGACAGAATTCTTCGTATACCTGCAAGAACTCCAACGTGTACTGAAGATAATTTAAAGTCTTTGTACTGTTCACCAGGCAGGATTGTAGGGCATTTAAAAAGAAAGAGCTGTAGAGCATTCTTTCTGAATGCTTGTTTGGGGAAATAGTTGTCATTTTTTCACACGCCTTCTGCTTTTCAGAACAACTCCTCGAATTCATGCACCAGCTGCCGGCTTTTGCCAACATGACGATGTCGGTGAGGCGGGAGCTCTGTGCTGTGATGGTGTTTGCGGTGGTGGAAAGGGCCGGGACCATCGTGTTAAACAACGGTGAAGAGGTTAGGAAATATTTCTGCCACTCATAACGTCTCTATGTGAGCCTCGCTTGATGCAGCAAACGAACAAAAACCCCATTCTTCTTCTTTCATCCTTACAAACCAAGGGCAACAATAAGTTTGAATCATTCAGGAATTATGATGCACTCGTTGTGTCAGAGTCTTCCAAGTTCATTATTTTATTTTCTATTATTTGCGGTATTCCAGATGATACTGGTAGAAACATTTTTGACATTTTAACTTTTCAGATTTTGCAAATTAAACGTTCATAATATTATGCCTCTTGTCAAAACAAAATGTTATTCTTTTCAAGGCTGTGGTGATCCTTTTATCTTGTTTACATGTGTTTTGGGGAACAGAAGACATTTTTTCCCCAGTGTCGTTTAAGAGAGGAATAGCCAGAGTCATTAGGAGAGCGGAGCCCCGTGCAGGCACCTGGAAACCCGCGGGTCCCTGGCTGTGCTTTAGTTCTTGTTCTGTGAACTTGGCGAATGGTCAGCTGTACTTGGGTTATTTGTTCCCTCTTTAAAAAATAAAAGATCTAAATCATTTTTAGGGACCGTTCCAGCATTTACAGCTTCATGATCATGATGTTATTTTGTGCTTTGTCTTCATTTTTTGGAACTAGCTGGACTCCTGGTCAGTGATTCTGAATGGTTCTGTGGAAGTGACTTACCCAGATGGAAAAGCAGAAATACTGTGTATGGGAAATAGTTTCGGTGTCTCTCCTACTATGGACAAGGAATACATGAAAGGAGTGATGAGGACAAAGGTGGATGACTGCCAGGTATAAACTGTCATTATTCTGTATTCTGTTAATATAAAGAACACTTACGTATGCAGTTGAGGTAAGATTTTTCAGCCTGTATAAACAGGTCATCTTTTAGATTTATAAAGAAGATTTTAAAGTAGAACTATGACTTTTAGTGTTATCACGCTCCAGGAAATTAAAAGCAAATCTTCCGTAAAGTTACTTGGACTCCACAGAGCTAAGCATTCTGTAAATGTGTTCTATTAAAAAACAGGTGTTCTATAAATATGGTATTTTAAAATTTTCCTCAATAATAATTTATAATCTAGTCAACAAAAAATATGGAAGTAAAATGCCCATCATGAAAAGAAATTATATAGGTTAGTAAAGATGCTGTGATACAGTTACACAGTATTTTTATCTAAATACATGGAAGATATGGAATTGATTTTAGAAGTCATGAAAATTAATCATGGTATGAATCAGTAGAAACACTTGATAGTAAAGAAATGATTGCTAATAAAAAGAACAATATCAGTATTGATATTATGTTAATATTCATTATTTAAAAGCATTTAATAAAAGGCTAGAGAGAATGTTGAGACCAAATGTGAAATTTAATTAGGTCGATCTAACAGGTAACCTCTATATTAGTGTAAAAAATATTTAAGATGCGGGCTTCCCTGGTGGCGCAGTGGTTGAGAGTCCGCCTGCCGATGCAGGGGACACGGGTTCGTGCCCCGGTCCGGGAAGATCCCACATGCTGCAGAGCAGCTAAGCCCGTGAGCCATGGCCACTGAGCCTGCGCATCCGGAGCCTGTGCTCCACAACGGGAGAGGCCACAACAGTGAGAGGCCCGTGTACCGTAAAAAAAAAAAAAAAAAAAAAAAAAAATATTTAAGATGCTTTTATCAGTATTAAGTATTTATAATTTATATCTTAAAAAATTGTCCTTGAAAGATAAAATACTTTAATATAAATAAACCAAAAGAGTTGACTTAGACTAATTAATGTTAAGTGCTCCTTGTATTTATTAGTCTACAGTCTAAAATACATCTGAATATAGTTTATGCTAAAAGAACATCATTGAATTTTTATAATGTCTGATAAATATAAAATAGTGCTCATTTAAATTTTCATTTCAAGTGTTTTACTTACTAAAAAGAAAAATGACCATGGCTATAAATAAAATCATCTTACTTAGAGAATAATTTTGCTAAATAATTCCTCCAGTGAGCACCATGGAGAGGGGAAAAAAAAGGCTATAAATTCAGTTTTTGAATATGTAATGCCAGAAGAGCTTTCTTAATATAGCCAGCTCTCAATTATTTGGCAAAATAGAGGAAAACAGAATGGTACATAAATCTCAAAGTCTATATTTGGCCTCAAAATGTGTATTTAAAAGGGGTCATATGTGATATTTCAGCTTTAGAATTATATTCCAAAAAAAGAAAAAAAAGCCAAACTGAGTCAAAACGAACTGGAAAATTGTTAAAGGTTTCTCTGTCCTGTTATTGCTTCTCAGTCTCTCCTTGTGCCCTTCTGCAAGTCAGGATCACTAGAGCATCTGGGTCCGTTTCTGTCCTTAAAGGGCAAGTAAAAGCTATTTTATTTCTGAGAATTCAGCTCCTACATTAGCACCTCATAATTGGCCAACCCCTTTTGTTAGAAATTTTGTAATCTTGGGACTGAAGTGATATAGGAGGCACAGAAATGTCTCAGAATAATTGATAAAAATATTATGACTTAATATTCCAAGAGTGCTGAAGTCATGTCAGATGTAGCAGGTAACATTAAATATCCGGGAGTCCTGGGAGAGGGCGAGGAGGTACATGTAAGGAAGACAGTTCATCTCTCTACTGGATGAGGAATCAGCGGGAAATCCAGAGTGATAATCATCAAGGTAGACGCCAAGAGAAAACTCTAATTGAAAACGAAAACTCGGATTGAGATAGTATTAGACTCCTGTAGTTCCTGATACGAGACTCCCGGATGTACAAAGAGGGTCAAGGGTGCAGCGTCTGCCAGACCAAGTCTTTCTCACTCTGTAGGCCTCTCCACACGCTGTAAAAGGAACGTGAAATCAGGGGTTCAGGAATCACCCTTGTGATTCCCCCCCATCTCAGGCCCTGCGTTCCCTCCCTCCATATTAGAACAGGCATGGAGAATGAATTTAGATATTTTAATGCAAATGCTTAGTTGCATTAAATTATAGCATTTTAGCGTATTTCTGTTAAAATGTCATTTATTTGTCAGAAAGTGCGCACGCCACGTCCTCCTCTTGCTGGGAGAACTAAACAGTGAGAATCACATTTTTGTCCATAACGTGATCTCCACGAGGGTGTCATTGTACTGAGCACATTGTAGGCAATCAAAGGTTACTGAATGAAATGAACGAAAGTGGTGTTCCCTCTACCAAGAGGAAGCAACCTTGGCTAGGTTTGGCCCTCATTTCCTTACAGTTCAGTGGGTTCCCAAAATACATCTTGGGTAGTGTGGTATAGAGTTGAGCCCAAGTTCAGCCTGAGGACACAGCATGAGTGGATTCAGTTTGACACTTATTTCTGTCTGTTTGGGTCCCGTGATGTGCTCAGTGCTCAGCACTGTGCTTTGCCCTGCTCCCTTCTGTGTGCCTCTCTTCCCATTCTCTTTTTCTTCTTCTCTCTCTCTCTTTTTTTTTTTTTTTTTTTTGGGGGCACACCACTCAGCATGTGGGATCTTAGTTCCCCAACCAGGGATTGAACCTGCGCCCCCTGCAGTGGAAGCATGGAGTCTTAATCACTGGACCACCAGGGAAGTCCCCTCCTCTTCCCATTCTTGTCCCCTGTTGGGTTTGAAGGACAAAGGCAGGGCCAGGCATAGATGTCCTTTGGTACCAGGTGATTGGTCATGGTTTTCCATTCCCCATCCACGCCTTTTCCTTTTCTTTCTCCCTCTTCCTGTCCCTCTTTTCCTTTCCCGCTCTTCCACTTCTGTCTCCCCTTCCTCTCTCCACCACCTACATCTAGGGCCTGCCCGTGACACCCAGGCATTGCCTTGCTCTGCCCTGCACCCTTCAGTGGGGAGGGGACACTTGGATGCCTGTGTGAACAATTAGGTATGAACTCCCTTGCAGATGCAAAGTACCAGTTTAAACAGATCTAACGTCTTAAGGTAAATCTGTTAGACTCGTGTTTTCTTGAGACCGTGAGAGCTAGTGATGCTTTGAATTTTAGCAGAAGTTTTGGAGGAGAAAGCAATTGCATGGATATTGTGAAAGCTGACTGTTTTATATGTTGATAAAAGTTTAACTTTACTTCATTCTTTTATCATTTTTAATATTTTTACTAAATAAAAGTTGTGAGGTTATGTGCCCAAAAGAAAATTATCCGGTGATGTAATAAATGAAATGAAATCATTGCCCTTTTATAGATGAAATCTTGCTTGAATTTTTATTTCATATCAGAGTGCCAAAATCATACAGGACTTTCACCTGTGAACACCTGTCTGACAGTATAAAACCTCACTAAAACAATTATGTGTATAACTCACAAATTTTCAACTGGCTTCATCATACCAATTAAAAATTATATTTTTCCTATAAATTTCATGTTATACCTAAAAACTTCTTAAAGCAAAAATAAATATGCTCATAAAAAATAAATGTTTTCTTGTAAAATTTATTTCTTTTGAGATAGCAGTTCTGTATGGCCATATTAGAAATTCAGTTTGGGAGTCCTTTTTTTTTTTCCTTTTTGGATGGTATTTCAGTTTGCTGCAGAAGAAATGCCAAAGATGTCTGTCTAGACACTAAGAACTTCAAATCAAACTTATTCTAATTTCTTTAAGTCCTTAGTCAAGAAGATTAATTTTAGTACATTTCTCTTCAGAAAGCATTTTCTTTTTATCTCTCTACGTACTTGTTTTAACTCAGGGATATATTTCTTTTTTAGGAGATAAGTGATATAATTACGTTCTCTAAAAATGAGTATAAGAAAGAACACCTAAAATTATTTGGAGACCTGGGGAACAATTTTGCTACCCTGTAAAAAGAAAAAAATTAAAAATATTTTTGAGGCAAGAAACTAAGGACCATAGATTTTAAACACCTGTGGTCAGTGTTAAGGATATGTGTCTGTAGGGGTTTTTTGGCATTAAAAAAATATATTAAACTATCCATAATTGCTTACAACAAAAGCCTATGCTTTTTGAATTTTAACTTTTTGATTCTAAACTCTTAATAGAAAAATTAGTGAGATGATATCAATCAACTTGATGGAAGAAACTTAATATCATAGTATGCTCTTTCTTGAGTGTGAACTGCTGCTGCTACTTCTGTAAAAAAGCTTTACTGATTATGCAGAAAGTATGGAAAATATAGAAAAGTATATTAAACAATGAAAGTCACTTGTAAATTGCATTGCTCAGAAATAATCATTATTAGCCTTTTGTTATGCCAAGATTTTGATATGCATGTATAATTTTTTTAAATTAGCAAGCATGTACTTCTGAGACATTGGTTATATTAGAATGCTGAAGGCACAGCTGTTTCCTCATCTGTACAGTGGGGATAATAGTAATACCTTCCTCATGGGCTGGTTGGGAGGATAAAGTGAGAAAGTTCCTATAAAGCTACTGCAATATCATGATAATAATAATAATGTCATCATTGTCATTAAAATCATTATTACAATATTTGGTTTTAAATTTAAAAAAAATTAATGTATCATCATGAATTGTGAGCCGGAAGTCTAAACGTCCTATAAAAATATGATTTTAGATGCCTATAGCATCTTTTATCTTACGTACATTATAATTTAACCATTTCCTCTTTTCATCTTTTCACCTTAAAGGAGAAAAAGAAATGTCCATCCTTTCTTCATTCCTAACAGATTTTTTTTTTTTGCGGTACGTGGGCCTCTCACTGTTGTGGCCTCTCCCATTACGGAGCACAGACTCCGGACACGCAGGCTCAGCGGCCATGGCTCACGGGCCCAGCCGCTCCGCGGCATGTGGGATCCTCCCGGACTGGGGCACGAACCCATGTCCCCTGCATTGGCAGGCGGACTCTCAACCACTGCGCCACCAGGGAAGCCCCCTAACAGATTTTTAAAATAAGAATAAATTATTCAAAATTCAGAGAAGACAATAATTTTTATTTACGAATCTACTGTTGCTTCCTCACTGGCCTCTGGCTAATTTGTGTAATAAGTGATTTCTAGAATTCATTCGTAACTTTCTTTAAAACTACTAAGAAATGTAATTAAATGGTTTGCCCTGAGCCCTGAAATTTTTTATCTTTGGGATCGTGGAGGAGTAATTGCTTGATGTGCATATTTTTGTTAACTTTTTCTTTAAAAGAGCAAGCATTAACCTTCATACCAGTTATGAGGAGTAGTGATTTGAGCTTAACAAATACATGGCTTGTTTTGTGGACCCTTTTTGAACAGACTTTCTAAAAATGATTTCTTTTATCAATTATAATTAGCAAATTTGTTATATCTACTGCTTGGGTATCTTTGAATTTTGATATCTTTTACTAAGATCATCTTTATTTTTAAATTGCTGCTCTCAAAATCTTTTCAGATTTTTAAAACCCACTAAATGATAATTATGTTTTAATATCTATTTTTTAAATAATAAATAAAATTTATTGAGCACCTACTGTATATCTAGCACAGTTCAGGAGTTTTACCTGGATTATCTCACTCAGCCTCCACAAGAATCCTATGAGGCTGGTGCTCTTATGATCATCTCCCCTTTTCAGATGGTAAAATGAGGCCCACCGAGTGATTGTCCCAGGATCCCACAGTGAGAGGTAGTAAAGCTGGGGTTTGAATCAGTTCACCTGACCCTAGAAACCACAGGGAGGAAGGGTTGGGGCAGGTAAGAGAATTTCTTCTGAAAAGCAATTTTATGGTGATTTTATTAGCACGCTAGGATTTCCTAAGCACCAGAGAGTCCCAGGTTTGTACCTGCCCACTGATAGTATAGCAAAAAATCACAATCTAAAAAAAGTTGTGGTCACTTAGCTCAGTCCCCTGGATTCAGCTTGCACATTACAATTCTTAAACTAGAAAGACCACCCAGCAGCTACCCTGATGGAGTGGATTACAATCCATTATTACATTATTCTATTCTGAATTCTTTTCATATTCTTCCTTTCTGTTAGGGCCATAATTCTAACAGATACTTAAACCACGTATAGACTCTTCAAAGCTTTTTTGCTGCTCTGCCCACAGTTGTGTGTGCTCTTTTTTTTTTTTATTTTTATTGGAGTATAGTTGATTTACAGTGTTGTGTTAGTTTCCGGTGTCCAGCAAAGTGATTCAGTTATACATGTACCTATAGCCAATCTTTTTTTTTTTCTTTTTAATATCTATCCTGAGAGTCCACTCTCCTCCCCCAGTGTTTTCTGAGTGTCACAGGTTGGGGGGTGGGAGTGGTGAGAAAGAACTATTCTAATTTTATCTTCTGATATTTTTCATTGTTAGGATTTTTAATATAAACTACATATAAATATTCTAAAAATGAAACTTTTCTTGACCAAGGAGGAAATACATTAAAAAGTAGAGAAGTCCGATTAAGGTTCATTACTGCCCTCATTTAGAAAGTATGAGAGAGACATGGGAAAATGTCAGTGTTAAATAATTAAAACACTGAATCATTAGCACTGCTATAGGTCTCTCACAAGCACTTTATCATTAGCATGTGACTTACATTTTATTCCAGTTTGTCTGCATAGCCCAGCAAGATTACTGCCGTATCCTCAACCAAGTAGAAAAGAACATGCAAAAAGTTGAAGAGGAAGGAGAGATCGTCATGGTGAAGGAACACCGAGAGCTCGATCGAACGGGAACAAGGAAGGGGCACATCGTCATCAAGGTGAGACAAACACGCCTCTGCCCCGTGGCAGGAGGGCTTAGGTAGTACCCGTTAGGATGGTGTAAGATGCCCCCACTCCATTTTTAGGCGTAACTTCTCTTAAATGTTATCAATTGTAAAAAAATCTTTATCTCTCCTGAAGAACAGCAGTCTTATTCATTATTGTGTATGTTACTGTCCAGTTCATCTTAGGCTGAAGGTTTGAAATCAAGGTACCATATAGCTGCCATTCATGCGGGATGCTGATGATGCCTTTGATTTGTTGCAGGGCACCTCAGAAAGATTAACGATGCATTTGGTGGAAGAGCATTCGGTGGTGGATCCGACATTCATAGAGGACTTCCTGTTGACCTATAGGACTTTCCTCTGCAGCCCAATGGAAGTGGGCAAAAAGTTGTTGGAGTGGTTCAATGACCCGAGCCTCAGGGATAAGGTTGGAAGTTGCATTTTAGTTTCCTTTCAGCTATGAAACATTCAGATACAAAGTTAAAGAGACTTTAATATATATTTGTCATGCCACTCAATGTTCAAAATATTTTGATGGGATAAGAGAATGTACTTCTTAAGCCAAAAAAAAAAAAAAAGAGGTGATACACATACTAGTTCTTGTTATAGATTTCTAAGTTCAGCCCTAGAATTTTTGTTTTAAAGCCCTGCCTCTTGGGCTTGCAATTTATTTATTTGTTTGTTTATTTATTGGGCCGCACCATGTGGCATGTGGGATCTCAGTTCCCCGACCAGGGATCAAACCCACGCCCGCTGCATTGGAAGTGCGGAGTCTTAACCACCGGACCGCCAGGGAAGTCCCTAGAAATGTTTTTCTTTTTAACGCAAAGGCCAATACGTAGGCCAGCAAATGTTTCAGCAGGTATTCTATGAGAATCGTTCCCTATGTGGATGTATTTTTGATGTATTTGTGGGAGGAGGTGAGTTCCATGTCCTTCTCCTCCGCCATCTTGATTCCCTTCCCCCCAGCAAATGTTTAAACTTTAGTTCTGTTGCAAATTCTGTTAAAACACAGCCCTCAATCACCTGGGTTCCATGGGAATCTGCATCCTCTGGTTCAGTGGACAGCCAGTGTACACCACATAAAAGTTACAGTTTTTCAGTTGGTACCCGAGCAGCATCCCCTCAGAACCATCGCCGGCAGGTAGGCCTCAGTCATGTAATTCTGAACAAACCCTCTTCAGCAGCTCTTGAGTCAAGCTCTTTTTCAAGGCCAGAGTGGGTGATAAAGTACCTAGTCTTGTGAGGTTTGAGAGTTACTCATGGCCTGTACTCATGTCTCCTTCCACGTGACGGCCTGGTTTCCATGAGGCCGACTTGGGAGAGGCAGGGCGTACAAATCCAGAACTGGGGACTAGCAGCAAAAGGCTTCCAGCTCTACCGCTGGCCCTGCCGCTGACTCGCCCATGGCCCTAGAGCAATAGTTTGGACAGTAATGCTCTTCATCTTATAATCTGAGGGTCACAGGCATAGAAGACCTCAGCCGAGGTCCTTAGCCTTAGCATTGCCTCTGCCATTTACCTTCTGTGTCATCTCACCCTCCTGCTACTCATCTCTTTACTTGTAGAACAGTAATCAGCCTCCTTCTGGGGTTGCTGTGAAGATGAATAACTGTATAGTGCCTGGCTGTCAGCAGTCTCTTGGTGCATCTTGAAGCTATTGTGGTGGTAGTCGGTAGTATTCAGTTTATGATTTAGGAATCTCGTTTTTCTAACCTGGAATATGGCTAGTAGACTTCTAAGTTGGCTTCTCAGCTACAAAATCTTAATTTTATGAAAAGGTCAGGTGTTAAGGATATAGTTTCAGGGGAGGTGATCATCTGGGTTTCCTAAACTTGAAAAATGGGCATTAGTGGAAATAAACGACAAAAAATTAATATAAATATCAAGAGTTGACTCCTGAATGATTAGTCAGGTTATATACTATAATTTGTTACAGCGTACTAACTATAAACAGTATTTTAACTGAAGTTTGAAGATTAACTGTATACTGTCTACTCTGTTTCTTTACTGCTAGAATGGCATGCTTAATTTTCCCACTTAATGCTTGAAAACAATGCTATGGAAAATTTCTTTGATCTTGTTGTTCAAGATTTAGAACATTAAACTCATATAAAACAAAACAGGTACTTTTATATTTAAAGTTGCAGTTATACTCACTTCATATAGTAAAATTTTACTGAGAATTAGATGTTGTTATAAATATTAAGGATGCCCTTAGAACATTACAGCTAAAGTTGTCGTCCTCATGGAACTTATAGTCTAATGAAGGTCACACAGTTCTTGCTGGTACAAAGCTAATATACCATAGCTGTGAGTGTGTGTATTGTTCTGTATAAAGCTCAGTGTAGGGGCTTCCCTGGTGGTGCAGTGGTTGGGAGTCCGCCTGCCGATGCAGGGGACCCGGGTTCGTGCCCCGGTCTGGGAAGATCCCACATGCCGTGGAGCGGCTGGGCCCGTGAGCCATGGCTGCTGAGCCTACGCGCCCGGAGCCTGTGCTCCGCAACGGGAGAAGCCACAACAGTGAGAGGCCCGCAAAAAGCTCAGTGTAGGGCTCAGTGAAAACATGTGTGCAGGGTAAGAAAAGGCTACTCATTTTTCCTGCAGAATTGTAGATGTTAAAGTTTCTGTTTTCTTTTGTATTATTTTGATTTTATTATAGTTTTTGTTGTGACCTATTTCAAATATATTTTGAGATGAAGCAAGATAAAAGTTAGTTACCATCCTTCACAGATTCAAAACCCTTCTCAGCCAAACAGCGTAGAGTCCACATTCAAAGTATTAATATATATTTTCAGAAGGTCATCCTCTTATGAATGAAATCTGAGAGTTTTGTTGTTACTTTTCTTGTTCATTGTTATTAGGCAAATTGTTTGTTGGATAACTTTTTTGAAATGACTTTAATCATAAATTTTTAGCACTAGAAAGAAGAAAACCTATTAAAAATAATTGATTTTGCAGGTTACACGGGTAGTATTATTGTGGGTGAATAATCACTTCAATGACTTTGAAGGGGATCCCGCGATGACTCGATTTCTAGAAGAATTTGAAAATAATCTGGAAAGAGAGGTAATATTTGTGATTTTTAAAAAATAAACCATCAGCTTTAAGTTCATTTTATTCAGCCCATCTTTGAAACCACTCTTTTTGAACTCTTGTAGAAAATGGGTGGACATCTAAGGCTGTTAAATATTGCTTGTGCTGCTAAAGCAAAAAGAAGATTGATGACACTCACAAAACCATCCCGAGAAGCTCCCTTGCCTTTCATCTTACTTGGAGGCTCAGAGAAGGGATTTGGAATCTTTGTTGACAGTGTAGATTCAGGTAGCAAAGCAACGGAGGCAGGCTTGAAACGAGGGGACCAGGTATGGTATTTCTGAATGCAAACATAAGGGTAAATACTGGTGTCTTTTTCTCCTTCAGTCAATTGGGAAACTGAAATTAATTTTATAACTTTATTTTTAGATATTAGAAGTAAATGGTCAAAACTTTGAAAATATTCAGCTGTCAAAAGCCATGGAAATTCTTAGAAATAACACACACTTATCTATCACTGTGAAAACCAATTTATTTGGTAAGTGTTTTACATTTTTGCATACTTTCATTTTTCTCCTTTTTTTGGTCTTTTTTTTTAGCATTTAAGTCTTAATCATGAAAAAAGTCATGTTTATAATTCGAACATTATAAGAATTGAAAATTTATAGTAAAATGCATAGATACAGAATTAATTATGTAAGTGTATAATTAGATCTGAATCAAAATCTACTTGAGGACCATAACATTATTTTTATCGATGTTTTTATTGATAAATATTTTAAATATCTATACATTTAAAGAGTGTACTATTTTAACGTAATCTGAGTAGAAGTGACAGAAAACATACAAAAACAGATTCTTGGTGTCATTTGTTCATTGGAGTAGTGTTTTTCTACAAGATTACCATTTTAATAGCTGAAATCTGTACTTAGATAATATTTCCAAGTTCTACAATCGCCTTTGAATTGTTCAGATTTCTTATAATGGGCGTTTTGTGGTGTTTGTTTCCTTTTTAGTATTTAAAGAACTTCTCACAAGATTGTCAGAAGAGAAGAGAAATGGTGCCCCTCACCTCCCTAAAATTGGAGACATCAAAAAGGCCAGTCGCTACTCCATTCCAGATCTCGCTGTAGACGTAGAACAGGTGATAGGACTTGAAAAAGTAAATAAGAAAAGTAAAGCCAACACTGTTGGGGGAAGGAACAAGCTAAAAAAGATACTGGACAAGACTCGGATTAGTATCTTGCCACAAAAACCATATAAGTAAGTGTCTGTATAGGTTTTCTGTGCGTTATGTTATTGTGTTAAAATGACATGCAAAGGTAGTGATGTAACTAGTGTTTGCACATGAGTGTAAAAAATGTTTTCAAGCTTTTATGGCTGAGCTATCTTAGAAGCGATATTGAACAATTAAGTTTGTTTTAATCCCATTTCTGACACTTATTTGCCCACTCCGATCTTCACTGAAATATTTTGTTTCTCATTTGGACTTTTAAAAGACAAGAATGTGTGTTTGCTCCTGTCTCCGCCATGGTGTGGCGTCAGTTCTGCTCCTGTTTCTTTGTTTCTGGGTGTCTTCTCCACCATCAGCATCTGCTGTTTGCCAGCCAGGTCATTGCTGCTCCCAGTTGCTTCCGTTCACGCTTGCCATTCTCTTGTTTCCTCTCTCTCCTGTTTTCAGTTATTTAACTGTTGCCAAGACATCACCAACCAAGCACAGAACTCCTTTCCTTCCTCCCAGTGGGCTCTGCAGTCAGAATGTCAGGTGTATTCTTGAATCTCTTCTTAGCTGTTTACTTACGCAAGGAGCTCATACCAGACAAAGTTGCAGGTGTCGCACTTTTTTAGCTTTGCTTGTCTGCTTGCTTTTGTCTTCATTTTAGCTCCTTCTGGGTCTGTGGGTGTTCTATAAAACCCAGTTACTATCAGCCAAAATTCTTTAAAGTATTAAATTACATGGGTGCCCCAAATTCATTTATTATTGATTCCTCAAACTACAGAGGTGTAAGAGATAACTTGAAAACATAAAGGTTATTTTCTGTCTTTGATAATCTAATGGGTCCTACAGAGGAGCAGTACATATAAGCATTCAGGAGTGTATCGAGCATTTCTTTTTTTTAAGTCCACTTCAGATAAAATTTTCATCCAAAGATTAGAGAGATATGGTCTAGGATATGCTGTTAATGGGTCGAGTGTCAAACTTGTGTTTTCCCCATTAAACTATAATGATTGGTGGTTTCATATCAGCTAGAAAAGACTGCTACAGCAGAGTCCTGAGGATAAGCAGTGAGTAAGATGGCTTTATTTATAGACTCGAGAGTATGATTATACCAAGTAAGTTTCTAAGAGACAGTGGATTAGGCCTGCTGGCATTATAGAAAATAGGAATCGATTTTTTAGGTGACGCTTCTTGATGAAAAACTCATTTTTAAGTAGATAAGAAAGTTACTTCAGTTACTTTAACGTAGAATTATTAGCAGGACAATAACAAAAAAAATCTTAGAGTCAGTTGACCATGAGTTAAATATGAACCTTTAAAACAATCTAACACAAGTCAGCATGACCCTGCCGAGTATTAATAGAAACGTGACATGTAAGAGCTGGGACGTAATCCATCCCCAGTACAGGGTGTTGGCAAAGGACACCGGATGAGAATACTATGTATAATGTTATTCTGTGTATTTAGAAAGATATTCAAAAGCTAGAAAAGGGAACAGAAAAAGGATAATAATTAGACATGATGATTTTTAAAGCACTGAGGAAACATCTTAAATAATTTGCATTGAAGAACATATATGACTCATTTAAATCTTTTTATGAAATATTAAATATTATTATGAAAATTATTTGAAATAATCCATATATGTAACATAATTGAAATGAAATGAAAAGAATAGTTATATTTAAAAGAAGGCTCAGTAAACTGTAGGATCTATTATATTGGTATGATAGACTTTATTTAATACTAGTTACTACTAAAACTTTTCTCTCGTAGAAATAAGCATATGTTAAGAAAGATTTTTTTTTTGACAAAGCTACCAAAGTAGTCAAGCAGATGAATCTTCTAGTACTTTATATTTTTTAATTTTTAAATGTTTTTTATCTTTTGGCTGCGCTGGTCTTCATGGCGGCATGTGGGCTCTTCGTTGCAGGCTTCTCTTTAGTTGTGGCATGCGGGCTCTCTAGTTGTGGCGCGCAGGCTCAGTAGTTGCGGTGCGCGGACTCTAGAGCACGCAAGCTCAGTAGTTGTGGCACGCAGGCTCAGTAGTTGCGGTGTGCGGGTGCTAGAGTACATGGGCTCATTAGTTGTGGCACACGGGCTTCTCTCTAGCTGTGGTGTGCAGGTTTAGTTGCCCCACGGCATGTAGGATCTTAGTTCCCCAACCAGGGATTGAACCCACATCCCCTGCATTGGAAGGTGGATTCTTAACCACTGGACCATCAGGGAAGTCCCAGATGAATCTTCCAGATATACTGGGTTTTTTTTTTCTCTCTCAAACATTATCAGTATCACAGAAGCTAAGATGTTGAATGGTGGCAGCCTGACAAGGATAGGCCCGGAAGAGTGATGTGAGTATGGGGTGGGTGGGCAGGAGTATGGTAAAGCTCAGGTCTCTTTGTCGGGTAAGTGGAGAAAGACTGCAGAACCCTGAGGAAAGAGAGAATAAACCAACAGACTACATATAAAGTTAACCAAGCTCAAAAAATCTCAGTAGCAATGAGAGAGTTCTAGAGTTCTAGTCCAGCAACAAGAGAATGTGCTCAGAGGTGGACCTTTCTGAACTAAGCCTTTAATATAAAGTAGTTTCAGTCCAAGAGTAACCCTGCATCTGTGGACGGCAGAGATACAGCGGATAGTAGAGCGTTAGATCATCATGCTTGGTATTGAAACGTTGCTGAGAAACAGCTCTGAAGAAGGCTGCTCGTTGGGGGATGCCTGGAGTGTACCAGGGTTGATAGCATCTGTGCCAGCAAAGTCCCAGTTGCCTCTGTCTTTGGTCTGAGTCCATAACAGTTGTCTAATTTACGTATGACATCTAATATTTTTGACAATAAAGCCTGGTTTATATGGTTGAAAAATAAAATTCCACTAAAGATGTGAAGGTTTTAATGTTGCATAGAACATGAATCCTTTTTGTCTGTATATACATGCCTCTATGCACTTAAATGGAAATTTAATTTTGTTGTGGACTTACCTTTGAATCTTTTTTTTAACTGTTATTGCAATAGAGTTGATTTACAATGTTGCATTAGTTTCAGGTGTACAGCAAAGTGATTCCATTTTATATATACATACTCTTTAGATTCTTTTCCCATATAGGTTATTACAAGATATTGAGTATAGTTCCCCAGGCTAAGCAGCCCTGTTGGTTATCTATTTTATATATAGTAGTGTGTATATGTTAACCCCAAACTCCTAATGTATCCCTCCCCACCTTCCCCTTTAGTTACCGTAAGTTTGTTTTCTATGTCTGTGAGGCTATTTCTGTTTTGTAAATAAGTTCATTTGTACCATTTTTTAATATGCCACATGTAAGCGATATCATAGATAATTTGTTGTTCTCTATCTGACTTACTTCACTTAGTATGGTAATCTCTAGGTCCATCCATGTTGATGCAAATGGCATTGTTTCATTCCTTTTTATGGCTGAGTAATATTCCGTTGTGTTTATATACCACGTCTTCTTTATCCATTCATCTGTTGATGGACACTTAGGTCGCTTCCACAACTGGCTATTGTAAATAGTGCTGCTATGAACATTGAGGTGCGTGTATCTTTTCAAATTAGTGTTTTCTCCAGATATATGCCCAGGAGTGGGATCGCTGGATCATATTTATCTATGAAGTTTGAAGAATTTACACTAAAATCATCTTTGGTCTTGTATTTGCTTATTTGCCTCTGTAATTTCCATTTCCCTCCCAAATAAAGAGGAAGAATGCTGCTAGATTTTTTTTTTCTTTGCACAGCCATTAAAAATGGTAGTTATTTTGATCAAGCTGTCATATCTGAAAGCCTAATTGATGCTAAGTGTCTTATTTTATGGCACCTTGGTTGGTATCCCAACCTTAGTATGATCTTCTTTCTCCTTGTTTCAAGGTATTTATAGAAATTGGTCAGAGCTATAACCATTTGCTTGTGTTCTACTTATTTTGTGTTTGTTTGTGCTTATTGTTTCATTCTGATGTTTTGGAAACAGTTGGCCCTTCAAATCTAGAAATAATGTTATGTATTATTAAACCATGTTTCAAGAGTTGTCCCCAGGCTTTTATAAGTGGAAATGAGTTTGTAGCTATCCATAGTAAGTAGTATTTCTCTGGGAGCTTAAACGTAGAACTAGAAATTTTGAGTAGTGAGCTCAAAGTGAAAGTGAGTCATTGGATTTCCATTGCCTCTTTTTTGATGCCAAGAAATGTCACCATGCACCACTGCTTTTTTATGCTCTGTATAATTAAGAAATAATGTCTGTGTCAAGCTTTCTTTACATTTGACTCCATCATGATCTCATTTATTTCTCTGAAACACTGGAGAATGAACTTGGGACAGTTTGGATTTTTTTTCTCTTCATTTTTTACTCAATTTCTTCATTTCTTTAAGATAATAAAACAACTTACCCTTCTGAGGCAGAAGTCGTCATTTGAGTAACTAAATGCCTTTTTAAAAATGTGCTTTTTCTTAAATCTATTTCCATGACTAACTAGGGCTCATCTTTTCTGGAATATACATCTGTACTCAGAAACTACTAATATTTGTTATGGTTTGTCTTAAGCTAAAAAGGCAAAGGTTTTAGAGAAACATGCTGTGCACTTAAGAACATGAGTTGGATACACTTAAGCAGTAGCTGCTTTTGCAATTTCCAACCGCATTTATTAATGATAGTTGTACGTTAACTGCGGGTTTTCTGAAATATGGTTTATTTATCGTCTGTGCACACTTTCCGTTGATGAGTCATAACTTTTTAACTTGCCGATCGTCTGTTTTCTACCTTTCCTCTTGGTTCAGCGACATCGGGATTGGTCAGTCTCAGGATGACAGTATAGTCGGATTAAGGCAGACCAAGCACATCCCGACCGCGCTGCCCGTCAGTGGCACCTTATCGTCCAGTAATCCTGATCTACTGCAGTCCCACCATCGCATTTTAGACTTCAGTGCTACTCCTGGTAAGCATGGCCCACACTGCTTTTGTTTTCTCGTCTTTTCTTCTCCTGACATAACGGTAATGCTGTGTGTATCTCTTTTGGCATGGCATGGACTCTATCAGATGCTAAAAGTCAGGATAAAATGTAAATTTCCAACAGCTGGAACCGGTTCATTTTTATTCTTCAGACCAATTTGATATGCCCATGTGCAAATGAATCTCTCTGAACTTGCATTCTTTTTCCTAAAATGAAGTTAACACGTACCATGCAGGTATCACCAGGTCATGTTAAATAAAGAGTAAGAGGCATATTTTCAGTCAGCTTCCTGGGCTCTTCAGTGTAGTAAAGATGGACTTCAGATTTAAATGTTTCATTTTCTGCTGCCAACCTGACAGCCCTCCATGCTGCTGTTGTGACCTGATCTGTTGGCCTTTGTCTGTGGGTAATGTGGCTATCTTTAGGCAAATGTGTTCATGCAGCATGCCTGTATATTGACTGAGTGAATCTTTGCAGGAGGGTTGAAGTAAGGGAGAGATGACACTTTAGCATTATCTTCTCTAAGGAGACGTTTTCAGGTTGCATTCCTTAATTGTATTGCCAGGTACTGAAATCCTTTCTACTGACAAATGGCTCTTCTTTCCCCCAGACTTGCCAGATCAAGTGCTAAGGGTTTTCAAGGCTGACCAGCAAAGCCGATACATCATGATCAGTAAGGACACCACGGCGAAGGAAGTGGTCATTCAGGCCATCCGGGAGTTTGCTGTGACCACCACCCCAGATCAGTACTCACTCTGTGAGGTCTCTGTCACACCAGAGGGAGTGATCAAACAAAGAAGACTTCCGGATCAGCTTTCCAAACTTGCCGACAGAATACAGCTGAGTGGAAGGTAGACGTCATCTATCCTGTTGGATTTATTTACCCCATCCTTAAACCCACATCACAGTCTGGTGAACGCTTTCTAAGGGTTTTTAAAATAAGTTGCAGATTAAAAGCAAGATTCTCCTCATTCACCAAGCATTGCCGTATCAAAGGAAATGCACACAGTAGACTGTTGACCCCCTCGCAAGGATCTCTTAGGAGCTCGTGTAAAACAAGGGGGCTGTGACCTGACCATTGTCGCTGCCGGCCAGTGCTCATGCTCCCATAAGGATGCACAAGAGGGCATCTCCCTTCTCCTGGCAGACACACCTTCACAAACACATCTTCCACTAGTATCCTCTGTCACCCGCTCCTGCCTACCGGACTTTTCCAGGAGCTTCGTTTGTTTCCGCGGAGATGTCTGTGACAGTGTGGCTGGCTAAAACTGCCTGTTATTGTTCGACACTATGAAAAACCCTTCTTAACTCTGGGACCAAACTTCATTTGCCTCAGAGTGTGGTCTTCTGCTGCTTGGTCTTCAGAGCGCTTATATCACACCGTACTCATAGGAAAATATTGTACGGGATCTTGTCAGCCTCTTGCATGGTGTTTCCATTGATAAAATGTAATTGATAGCCTCAAATCACACATAAGGGAAAGTTGAAAAAGTAGTTCAGTTTCGGCTCTCGTACAATGACTAGATTCTGCACTTACTGAAAATTGTTTTCATAAATCACGTTTTTTCTTTTTTTCTCACCATACGGAGTGTTTCATTGTATTCTTGACTTCTTCGTGTTATGCATCTAAACCTGGCTTAATTCATTCAGAGCTTCTGCTTTCTTGCTGTCAACTATAACTTCCTTTGTCTTCTTCACTTTCACTTTATTTCCAGCCCTGACACTAGTGGGTAGGGTTGTTTTAGCAGGCCTATTGTCTCGTTGTCATTTGAATGTGCATTGACCTGTGTGTAATCTTGGTGGAGTTCTCCAAATCTCACTGAGGTGCAGAGTCATGATTCACAGTCAGTATTCAAGAAAATTACAAATGGATTCAACATGGTGGGCTTCATGAGTAATCAAAACTGAGAACGTGAAATCTGTGAGTGTCAAGGTCCCGAGGTCTGTGTCTTCGGCGATATATGCAGAAGGCCAGTTTAGCGGGACCACCCCGCTCATTCTGTTTCTTCCTTTATGGAATCTGACTTAAGGAGAGCATCTTTGTATAAAATCGGGAAAAAAAAAAATCACAGGGCAAACATCTGGATTCTGTTTTCGCCAAGTCACTTAACAGAGAGAAAGGAGTGCTAACCCTGAGTTTTCTCTCTACAGCTGGCGTACATCTTTGGGAGCCTCCGTTTCCTCATCTGACAAATAGGAATAATACCTGCCCCACTTACTTAGAGGGTTTTCATGAAAATCAGATATTTGAAAGTTAAAATCTATTTTAGGATCGTTCTCCTCATAGGATCAAATAGAGGGAAATAGCTTATAGGTTTCTTTGGTATTTGAATAAATAGGTAAACTTGGATTGATCAATCTTTCCTGCTTCCTTCCGCAGAGCTTTTTTCATTATTTAAACTGATCATTTTTTAAATTTAGCTATTTTCTGTCCTTTTTAGCAAAAAAAAAAAAAAAAGGTAATCTAGAAGGCAAGGAAGGACAAGACAAAATGGATTGCACCTGGTACAGATGCAATACCATGTGATGCATTAGTTTCCGTCGGGTTTTCAAGGCTGGAAGCCGGCTGGGCCGGGTTCTGTGATCTGGTGACCTAGGAGCTGCTGCCTTCTCTGTCTGTCCTTCCATCATTCAGTGGAGTGTTCTCGCCACCGTTCAGTAGACAGCATCATTCTTTCAAGGAGTATCGTGAGACTGCTGCTTAGGCTCTGAATTCTGTGTCTCTCGCAGGTATTACTTGAAAAACAACATGGAGACAGAGACCCTCTGTTCGGATGAAGATGCTCAGGAGTTGCTGAGAGAGAGTCAGATCTCGCTGCTGCAGCTCAGCACCGTGGAGGTGGCCACGCAGCTGTCCATGCGCAACTTCGAGCTCTTCCGCAACATCGAGCCCACCGAGTATATAGATGATCTATTCAAGCTCAGATCGAAAACCAGCTGTGCCAACCTGAAGAAATTCGAGGAGGTCATTAACCAGGAGACGTTTTGGGTGGCCTCTGAGATTCTGCGGGAGACGAACCAGCTGAAGAGGATGAAGATCATTAAGCATTTCATCAAGATAGCTCTGCACTGCAGGGAGTGCAAGAATTTTAACTCCATGTTTGCAATCATCAGGTAAGAGCATATTTGTTGTAAGGTTCGATTCAGTTGGCAGATTTAAATATGTATCGATCGGGCTTCCCTGGTGGCGCAGTGGTTGAGAGTCCGCCTGCCGACGCAGGGGACACGGGTTCGTGCCCCGGTCCGGGAGGATCCCACATGCCATGGAACAGTTGGGCCTGTGAGCCATGGCCTCTGAGCCTGCGTATCTGCAGCCTGTGCTCCGCAGCGGGAGAGGCCACAACAGTGAGAGGCCCGCGTACCGCACAAAAAAAAAAGAAAAATTCTCTTGTAGGGCCTCCCTGGTGGCGCAGTGGTTGAGAGTCCGCCTGCCGATGCAGGGGATACGGGTTCGTGCCCCGGTCTGGGAGGATCCCATATGCCGCGGAGCGGCTGGGCCCGTGAGCCATGGCTGCTGAGCCTGCGCATCCGGAGCCTGTGCTCCGCAACGGGAGAGGCCACAACAGTGAGAGGCCCGCGTACCACAAAAAAAAAAAAAAAAAAAAAAAAAAAAAAAAAAAAATTCTCTTGTAATGGATGGACCTAGAGATGATCGTACTAAGTGAAGTAAGCCAGACAAAGACGAATATCATATGATATCGCTTATATGTGGAATCTTAAAAAATATATATATAGATATATAAATGAACCTATTTACAAAACAGAAACAGACTCACAGACGTACAAAACAAATGTATAGTTAGCAAAGGGGGAAAAGGTGGGGGAGGGATAAATCAGGAGTTTGGGATTAACATATACACACCACTATATAGAAAATAGATTACCAACAAGGACCTACTGTACAGCACAGGGAACTCTCCTTAGTATTTTGTAATAGCCTATAAGGGAAAAGAATCTGAAAACGAATAGATATATTCTTTTTATAGATAGATAGAATAGATATATATAGATATATATATGTGTGTGTGTGTGTGTATGTATATATGATGAATCACTCTGCTGTGTATACCTGAAACTAACACAACACTGTAAATCAGCTATACTTCAAAAAAAAATCTTTTTTTATGCTGATTTAAAGCCCAGAAAATCTATATTCACCACTTTTTTAGCTCTGTGACTTTGGGCAAATTATTTGAACTTCTCTGAAAGTCAGTTTATTTCTCTATAAAATAACAGTGACCCAAAGAGTTATCAAGTAGACTAAATGACACAATGTATGTGGAGTTGCATCAGCCAGCACAAAGCAGGGGGATGCCTAGTAAATGTTACTTTTCTTCCCTTTTAAGTGCTTAGACTGAGGATGGAAGAAAGTGCAGACTGAAACAATGAGCAGTATTGATGTTGATGGTGATGATTCAGTTAGTCATTTTTTCTGTCTAGGAGTTTGATCATGCTCTTATTATTATTATTTTTTTTACGTGGCGTATAGTTGCTTTACAATGTTGTGATAGTTTCTGCTGTACAGCGAAGTGAATCATTGATACATATACATATATCCCCTCTTTTTTGGATTTCCTTCCCATTTGTGTCACCACAGAGCATTGAGTAGAGTTCCCTGTGCTCTACAGTCTGTTCCCATCAGTTGTCCATTGTATACATAATACAATAGACATAATATCAATAGCGTATACATAATATGTAGCGTATACATGTCGATCCCAATCTCCCAATTTCTCCCCTCCCCCCGCTTTCCCCCTTGCTACCCATATATTTGTTCTCTACGTCTGTGTCTCTATTTCTGCTTTGTAGATAAGATGGTCTATACCAGTTTTTTCAGATTCCACATATATGTGTTAATATACGATATCTGTTACTCTTCCTGTTCTTATGGCTTTTGTTTCATGTTACTACTCTAGGATATTTGTCCAGTCTGTTTTATCAAAAGGCTGCTTGGCACCAAGCACTTTATGTATGGAGATGAAGCAACGAAACACAGCCCTGCCCTCAGGACACCTGGCATTCCAGTTGTTTTGCTCACAGTAAACAGACCAGGAGGGTGTAAAGGGAAAAAGAATAAAACCCCTCAGCGCTGTCCCTGGTTCCAGCTTCAATTCTCATTACCCAGAATTACTAACACTCTTATGAATCCTGTACTTTGCTCTGCATACACAGCATTCACACAGAGCTGTTACATGTTAAGAAATAAACAACGTGCTCTTTTACTTACTTCGTAAGGATGAGTCATTTAATTTAATACCACTTTTCTTTTTTCCCCCTCAGCGGCCTAAACCTGGCACCAGTGGCAAGACTGCGAACCACCTGGGAGAAACTTCCCAATAAATACGAGAAGCTGTTTCAAGATCTTCAAGACCTGTTTGATCCTTCCAGAAACATGGCAAAATACCGCAATGTCCTCAACAGCCAAAACCTACAGCCTCCCATCATCCCCCTGTTCCCGGTGATCAAGAAGGATCTCACGTTCCTTCACGAGGGTAAGTGTAAGTTGGAAGATTTCTGTCTCCACTGGTGGGGACATAGGGTAAATGCCATGTGATTCCCTTTTCCTTCTTTGCCAATTACAGGGAACGACTCCAAAGTTGACGGGCTGGTCAACTTTGAGAAGCTAAGAATGATTGCAAAAGAAATTCGTCACGTTGGCCGAATGGCCTCTGTCAACATGGACCCTGCCCTCATGTTCAGGACTCGGTGAGTGTGTCACCCTCAGCAGTGCTCGCGGGGTTAGAGAAGGTTGAGCTTAGAGCTTCCCAGCAAATGAGAAGATTTTGAATAGGCCCGCCTGTAGCATGGTGACATGTACCAGGGTGTGTGGGGAATCTCCGTCGAGCTCTGATTTGGAATGACTGTCTGATTCCACATCCAGTGCACTGTGGGCTGTTGTGAAAACAGTTGGTCCCTCAGACATTTTTCATTGAACATGAGGCACAGCTATTTTTATTTTTCAGAACGCTGACTTGCAGAGCTAAAAGGTGTAATTGATAGTATGAACTAAAATATATAAACAATCTGAACAGTGTTGTCTCACTGTCCACACAAGGGATTTAGCTGTCAGTGTAGCCGAAAATAATGAATCCAGTGAAGGAGAGAACAAAAGTCTTTAGAACCAAATATTTACATATGTTTGTCTTTTGAGCCAGAAAACGGTTGCTGGTCAAGTTGTTTGTGTGAGGAGGTTTGTGGGCTTCTAGTACTGCTTGTCCAGAAGTCTAGTCCTTTCTTTCTGAGCTTGTGATCTCTCTGTCTCTCTCTACACCCATGCTTCAACCTCCACGGCTCTCACTTACAGGAAGAAGAAGTGGAGGAGTCTGGGGTAAGTGGCGGGGACACTGCACACCCACACTGTTCTCGTCCCGCTCGTGGCATTGTTTTCTTACCTGCTGTGTTTTCTGATGCTTTGCATTTTTGCATTTTTTCCTAACACTCTTGCTCTAGCAGAATTTCAGTTGGCAAACTGACTTCAAGTTTCATCTACTGGGGCTTTTGCTTTTGAGGTCATGACCCAAGAGAGCTGTGAAATGATTGATGATTGTTCTGGGGAACAGTAGGCCAGGCCTACTCCTGAGCTTTCAGAAAGACTTTATTTTAATATAATTTGTGTGTTTTGAAATGAGAAAAATCTAACCTGGGGTGAGGGGAGAAAGGATGTCAGAAGGAAAACTTGTGCAGTTTAAATACTATTGCACAGATTCTTGAGAAGTAGATATATGTAGTACAAAAGGTGCCCCTCGGTGTTAAAGCTAGATTTTTTACAGCTCAACTAACTACTGTTTTCATCCTATAAACCAATTCTTTTCAAAAATAATTCTTAACAACTCATGTGCTAGTTTCCATACATGTGTTTTCACATTTGCATGACCATTTTATTAACAGATTGACCATATTACTTGACGAACTCACTACATTTAACCCAAGCAATAAGAAAACAATCGTGAACATTGTAATTTCTTTAAATTTATATAAGACATCCTCTTTAGGAGAAAAAAAATTTATGTCACTCTTAATGATTGCAACTGTGTGTTTATCCTTGCATGAGCTTTTACATATAATCATTATTACTTGCTGGCTTCTACGAGAGAGCTGCCTTGAATGCTCCATAGAGGCGAAAAGTAGAATTTTCTAGTTGGAACAGAACAAGTGCCAAACATATATGTGTATGTAGAGTGTATGTAGGATTCTTTTTAAACTTGAAAAAAATTGTTTTGATCTGTATGATTCTATATTTCTTTGTAAAGTTTACTTACCAGAATGAGGCATGTGGCCTTTTGAACGTAGACTATTTGTAGGCATCTCGGCACGTTTCCAGTAGATAAAGTGATCCCACGCTGGAGCGAGCTGCAGCTCTACCTTTTCGTCTTCCAGGTCTCTCAGCCAGGGTAGTACAAACGCAACAGTGCTAGACGTTGCTCAGACAGGTGGTCACAAAAAGCGGGTGCGTCGTAGCTCCTTTCTCAATGCCAAAAAGCTTTACGAGGATGCCCAAATGGCTCGAAAAGTGAAGCAGTACCTGTCCAATTTGGAGCTGGAGATGGACGAGGAGAGCCTTCAGACGTTATCCCTGCAGTGCGAGCCGGCCACCAACACATGTGAGTTTCTCCTTAAGGTGGCTGCCGGGTCCGGCTGAAATGCAGATTGGTTTCCTGTGCCGATAAAGCAGGGCTGGGCACAGGGGGAGCTAGCATCCTGAGATACGCTCGCCTTTCCCTTGAAGGCGGCTCTGGGGACCACGCGGCGCTGTCCTGGGCTGAGCCCCGTCCGTGCCCAGTGGGGTTCGCATGGGGACCAAGACACACCGTAGGCTTCTTCGGGGTGACTGACTTTGGTTTCACCCCGACGCAGCCAGAGTACCGTCAGGGGACACCGGGACAGGTGCAGCTCCCATTTGCATCCCTTGTTTTCTCACAAAGATACTTGCCAAGTGATGGGCAGCCTGGGAGGGGCACAGAGCTAGGTGTGCTGGCTGCCTCTGACCCCCTCAGCCTGGCCGGCACTTGGCAATGAGTTCAGCTACCGTGTAAGGCAGGAATTCTCCACAGGGAACCACAGCTCAGCCTAATGTGTAGCTTCCCAGCCTTTGAAAGTCTGGCCAGGCCAGAAATGGGGGCTACTTTCTCTTTCTCGGCATCCATATTTGTAAGGCAGAGGCGTTTTCCATTTAGGACACTTTGGGGTCTTTTATGGGCAAGTTTGAAGATACTTTCTATAGGGCTTAAATGTTAGGTAATTTGAGAAAGATTCAGGTTATCAGACTTACCCAGGACACTCTTAAAGCACTGCGTGTCATGGTGAAGAGTTTGTCCTCAAGAGGCAGATTGGGGGCTTCCCTGGTGGCACAGTGGTTGAGAGTCTGCCTGCTGATGCAGGGGACACGGGTTCGTGCCCCGGTCCGGGAAGATCCCACATGCTGCGGAGCGGCTGGGCCCGTGAGCCATGGCCGCTGAGCCTGCGTGTCCGGAGCCTGTGCTCCACAACGGGAGAGGCCACAACAGTGAGAGGCCCGTGTACTGCAAAAAAAAAAAAAAAAAAAAAGAGGCAGGTTGGTCTGAGTTCATATCCTGTTTGTTCCTTGTACTACCAATGTCACCTTAGGCCTGTTACTTGAGCTCCATTATGTGTAAGATGGGGGAAGGAAGTCATTGAGTTGTCTTGAATATTAATACACTTAAAATATAGCATTTAATTGCCCTGTTAAATTGGCTTGCTTTCCATCTGCCATGGAATTATACACTCAGTACGATACTCAAGGAGTATTGGCTGCTATTAGCAACATAGATAATTCTACCCCATTGGAGAGAGAATTTGATATTGAAAAGACTGCAGCTAGTATCATCTACTAAATGAAAACTAAGCTCATATATGTCAAGACATTTTGGGTGCCATTTTAGAAAAATAATTCCTAATGGTCTTCCTGTTGTAGCTTGTATAATAGATTTGTGTTTTTCATAGACGTACGTACAGCGTACTGAGCTATCCACATTTTTCGTTTCTTTTTAAATGTGGTACTTGAAACGGTATCATCTCTCGAGACGTCTTGTTTCATAAAGTGAAGAATCTTGGTTCTGTCGTGCCTTCTTTCTGTGACGGAGGCTCTCTCCCCGCCCGCCCCTGTTTCTCTCCTTTATCTATGGGCCATAGGGAAAAATAAGATACATATTTCAGTGTTCTAACTGTGGGAAATGCTCATGCAGTTCTAAAAGTATCCCTTGTGTGGCCACTAACCTCTTAAACTTCTCGTTCTGTTTTCGCGCCAAACAATTACCAGTGCCTAAGAATCCCGGTGACAGAAAGCCTGTAAAGGCCGACACCTCCCCGGTGGCCCCCAGGGCAGGGCTGCAGCCGAAGCCGCCGCCACAGGCTCCGCAGCCATCACAGAGGCCCAGCCCGGGGCTGCAGCTTCCCGCAGTGCCCCTCTATCCTTCGCGGAAGAAAGTGCCCCTACGGGATCTCCCGCCTTTCGGTAGGTGACTAAGTTCTCAGGTGACTAAGTTCACACACACTTTTTTTTTTTCCCCCTCTTAATTTACTTTCTGTTGAAGTAGAGTTGAATTACACTGTTGTGTGAATCACTACAGTCAGTTAATCTTTGACAAAGGAGGCGGGAACATGCGGTGGGGAAGCGACAGTCTCTTCGGCGAGTGGTGCTGGACGGCCGCGTGCAAATCAGTGACACACGCCCTCGCGGCAGGCGCAAAAGCATAAACTCACAATGGCTCACAGACTTCAACAGAAGACAGGACACCATGCAACTCCTGGAAGAGAACACAGGCAAAACATTCTCTGACGTAAATCGTAGCAGTGTTTTCTTAGGTCAGTTTCCCAAGGCAATGGAAATAAAAGCAAAAAATAAACAGATGGGACCTAATGAAGCTTACAAGCTTTTGCTCAGCAAAGGAAACCATAAACAAAATGAAAAGGCAGCCTGTGGGCACTTCCCTGGTGGCGCAGCGGTTAAGACTGCACACTCCCAATGCAGGGCGCCCGGGTTCGATCCCTGGTCCGGGAACTACATCCCACATTACATGCTGCACCTGAGAGTTCGCATGCCGCAACTAAGGAGCCCCCGAGCCGCAACCAGGGAGCCCACCTGCCACAACTAAGACCAACACAACCAAATAAATAAATTTTTTTTTTTAAAAAAGAAGAAGAAGAAGAGGCAACCTGCGGTCTGGGAGAACATATTTGCAAACGATGTGACCGACAAGGACTTAACTTCCAAAATATACAGATGGCTCGTATAACTCGACTACAAAAAAACAACCCACAACCCTCTTTTGGCACTATTCATTCACTGCCTGCTTCTCAGACTAGGAAACAATACTTATCACGGGTAACTTCATCTGGTATACTTGAGTGTCCCTCTGGTTGTTCCCTCTTTGTAAGACATTAATGTTCACAAAGTTAAACTTTACTTTTACCAGTGGGAAGGACTGTTTTCATAGAGCATCTCATTTAATCATGCTCATTTGTCATAGCAGTGGAGGCAAGGCATGCCATGGGGGAATTATGCTATTACTCATTTAATTTTTAACAAGTACAGAAGCTGTTTTGTCCATAAACATTGTTTAAACTAGCTTTGCCTTATGATCAATGAGTTGCTGGAATTTAGGCAGAATATTTTTAAGTGAAATGATTTATCTGGAGGTGAACTCTCATTTGTTGAGTCACTGATTCTGTAACTTGGGAGGAAAATACAGTCAGTTTGTGAATGTTAAAGGAGCCAAAGCAGGACTTCCCTGGTGGTCCAGTGATAAAGAATCCGCCTTCCAATGCAGGGGATGGGGGTTCAATCCCTGGTCGGGGAATTAAGGTGCCACATGCCGTGGAGCAACTAAGCCCATGAGCCACAACTACTGAAGCCCGCGCACCTAGAGCCCGTGCTCCACAACAAGAGAAGCCACGGCAATGAGAAGCCCGCGCACCGCAGCAAAGAGTAGCCCCCGCTCGCCGCAACTAGAGAAAGCTCGTGTGCAGCAACGAAGACCCAGTGCAGCCAAAAATAAAAAGAAATAAATATTTACATTGTTCCTCCATCACAAATGAACTGAATTAGTGTTCCTTTGTCCACTGTTTTGTTTTTAATTATTATTATTATTATTTTTTTGGCCTCATTGCGCGGCATGTGGGATCTTCAATCCCTGGTCGGGGAACTAACCTGTGCCCCCTGCAGTGGAAGCGTGGCGTCTTAACCACTGGACCGCCAGGGAAGTCCCTCCACTGTGTTGTTAATATTCTTATATTCCTAAGTCCCCTGCAAGCCGACCTCTACTGCCTCTTTTCTGTCGAGCTTCTGATGTGGACACAGACTGTTAACCACCATGTAGGTGCACCTGATGGAAAGCCATCCCCACCCCCCCTTCCCCAGAGAGACTCTCTCTTCAATATTTTTAGGCGTATTTGAATTTATGACCTTTTGAAATGTGGATGGGATAGTCATGTGTCTTCTTAGGATAGTTTCACATTTAAAGTCACAGAATATAAAATAGTAACTTAGAGATGCTGAGCCCACCCCCATTCATGAAATAAATTTTGTTTGAATACTTCCTGCATTTTTTACTTCAGTGTCTTCATCATCCCTAGAACTACTTTTGAAGTGGAACAGATTTTTCTAAGGCATAGCATCTTCACTGTTTGAAGGCAGCACTTTTTGAATCTGTGTATGATGCTGGCTTGGAAATCTTTTCCAAATCAAAGCTATTCATTGGTGTAGCTTTACTGTAGCTGGTATTTTCATGTACCCTGTGTGTATCAGTATCTGCACATGTAATTAAAAGATTGCTTGAAAAGCCATTTTTAAAAGATTGTATTAAAGTAGTATCGAACACTTACAGGTGTTGAGGTGAAATGAAGAATTAAATCTCTGTTACATTTCATTGCCTCCTTTTTAATGGATTCTGTTAAGTCTGAGAACATAAAAAGTAACATTCACTGAGGTAGTATCAACCTCTAATGCCTTCCCTCAGGTCTCTTTGTTGTTCAGAATGAGGTAATTGAGACTGCCTTATAATAAGGCTTAGTAAACATCTCTTAATGTGACTCCCTCATTCCTAAAAGTAAAATTTTAGGGGAAAAAAATCACCTGATATTGGCACATGGAATCCTTTTTCTTCCACCCTACATCATCCGACTTGATCCTGCACTTGGCGCTGCACTGGATGGCTTCCCCCTCCGCGCCCTTTTACCCCACTCCTGGAAACCCTCCCCGGTGGCTTCCAGGACACTTCTGGGACCCAGCACTCTCTGGGTCCCCTCCTACCTTCTCTGTCATCCACTTACTGATCAAATACTAGCCTGATTTCTTAGCGCTCCTTCGGTCTCTTTTCTCGCTACTTCCTTTTGGCTCTTGGCCCTTGACTTTCCATCCATCACTCCCACGTCCCATGAGCTACCTTTTCCCACACCACCAAAATACCTGTTTCCAACCCAAACTTGAGTTCTGATAAATATTCTGAGCTGCGCCGCTCTCGTCCTAACTCAGAGTATTTCCAGATCGTCTCTTTGTTTCTTCATCACTGTCTGATGTATTGTTGAAGAGTGTGGTGGTCAAGGTTTGGAACCCAGAATGGAATAGCAGCAGCAGCCTTTCTAGTCCTCGGCAGGTGTCAGCAGACACACGGTGGTCACCTTGTGCCCCCTGTGATCTCACTGTTTACACGGGAAGAGTACAGAGACCACCGAGCCTGGAAACAACCTGCAACGACATGTGACATTCAATCTTAACACAAAAGAAGTTGTTTTTGTTCTTCATCATAGTCTTTCCAGTCTTGGAAATGCATATTGAAATCATTTTCTTTCTCTTACAGGTATAAACTCTCCACAAGCTTTAAAGAAGATTCTTGCTTTGTCTGAGGAAGGGAGCCTGGAGCGTCACAAGAGGCCAGCAGAAGACACGATATCGAATGCGTCTTCCCAGCTCTCCTCCCCACCGACCTCCCCGCAGAGCTCGCCAAGGAAAGGTGACTGGGTGACTCTTCTTCTCCTTCATGGGGACCTGTGCTTTCAGCAGTGATAAATTCTAGTTAGAGATTACATCACTTCTGACATTAGAGTCGTTTTAAATGACCTTGGGAATTCGCTGGCAGTCCAGTGGTTAGAACGCCACGCTTTCACTGCCAAGGAGCATGGGTTCGATCCCTGGTCGGGGAACTGAGATCCTGCAAGCCACACTGTGTGCCCGCCCCCCCCCCAAAAAAAAGACCTGATATGTAACACCCAATGGATTTTTTTTCCCCCTTAGTTTATAAATTGGGAAGAACTTTGGTACTTTTTAATATTATAGTTATAAATAAATAGTGTCAAGCTTATATAACTATATAAGCCCTTTCAAAAATTCGTTTTTTTACTGATTGTAAGTGTGGAAATAATTCTTTTTACACTAACAGTTGTTCTAACTAAATATGATTACATAGCATTCAGCACAGAGTAGAGGCCTATAAAAACATAAGAAAAACTAATATCTTCCTGATTTATCTTTCATTGTGTTAACATGAGTCTTGATTATCTTTTTTGTTGCTATCTTGTTTTATTTTTAAGGAGATTAAATTTTAGGCACTCAAACTCTCCTTCTGATATTAATGCTTTCTTATCTAAAATACTAGATAATTTTCTGCTGCATAACCTCGGGGTTACTTTCTCCCCTACCCTATAATTGAATGGGTGTAAGTAAGCCGGTAATAAACGGCCAGGACAGTTTTCACTAGATGAGGCCACCGGCACAACAAATACCTTTCCTGCTTTCCTTTTCAGCTGTGTCAGACATGTGTGCGTTCTATGTGGGTGTCAGTCTCTCGTCCTTGTTCAGTGGGTGCGTCTGAATTCTTCTCTCGTCCGTCGTTGGGTGGCAGTGGCAGTCAGCTGAGATCCTTTGGCTGCGGGCAGTTGGACTAAACCAGCTCCCCGTCTTCTCATGGAAGTGAGAACAGTAGCAAGAATAATAGTGCACCACGGACCTACGGGATAGATGGACCAGCAGGAAAGAGACGGGAAGGGGTCATCTCATTAGTTGAGGAAAATGGGACAATTCCTCCCCATACCACATGCTCCACCTGAGGGATGATTTTTCTAGAGATTTTTTTTGGGGGGTAGACTGTTCCGGGAGGGTTTGAAATCTTGTCTGTCAGAACTTGCAGCGTGGTTTATACGAAGACATTTCATAGATGAACACATGAAATCTTATCAACATCTGTGCGACTGTTAAAAAAATAAATCAGGAATTCATAATTTACTGAAAGGATGGGGAAGTACTCTTCAGAGAGTAAATTAGCAACATTTAGGTGCTCTAGATGGCATTTTTTTATTAGGTTTTCATTGGGTACGTATAATCATATAAAATCAGTATTTTAAGTAACATGAGATTCTTAATAACGTAAAAAATAAGTGAATACTGAGAAAGGAGATTTGGATTTTTTTGTTAAAAATGTCAAGACAAGCCTCTCTTCCTTTGTGACTTTCAGAATTATTTTTAGTAACAAAGAGTTAAGAGTCCTTCAGGCCAAAAAATGGACATCTGTTTAGACATAGTGATGGTCCAGGGAGAAAAATGGAGATTTTGTACATTATGTCCTTCAAAACAATTGGCTTTCATGTGATTTATCCAGTATATTATTAATGCTGAAAAATCAAATGGCAAAAATCCAAAGATATCTTCTTCAGGTCTTATTTCTTATTCATACATGTCCATTTAAAATTATAATGCAGGGGGCTTCCCTGGTGGCGCAGTGTTTGAGAGTCCGCCTGCCGATGCAGGGGATGCGGGTTCGTGCCCCAGTCCGGGAAGATCCCACATGCCGCGGAGCGGCTGGGCCCATGAACCATGGCCGCTGAGCCTGCACGTCCGGAGCCTGTGCTCCGCAACGGGAGAGGCCACAACAGTGAGAGGCCTGCGGACCGCAAAAAAATATATATAATGCAGGGACTTCCCTTGTGGTCCAGTGGTTAAGACTCAGTGCTCCCAATGCAGGGGGCATGGGTTTGATCCCTGGTCTGGGAACTAAGATCCCATATGCCTCACAGCGTGGCCAAAATAAATTAATTCAAAAAACAACAACAAAAAAACCCCAACATTAAAAAATAAAAATAAAATTATAATGCAGATCTTTCCAGTGGAGTTATTCTATGCTGTAAAGTTCTAAAAGTGAAAACTCCATTGAAAACAAAATTACTACTGACTTTTCAGTTTGAGAAGGAAACCATACTTTTAAATATCATCCTGGTAATTCTTCATAGTTTCGTTTACATAGACTAATGTAGTATAATTTATAGTTAAGAGAGCAGCGTCGAGTCGTGCCGTGATCCAGTCTGCATCCATTCCTGGGTCATAGAACAGTGTATTCTTTTTTCCTCTCTAAACTTTCATTAAACACACTAAACTGCATTTGAGTAAAACTTGACTGTAGCTCAGTCCCCAAGTAGAGTGTTTTCTCCCCAGTTCCGTGGTGGCACCTGTAGCCTGCATTCTGGTTTTGCGTCTACTGAGGAGACGTCAGCTGGACGCCGTGAACCCTCGGTGTCTAAGGAGTGATGTGTTTCCCACACAGGCTACACTTTGGCTCCGAGTGGCACCGTGGATAACTTCTCAGATTCCGGCCACAGCGAAATCTCCTCACGGTCCAGTATCGTCAGCAACTCCTCCTTCGACTCGCTGCCCGTCTCGCTGCCTGACGAACGGCGCCAGAGGCCACCGGTCGGCACTGTGGAGACCAGCCTGGCCACAGGCCGGCTGGAGAGGCGGCCGGCGGGGGAGCCCGACCAGTGCAGCCTGGGGTAGGGGCTCGTCCGTGTGCTCGCTCCTCTCTTGCACATGTGCGGGGCTGTTGACGGGACGCCCAGGGGATGCTCTTGCATCCCAGTTCTGATGTTCACCATTTCCCGATCATGAAGCACCAGGCAGGCTGCTTTCCCAGTGAGGTCTGTCCTTCACTGGGACACATTTGCTCTGTGCTGAGGGCAGGGGTTGACTCAGGCCAATGAGCTGCTTTCCCGAAATAGTCAGATTGTAGTGAGCACTGTAAGGAAAGTGCTCCTTTACTGTAAGCAGGTGATTGCTCTTTTCCCCCCGTGTGGATATTGTGGTGACGTCACAGGGGAGGAAACTGGACAGGGCCGAGTGGCCACTGTCGCTCAGTCTGGTGGAGCCTGATCCTCTTCCTGGAAGGAAAGGAAGCCGCCTTTCGAGGAAAAAGTGGTTGCGTTTTAGCACAGAGTTATTAGTTAACAATCTTGCCCTTTCCCCTCCCCCTCCCTCCCATCCCCTCCCCTCCCTCCCCTCCCCCTCCTCCCCTCCCCCTCCTCCCCTCCCCTCCCCCTCCCCCCTCCCCCTCTCCTCCCCTCTCCTTGTCCCCTCCCCCTCCCCTCCCCTCTCCCCTCCCATTCCCTCTCCTCTCCTCTCCTCCCCTCCCCCCTCCCCTCCTCTACTCTCTTGTCCCCTCCCCCTCCCCTCCCCTCTCCCCTCCCATTCCCTCTCCTCTCCTCTCCTCCCCTCCCCCCTCCCCTCCTCTACTCTCTTGTCCCCTGCCCCTCCCGTCCCCTCTTTCTTGGCCCCCCTCCCCCCTGCCTTCCCCTCCCCTCCCCTCCTCTTCTCTTTATTATTTTTTTCTCTTTGTTTCCCATTGGCCGCCTAGGACCTGCGCACCGCTGTCTGAGAGCCGGGGCCTGTACGCTGCAGCTACAGTGATCTCTTCTCCCAGCACAGAGGAGCTTTCCCAAGACCAGGGGGACCGAGCCTCACTTGATGCTGCTGACAGTGGCCGAGGGAGCTGGACATCGTGCTCCAGCGGCTCCCATGATAACATCCAGACCATCCAGCACCAGAGGAGCTGGGAGACGCTCCCCTTCGGGCACACTCACTTTGATTATTCAGGGGACACCGCAGGGTTATGGGCCTCAAGCAGCCATGTGGACCAAATGATGTTTTCCGACCATAGCACAAAGTATAACAGGCAGAGTCAAAGCCGAGAGAGTCTTGATCAAGCCCAGTCCCGGGCAAGCTGGGCCTCCTCCACGGGGTACTGGGGAGAAGACTCGGAGGGGGACACGGGCACAATCAAGCGAAGGGGGGGGAAGGACGTTTCCCTCGAAGCTGAAAGCAGCAGCATGATGTCTGCGACCGCCGAAGAAGCCAAGCCCGTCGCCATGGCTGCCCACGTGGCCGTGCCACCCAGCGCCACCAAGGGGCTTATTGGTAAGCTGACTGCAGGCTCTGTCATGTCTGGGTCGTGGCTGCACCCTGACTTATTTCAAAAGTAAAAGCATGTGTTTGCTTTTTCCCCTCATCCTGCCCCACCCATGGCCGTGTAGACCTTCCAAGTTAGCAGCACCCTCAGGATTCTGAAATGAATGGTGGTTAAGACCCCAGGTTCTGTGGTCAGGTGCTTATAAATACCCTGCAACCCTCAACCTTCCATGCACCGTGGGATCAGTAGGCTGTCCTTATGGGTGTTATCTGCTCTAACGTTGATCTTCTCAGCTGAAAATTATCAGGAAGGATGGCCATTCTCTCTAGAGGAAGCATATTTTTTTGTTTAATTGGAACTGTTTTAAATGTTTTACTATTGTATTTTGTTCCCTTGAATTGTATTTAGAACTTTACCCTTTGCATATTTAAAAATCTTCTGTCGATGTTTGTTATTCAGGTAAATTTTTCTGTGCTAGACAAATTCCCTCCGCACAGGATAGAACAGGGAGGAGGGTGGTAAGAGGTAAGGTAGTGAGTCAGAGCTGGTGAGTCAGGCAGGCTGGTGGTCTGAATCCCTGCTTTGCTACTTTCCTAGCTTTGTGACACTGGGCAAGGCACTAAACAGTGTCTGTTTCCTCATCTGTAAAATGAATTTAATAATTTCTACCAATGCAGTTGCTATGAGGTTTAAACGAAATCTCTGCAAAACACTAGTGCCTAGTTAGCAATTCATAAGTACACGAAAGACACTATCACTTTGCTGCTGCTCTTTCTGTTGTGAAGTCTCTTATGCTCCTTTAATGCTGTTGGGATATGTTCTCTATGGCATGTTCATTGTCTGTATAATTAAAGTGTAGGGATACATCATAGGATACAGAGTGAGAAATTCTGGAATATAATCTTCACAGACATCACTTTTATTAGTAGGGAAATTGTAGTTATTTTATCACGTAGTCATGGGTGGATGTCAAACTTAATATCTTTTCAAGATGAATAAGGAGAAGACAGTTAACACCTATTCTTAGGTTGCAACTTTTAAAACTTTTTTTTTTAATTGAAGTATAGTTGATTTACAAAATTGTGTTAGTTTCAGGTATACACCAAAGTGATTCAATTATATATTTTTTTCATATTATTTTCCATTATAGGTTATTACAAGATATTGAATATAGTTCCCTTTGCTATACAGTAAATCCTTGTTGTTTACCTATTTTTATGTAAAGTAGTGTGTATCTGTTAATCCCAAACTCCTAATTTATCCCTCCCCTCTTTTCTTCCCTTTGTAACCATAAATCTGAGTCTGTTTCTGTTTTGTATATAAATTCATTTGTATTATATTTTAGATTCCACGTATAAGTGATATCATAAAACATTTGTCTTTGTCTGGCTTACTTCACTTAGTATGATAATCTCTAGGTCCATCCATGTTGCTGCAAATGTCAATGTTTCATTCTTTTTTATGGCTGAGTAATATTTCATTGTATATATGTACCGCATCTTCTGTATCCATTCATCTGTTGATGGGCACATGGGTTGCTTCCACGTCTTGGCAATTGCAAATAGAAAAGCACTTTCTTTTTTTTTTTTTTGAGGTACGCGGGCCTCTCACTGTTTTGGCCTCTCCCGTTGCGGAGCACAGGCTCCGGACGCGCAGGCTCAGTGGCCATGGCTCACGGGCCCAGCCGCTCCGCGGCATGTGGGATCCTCCCAGACCAGGGCACGAACCCGTGTCCCCTGCATCGGTAGGGGGACTCTCAACCACTGCGCCACCAGGGAAGCCCAGAAAAGCACTTTGTTTTAACAAACTAATACACACAATTTTTATTGCAAAGGAAAGAATGATTTAAGTTCCTAACAGTTGAGTCTAGAAAGTTGAAGATAATAAAACTTTGCTTTTATTTGCCTTTACAGATTCATGTTTTAAGTCATGAAAATAATATAAAAGGACTTCAAGAAATATACATACCTCACATACACATGGTTTTAAGTTTTGAAATTTGCATCATTTTTTGTACTATTCTTCCAAATTTATTGTGATTCCCTTGTGAGGCCCAAGACTTGAAAGTAACCTGGGATTGATTCTCTGCCTGGTGAGGGTAGATGGCCCAGCAAAGAAGAACAGCCCGCCTGGCCCCCGGGGCAGGGAGAGGGGAGGGAACCGCTGACCGGCACCACTCCGGTGTTGCAGGCGTGGGACTGGGTGCCTTTCTGTTCCCTTTGCTCCCTTTGCGTGTTTCCAGTAAACCCCAGGGTTGGGCGTTAGCCTGGTTACTGCGTGACAGGTAGAGTCGCTCTGCGGCGACCCGGTGAGAGTTACAGGTACTTAGATTGCTTAGTTTTGCCTGTGCCGCCGGAGATGACCCGGTGCGTGGCGGGTTTGGCGCACGTCCTCTCCCGCCGGCACCCTGCCCTGCGCACAGCCCCACGTGCCTTTCACCGTGGGCGCTGTTCCTCTCAGTCCTCCTCCTTCCCGATGAGCGCACGTGGCCTGGGATGCGCTCCCCCAGCCCGATGCTGACCGAGGCGCCTTGTCTCTCCCTCCCGCAGCGAGGAAGGAAGGCCGCTACCGGGAGCCGCCGCCCACCCCGCCGGGATACGTGGGCATCCCCATCACCGACTTCCCCGACGCCCACCTGCACCCCGCCCGGAAGCCGCCGGACTACACCGTGGCGCTGCAGCGGTCCAGGATGCTGGCCCGGCCGGCCGAGACCCCCACCCCGGGTGGCGCCAGGCCCGCCCCGCGGCCGCAGTGGCACCGGCCCGGCGACGACCCGCGCCCCGGCCCCTGCGCGCCCCCGGGCCTTGCCGCCGAGGAGGACGGTACATGCGCTTCCCCCAGAGGCCCTGCTTCCCGCCCGGGGTTCCACGCTCGCCCCCGGCCTTGGTGCCAGCCATTGGGCTGCGTTTTGCTTTTTCCGAAGTGGCTGGAGAAATAACTAAAGATTGCGGAGGGGTCCCCTGTATACCGTGTGGGCATGGGTGCATTTCCCTCCTAATCCTCGGTTTTCTGGGAAAATGCTGTGAGTCCCAGATGAAAGTCTGGCGGAAAAACCCACTTCTCTAGAGCTTTTTTGCCTTCTCTGTACGCGTCCAGCTGGCCGTGCTGGGGTGAGGTTGAAGGGGGAGACCATGCCCCACTCCTTCCTCCTGCTTTTAAGGTTTGAGTTTAACATGTTTTGTTCTGGAAATAATCATTATAGGAAGAAGCAAAACACAATTCGTGAAAACTACTTATAATCCTGCCACTTGCAGATCACTTCCATTAGCATTTTGTTATATATCTTTCTAGACTTTTTTATATGTATACACGTGTATATTATTTAAGAAGTCATGTGTTGTTTTATAACTTTTTTCAATGAATTTATCATTCATGAGTTTCCAGTCAGTAAATATACAATGTATTTTTATGGTGGGTATGTATATTTAAAGATGTGCATCCCATATACTTTAAACTTTTTTTTTAATATAAATTTATTTATTTATTTATTTTTGGCTGTGTCGGGTCTTCGTTGCTGCACACAGGCTTTCTCTAGCGGGGGCTACTCTTCGTTGTGCGCGGGCTTCTCACTGCGGTGGTTTCTCTTGTTGCGGAGCACAGGCTCTAGGCACATGGGCTTCAGTAGTTGTGGTGCACAGGCTCTAGAGCACAGGCTCAGTAGTTGTGGTGCACGAGCTCAGTAGTTGTGGCTTGTGGGCTCTAGAGCGCAGGCTCAGTAGTTGTGGCGCACGGGCTCAGTAGTTGTGGCTCCTGGGCTCTAGAGCGCAGGCTCAGTAGTTGTGACACACGGGCTCAGTAGTTGTGGCTCGTGGGCTCTAGAGCTCAGGCTCAGTAGTTGTGACACATGGGCTTAGTTGCTCCGCAGCATGTGGGATCTTCCTGGACCAGGGCTCGAACCTGTGTCCCCTGCATTGGTAGGTGGATTCTTAACCATTGAGCCACCAGGGAAGCCCCTTAAACTTTTTTATTATTATTAATCATTAGGTAGAAAAAAAGTTGAGGATCTTAGGTGACCTATACTAAGAGAACATAGCTGTGGTATTTTTATTTAGCATGTCGGTGAACATGTTCTCTCTAAGCACAAGAAAACGACTTGCTTGCTTATTGATTTTTCTTTTGTTTCTTCCTTTCTTTCGTGGTTGTGTCGGCAGAAGATGAACAAGTGTCTGCGGTTTGAGGCACGGGCTTCTCTGCACCCGTGTCGGCCACCCACAGGAGAGCACAAGAAGACATCCCCTAGCATCAGAGCCTTGGAACTCACACTCTGAGGATGGTGGACCAGTTTGCCTCCTTCCCTGCCTTAAAAGCAGCATGGGGCTCCTTCCCCCCTTCTTCCTGTCCCCTTTGCATGTGAAATACTGTGAAGAAACCGCCCTGGCACTTTTCCGCCTTGTTGCTTGAATGCACAGCGCAGCGTCTCCAAGCTCCTGTGGCTGCCTGCCACGTCACACAGCATCATTCCAGACTCCAAAGTCATCACCACCCATGAGTCACTCTGGCTGCACTTCTCCACGCCTGGAAGGAGTTTTTTAAAAAATCTTCCTTTTAGATTTCAATCCAGTCCTAGCACTTGGTTTCATTGGAATCATGAGAAAAGCCAGCCATGGAACTACTTGGGGTCTTTAACCCACCAAGGAAGACAAAGGAAAACAATGAGATCCTTTGAGTACAGTGCTCGTCCGCTTGTTTACAGTGCCCTCCTCCGTTTTTGGGGGTTTTTTTCTTTTCTTTTAAATGAGTTTAATGATTGTGTTCAGAGAGTAAATATTATATCCATTTAATGATTTTACAGTATTATTTTGAACCTTTAAGTAGGGTTGCCAGCCGGGGTTTCTCAAAAACCAAATATGCCGGACAGGATGTGGTCACACCGGGGAGAGGGAAGGCTTTCCCACAGCCCCGCTTCCTGTGTCCTGGCCACACCTGGGAAGTGCCCTATCCTGGAAGCGTGAGATGTTAGCCAATTACCTAGATCCCAAGGCCCCCGGCCCCTCCTTCCCCAGGGGCTGGGGCTCTTCTTTACAACTGTTTGCACATGGCCGGGGAGGGAACTGGGACTCTTGCGTCCTGTGTCTGAGCCTATGGAGCACAGGGCAGTGTCACCCGAGGGCGTGTCCTGCTCCATCGAGACAGACGGCAAACCCCATGTTTTTTTAAATTATGTTTCTTTGATTTCTGTTTATTTAGTTTTAGGGATTCTCTTGCTTGTTTTCCAAGAGAAACGTTTATAACTGGATAGCATTGCAGTGAAAGCAGCTCGGGGTGTTGGCGCTAATGCCAGCCGTTCATACTGCTCCTTCAAGACAGCCTCCCCATATCGATCAATCGCCATGAGGGAATAAACAAGCCTTTAACGTGAAGATGATCAAAAGATCCAAAACCCAGTGCGATCTGCCAGCCTTTGTTTGCAAGGCGGGTTGGTCGCCGAAGACCGACCCGTAAGTGGCTTTACGGACGCCAAAACGGAGAAGGCCTGAGTGTAGCAACCACGTGTTCACAGCTGCTATTAACCCCAGAAGGACTGAGATGACCCCTCCAGTCTATTTTTGTGTTGTTTTTGCACAGACTCCGGAAAAGTGAAGGCTGCCAATCCGAGTAGTACTCAGATGTGAGGAACTGCTGGTCTTGGATTTTTTTTCCATTAAATTCAGCTGATCATATTGATCAGTAGATAAACGTAAATAGCTTCCAATTTTAAAAGTCAAATTGCAGTGTTTTTTCACTGTATCAAAGCAATGTCAGTGCTTTATTTAATAATTCTCTCCTGTATCATGGCATTTGTCTACTTGCTTATATATTACATTGTCAATGATGCATTTGTAATTTTACACGTAAGATGCATTATTTGCCAGTTTTCTTCTCTAGGCTGTGGACCTCATGTGCATCTAGAAAGACAGAACTCTTGCTCTACACAAGTTGCACAAATGTTATCTAAGCATTAAGTCACCGTAGAACATAGGACTGTAACCTCAGTTCGCTCTGTGATGTCAAGTGCAGAATGTACAATTAACTGGTGATTTCCTCATACTTTTGATACTACTTGTACCTGTATGTCTTTTAGAAAGACATTGGTGGAGTCTGTATCCCTTTTGTATTTTTAATACAATAATTGTACATATTGGTTATATTTTTGTTGAAAATGGTAGAAATGTACTATGTTTATGCTTCTACGTCCAGTTTGTACAAGCTGGAAAATAAATAAATATAACATAATGCCTTGCCTATATTCTTAATGACTCGTGCATGCTTTTTCTTACTGAAGCGTAAGAAAGCCCTTGGATCTCACTGCAGGAGCGAGTCCACAGGGCACTGAGGGTAGATCGACGATGTCGCCTAAAACTGCCCAAATAGCCTATTCTTTTAGGTAGCTTTCTGTTGATTCAGAGAAAAGAAATTGATATCATTCATGTTAACAGAAATTAATATCATTCATGTGTCCAGAATTTATAGTGTTTGAGATTCAGTGAAAAATTATGATATCACTATGTATCTATTGAATACGTAGCATTTGTCTCTGCCCAATTCTTTTCCAATAAAAATCTCTATGGGACGTAATATTTTTGATTCCCAATATACATTCAAGATCGTGGCCACTAAGTTAAGAGTACAATCTAGCAAGTGATTTGGAACTTCTACATCAAATATCATTGTTCTGTCTACGAGTCCTAATGCGTGGTAGGTCTGAATAATATTTTGGTCTATGGGAAGGGCACTTATATTTAAAAAGTTGAGAATCAATTAAGCAGCAACCCTTTCGAGCACATTTTGAAATCAAGGATTATTTCTTATCCTCAAGCAGGCGTTAATAAAAGTCCCGTCCATCACCCACCCGGAAGCCACAGAAGGCGGCGTGGCAAGGATGTGGAAACACGAGCACGAAATGTGAGGAAACGTGAAGGCGTCTAGAAGGATGGCAGGCGTTCAGTCCTGATGCTAAAGGGAAAATGGCCAAACTTAAAAACTCTTCCTGAGGCATTTGTGCTACCTTGGTGAGTAAATTTTGATAATCTGGCCACCAAAACAGTTTGGAGAATGAAAACCATTCCTGTAGCTTCAGCTGTACCTGTTTAGAAGGCAGGTGCCCCGTGTGGACACATGTGTTCCCACATGTCTGCCTCTATCGTCTGTTCACTGTAAAACCCTTCGCTCAGGGAAGCCCTATCACAACAGCAACCCGTGCTCTCCTTAAATTTCTGTCATTGAAAAAGCTTGTTTTTGTTTTGTTTTTGGCTGAGTTGGGTCTTCGTTGCTGCGCACGGGCTTTCTCTAGTTGCAGCGAGCAGGGGTTGCTCTTCGTTGCGGTGCACGGGCTTCTCATTGCGGTGGCTTCTCTTGTTGCGGAGCACCGGCTCTAGGCGTGCGGGCTTCAGTAGTTGTGGCTCGTGGGCTCAGTGGTGGTTTGTGGGCTCTAGAGCGCAGGCTTAGTAGTTGTGGCGCACGGGCTTAGCTGCTCCGTGGCATGTGGGATCCTCCCGGACCAGGACTCGAACCCGTGTCCCCTGCATTGGCAGGCGGATTCTTAACCACCTGTGCCACCAGGGAAGTCCCCCTTATTTTATTCTTAAAAAGCATTAGTGATGAGGACAAGCCCAAGTGTCCCCAGGAACAAGAGCACACCTGGCACGGTCACCTGCCACACGGAGCTACCCATGTCTCTTGGCCAGGATGACACTCGAGCAGGTAGTCCAACGGGTGCCTGAAGCAGACACAGGCCCACGTTTCCTGGTGTGTGGGTTGGACTCCCAGTGGCTTGGGGGCTGGCAGGGGAAGAGGGCTGGAGTTAGAGAGTAAGGGCCCCCTGGGTTTATCCTGGATTGCTCTCTTGCCTTTATGCTCCCAGAGTTAGTGTACTAGGGCTGCTGTAACAAAATACCACAGAAAGGTATTTTCTCATAGTTCTGGAGGCTGAAGTCCAAGGTCAAGTTGCTGACAGGTGTGGCTCTCCAGAGGCCTCTTCCTCGGTTGCAGATGGCCACCTTCTCACTGTGAGTGCATCCCTGGTGTCTTTTCTCTTCCTCTAAGGACCTCAGTCCTATCTATTATTTAGGGCCTCACTCTTATGCCCCCATTTAACCCCAGTGACGCCTTTAAAGGCCCCATCTCCAAATATAGTCACATTGGGGATTGGGGGTCCAACATACAGATTTGGGGGGACACCATTCATAGCAGGGACCACTGAGCCACCAGAGTGAGATCTCAGGTTCCTGATGGCAGGAGCCCCCATGCGGCTCTAAGGAATGTTCATGAGACACTCTTCACCAGCAATGGCCCTCCAGGCACCATTTCCCTCTGCTCGTGATGGGTGAGATACTTAAAAACTGACCTGTGGTCCTTCACGTCTCTCGTAATGACCCCAGTCCTTTGTCTCTCCCCAGGAAACACTCTGCTAAGTCCAGGGTCTCCTTTGTAGCTGGTTTTTAGTATCACAGAGCCTTTCCTAAGTAGCAAACTTTTGGTGTACTTTTTGAAGAATTTTTTTTTTTTTTACTGAAGTATAGTTGAGTTACAATGTTGTGTTAGTTTCAGGTGTATAGCAAAATGATTCAACTACATATATATTTTTTTTCAGACTCTTTTCCATTATAGCTTATTATAAGATACTGAGTATAGTTCTCTGTGCTTGTTGTTTATCTATTTATATACAGTAGTGTGTCTATGTTAATCCCAAACTCCTAATTTCACCCCATTTTCCCCTTCGGTAACCATAAGTTTGTTTTCTATGTCTGTGAGTCTGTTTCTATTTTGTAAATAAGTTCATGTATATCATATTTTAGATTCCACATATAAGTGATATCATATGATATTTGTCTTTCTCTGTCTGGCTTACTTCACTTAGTATGATAATCTCTAGGTCCATCCATGTTGCTGTAGATGGCATTATTTCATTCTATTTTATGGCTGAGTAATAGTCCATTGTATATATGTACCACATCTCCTTTATCCATTCATCTGTCGATGGGCATTTATGTTGCTTCCATGTCTTGGCTATTGTGAATAGTGCTGCTATGAACATTGGGGTGCATGTACCTTTTCAAAATAGAGTTTTCACTGGATATATGCCCAGGAGTGGGATTACTGGATCATATGGCAACTCTATTTTCAGTTTTTTAAGGAGCCTCCATACTGTTCTCCATAGTGGCTGTACCAATTCACATTCCCACCAATAGTGCAGGAGGGTTCCCTTTTCTCCACACCCTCTTCAGCATTTGTTATTTGTAGGCGTTTTTCGTAAAAGGTGGAGAGAGGTTTGCAAGTGCACAAACACACTGTAACAGTGTGAATGAGCAAGTGATGGCTAAGGAGGATGGATTATCATCACCTTGTGGCCCCAAACCAGAGACGTGATTGGAATACACAGCCTGTGCTGTGGGACCCAAGGCCAATGCAGAGCAGAGCCCTTGTGAAGGTCCAGGGGGGACAAGAAAAGTGGCTGCTTCAGCCAGTTCCCTGATGCTTGGACTGGGCATGATGCCAGCTGGCACAGTCTGCCTGGCGTGGAATGTGGTAGGGGTACTGTCAGGGCAGGGGTGGGGTCGTGAGCCCAGGCCAAGGGCTCCGGCTAAGGAATAGGAGAATGTCTCAGAAGTCCTCAAAAACTCAAGTGAAAATTTTTGAATGATCGGAGTCTAATGATTATCACAATTTGAAAGCTGTTGTTCTCAAGACACTTTCACGTTCTTCATGGTCAGAAGTTTCATAAGCTTTGTTATTATGGAAATAATAATACCAACGCATCATTTGCTCTTTTCTGTGCGTTGACATTGCACTGATGGTACAAAAGCAAGGGTGGTACCAAGGATTAAGGCAGCGGCACCAAAGCGAACCAGCAGTCGCTGTGTTTTTCACCATCGTGTACTTGCAGTAAAACGAACAAACCAACAAACAAAACTACACCAGTCTTTGATGAGGCAGTAAAGTGTTTAAGATTGCACGAAATCCTGCCTCTTGAGTACTTGTCTTTTCTACATTCTGGATGAAGAAATGGAAATATAAACAAAGCACTTCTGCTGCATACCAAAGTATTGCTACAATGATTGAAAAAGCACTTTTCTGTTTGTGTGTCAATCATACCTCAATAAAGTGTTTCTTTTTTTTAACAAATTACTTTTCTAATTAAGTTGACATATTTTTTAAATTAATTAATTAATTAATTTATGGCTGTGTTGGGTCTTCATTTCTGTGCGAGGGCTTTCTCTAGTTGCGGCGAGCAGGGGCCACTCTTCATCGCGGTGCGCAGGCCTCTCTCACTGTCGCGGCCTCTCGTTGCGGAGCACAGGCTCCGGATGCACAGGCTCAGTAGTTGTGGCTCATGGGCCTAGTTGCTCCGCGGCATGTGGGATCTTCCCAGACCAGGGCTCGAACCCGTGTCCCCTGCATTGGCAGGCAGACTCTCAACCACTGTGCCACCAGGGAAGCCCTAAAGTGGTTTTTTAAAAAAGAAAATGCACTCTGGATTGTTGGAGCATAAGCGTAACCAGCTGCTTTTTTTTCATGGAACATAACTTTTTTCCAAAAGAATAACTCTGCTTATTCGGATGTGGATAGTTGATGTTATTAACTGAAAGTTGTGTCCCCAAGATTCATATGTTGAAATGAATACTCTGCCATGTGATGATATTAAGAGGAGGAGCCTGTGAGAGGTAATCAGGGTTAGGTGAGGTCATGAGGGTGGAGCCCTCTGAATGCGTTTAGTGCCCCTATAAGAGTCAGGAGAGAGCTTGCTGCCTCTCTCTGCTTTCCACCTATGAGGACGCAACGAGAATTCAGCAGCCTGCATCCGGGTAGAGAGCTCTCTCCAGAATTCATCCAGGCTATTGTCCTGATCTCAGACTTCCAGCCTCCAGAACTGTGGGGAATAAATTTCTGTTGTGTATGAGCACCCAATCTATGGTAATTGGTTAATAGCAGCCCAAACTGAGACATATAATGAAATGTGTCAACAAAAACAGGTTGAAAACCACTTCCTTAAAATTTAGGTTGGGCTCCTATTACCCAGACCATTTTGGTCCTTCCTTACTAAAAACAAGTAGACATAAGTCTACTTGAAAATTATGAGTTTCTACTTGAAAATGACGAACAGCTAAGCTGTTAGGGTGAATTTGAAGGAGTGTGGACATCCAGGGTCACTTGAGGACAAGGTGAAACTCATTTATCTGTGGAAAGTATAGATATGAGACTCTTAAGAAAAGTTCCATTTTTCTTGTTGTTTCATTATAAGAGGAAGATCTAGAACCTTAACAATCCACATTCCATCTTGGTTTGACTATATTATAAATAGAATAGTTTCTGGCGTCACACAGATCTTGGTTTAAAACCCAAATCTTCCTGTTTCCAGTTATGTGACTTTGAGAAATTTACATCTCTGAGTCTCCAAAACAGCCCTCTGTGATCTCTGTTTCCTGGTTTTTTATACCCTTGTGTCCCCTTCTATGATGGATGTTGGTCCGTCTGACCCATAGAATATGGTAGAAGTGAAGGCATGTAACTTCCAAGGTTAGGTTATAAAAGACGGCAACGTCTGTCTTGAGTTCTTGCTTTTCTTTTGGAGCACACACAGCTCTTGGGGAGAGCCAGCTGCCAGGCCCTGAGGCCACTCAGGCCGCCCCAGCAGAGGCCCAGGTGGTGAAGGACTGGCCAACAGGCACGCCAGTGAGCTTGGAAGAACGTTTCAGCTCCACGGAAGCCTTGAGGTGCCTGGTGCCCTGGTGGACAACTTGCCTGCAGCAGCAGGAGAGCCTGAGAGGTAACCAAACAGCTAAGCTGCTCCCAGATTCCTGACCACAGAAACTATTTGTTGTTTCATGTTACTATGTTTTAGGAGTAATTTATTGGGCAGCAATAAGTATTAATTTTCTACAGTTTGCTAAAATGTTACTTTCATTCTTTGAAATGTGTCCTGAACCTTCCAGAAATGTTTTTCCCTAGAAATCTGATAAATGTTGATTTAGTTGTCTGAATCTAAACTAGAAATGTCAGAACCACAAAAGCAAACAATCCTTTGCTTGAAATAGGCAGAAGTTTGTGGTCTGGTGCAAAATAATAGAGGTTTTCCTGGAAGGTAGGAGCCAGGCTCACAATCTTAGCTATATTTCACCATCTTTATGATACTGTTTCTCTGGTCATTTTGGTTGTTTGAAGTTAGTTCTCTAGAAGGTTCATTAGGAAAGATTCATGGGGAAAGGTCTTGCTTTAGTTTGACTGAATCGAAAATCCCTAGCTCCCTTTTCTTGAGCATCTTATAGAGTATGCCATTATCTTCTTGCATGAAGTAGTACTAACTCAAAATCTGATGATAAACTGAGTTTCTTTTCCTTTTAAGTACAGTTGTCCCTTGGTATCCACGGGGGATTGATTCCAGGACCTCCCTTGGATACCAGAATCCACAGATGCTCAAATTCCTAATATAAAATGGTATGGTATTTGCATCTAACTTAAGCACATCCTCCTATATACTTTAAAATTCTCTAGATTACTTATAATGCCTAATACAGTGTAAATGCTTTGTAAATAGTTGTAAATACAATGTAAATGCCATGTAAACAGTTGCCAGTGTGTGACAAATTCAGGTTTTGCTTTTTGGAACTTTCTGGAATTTTTTTCTGAACATTTTTGATCCGAAGTTGGTTGCATCTGCGGATGTGAAACCCTTGGGTATGGAGGGCTGATTATACTCTGGTCTTTTTGCATTGATGCCTAAAATACATTTTTCCCCCCTGAAAAGTTATAGTTTTGTTAGAAAAAATCTTGTACTGTGTGTTGCTGACTACTGTTTCATACAAGCAGGGGGCACATTCAATAGTTTCACATCCTCCCTAAAGAAAGTTCTATTGAATTTTAGATTTCAGCATTTGTTCTTTTGAATTATTTGGTTTTCCTCTTCAGAGGCCCCCTGTAATACACATTAGATCTTCTTTTGCTGTTTTCTATAGCTACCACTTTCTGTCAAATCCTTTTTATCTCTTTCTTCATTTCCTTTTGATATTTAAAAATAACCTCCTTTGCTATCTTCTACTCCCCTTAAAGCATTTTGTGTTGTATTTGTTATTGTGTTTCATTTGGTTTATCTTTGTTTCTCAAATGATTTTTTTCTAAATAATTTCTGGGTTCTTTCACTTTTCATTTAACACTTTCTTTTTTTCTACTCTTATTTATGCAATTTAAAAATTCTGGTTTTTGATGTTTTTATCAAAGCTTATAATAGTTTTCCTTATATTATTTCAAGATATTTTGAAATAGTAAGTTGAAGTTCTTATTCATTGCATGAGCTTGAATTTCTGGCATTATTTCACAGTCTGTAAGGATTTAATATACTCCCAGTTCTCTTTTTCTAATAATAACAACTTGGCTTGAGATTTCATAAATCCTTTTCTGCAGCTCATTTTTAAGTGACAGGAGTATTTCTGTCTTTTTAAGAGGGATGAATGAGCCAGGATAGCTTTTCTAACTTCATGACTCTAGACTCTCTGTTTTGTTGTTTACAGAAAGTGAACTTCCTGGGATTTTCCTCTTCAGCTTCTCTCCCCTGATCTTATCTGTGATCTCAGGTGGCCTCAGCCTGCAGGGGCTTGAATCAGGATTTTGGTTCCCGACCAGATATTGAACTCAGGCTACGGCAGTAAGAGCGCTGAATCCTACCAACTAGACCACGAAGGCCAGTGGCTAGTAACAAGGCCCTGGCCTGTCGGCTTTATAGAAATGAATTTCCACAAAGAGACCGAAAGTAGTGAAACAAGTGAAGTGTTTATTAGGAGGAAAAAGACTACCTGTGAAGAGGCTCACAAGACTGGACTCGAGAGAAAGTCGCGCCCTCATGGTAGTTTGAATCACTTTTATGGGGCAGTTCTTCTGGGTTTCCTCTGGCCAGTCATCTTCCTTTGTCTGGCTCTGGGTCTGTATTGGGTTTATCTCAGGGTCTTCCCCTGTGTGAGCACATCTCTTAGTCAAGCTGGATTCTAGCGAAGAGGCCTGTGGGTAGATTGACATCACTTACTATGGGGTGGCACACCCTCCCTTTTGACCCCTGAGGAGACTTTCTGTACATGTGTAGTTGGGAAGGTCTCCTTGACCTTGAGAATGAGAAATATGTGGTCTCTTTATGTTTTATATGAGCAGGACTCGGTTCCTCTCTGCCCCTGCCATGACTGTTATCTTAAAGTGTCCACAGGAGGCAAAGTCCAGCTATTTACCCTGCTCCTGTTGTTATTTTTATCTGGAAGTATAAACAGGAGGCTGGCTGTAAATGTCTAACCTGGAGCCCATCTACCTCCTACCTCACCTTTCCTTTCCTTCTCCCCTACTGTTCCTGTCCTACTCAGTGAGGACTCTGCTCTCAGCATCTTTTCCTCAGTGCAGGGCTTTGCCATGGAGAGTTGGTCTGGTTTGTCACCGTCAGGGATTCATAGGCACCAGCTCCTGGATGGATCCAGAATCCTCAGTCTTCCTGCAGCCCTGCTGGAACCTTCTGCACCATGAGGCCTGCAAAGTGCCCTCCATTTCTGCCGCTGTTCTCAGAATAGTTTACCATGCTTTTCAGGGAGTCATCAATAGTAATTTAGTAGATCTCTGTCTTTGGTTTTGCTTCTTGGTTGCTCTGATTGTCTTTAATGGGAAATTCAGAGAGATTAAAATACTGAACTGCCATTACTACCTAATTCCCAGAATGGTATGTTCTTGCTTTTTTTTTTTTAATTAATTAATTAATTAATTTTTGGCTGCATTGGGTCTTCGTTGCTGTGCACAGGCTTTCTCTAGTTGTGGTGAGTGGGGGCTACTCTTCGTTGTGGTGCGCAGGCTTCTCGTTGCAGTGGCTTCTCTTTGTTGCAGAGCAGAGGCTCTAGGAGTGTGGGCTTCAGTAGCTGTAGCACATGGGCTCAGTAGTTGTGGCTTGTGGGCTCTAGAGCACAGGCTCAGTAGTTGTGGTGCATGGGCTTAGTTGCTCCGTGGCATGTGGGATCTTCCCGGATCAGGGCTCGAACCCATGTCCCCTTCATTGGCAGGCGGATTCTTAACCACTGCACCACCAGGGAAGTTCTCTCTTGCTTTTTTCTTGCAACAAAATTTCCTCAGAAAATTTTAAGAAACTTGTGCATCTATTTAATTTGTTTTTTAATTAGTTTAAAATAAATATTCATTATGTAAATTTTAAAACATACACAGAGGTAGAGGGGATAGTATACTGCCCCTCTTCCATAGGATCATTTTCAGCAATTATTAACAGATAAGTAATCTTATTTCATTTTTAACCCCATATACTCCTGCTCCCTTGATGGATTATTTTGAAGAAAATTCAGAACATCATGTCATTTTCACACAAAATGCTTTCATTTTTCAGTTATTTTTGAATGCTGAATTTTGTCTATCCTATAGATAACATCAGGCTTAGGTGATTTACAACTTCACATAAGCACAAGTGCATAGCGGAGCCTTGGTTTCACACATTTTAGGAAAACTGTGACATCAAAATTATTCTTAGAGGCTTATGAGAAGATAATACTAAACAACAACAACAGCACCTAAAACCATCCATCCAGTTTTTACATCAGTAAATCTGAGAGTCATCCTCAATTGCCTTTTCTCTCCTAAACAGAACCAGCATCCAAAGTTCTCTCTACCCAACATCCCTAGTATCTCTGTTCCCACCATTACTGCCTTAGCTCAGGACTCCGCATTTCCTTCCTGGACTCTGGTGATGGGCTTCCAGTGCATCTCAGGACCTCCAGTCTTACCACTGTCAGCTGCTCCTCCAAGAACCATTAGCAAGATCTATCTGAACTGTAAATCGATTCATTTGCCTCTTCTGCTTAGAAGCACTTTGTGGCCTCCTGTCTTTAAAGCATAAAGAAAACACTGCTTTTGAAATAAACTAGGCTGCTCAGGACCTGGATCATGTTTCTTTCTTCAGTCTCTCCTCTTACTCTGTACAAACACTACCTGTGTTTCCTTCAGTGCTTTAAATTAAACTTCCGTGTTTTTTTTTTTTTTTTTTTTTTTTTGCGGTACGTGGGCCTCTCACTGCTGTGGCCTCTCCCGTTGCGGAGCACAGGCTCCGGACACGCAGGCTCAGCGGCCATGGCTCACGGGCCTAGCCACTCCGCGGCATGGGGGATCCTCCCGGACCAGGGCACGAACCTGTGTCCCCTGCATCGGCAGGCGGACTCCCAACCACTGCGCCACCAGGGAAGCCCTGTGCTTTTTTATATGTTGTTCTATTTTTCCCTCCCCCACACTGCCAGCCAACTCTGACAAGCTTCAGCAATGTCTCTTCCAGCTTTGAAAACAAATAGCTTACAGAGTACAATGACTACAGTTTGTTCACAGAGAAAACGTGAATATTATTTTGGACTTTCCGTATCCTGCTTTCATTTCTTATCTCATTCCTTCCTCTAGACCCTCCGTGAAGTAGGTGAGACAGGTGTTGGCTTCTGTGGATAAGTAACAGGTAGCAGTCAGCAGGAAGTAGGGGGAGAAGACATTGGAAAACTCGAGCAGGTACATTCTGGAGCTTCCTGAGCATAAAGCACATCTGCTTTTGTTTCACGTGTATCATTTTCAGTAAATGCCGGGGATATCTTTCATTATGCAGCTTTTTGACTTTGCTTTTTCCTAAGCTGTCAAGACTGACCACTAATTATAAATAATAGGCAACTGAAAAGTTTTCTATTGGAAGAAGGTCAGTTTTTCTCTCACCTTCTTCACTCACAAAAGCACCCGGGTCAAAAGTTTAGGGAAGCTTAGTTTAAAATGGCATCCATGTTTTGTTATTGTAATATTTGATTTCTAAATACAGAAGAGATTTAATAGTAAAATCCCACTGGTCCAGGTAGAGGTCATGGGAATGCCTCTATCTGAAGGTGAAGAATTGGTTTTAAATTTTTAGACGGCCAAAGGCTGATAAAGAACAGGGCTAGAGAAGCAGTTTATGACTTTTACCTACACTTGAACTGGAATGATAATCTGCATTTCCAAAGGCATGAAGCGTTCCCATTTGAATTTCTGTGGTGACACTTGGAAAGATTGATCACTCTGTTCTGAAAGAAGATGAAAGAATGTGGGTGAGAGGTTACGAGCAGACAACACTGCCAGTGGGAGCTGACAATCAATGGGAATAGCTCCAAGAACTCCGTTTTTCTGGATGCAATATTTAACTCATTTTTTGGTTTGCATCTGGTAAACAAAAATTTAGAAATTCAAGTGTTGTGACATCTGCTGTCCCACTCCAGCTGACAAGATTTGCTAAAATGGGAAAGGTTTTTGTGTGTGTATATGAACTGCCTTCTTCAAGTTGTGGGAATAATTTAGGTTTTCAATGAGTGTTTTTTGGTGAAAGATACATAAATAATAGAACTAATTTCAAAATTCTGAAAACTTATTTTAAGTTTTACTTTGTAGTTTCAGATAGTAATGTCTTTACAGGCAGTGATATGTTTCCTTCAAAGATTTTAATGAACATAACATGTAAAAATAAACTGATTAATGTGGATGAATAATAATAATACCACAGTTTACTCAGGCCTATAACCTCTTCCACTGAATAATGTAATCTTGAGAAAATAATTAGATAAAGCTGATTTTTTTTCAAGATGAAATTTAAGAAAATTTGGATATTTAAGAACTGAAAATAAATCAAAACACCAATTTAGTCCTTCAGAATTATGTTTGAGAATGCTGAAAATTGGCCTCCCTTCAATTAAAAAAAATTTTTTTATAAGTATGTTAGAAGAGACCTCTAGTGTTTATAATAGCTTACTGCAGTTTCATTTTTTTTAAAGTCTACCTCTGGGAAGATGGAATAAATGTGTTTTCCTTACTCCTTCCACCAAGTAGAACTAAAAACCCTGACATTATATATAAAACCAACAGATGATTGGTGCTTCTCAGGACCAGATTGGTTTGAGACCTCAGGACCAGAGGTAATGTGCTCCTGGTGTTTTCTTTTTGCCTCACATATCCCAGACTTGGAGCTAAAGAAGCCAGCAACCCAGAATTGCCAGTGAATCCAGACCAAACAAAACAAGCCTGCTCTGTAGCCAAAGAACCAAGAAATGGGCAACTAGCAAGACAGAAAACTGTTAGACAGTAACTGCACTGCTCCAGGGAAACACTGCAGAAAAAATTGGAGCCGTGCCTTACCCATGCCAGCAAAGGCTGAGGTGAGAAGCCTAGTGTCCACTGTTCTCAGGCTGTAATGGCAGCGGCACCAACCTTCCCTTAAAACCCCCACTGGTCTAGTGCCAGAGAAAACTGAGCAGGAGCTGGGACTTTCCTCCCTCCCAGGCAGTGTCAGCGGGGGCCACGTAGATTTCCGCACCTACTTGGCAGTATGAACAGCAATGAGATCCCCTGTCCCTCCTTGCTGGGGTGCTTTCAGAGGAGGCTGACTGGAGAGTTGGAACTTTTATCTCCACCCAGTAGTAATGAGGCCCATGAGGTCAGTGGAGGCCATGAGGGGAGCAGTAACAAGGCCCCTTGACCCCTCTCACAGGGAGGTAGCAGTGGAGGCTGAGAGTAGGAAAGGGACTCCAACAGTAATGAGGAGCCCCTCCACTCAGGTGTCAATGAAAATCAAGTGGGAACCTGAAATTCCACCCCATCTCCAGAAGGAGGCAGTGCAACCTCCACTTCTGTTTGCCGTTCTACAAGAAATTACCTAGACCAGAAATTTAAATAAAATCCAAATCCCATTATATAATGTCTAGGTTTTAATAGAAAATCACTCATACCGAGAATCAGGAAGATCTCAAACTGAATGAAAAAAAGTCAATGAATAGATGCCAACATTAAGATGATAAAAATGTTTGAATTATAGACGTTTTAGAGGATTCATCATAAAAATGCTTCAATAAGCATTACAAATGTGCTTGAAACAAACAAATGTAGAATGTATCACCAAGGAAACAGAAGACATAAAAAGAGAAATGAAACCTTTAGAACTGAAAAATACAGTAACCAAAATAAACTCAGTGAATGCACTCAACAGCAGAATAGAGGGGATAGAGGAAAGAATCAGTGAACTTGAAGACAGGGCAAGAGAAATTACCCAATCTGAAAAAGAAAAATAGATTGAAAAAGGGTAAAGAGACCTTCAGGGACCTCTGGGACTATAACAAAATATTTAACATTCTTGTTATCTGAGTCCTTAGAAGCAGGCAAAGAGGACAGAACTGAAAAAGCACTTAAAGAAATAATAGCTGAAAAGTGAAAGGGAAATGGCATCCTAACTATGTAAGAAAAACCGTCTGAATAACAGATTTATCATGGGAAACCATGGAAGCCATAAGGAAGTGACTCAACATTTTTAAAGTGATGAAAGAAAATCTATACTACACAAAATCTATACTCAGCTAGATACCCATCACAAATGAAGAGGAAAGAAGGCATTCTCAGACGAAGAAAAACTAATAAGATTTCTCACCAATAGACCTACCCTAAAAGAACAGCTAAAAGAAGTTCTCAAAACAGAAAAGAAGTGATGAAAGAAGGAAATTTGCAACATCTGAAAGGAAGAAAGAACAATGGAAAGAGTAAATATGATGTAAATATAAAACATTTTTTTTCTTATTTTGGGTTTCCTAAATTATGTTTGAGAGTTGAAGCAAAAGTCATAATACTGCTAGATGTGGTTCTGAATGAATACAGAAAATATGTAAGCCATTTATAAATGGAGGAGAGTAAAATGACATAAAGATAAGTTTTCTATACTTCTCTCAAATTGGTAAAATAATGATACCAGATGGTTACAAGTTATGAATATATAATGTAATACCTAGCAATCACTAAAAAACTATATAAAAAGATACATTCAAAAACACTGGATGAACCAAAATGGAATGCTAAAATATGTTCAGGTAACATGCAGGCAGGAAGGAAAAAAAGAAAACCAAGAAATGAAAAACAGATCAAACAGAAAACAAATGGCAGATTTAAAGTCTACCATACCAATAATTACGTTAAATGCAAATTGCTTAAATACACCAATTAAAAAATAAAGATTGGCAGAGTGCATTAAAAACCTGATCCACCTATCTGCTGTTCACAAAAAACTCACTTCAAACATAACAATATACACAGGTTGAAAGAAAAATATGGGAAAATTTACATCATGATATGCAAACATTAATCAAAAGAAAGCAAGATTAACTATATTAATATTAGATAAGTAGGCTTCAGAGCAAATAAAATTGCCAGAGACAGAGAAAGATATTATATAATGGTAAAAGAATCAATCCATCAAGAAGACACAGCAATCATAAACAGGTGTCTACCATGCAACAGACCTTCAAAATACATGAAGAAAAAAACTGGTAGAACTGAAAGGAAAAATAGACAAATCCACAATTACAGTTGGAGACTTCAACACCCCTCTTTCAACAATTGATAGAACAATTAGGCTGAAATTCAGCAAGGATGTAAAAGAACTGAACACCCTCAACCAACAGGATCTAATCAACATTTATAGAGCAGTCCACCCAACAGCAATGAATACAAATTATTTTCAAGTACCCATGGAACATATACCAAATAGACCATATCTTTAGTCATAAAGCAAACTTTACCATATTATCAGACAAAATAAAAAATCACATGATCATATCAATTAATGCAGAAAAAGCATTTGACAAAATTCAACACCCTTTCATGATAAAAACTCTCAGAAATATAGAAATAGGAACACCCTCACCTTGGTAAAAAAGCAGGAAATGCATATGTTTTCAAAACTGGATCAAACCTTAGATAAGAAAACTATGATTTCAAAACGTGGACTGACCTACCCACAATTGGTGATAGAATGGAACCTATACAAGACTCTTAAGTTAACCATTTCTCAATGAAATTAAGAACACTAATTCATCATATTATCTGTTACTTTCCATTGGAGATAAGAGATAAGTGTGAGGCTATTACCTGGGATGGAAGGCTTGGAGCAGAGGGAAAAAGTGAAGTCCAAATTTGGAGCAGAAAACAAGCAAAGAGACTACAGATGCTTCCAAGAGCAATAAAAGCATTAAAGTCCAAAAACATGGCCAATTTTAGAACCAGCAAGTTGGAGTTAACCAAATGCATCTGATGCTGTGGTAACGTTGAATGAGGCTCTAAACCTGGTACTGTCAAGCAGTCTAAGGAGGCAACCTGGGCCAACAGGACCATGACCAGATGACCATGGATCCTGAGTCTTGACCCAACACAGCTCTGGGGTCAAGACTGGGATTCCAGACTGGAATGTAAGCACCAAATCCCATGTTCCCAGAGCCTGGAACTGCAACAGCTTCAGATTTGGGAAAAGTAGACCACTGGCCAACTATGTGTCTGTCAGATAGTAAATTCAATCAAAAATTTACCCTGGGGGCTTCCCTGGTGCTGCAGTGGTTAAGAATCCACCTGCCAATGCAGGGGACATGGGTTCAAGCCCTGGTCTGGGAAGATCCCATATGCCGCAGAGCAACTGAGCCTGTGTGCCACAACTACAGAGCCTGCATGCCTAGAGCCCGTGCTCCGCAACAAGAGAAGCCACCCAATGAGAAGCCCGTGCACTGCAACAAAGAGTAATCCCTGCTCACTGCAACTAGAGAAAGCCCGTGCACAGCAATGAAGACCCAACACAGCCAAAAATAAATAAAATAAATAAATTTATTTAAAAAAAATTTACCCTGGGTATTTATGGACACAACATCTATGCACATTAGCCTTTCTCTTAGGAGAGGCAATCTTTTGCTGGCAGGAGGCTCTTAGCGTTACAATGATTTTCTAGTCTAAGTAAATACTTTTTTGTGAACCCAGTAATGCACAACATTATGTGTATTAGAGCCTATAGAAATCTTTCTACACTGTGAATATACTAAAAGTAGACAATATCCTTATGTCCAAAAGCACTGTGTCTATGTAGCCTCCACAAGAGTGGACATGAATGGTAATCGAGGTTCACTGAGCCTTTCCTATGTGCTAGGCACTTGGTTAAGCAGGTCACATTTAGGGACAAGTTGATCTGTCACAAGCCTGTAAGACAGATAATATTATTCTCACCACTTATCAGATGAAGATACTGAGGCACAGAAAAGAAGGCATCTTGCTGAAATTGCAGATAGACTGCTTAGAACTAGAATGTGAACCCAGCCAGGCTAGCTCCAGACTCTGTGTTCTGACTCATTGCTCTGTGAATGATTAAGCAGTAAATGTTTGAATTGCTACATCCAAAAAGGTTGCACAAATGGCTTTCCTTGAAATTGCCTTGGCACACATGATTTTTGGTCAATGGGGAAGATTCTTTACTTCAGAGTCAGTTTGGAAGTTATTTTTTTCCTTCACAAAAAAACAGATGGCTGTAAAACCTCTTCTAATCCTGTCTTATTTGATGTCTCAAAGGCTCGAACAAGAAACAACAGCAGAAAGTGCTGCAACACCAGTGTCGAAAGTTTTAGAAACATGACGGACAAGCCTCAGTGCTGTGTAATATTCCTTGTTCCCTTCTCCCATTTACCTCTCTCTGGCTTCAGAAAATTTTATTTTTCTCTGCAAAGAATCTACTATTCCTTGCCCTTTGGGGATTGTTTTAACTCGGCTGCTGAGTTTTCTAGTCTTTAGTCTCTTTCAGTATTATTTAATATATGAAAGAAAATATTGGATTCCCTTTAAAAATTATCTTGCTTCCTGGTTGAGTGTCTATGAATGCAACTCTGAGCAGTAACTTGCTACAACAAGGGCCCCCTTGTTTTACTAGGGTTTCCCATAGTGTGACAGAGAAGGACCACTTCTAGTGGCAGACAGGTCATTGCAGGGATTTTACACAATGTTTTGAAGGGAAAAAACATATACACACTACTATATATAAGATAGATAACTAATAAGAACCTACTGCATAGCACAGGGAACTCTACTCAATATTCTGTAATAACCTATATGGGAAAAGAATCTGAAAAAGAATGGATATGTGTATATGTATAACTGAATCACTTTGCTGTACACTCGAAACTAACACAACATTGTAAATCAACTATACTCCAATATAAAATAAAAATTTTTTAAATTATTTAGATAGAGAATAAATACCTCATATTTAAAATTTCAAGTTGATGTAACTGTAAGCTAAAAAATGCAGACTTCTTTTAAAATTAGAAAGAAACAGAAGAACCCCAAAACAAGAAAGAGAAAATAGTCAATCAGAAAAGAGTAAAATACTTTTAACTGTGTCACAGGTTGACCAGCTCCTGAGAAGAGCTGGAATATCAAAATCTCAGAGTTTATTATTTCTTGTTCATCCTATGTGCTTGAGTTAATTACAATTATATAATTCTCATTTTGTAATACAGGTTTAATTATTTCTGTTAACTTTTCAGTTGTTTATACAATACGCTCATTACAAAACTCCTTTTGTTATTCTCATAGTTATTCCCACTGGGCAAGTTAGATCCCCACTAAAAACTGCAATAAAATTCTGTCACTCAAAACAGGAAAATGAGGGAAGCAGCACTCTTCCAGGCTGGCTCCATAATTCAGCAGACACTTGATGGTAACTGATTATATACTACATGTTATGATCATTTAACAAAGAAATGGTTAGAAACCAAGACTATAATTTTATAATAGAAATAACAAATATCAACATGAAAAATGTGTCGACTGTGATTTTGCAGATTCCTTTATCCATGTAATAATTTTTTCCTATTTCTCTAGGTCATCTTTTCTGAATAAGAGAAAAATTTAAATCAAACTAAGACAATATATCTACTCTTGGATGAAAAGAGAATACCTTATCTAGAAATAGATTTTTGACTTCAAGAGTCTAAGGATTAGTTTGTGAAGATCAACTGTAAAGGCCTTTAAAGGCTATGAGATAGAAAGCTTTATTGGTCCCTTTTTACTTCATTTAGTAAGGAGAGTTTTGAAAATCAAGAGACTTTAGTTCAATTACTCTTACCATTCTGTCTTATTGGAAATGAGAGTATTGTGCTCTAAACATCATGTTTTTATTGTTGTTATTTAATCTTTTGGACAACTGAATTACTTATTTTCTTTTAAATATCCCCAGGGTTTACAGATCTGACTATGGGCTCAGATTTTTTTGATGTGGTTTTGCAATCCTAGAGTATTTGGTCATTTTAGTAAAAAAATAGTCCTTTCATGATTCAGCCCTAGGCATGGGAAAAGATCATTTCTCTCCTCACTCCAGTGTTATCTGAGACTCCACAAACAACGGATTGACACTGTAGCTCAAAGACAGAAGTAAGGACCTGGATTTAGGAAGCAATGGTTAGGGTTATATTATTTGCAAATATTTTGTCCCATTCCATAGGTTGTCTTAAAACATTGCTGCAATTTATGTCAAAGAGTATTCTGCCTATGTTCTCTTCTAGGAGTTTTATGGTTTCAGGTCTTACATTTAAGTCTTTAATCCATTTTGAGTTTATTTCTGTATATTGTGTGAGGGAATGTTCTAATTTCATTGTTTTACACGTGGCTGTCCACTTATTGAAGAGACTGTCTTTTCTCCATTGCATATTCTTGCTTCCTTTGTCATAGATTAATTGACCATAGGTGCATGAGTTTTTTTCTGGGCTCTCTATTCTGTTCCATTGATCTAGGTATTTGTGATTGTGTCAGTACTGTGTTGTTTTGATTACTCTAGCTTTGCAGTATAGTCTGAAGACTGGGCACTTTATACCTCCAGCTTTGTTCTTTTTTTTCCAAGATTGCTTTGGTGATTTGGGGTCTTTTGTGGTTCATATGAATTTTAGGATTATATGTTCAAGTTCTGTGAAAAACGTCATGGGTATTATCATAGGGATCACATTAAATCTGTTGATTGCTTTGGGTAGTATGGTCATTTTAACAATATTAATTCTTCCAGTCCAAGAGCATGGGATATCATTACATTTCTTTGTATAATCTTTTATTTCCTTCAACAATATTTTATAGTTTTCATAATATAGGTCTTTCACCTCATCGGTTATATTTATTCCTAGATATTTTATTCTTTTTGATGTGATTTTAAATGGAATTGTTTTTTATTTTCTCTTTCTGATAGTTCATTATTAGTGTATAGAAATGCAACAGATTTCTGTATATTGCTCTTGGATCCTACAACTTTGCTGAGTTCATTTATTAGTTCTAATAATTTTGGGGTGGAGAGTTTAGGGTTTTCTACATAAAATATCATTTCATCTGCCTAAGGGATTAATAACCAAAATAAATAAACATCTCACACAGCTCAATTAAAAAAAAAAAGCCCAATCAAAAATGTGCAGAAGACCTGAATAGACATTTTTCCAAAGAAAACATACAGATGGCTAACAGGCACATGAAAAGATGCTCAACATCACTAATTACTAGAGAAATGCAAATTAAAACAGCAGTGAGGTATCGACTCACACCTGTCAGAATGGCTATTATCAAAACATCTACAAATAACAATTTTTGGAGAGGATGTAGAGAAAAGGGGACAAGTGTACTCTGTTGGTGGTAATGTAATTTTGTGCAGCCACTATGGAGCACAATATGGAGGTTTCTAAGAAAACTAAAAATAGAACAACCATATGATCCATCATTTCCACTCCTTGGTATTTATCTGGAAAAAAATGAAAACACTAATTTGAAAAGATATGTGCACCCCAGTGCTCATAGCAGCACTATTTACAATACCCAAGATATGGAAGCAACCCACATGCCCATCAACAGGTGAATGGATAAAGAAGATGTGTTTTATATATATATATATATATATATATATATATACACACATATATACAGTGGAATATTATTCAGCTATTTAAAAAAGGAAGGAATTCTGCCATTTGCAGCAATCTGGATGGACCTAGAGAATATTATGCTTAGTTAAATAAGACAGAAAAAGACAAATGCTATATGATATCACTTATATGTGTATTTTGAAAAATAATACAAATAAGTATATATGCAAAACAGAAACATACAGATATAGAAAACAAACTAGTGTTTACTTAAGGGGAGAAAAAAGGGGAGGGGGCAAATTAGGAGTATGGGGTTGAGAGACATAAACTTCTATGTAAACAATAGATAGGCAACAAGGATATATTGAATATCACAGGGAATTATAGCCATTTTCTTGTAATGTCTTTTAATGGAGTATAATCTGTAAAAATACTGAATCATTATGCTGTATACCTGAAACTAACATAGTAAAATCAACTAGACTTCATAGAAAATATAAAATCACACTGTTGTACACCTGAAACCTAAAAAAAAAAAAAAAGAAGCAATGGTTATTTTGCCTTCAGAGACTGTCTAGATATATCATTAGATGTTCTGCGTAGAGGGTGACACTTGAGTCCGACACGGGTGTAGTGGGCATGTTAATTTTGTTTGGCCATTATCCATGTCTCCTTCTATTCATTGAACTTTTATTTGGGTGAGGGAATCCATCCCCCTCTATTATGTGACCTGGACCATATATATGCTCACCCTAGGCTTCAAGGAGAGCACATGACTCAGCCTGGCCAATCAGAGCACCATGTCCCACTAGTGATGAACTGGGTCAGGGATGTGTTTGTGACCTCAGCTGGGTCCAGGAGAATTCTCTCTGGAACTTTTGCTGGAACTTTTAGGAACAAGGTAGTGTCTTCTTCTGTAACAGAGCAGGACCCTATAGGACCTTCCTGGGACAGACCCCTCCCCCATATCCTCTGCTGTAGTTTTTCTCTGAAATACCCAGATAATAGTATCTCATGCATATTTCCTGAGTTTTTCAGATGCTAAAACCACCACCAAATGGAAGAAATTAACTACTTGGTGATCATGAGCCAGTAGTCTCCAGACCTACTGGTGCCTAAGGATTGATAGTGTTAAGCCCTGTGACCCTGCCCTATTACCTCACCATCAACCAATCAGAGAATTGTGTACAAGCTGATCACATACCCTGGGGTGCCCCTCCCTCACCTGGCCTTTAAAAATGCTTTGCTGAAACCCTTCAGGAAATTTGGGGTTTTTTTCGAGCATGAGCCACCCATTCTTCTTGTATGGTCCTGCAATAAAACTTCCTGCTCCAAACTCTGACGTTTTGGTTTGTTGGTTCTCACTGTGCTTCGGGCACACAAACCTGTGTTTGGTAACACTTCTGCTAGGGTGGCCAAGCTGATAGATTGCAGCCTGGAACTTCTGGTAGCCATTTTTTTGCAAACACTGAGAAGCATTAGCCTTTGCCTGAGAAAAAGCCAACCCAGAAGAAAGCAAATCAAAAAGACGGTGCAAGGAAGAAATTCCTGAAAATGTAATTGAGTCCTTGCTTCCCTCTGGGCCTGAGCCCATCCGTACCCCTGCACTGTCAGTTTTGTGAACCAATACTTATTATGATGATTTTAATTTAAGCCAGTTTAAACTGAGTTACACTGGCCACCGAAAGAGTTCTGATTAACACAACTAGGATTCTGTGAACTGGAACAATTTGCCATGACAAGGAGTGAATTATTGTTATGAGGTCTTGGGGTCCTAGAGGAGAGTAACTGAGGAAAATCAGAGTAAAGGACAGAATTTCAGATTAGCTATTAAAATAGTGCAGGCTGCCTGCCAAATAGCGAAAACTAGGTTTTGTCAATTGACCCTTGCTGTAATGTGTGAAACAAGACATGTTTAAAAAAAAATAGTGCAGGCTGGTCCACCTTGTTCAAAAGGAATGAAAGCCATATGTCTGAGGCTGAATAATAGCCTCCCAATGTTATCTGCTTTTTAATTCTCAGGACCTGTGTATGTTCCTTTATATGGCAAAAGGGATTTTACCGAGTGATTAAGGTAAGGATCTGGAAATGGGGAAATATACTGGATTATCTGGGTGAGCTCTAAATGTAATCACAAGGGCACTTATCAGATGGATGTAAGAAGTCAAAGGAGGATTAAGGTGATGAGAAGACAGACACAGAGTTTGGAGTGCTATGACTCTGAAGCAGGGGATGCTAGGGCAGCCTCTGGAAAAGGCAAGGAACAAATTCTCCCCTGGACCCTCCAGAAGGAACCAACCTTTCATTGTAAGACGAATTTCAGACTTTTGATCTCCAGAATCACAATAGAATAAACTTGTGCTGTCTAAGCCACTACATTTGTAATAATTTGTTATAGCAGGACTAGGAAACTAATATCCATGTTGAATTAAATGGATCTTTTTGAGATGGACCAAATGTTGAAAAATATTTTGCCACTTGAACTACTAGCAGCTATTTGGGGAAAACGATCTCCAAGTATACCTGGACCTTATTCTCTGAGCTAATTAAAACAACATTTCTAATTAGGGGTAAAGATGGGGATTTCCCAGTGGTTGGATGACTTAAAAGGATCCTCAGGTTCAGATTATATCATGGTGTTCATGATTTTATCATCTAATTACCCAAGAGAAGCATGTTAGGAGACCTTCTAAGGATGGTGGGATGATTCTCCAGCCGACTTGAAATATGGAGAGACGAGAAGATAAAATTCCTCTCAGGAGACAGTGTGTCAGTAAGGAAACTATTTCCTGTCCGTTGAAATATCTTTTTATAGCTGGGAAAATCCACTTGTGAGCCACGGAGAAAGGTTTCTTTTATTTATTGACCTTGGCTTTTGGAAGTTCATGTTCTTGGACGTGAGCAGATGTTGACTCTGGGGAGAACAAGCTTGAGGACAGTTACAGGACAGATGTAGGTCTGCAGCATGCTGGCGTTGCCCATTGCTGCCCATTGCTGCCTGTGAGCGGGACAGCGATAAGGGCCTAACCTTCCCGGAAAGAGGCAAAGTGTGTTTCACCTCAGCTGTAACTTAGATGCCATGTCCTACCTTGGTGAAGTGCCATTTTGTTTAAAAGAACACATCGTGAGCATAGATAGCTGGAGACCCAGAAGAGACATACCCTGAACACGCAGGCCGGTCAGTGCCTTCATGCCGGCTCTTCTCTGCTGTAAGCACTTCTGGAGAGACAAAGCCTGGCTGAGTTGATCCTTAGATTGGCCTCAGCACAACAACTCTTGGGCAAATCCAGGGACAAGAGTCTCTCCTTAAACCCTCCTACACTGTGGGTGGCACTGTAAACTGGTGCAGCCGCTATGGAGAACAGTATGGAGGTTCCTTAAAAAACTAAAAATAGAACTACCGTATGACCCAGCAATTCCACTCCTGGGCTTATATCCAGAAAACATGAAAACTCTAATTTGAAAAGATACATGCACCCTAATGTTCATAGCAGCACTATTTACAATAGCCAGGACATGAAAGGAACCTAAATGCCCATCGACAGATGAATGGATAAAGAAGATGTGGTACATATATACAATGGACTATTACTCAGCCATAAAATAGAATGAAATAATGCCATCTACAGCAACATGGATGGACCTAGAGATTATCATACTAAGTGAAGTAAGCCAGACAGAGAAAGACAAATATCATATGATATCACTTATATGTGGAATCTAAAATATGATATACATGAACTTATTTACAAAATAGAAACAGACTCACAGACATAGAAAACAAACTTATGGTGACCAAAGGGGAGGGGGAATAGAGGGATAAACAAGGAGTTTGGGATTAACAGATACACATGACTATATATGAAATAGATAACCAACATGGACCTACTGTATAGCACAGGGGACTCTACTCAAGACTCTGTAATGACCTATATGGGAAAAGAATCTAAAAAGAGTAGATATATGTATATGTTTAACTGATTCACTTTGCTGAAACTAACACAACATTGTAAATAAACTATAGTCCATTAAAAATTAAAGAAAAAAAAAAGAATAGATAATGATGCCTCCAAGCCAAAGGGAGTCTGCGGACTGAGCTATTTCACGTCCATGGGCTTGTACTCCCTTGAACGGAAGGTGGAGACACTGGGTGACTCAGCCGTGGTTTGGGTGCGGAGGGGGCCGTCCTGCCAGCTCCGGTGCTGAGTAGGGGGTGTGAAGATGGGAATGATGCTCAGGACAGACTCTAACAGCCTGTCTCTGCCTGAGACGGGGCTGTCTGACTTCCCGGCATAATGTGATTCTGTTTGCAGTCAAACTAACTTGAATTAACTTAGCAAGTGTCAACTGTTTCCCTCTGAACTGTGTCAAATGCTCTTCTAAAATTAGACTAACACGTGAAACCCTTTCACAGGCTTGGTTTTTTTTTTTTTTTTTTTCCTTTAACAAAATCTAGATCCTGTTTCAGGCAAAGATGCCACTGGATGAGGCAGCCGTTTTTCACCACAGGGAAATACCCCCCGAGGATTTTGATGCCTCTCCCATCGCGCGGGGACCTGTGGAGGGGGAATGTGTGCCCTGGGGGTGTTTGCTGTGAGCGCGGCTGTGCCCCTACCTCACCCTCTCGCCCCCTCCCCTCCAGAAGGGGCTGCGGACCCTGGTATCGCCTATCACTTTGCGAACAGCTGCTGCGTACTACCACACTTCTAAATGCTGAGAAATGGCTCGGAATGAAGTGAGGACCTTGGAGATGTCACCGTTACGGTTTGGAGCCTTGGGTGTGGGCTGGCGAGGCAGGCAAGTCACCGCTTAGAAGGTGGCTTCGTGGGAAAGGGCTGCAGGGCCTGGGGAGACGCCCCGCTCCTTTGAAGCAACGTGGATGGGGAGGCTGATGCTGGGAAGGGATTTAGCTCAGGGGCCATAAGTCATCTGTGCACATCCCTCCGCCGGGCAAGCAAGGGAGACCCCGACGGGAGCCGGCCGCCCGACGTGTGAGCAGGAGGCGGGTCCTCAGGTCCCAGCGGGCCCCGGGGCAGGCAGAGCATGTGGGGACCACTCAGCACTGAGGCGACCGTCACTGTGATCCGGGCCATGGGGCAGGCGCCGTCAGACCACAGAGCCGGCCTTTCTAGGGTCTCTGGGAACAAGGGGGGGGAGACTTCGTGTCCCCCCGCATCCCCTTTCCCACTCCACCCTCTCTTCTTGCTGTCCTCGCCTTCTCCCCACGCCCCCTGTTGCCTGCTCTGCTGGTTTTGCTTCCTTTTCTGCTATGCTGTCCATATCCTTGAGTTAAGGGGACATCGATTTCACTGTTCTGTATATTTTTCTCTAGTAAAATCCTGTTCTGTTCAGAGTAACAAATCCTGCCTGTTCCCCCGTGCTCTCCCCCAGCCCCATTTCCTCTGTTTCCGCTCTTCACAGCTGGCAGCGTGGGGAGCGTGGGAGTGTGGAGGGGCTCTGACCCCCTCCTGGCCTGAGCCACAAGGATCCAGGGGTTCTGATAACATCCCCCAACCCTTGTCTTCACTGCAAGTCACCTAAGAGATCGCCCCCCAAAGGAGGGGCAGTGAGAACTGATGCCCACAGGAGACCCCAGGACAGATCCCTCTGGACTTCTGCCCTGCTTGCTTCAGTCACCACCAAGGTCAGAAGCCCAAGTCCTCAAGGTCATCCGTTTTACTCTGACCCTTATTCCCATAAAGTTCAGGACATTCTCATCTGACTCAGCACCCCCCCTTCCTGTCCCCCAAAACAGGAGGCAAGGTGGCAGGGCACGACCTTTAAAAGAATGATATAGCCATAGGACATAACAAAAACTGGTTAGAACCAACTAGGTCCAAGATGGCGGAAGATTTAACTTCCAGTGGACCTTGAGCCTCATTATACCCTCATTGTGATACATCATCAGTCCTGACAGTTCTGAGGCCAACCATAAAGGGTCAAAAAGTGGGCGGTAGCCCCATTCCTGGAAATCTCAGCCCTTTCCCCAAAATAGTAGGAATAATCCTCCCACTCATTAGCCTATGAAATTACCCAGCCCATAAAAACTAGCCACGCCATATTTCAAGGCCTCTCCCCTTCTGCGATGGCCCACACTCTGTCTGTGGAGTGTGTTTCTCTCTGAATAAATCCACTTCTTACCTATCACTTTGTCTGTCACTGAATTCTTCCTGCGACATGACTTCAAGAACCTCAAATTCACTCGGAACACCCCAGCATCCCCCCACTGGAGCTCTGGAACTCAGGGCCTGTCATCACGAAAGGGCCTGTCCTCAGTCCCATCTGTGAATATTTCTCTCACCTTCTGGTTCTAACTCTGAGTGTCCCATATAGTAGCTGTTACCCACACGTGGCTGCTGAGTACTTGAAGTGAGGCTCAGCTGAGATGTGCTGTCAGTGTAAAACACAGATCAGATTTCGATGACTTCATATGTAAAAAAGAATGACGATCTCTTGAAGGATATTTGGGTGGTTGGAGGACTTTGTGTTGACAGTTCTTTTCTTCTAGCGCTTCAAAAATGTTGGCTCACTTCCTTCTGGCTCCTGTGGTGTCTCATGATAGTATTCTGACAATATTGGGTTAAATAAAATAGATGATTAAGTTTACACATTTCTTCTTACCTTTTAAAAAAGTGAGGCTAGTAGGAAATGTAAATTACATACGAGGTTCACCTTGTCTGGCTTGTGGAAGGTGCTGCTCTGATGCAGACCCAGCTGCTCCTGGATCTTCAGAGCCCCCTCTGGGGTGCCCTCTGCCCAGTCTGGGCCCAGAGATGCAGCAGGTTGTTCCTGGCTCCCCATTGCTCTTTCCTAACCACTGTGCAACCTGTGTCCTAGAACACTCCAGATCTGTGAAGCCCACCTGATTGGACTAATGTACATCTACCCCTGCACATGCAATTCTACCATTCTCCTGGTTACCCCTTCCCCACCATTGAAGATCTCATCATCTGGTTCACTGTCATCCCCCCTATTATGACTCTGGTCATCCTTCTGTCATCGGTACCCTCCTAGGTCATCCATCCACGCCCTGACTTCCATTCCTTGACCTCCTCACTTACAATGATTCACCCTCCATCCCACCTCAGCCACCTACTTGAATGGCCAGATCTTTGTCATCGCCCATAGTTTTCAATCTCCAAGATCTTAATTTCAAGCATCCCCTCCTTTGAATGCTATCTCTTATATTCACAGCTCCTTTCCTTCAGCTCCCCATGTCAGTAATTCTTTGACTCCACTGGGACTTCCCATTAGGTGACTCTGTCACCTGTCCACTTACCCCGCATAGAGTCTAGGACTCAACGTTTTAACTACTCCCTTGCACTGACTTGTAAGTCCCTTACATCTCTCTATCATCCTTGTGCTTTCTGGCAAACCTCTGAACCTGGTGAAGTCCAGCTCTCTCCTTATGTCTACAGCCAAGACAAGCCAACCAGTTTCTCTCTAGATTGTGGCATCAAACCTCAGGTGGTGGCCAGCGCTGCCTGTTGGTCTTGCAACACAACTCATCATTCCCCTCTCTCCCTGTCCTCAGATGCCATCACTGAAATGATTTTTCAGCTGAGACCTTGCTTTCCACTGCAACTGAGAAAATATATAGAAGCAAACAGAAAAATCCACTTCTTCCTCCCATCACCAAATCAATCCACCTTCTATGCACCTGTTCACATTCTCTGCTTTCTTTTACACATGTTGGGGAATTACCCCTGCTAATTATTTATTTGTTTGTTTGTTTTTGTCTGTGTTGGGTCTTTGTTGCTGCGTGCGGACTTTCTCTAGTTGTGGCGAGCGGGGGGGCTACTCTACGTTGTGATGTGCGGCTTCTCATTGTGGTGGCTTTTGTTGTGGAGCACAGGCTCTAGGTGTGCGGGCTTCAGTAGTTGTGGCACGTGGGCTCAATGGTTGTGGTTCGTGGGCTCTAGAGCGCAGGCTCAGTAGTTGTGGCATGCAGGCTCTAGAGCGCAGGCTCAGTAGTTGTGGCACATGGGCTTAGTTGCTCTGCGGCATGTGGGATCTTCCCGGACCCGGGCTCAAACCCGTGTCGCTGCATTGGCAGGCAGATTCTTGACCACTGTGCCACCAGGGAATTCCCCTTTGCTTTTTTTTTAATTAACAAAATTTTTTAAATTGGAGTATAGTTGATTTACAATGTTGTGTTAGTTTCAGGTGTACAGCACAGTGATTCAGTTATACATGCATACATACATATATATATATATTTATATATATTCTTTTTCAGATTCTCTTCCGTTATAGGTTATTACAAGATATTGAGTAGAATTCCCTGTGCTATTCAGTAGGTCCCTGTTGTTTATCTATTTTATACATAGTAGTGTGTATATGTTAATCCCAATCTCCTAACTTATCCCTCTCCCCCCCACCTTGGTAACCATGTTTGTTTTCTATGTCTGTGAATGGCATTATTTCATTTTTTATGGCTATGTAGTATTCCATTGTATATATGTACCACACCTTCTTTATGCCCCTGCTTTTCTCTAAAGCCAATTTCTTTACCATATCCTATCCTCTCACCTACATAAGGACTAAATTCCTGCCATTCTCCTTTTTTATTTTTTCCTCCTCACTATTGGATCTTTCTCATCAGCATATAAATGTGATATACTACCTCTCATCTTAAAATAAACAGCAACAACAACACATTTTTTTTCTGGATAAAGATTTCTAGTTTTTTAAAATTTTAATTTCTAATTTTTTTATACAATTGTAAAGATTACACTCCATTTAGTTACTGTAGAATACTGGCTATATTCCCTGTGATGTACAATACACCCTTGAGCTTATCTTACACCCAACTGTTTGTGCCTCTAATCCCCTATTCCTATATTGTACACACACACACACACACACACACACACACACACACACACACTGGTAACCACTAGTTTGTTCTCTGTATATGTGAATCTGCTTCTGTACAGAAAGCCTTTCTTGACTTCACGTTGCCTTCTAATTACTGCTTGCATCGTCTGCGCCCCTGAAAACAGATCTCCTGGGAAGAGGTGCCCACACTCTCTGCGTCTCTTCTGCTGCATGGTCCCTCCTGAACCAGTCCCAGCAGACATTCAAGCCACGGGGCAGAGCTGTTGTCGACGTTGGCCATGTTGTCAATGTCACGTGGCCTCTTCTGTGTTCGTGGCTCAGGCATCCCGCCTGAATGTTTAGCAGCCTTTGGTCTGGTGACCCGTTCTCTCTTGGGCTTCATTTCCTGCTTTTCTTTCTCCTCCCTTGTTGTTCCCCCTCAGCCTCCTTTGCTGATTCTTGCTGCCCTTCCTCTCCTCTGAATGTTGGAGTGCCATAGGCTCTGTCCTTGGACTCTTCTTTCTTTCCCATACTTATTCTCTCCTAGACAACTGCATATACAGTTCTGTGGTTTAAAAGACCTCTACATTCACTGAGAATGCCCAAGAGTACCTTCCCAGCCCGGAATCTTTCTGAATCCCTAAACTCCTAAATCCAACTGCCCATTCCGTATCTCTACTTGATTTCTAGTGGGAATCTTGATTATTACATATCTAACATCAAACTCTTCATTCAGTATTCCACCAGATCTCCTGGTCCTCAGGCCCCCAGATTTGGACAGACACTTTAGCACCAGTCTGCCTGGGGCTCCAGCTTGGCAACTGAAGATCTGGGGACTTGTCAGTCCCAAATTTGTAAAGGTGCCCTCCCACCCCACTAGGAAGGACAGAGGTTTTAATCACTGGAGACAATTCTAGACCCTCATCAGCTCAGAGATGGCATCAGAGGAATCTACATAACAAACTTGGCTAAAACAAGCCCTTATCTTTCCTTAGTTTCCACATGTACTTACCTTCCACAACTTGCCATCCTAGACACTCAGAGTCCTTTTCTTTGTCTCATCACTTCTCTAAATGTTTACTGTTCTTTTGTTAAGATGCTAGATAAGCCCAGATTCTATCCATCCATTGCTGAGTGTATATGCGATACACATGTTAATAAACTTCTGTTTGTTTCTTTCTTCTTAATCTGTTTTTTGTCCATCTAATTTATAGAGCCCCACCTGGAGGACCTCTGAGGGTAGAGAGAAAAATGTTTTTTTCCTTTTCTACACCCCCATGTGCTCATACAAGGAACTTGTGTTTATTAGCATTTTTTTTTTTTTTTTTTTTTTGCGGTATGCGGGCCTCTCACCGTTGTGGCCTCTCCCGTTGCGGAGCACAGGCTCCGGACGTGCAGGCCCAGCGGCCATGGCTCATGGGCCTAGCCACTCCACAGCATGTGGGATCTTCCCGGACCAGGGCACGAACCCGTGTCCCCTGCATCGGCAGGCGGACTCTCAACCACTGCGCCACCAGGGAAGCCCCTGTTTATTAGCATTTTGCTGAAGAAGATATGCGAAGGATGGCAAGAGTTTAACATTATAGTGAAGGATTAGCATAGCTTAGAGCTTTAAACAGAACGTTAGATTTGTATTTTTTCTAATGCACCTTTCTTAGGACTCTCATGGGGACTTCTCACTGGCACCCTTTACTTGGTCCCCGGCCTCCTAATTTCCAGGTCCAATACCTCAGCACTCACATTCGATGCTTCATCATAGTGTCTGACTCTCCTAACTACACTTTCCTTCCTGAATTGTTCACTCCTCCGCTCGTGTTATTTTGCCCTCATGACAAAACTACACGGCAATCTCCTTGCTGGCCTTTTGCCCCAACTCTTTAATGAAAATATTTCTCAAGGGTGAGTTCTTGACTCTTTTCATTCTGCACTGTCCCTAGGGAATCGTGGTCATTTCCCTTCCTCAGAGGTCAGTTCCTTGGGGATTATCCCCAGACCTACTTCTCCGGCTCTGACTTCTCTCTTGGGCCCCATCTCGCATTTTGGACTGCCTGGTATCTCTGACATATAGGTGTCTTACCAGATCAAACACACGTATTTATACATTTGACAGATATGTTTTAGACATCTATTAAATACTGTGCTGGGTATTAGGAGTACAGTGACAAGTAAAATGGATAAGATTTCTGCCTATTGAAGCTTGTAGTCTATTGAGTAAGGAAGAACTGGATGGTGTGGATTTAGAGAATGTTCTGGGCAGAAGGTATAAATAAACCTGAATACAGGCCCTGTGGTAGAAGGGACGGAAATGTCGAGGAGCTTAAACATCAGAGTGGTTCTAGCAGAAGGGAGAAAGCAAAGCAAGGTTCCAGAAGCATAGGACAGACCATACAGGGCTTGCAAACCACGTCAAGAGTTTGCTTTTTATATTGAGAGGTACTGAAAGCTGTTTTATACAGACTTGATCATATTTTCATTGAAAAGATCCCCCTGCCTCTGGGGAATGGATCAGGTGTTTGAAGAGGAGCAGTGGTAGATTAAAAAATAAAGGCTACAAGGGGTATTTAGTAGGTAAGATAGGATTTGGTGAGAAGCTGAATATAGTGGGGGGAGGGGAGAAAGGAAGATATTATGGATAATTGCTAGGTTTCTGGGCTTGGATAATTGAACAGATGGTGGTGCATTTACATAGACAGGAGATGTTGGAAGAGGACCAGGTTTGAAAGGGAATATAGGTGTTAAATAGGCAGTTGATCTAAGGGTTTATATCTTACAGTAGAGATGTGGGCTGGAGATGTGAATTTGTGATTTTTATATGGTAATTAAACTGAGGATGTGGATGAGATTTCCCAGGGAAAGAGTATATAGTGAGAGGGAGAGCAGCCAAGAGAGGAACTTCAAAATTTAATGGCTCCATAGAGGAGCCTGAGCCAGGAAATACGGCTGAGAAGGGGTGGTCAGGGAAGTTGGAGGAAAATCAGAAGTGGAAAGCAATGTTTTAAGAAATGGGGTAGGGCTTCCCTGGTGGTGCAGTGGTTAAGAACCTGCCTGACAATGCAGGGGACACGGGTTCGAGCCCTGGTCCAGGAAGATCCTGCATGCTGGGGAGCAACTAAGCCCGTGCACCACAACTACTGAGCCTGTGCTCTAGAGCCCGCGAGCCACAACTACTGAGCCCACGTGCCACAACTACTGAAGCCCACATGCCTAGAGTCCGTGCTCCACAACAAGAGAAGCCACCACAATGAGAAGCCCGTGCACTGCAACGAAGAGTAGCCCCCGCTCGCTGCAACTGGAGAAAGCCCGCATGCAGCAACGAAGGCCCAAAAATAACCCAAAAATAAACAAATAAATTAATTTTTAAAAAAAGAAACAGGGTATTATGGACTGGATGTTTGTGTCCCCCCAAAATTCATATATTAAAATCCTAACCCCCAATGTGATGGGCCTAGGAGGTGGAGCCTTTGGGAGATGATGAGGTCATGAAGATGGAGCCCTCGTGAATAAGATTACTGTCCTTAAAAGAGAGACCCCAGAGAGCTCTCTTGGCCTCTTAGATGGCCATCTCTAAACCAGGAAGTGAGCCTTCACCAGATGCCAGTTCTGTAGGTGTCTTCATCTTGGACTTCCAGCCTCCAGAACTGTGAGAAATAGATGTCTGTGGTTTAATCCACCCCAGCTACGGTACTTTGTTGTAACAGCCTGAATGGACTAAGAGGAAATGCTCAACATTGTTGCACGCAGCTCAAGATATCATGTAGGAGGTCCAGAATGTCCACTGGATTTAGCAGAGTAGAGGTCTCTTGTGACATTAGTGAGAATTCTTCCAAAGAATAAGTTAGGGAGATTGGGATTGACATGTGCACACTGCTATATATTTTAAAGTAGATAACCAACAACCTACTCTGCTCAATATTCTATAACAACCTAATTGGGAAAAGAATGTGAAAAAGAATAGGCACATGTATATGTATAACTGAATCACTCTGCTGTACACCTGAAACTAACACAACATTGTTAACTATAATCCGATATAAAATAAAAAGTTTAAAAAAAAAGGAATAATGGGGTGAGAGCCAGATTAGAGATGTCGGGAAAGTGAGTGAGAAGATAGAAGGGAGATGGTTCTGGGAAGGAAGAGACGCGGCAGAGGAATGTAGGGTCTGGGAAGGTGTGCGCATTAGTTTTAATGAGAGCTAGTTAGACATGTTTAAATAGGAAGGGGAAGGAGTCAATTGGGAGGGAAAGATTGGATTCAAGATAAAGTAAGTCTGAATCCCCATCCTCCACTCTCCGCCCCTCCCCCCCCACCGTAGGCGGCTTGGATTACCTTAGAGAAGAGCTTTCCAGCTCGAATAGAAGGATAGCTAGAGCTGTAAGTAATGTGATATGTTTGGTAGAAGTAGACAGAGGGTTCTAGTCTGATGTTTTTATTTTTATGGAAAATAGGAAATAAGGTTATTTCCTGAGAGTGAGAAAAGTAGTTCTGTGACTCTGTGTGTGTGTGTGTGTGTGTGTGTGTGTGTGTGTGTGTGTGTGTAGGGTGATGTTAGTAGGAGGATTCAAAGGACTAGAGAAATATAGGGAAGTTTCCAGTTTTCTATCACTGCATAACAAACCACCTCAAAATGCAGTGGTTTAATAATTTAATTGTGCTCATGGACTCCATGACTCAGGAATCTGTACAGAGCACATGGGGAAAGTTTGCCTCTACCCCATGATGTCTGGGGCCTCAATCAGAAAGATGTGAAGGTTCGGGGTAAGCTGACGGCTGGGGCTGTTATCATATGGAAGATTCTTCATTTACATGTCTGGCAGTTGATCCTGCCTCTTTGCTGAGACCTCAGCTAGGTCTGTAAACTGGACATAGATGTATGCCCATCCTGCGGGTCTGGTCTTCCTCACAGTACAGTGGCTGGGTTCTCAGAGTGAGTGCCTGAAGAGACTGGAAGAGGAAGCTGCCAGTTTCTAAAGCCTGGCCTCTCCACCTGGATGGGAGCCTTAGTTCCTGCCAAAGAACTCAAAGATATTGTTCTGTGTGTGCCTTGAGGATTGGAACCAGGACCCTGCCCCCAGGCTGCACCATTGTTTCTTGACTGCCCCTCCCTTGTCTCTGCATCCCCTTCCTTCCCTGATTAGCAACCCTTTGAACCTGCCCTTTGGAACTCAGGGAAGGTCATGGAGGCTGAATGAAGCCTATTTCCTACACACAAGAAATGGGGGACACGGAAAGGATATGTACCAAGTAGCCCCACAATGTCCTGCTTGGTTTCACAAGGACTGACAAATGGACAGTATGGAATTGGACATTTTATCAGTTGCAATCCTGGCTAGTCACTAAACAATTGGATACTGATCTCAATGCAGTGGTTAAAAATAGTTGATACACTAGGGTAATAGCTGAGGATCCTGCTAAGTCTGTGTGTTACACGTGGGAAGCAATTATTTTCTCCTCCATCCCTGTGTTACACAGCTCACAGTTGTAGCCACCGTCCTCCCACCCCCACCCCCTTAAGTCTTTGTCTGCAGCTCCTTTATAATGCCAGGCACTTGTGCTAAAAATAGCCGTTCCATTTTCTTGTGACTCCACCCAGGTTCATCTGCCTGCTTTCCTTGCCTCCCAGGAGGCCATATCCACGGTAAGGATTTTTTAGCAAGCCTTTGTATTTCTTCCCCTCCAACTACAGACGACCCACACCGCCCTTCCTCCGCAGGGCTGCGGGCAGCTTTCCTAAATAGCGCCTTAGAGTGGATGCCCAGCAGCACTGGCGCCCTGACAGGGTCTCTTGGAGGGAGTGGATACCAGAGGAAACATTCAAGAGGAAAAAGGTCCCTGCCTAGGGAAGCAGTCTCTTTGAATCTTTGTAAAAGGTTGAGAGACCTTGCTAGAGAGATCAGGGCTGATACCACGTGAAAGGGAAGCCCAAACAATGGGAGGTCACCAGACAAAGAAACAGGAAGAGGCTTGTAAGGAATTCGTCGTCCTGATTCTAAGATGCACTTTTTTTTTTTTTTCCATATTTCAGTGTTGCACATATTGAGACATAGCTTACAATGGCTGGGTACGTTTCACATCATGGTGGTGTTTCTCCTCTCCCCTGCTAGCCTTCCAGCCCCATCCCACCCCAGAAACAAAGGCATTATTAAAGCGCAGGCGTGCCTCTTGCAATGGATGGTGAATAGATTTGATGAAACAATATATTCACCGAGGTAAATTCAGCACGGTCCAGGGTTTACCTGCAGCCTTGTGAACTAAGAATCTTCATTTGCAAGCACAGGAAAGGGCATTTTCTAAGAAAAAATCTACTATTTACTTGGCTTACAAAGATGGAAGTGTAAATTTAGACTGTCCATTGAACAGGCATAACAGACACACTGGGAGGGGTGGAGGAATGTTCAGGTCAGACCAACAATTTCCCTCCTACAGTGGGCCTTGGACGCAGAAGCCTCGTTTTCATCAGGGAGCTGAGTGGGTCTCACAGGACAGAAAGACTTGCCAACAGGTGTATGATACTCCTCGGCCTCTGTGACTTTGCTCTCTGGACCTCCTCTGCGGGCACCTCCACTAGCCCTTTCTGACGACTCTGGTTTTTTCTATTTTTTCTTGGGAATCCAGGCACGTAGTATTAAAAAACAAAAAACACTTTTTTAAAAGAAGAGTTTTAAAATCTCTGGGTAGAATTATTCTACTCTTAGGTGTTAATCCTTTGAAAGCACACACGCTTTTTTTTTTTTTCCTTTTGAAAACACACTCTCTTAAATAGGAGTATATGATCTGTATCCATATATGATCTATATCTATATATCTATGTTTATATCCATACAGGAAAATATTTTGCTTTAGCTACACTCAGAAATACAGCCTTGAGAGATTGTTTCTTTACAGTATCCATTATATTATGTCATTGATTCTCAACCTGGGCTTCAAATGACCTGTCCACCACACCCCCTGACCCCTTTCTTCAAGTGAAGAGTTATTTTTGTACATTATATGACATGGACCATATAGTATTACTCTTTTATGCCTGGTTTCTTTCACTCAACATAATGTTTGTATGAACATCAGTGTTGTCGCATGTAGTTGTAGGTTGTCAGATGTCTTGAGTGTATAGGGTTTCATTATACGAATACACCAGTTTATTTATCCCCTCAACTGTTGATGGGCATTTGGGTAGTTTCCAGTATTTGGCTATTTTGAATACTGTTATGAACATTCTAGCACATGCCTTTTGGAGATCATATGTACACATTGCTGTTAGGTTTATACCTAGGAGTGAAGCAGAAACCGTGCACCTCAGATTGGGACTTGAACCCACAGGGCCAGGACTCGAATCTGGCCAAAACCCTGACTGGGACTCGAACCTGGCCAAAACCCACAGTCTTCCAACTGAGATCACACACCTGGTTTCAGGACTTAATGAAGCTCAGGTTCTTGATGTCTCATCTCAGAAAGAATTCAGTGAGAGACAAAGTGATAGGTAAGAAGTGGATTTATTTAGAGAGAAACACACTCCACAGGCAGACTGTGGGCCATCTCAGAAGGTGAGAAAGGCGCCAGGGTATGTATGGGGTTGTCAGTTTTTATAGGAGTGGGTAATTTCATAAGCTAATAAGTGGGAGGTGTATTCCAGCTATTTTAGGAAGGGCAGGGATTTCCAGGAACTGGGTCACCACCCACTTTTTGATGTCTTGGAACTGGCATGGCACCTGGGGGTGTGTCATTTAGCTTGCTGATGTGTTACAGTGAGCGTATACTGAGGCTCAAGGTCTAGTGGAAGTTGACTCATCCGCCATCTTGGACCCATTTGGTTCTAATCAGTTTATGTCATGTCCTCGGGCTATGTCATTCTTTCAAAAGTTGTGCCCTGCCTCCTTCCCTCCTATTTCAAAACTGATGAATTAAAAGCTTTGCCTGTATTCAAGCTAAGTATATATAGAATATTTTCTTTGAATGAACATCAGCCCACGTGACTCACCTTTTGAAACCCTCACTGACTCGCTTTTTTTTTTACATTAATTTATTTATTTTTGGCTGTGTTGGGTCTTTGTTTCTGTGCGCGGGCTTTCTCTAGTTGCGGCAAGCGGGGGCCACTCTTTTTTTTTTTTTTTTTTTTTTGCGGTACGCGGGCCTCTCACTGTTGTGGCCTCTCCCGTTGTGGAGCACAGGCTCCGGACGCTCAGGCCCAGCGGCCATGGCTCACGGGCCCAGCCGCTCTGCGGCATGTGGGATCTTCCCGGACCAGGGCACAAACCCGTGTCCCCTGCATCGGCAGGCGGACTCTCAACCACTGCGCCACCAGGGAAGCCCGGGGGCCACTCTTCATCACAGTGTGCGGGCCTCTCACCATCGCGGCCTCTCTTGTTGCGGAGCAGAAGCTCCAGACGTGCAGGCCCAGAAGTTGTGGCTTATGGACCTAGTTGCTCCACGGCATGTGGGATCTTCCCAGACCAGAGCTCGAACCTGTGTCCCCTGCAATGGCAGGCAGATTCTCAACCACTGCGCCACCAGGGAAGTCCACTGACTCGCTTTTATAGTTTTTTTGAAAGTGAAAACATTATAACATACTTTTCCAAACCAAATATTAAAATTAATACTTAATTTTCAACATAGTCTTAAATTCTACATGCATAATCCTGAATATCTAAACCATGTGTTAAACAGCTGAATACATTCTACTGACACTTCAGATCTTCAGACACTAACAATCTATTAATATAGCTATTACTCCAGGACACATTTGGATAGAGGTCTTAGATCATTTTTAAGCTCACTTGAAGAGCACCAATCATTAACAATCATTTTTGCATTTTATTCATAAACACTGATACAATTTATGTTAAATATTTTCTTTAAAAATGAATGTGTGTTAAAGTAGCTTTAGCGTTAGAGTAAGGTTTATTCCAATCTCTTTGTTAAAAAAAAACATTATTTTCACAATATCAAAATCTACTTTTCAGTGATCTGTGCCATTATTGCTACAGATACTTTTTTGAATTATCAGAATTATTTTTTAAAAAGGAGAAATGATCCACTTCTGGTCTGTACACCTTACACCCACTTTACATCTAACACATAGCTCTACAGCTCATGCGATAGGCAGGGTCTGGCTAAAGGGCCCTGGAGGACCAGGCTGTGTCTAATTCCTTCTCTCAGTCATGTTTTCTCCTGTTATTTGTCTGGATGCTTTTCCCTCTGTTTTGAATTTTCTTATCGTCCGATCCCCTGTCCTACACACACACAGTCCACACAGCCTAGGTCCTAATGGGGAGCCTCTTCTCATCCTGCAAACGTCATCTTTTTGGGATCATGGTTATCTAAGTAAGCACCTCCATTTTATTTTTGCTACTTCTATCAAATTTCTTCATAGCACTTGTGACAAATTTGCAAGTCTATACTAATTTTTCTTTTTTGCTCATCTGTGTCTTCTTCTAGCCTTGGGGGACTTAAAAAAAATACCTATGTGTATGCCCCACTCCCAGATATCCTGATATAATTCATTTGGTGGGGATCCTGGCCTTTTAAAAACAAAACAAAACAAAAAAACCTCCCAAGCTAATTAAAATGCCACATACACATCATTATAAATAAATACTGGAGGTGTGATATAAACAATTTTTATTGATGGATGTATACAATTCAAAATATTTGGAGACCACTGGAACAGCCCATACAGCACCTCATTTAGCATCTTAGGGAACCATATTACAGAGAATCTCTGAATTAGGTTCACTGTTATACAGCTGGTTACTGCTATAGCCGGGCCTGCTCCAATTTCCAGTCTCATTGTTTTTCCACTGCAATGCAAACTCTGGGTGTTTCATATTCTAATTATTTGTGCATGTCTGTATCCCTCACTGAACTGTAGCAACTGGGACTGTGTCCTCTTCATAATCTCACTCTTATTAAGACAGTTACATATTATTCTCTGCTTACAGTAGACTGTCAATAAATGTGTTGAGAGCAAATAATATAACCATTTAGATTACTCACATGACGTATATATAATATGTTTTTTTTTTTTTTTTTTTTTTTGCGGTACACAGGCATCCCACTGTTGTGGCCTCTCCCGTTGCGGAGCACAGGCTCCGGATGCGCAGGCTCAGCGGCCATGGCTCACGGGCCCAGCCGCTCCACGGCATGTGGGATCTTCCCGGACTGGGGCACGAACCCGTGTCCCCTACATGACGTATATATAATATGCTTCACTGAGCTGGTTTTGACATTTTATACCTTGAGCACTGATATTTCATTATTTCAGAATCTTTTCCTTTGCACAATAAAGAGTTGAATCAATTTTAGAGCCTTGAAGCCAAAGAGGTTTGAGGATGCTTGACATTACAGTACTGTGTCTGGAGTATTAAGTGTCAGTAACAACAAGGATTATCTTGGTCTATGGTTGGACTATTTTTAGCCGTAACATTGGGAAGTATCTGAGTATAAAGCGTCTCCTAAATCAGACTGGTCATTTCACTAACTACACAGTACTATGAATTTAGGGGCATCACTTGACTCACAGTATTTGACTCAAAAGGAAAAAAATCGTTGTACAGTTAAGTATTTTCTGATGATTTGTATTTTGTAAAAAAGAAAAAACGATAGTCAAGCATTCATGCTATTGTCTTAAATTAATGAGGTAGTTCTGGCTCTAAGAATTTTTGGTCTGGGCTCTTTGCAAATAGAGTGAAATATAATTGTCAATAAAATCCAAGAAATTTTGTGGTTGGAAATATATGGTAAGCTACCTTCTCTTAGCTGGTATGGAGGTTGGGTTTCTAGGAAATAGAGTACCTGGTAATTTTTTTCTTTTTCAGTATTTTATAGCTCATTTCTTTCTTTCTTTTTTTTTTTTTTACATCTTTATTGGAGTATAATTGCTTTATCTGGTAATTTTTTATTTGGCAAGATTAAATTCCATTAGAAAACAGAGGGTTAGGGGAAAACAACTAAATAGCATTAAAATAATTTAATGTCAAGCATATAACAATAAAAACTTTAAAAAATTCACAATAAATAAAAAATACAAAAGGAGCCTGTTTCATCAGTATAAGAGTCTGCTCCAGAATAATCCTCTTTAATTGAGGAAACATTGCTCTTGGCTTGATGATCTGCTGAAGTCATAGGTTTTGTTTTATATGAAATGTGCTTCATTGAAAATTTTCCAAGCTGGCCTTTGCTGGCTTGAACAGTAAAGTCTTGCGCTCTTGCATTCTTGTTCTTGCAAGTCTTGGCAAAATGCTAAGCTCTTCACAAGTTACTGTGGTGCCCAAGGGCATGCTTTCCAGGCTTGATCCTCTGGCCATTTATGGAGAGAGTTAAGTAGAGACAAATCTCCGAGCACTTCTGCTCAGCCTTGCCCTCCTGAGAAGCAGGGATGGGGGGCGGGGTTCATTGTGTGCCAACTAGGAACTTTAAATCTGTGGAATAACAATAAAAACCAGACTGTCCCAAAACCACTGCTGGAAAGGATTATGATATTTGCATGTCACCCTTTCTACCCTTAAGGTCCTTGAGAGCAGTGTTTTTCCATCTTTACCTCCCTAGCTCTTGTTAGAATGTTAAGTGACTGTCCATGCTTATTATGCAGTTGTTGAATGAATTATGCATGTGACGTTGTAAGGGTTATTGTATGAGAATAGCCCCTGTTGTCTCTTGCCCCTTAACAAATCACTTTTACTCTGTAATTTTTTCAGCCTTCTCGGGGGTCAAATTGGAAAGCAAATTAATGTTTGTTGCTCATTGTCAGTGGGAATTTACTCAGTGGAAGTAGTTTATCCACCGAATGAAATTTAGGGCACTTGCCATACCTTCTCCCATCACACTCAGGGAATAAAATGTTGGTTGGTCAGTAATTAATTAATCAATTAATTAATTAATATTTTTAAAATAAATAAATAAATTTATTTTTGGCTGCGTTGGGTCTTCAATCCTGCGCGCGGGCTTTCTCTAGTTGCAGCAAGTGGGGGCTACTCTTCATTGTGGTGCACGGACTTCTCATTGCAGTGGCTTCTCTTGTTGCGGAGCACAGGCTCTAGGCGCACGGGCTTCAGTAGTTGTGGCGTGTGGGCTCAGTAATTGTGGCTCGTGGGCTCAGTAGTTGTGGCGCACGGGCTTAGGTGCTCCGCAGAATGTGGGATCTTCCTGCACCAGGGCTCGAACCCGTGTCTTCTGCATTGGCAGGCGGGTTCTTAACAACTGCACCACCAGGGAAGCCCTGGTCAGTAACTAAAATGCCCCATTGCATTAATAGTAAAACTTCAATTTTACTTACAGTAAGTGAGTTCTTCCTGCTTAAGGAAAGGGGATGTGGTCAGGAGACAGGGAGAGAGGAAGGGTCTGGATTCTGATCAGATGCTGGTTTCCTCTGGGTTTGGTCCAAGTTCAAAGCTTGTTCTTTCCCTTGTGGTCCCTCCTGGACTCCATCTCTTGGGATTTCTCACCAGCAGCTCCCTTGACCCAGGCTAATGCCTCTTTGCTCCTGCCAGGCACTTTATGGTAAATAAATTCAAGGTCTCTGCCCCAGCATCTTCCTGTAGGGCGTGCAAAGCAGCCACTCCTCATTCGATGAGTCTCTACTCTGCATTTTCTAAGGCAGATACTGAATCACCAAGGATCCTACATGACATCAATCTTCTTTTGAATCCCTCTTGGCTTGTGATGCAAGGGGGAGTTTACTTGGGATTGTCCTGGTTGTAGCATGGACACTCCTGGTTCCCTGGAGCCCCTCCCTGGGGTGCAAAAGTCCTGGTTTTCCACAGTGGGTATGGCAGGTTGGGAGAAAAGCACAAAACCCACCCCCAAATAGGGACTGAAAACAACATAATTTCAGTGCTGAACAGATATGGCGTGGATTATCCGTCTCCCATAACTGCTGTCACAGTCATGACTTGTGAGACAAGAAGTGTTGACAGAGACTCTCTCCTTGACCAAACTAATCGAGCTCCTCTGTGCCCTCTTCTTGACCAGGCCTCAACTTTGGCCCATGAGAACTGCAGGCTCTCAGCACCAGTGACTTCATCCATTCCCCACACTAGGACATGTGAACAAACATGAGTCTAGTTTCTAACAGCTCAAGGTCACGTCCCTAAGATGATGACTCCAGCTGCCTTAAGAATCTGCCTGTGAAAGCCCAGCAATGTCAAAAGGATTTACTGTCTGTTCCAGCCAATACCTCCCTATAGACCCTTGACCTCCCTTTTCTTAGAAGCATGTCCTATAAAAAAAAAAAAACCTTGAAATTATAAATCCTTTCTCTATCCTTTTGCAATATATCTTTTTTTTTTTTCATCCTTGAACACAACCATTTTTTTTTATTGTTGCAGTATATCTTTTACAACCCAGAGACTTCTTTCTCAAGAACCCGGGGTCATCCCTTTGAAATGTAAGCACCAGGAGCCTCTGTGGAGGGCGGGAGCCTGAATTTGGTGTGCACACAGGTGGCTAATCACATCGACTTCCCCCTTTTGAACCCTCAAAGCTTTTCCTTTAGCTCATTCCAGCGTTTCTGAAGCCTCCTGCCTTTTGTTTTGGCAGAGTTGAGCTGAGTTTAGACTGAGTTCTCTCCCCCATTGTAGAATTACTGAATAAAATCTGCCCTACACTACTTTAACCAGCTTTGTTTCCTTCTGACAGTGTGCAACATAATTGTGTGTAATCGTGAGTGTTAACTGTCCATCTTTGATTTCGGATTGACTATGTTTTGTACTGAGATAGAGCTAGCTTAATTTTTTAAATGGTGAATACTGTGACTGTGTTTTCTAGGGATTCAGTTCACGAAAACGAGAATGATGACAATGACCAATGCCAGCATACCCAGACATCACTGAAAAAGAATAACTGTGTCGGAGCTTCCCTGGTGGCGCAGCGGTTGAGAGTCCGCCTGCCGATGCAGGGGACGCGGGTTCGTGCCCTGATCCAGGAGGATCCCACATGCCGCAGAGCGGCTGGGCCCGTGAGCCATGGCCGCTGAGCCTGCACATCCAGAGCCTGTGCTCCACCACGGGAGAGGCCACAACAGTGAGAGGCCCGCGTACTGCCAAAAAAAAAAAAAAAAGAATAACTGTGTCATGTTGATGACAGATAGAAGAATATGTAAAACCAAAGGAAGGAGGTAAAAAAACAAAACAGGGCTTCCCTGGTGGCGCAGTGGTTGAGAGTCCGCCTGCCGATGCAGGGGACACGGGTTCGTGCCCCGGTCCTGGAAGATCCCACATGCCGCGGAGCGGCTGGGCCCGTGGGCCATGGCCACTGAGCCTGCGCGTCCAGAGGCTGTGCTCCGCAACGGGAGAGGCCACAACAGTGAGAGGCCCGCATACCGCAAAAAAAAAAAAAAACAACAGAGCATACTGCCCAATATTTGGAGAAGAATTTAGGACTGGGCATGGTGGAGAAGGCGATGTGAAAACTGTGGATGAAAATTCAATTAATGATCAAGTTAAGAAGAAAAAAAGGGAATTTTATATGAGCCAAACTGAGAAATAACCCAGGAGACAGACTCTCAGAAGCTCTGAGAACTTGTTCCACCTGTTAGAAGACGAAGGCATAGTCATATACATTTTTGAGGAAAGGATCGTACATCAAAATGACGTACTGATATTTTACATAAAGTTCACCAAGGATACATAGTCCAGGTAAGCGGCTACAAAGTGAACGGCAAGGGCCATGACCCCTTACACAGCTGGGAAAGAAGGCTATTCTTTTAACAAGTTACATTGCTAGCATCAAAGAAAGGAAGAAAAAATTGGTCTTTAAGGTCATCAGTCACTCCCATCTTTAAGGAGCTGTGGGTAATGAGCAATGCAGAGGCACCCTGCACATGGGGAGGGAGGGGGCCCAAACAAACACAGAGAGAGAAGTTTATGTTTAATTTTTTCTTGTCCTGCCTTAAAATATAAATTTTATTTCATCAAACCCCATATGGAGCTCGATTCTCACAAGTCTGGGATAAGCTGTGCAAGTACTTCTAAATCAATGAAAAGTTTTATTAATTCTCCCAAAGGCACCAACGCTCATTAGAAAATATTTGCCATTGAATTAGCTTGGGCATTCTACAGGAATGAACATCATGGCTATTGTTACGTTGATTGTTCTATGAAGCCCAGTGAAATCACATTTCCAGAGTGGAGGCTGCAACTTAAAATGTCTAATGGTTGAACAAAAAGGAAAACTTTGGTAACAGATATTTTGACCCCTTACAGGGTAGAGCTGATTCTGTCAGATTGCACCAACAATCATGCTTTCTACAGTGTATCACGTGATGTGTTGAACCATGGCAACAGAAAATGTTCCTGCTAGCACTTAGGTACTTTGATTCAAAAAATGGAGTTGCAAATCTTCTTAAACTCTTTAAAGATTTTTTTTTAATTATTTTTTTTGGAGTATAGTTGCTTTACAATGTTGTGTTAGTTTCTGCTGTACAGTGAAGTGAATCAGCTATACATATGCATATATCCCTTTTTTTGGATTTCCTTCCCATTTAGATCATCACAGTGTACTAAGTAGAGTTCCCTGTTCCCAGTATGTTCTTATTAGTTGTCTATTTTATACATAGTATCAATAGTGTATATGTGTCGATCCCACTCCCCCAATTCATCCCACCCTCCCCCTTTCCCCCTTGGTATCCATACATTTGTTCTCCACGTCAGTGTCTCTATTTCTGCTTTGCAAATAAGATCACCTTAATGAAACCACAGAAAATATTGAATAAAAGATTATTGATATCTTGCCTAAAAACAGACTAGACTTTGCTCATTCATCTGCATATTCCACAGCGCAAATGTAAATGTTGGCAAATTCTGTTCAATCCATAAACTTCTTACCTGCTAAATGTCCAGCACAACTTGTATATAACACTGATAAGATGGGTGTACTTTGCTTTCCTGTGACATTGAGGCCTTTGTAATGAAAGGTTTTGGTCACTCTTCAGTTTCTCAAAGTGCACAGAAGCGATTCATGAGATTTTGTGCAGAAACAGAAGGAACTAGCCCTTCAGACATGTGTCCACAAGCAAGTGTCAGAGTTGTTGGCCACAGAGAAAATGTAAAAATATTGGTCTGCTGTAAAATCAGCACATTTTCCACTTTAGTTTTTAGACTTTGGGTCAAGAAGAGTATCTTCCTCTAATTTGGAAATACACTGAGGGTAAAAAAGGAGGAAGGATTACAAACAGAAATGTATGTGCTGTTTTTCCAAAACTGCTTGATGATCTTTGGAAGCACACAAGAGGCTTTAATAAGGATGAGCTGACTGCACCTGGGTGTTCAGTGCTGTGTGGGATGCAACCAAAACTCATATAGAAAAAAAAAAAACCCAAAAGGCTGATTTCTTTGGAAAAAATATTGCTTCAAAACTCAAAATGAAGTCTCCAGAAGAAAACAGCCAAGTTAAGCAGAACCTTCTTGATTTATTTACTAAAACTGTAACTTACTTGGAATCCAACTTTGCTATCCAAAGTTCAAGTGACCTTTGTGCTTCAAAGCCATTTTTCCTGAGAAACAGAAGTTTAACTTATGGTGACATCTGATGTGCATATGTGTTTACAGTGAAGGGCATTTTAGACCTGGAAGAGCCTGTATGACAAATTAGTAGATGCAAAGGACCCAGCTGACAAACTCCTGGGCTACCTACACGACCCTGTAGATACAAAGTGGGTGGACAGTTTTGGAGATTTGGAAGCGCATTCCTACAGCTAAAATACTGCTACTGCTAGTAGACAAAATCCCAAGCTTTCTCTACTCATATGTGTTTGTCAAGAGCTATTTAGCTCAATGTCCTCACATTAGACTCATACGAGGAATCAGTGGAAGGTGGGCTTGGTGAGAGAAGAGAAGCAAGTCAAAGTGAATTGTGCATTTGACCCTATTTTCTTTCTTTCTTTTTTTTTTTTTAACATCTTTATTGGAGTATAATTTGACCCTATTTTCATCACTACCTAAAAGAGAAAGAAGAATGTCCCAAAGGCCATGGGCAGCTCAGAAAAGTATTATTGGAAAAGGAAACAGAAATAGTAAGACTCCTGTGGTATCGTGGGACAGAAAGAAACATGTCATTGCTGTTTTTTTATTAAATATAGGAAACTGCCATATTGTATTTATTATCTCCTTTTTAAAAGTTGCACATGTGGGGATTCCCTGGCAGTCCTATGGTTAGGACTCTGCGTTGTCACTGCTGAGGGCTCAGGTTCAATCCCTGGTTGGGGACCTAAAATCCCACAAGCCTTGCAGCCAATTAAAAAGAAAAAAGGAAAAAAATGGTAAAAAAAAAGTCATACATGTGTGTATCTTAAAACCACACAGTAATTTACCTACAAAATTTAAATACCTAAAAAAGAGAATTGCTGTAGCAGAGGACAGAAAGAAACACAAAATCATTGTCATGTTTTTCTCATACATATTATTCCTTTCATTAACCCTTCTCTTAATTTCTACTAATCGCCACTATTAACTAATCCTATTGTTGCTTTCTTTCAATAATTTATAATTTAACATTTATGTAAATGTAGAAAAGTAAATACTATAGAATCAAAATAATTTTAAAGGCAGCTATTTTCATATTTTATGTTAAAGTAATAACATGTATATAATTACTTATTATGTTCTATATTATTATGTGGGGTTTTAGGTCTTGTGTGGCTGTGCCATGATTGCTGTCTTCAACAGTTGATAATCCTAAGTACTAGCAACCTTTCTCCATTGGAATAGAATAATAGTTTGCCAACATGTCTCTTTCTAAAAAGATCTCCCTTTCACACACACACACACACACACACACACACACACACACACACACACACACAGAGCAAGCCTCCCAGGCCTGTCATATCGTACCCTTGATTTGGGTGAACACTGAAACATTAGGTGGGCACTTCCATGGAAAAACCTGCATTAAGGTCTTGACCTTCACCTTGGTGCCTCAGGCTCTGTTTTCTGCATTTAACTAACATCTTTTGATTTATTTTCTAAATTTCTAATAAGCTTTCTCTCACTCTCTACTGCCCTGTGGATGGTCCGCTCCCTGAACACCGATTCAGTAAAGCTTTGTGAATTCCCTGTCTTTGTATGATCAGGAACAGACAAACTTGGACCTCACCTTAGGGAACAGACTCTACCAGGGTGGTGGCTCGTGCTGTCCACGAGGGAAATGCCTCTGATGTTGGACCATTCAGATCCAGGATATGCTCATCTGCTTTAGCAGATCCAAGAGAACTTTAATTACTCACTGTGACTGGTGTTTGAAAAGCTGCCCCTGTCCTTGTCCATTTTAATGCATAATTTGCTTAGAGTTTTTCAATATTTAATGTTTAGAAGAAAAACCCATTCGATTCATTAACAGAGGCTTTGTATGGTTAACCACTCATGGACTGCGTTGTTTTGGGGGCTCTGGCCTCTCTAGGTGTGTGGTTTTCTTCTTCAGGGGACCAGTCAACAAAAGCATATTGCTTTCCAAGTTTTTTTTTTATATTTTCATAGGTAATACCTTCATATGATTCCAAAATCTAGAGTGTATAAAAAAGCCTATAGAAAAAGTTCTTCATTCCTTTCCTGCAGCAATGACACCCTTTCCCCATCCGCTTCCTTGGAGACAACCAATGATATCAGTTTCTTGCAAGCCTTCCACAGATATTTTATGTGCAGTAAGTCCCCTACATACGAACTTTCAAGTTGTAAACTTTCAAAGATGAGCACGTGTGTTCGCATGTCCAATCATGTAAGTTAGTTCACGTGTCTGCTGTACATTGTCACATGTGTGCATCTTCTACCAGTGGTTGTGCTTTTGTGTACTTTACTGTACAGTACTGTATAGAGTAGTTCAGTATCTTTATTTCAAGCCCAGGATGTTTGAAGCAAGCAGTGGTGATGTAGCTGGTACTACTGTACTTTTCAAGGTGCTGTACTGTAAGATTAAAAGTGTTTTCTTTATTTTTTGTTTGTTTTTTATGTATTGTTTGTGTGAAAAGTATTATAAACCTATACAGTACAGTACTACATAGCTGATTGTGTTAGTTGGGTACCTAGGCTAACTTTGTTGGACATACGAACAAATTGGACTTATAAACGTGCTCTCAGAACAACTCTTTTGTTTGTAGGAGACTTAGTGTAATATGTGAGCAAATATATTCTCCCCTCTCCTTTTCTTCCTTCACAAAAATGGTAGCTTATTATTCTACACCCTGTATTAAACATGGCTTCTTTTCTATTTCAAAATACATCTTGAATATTTTCAATATCTAAACTTAAATAATTTTTCCTTCTTTCTAATGGCTTCAGGGTATCCATTTTGTGGATATACCCAAAATTATCTAACCAGGTGCTTGTTGAGAAATACATAGGTGATTCTAATCTCATTGCCACAAACAAGTGCTACACTAAAGAAGCTTGTATCTTGACCTTTTCCCATGTTTGTGGATGTATTCCATAATAAATTACAAGCAAACTTGATGGATGAGAGGGATGTGTTTTTAAATCTTGCTAGAGGGGCTTCCCTGGTAGCGCAGTGGTTGGGAATCCACCTGCCAATGCAGGGGACACAGGTTCGAGCCCTGGTCCAGGAAGATCCCACATGCCACGGAGCACTTAACCTATGCGCCACAACCACTGAGGAGAAAGGTGGCTGGAGCATATATTGCCACTGCTATGGCCTGAATGTTTGTCCCCTCCCCCACCCCCAAAATTCATATGTTGGCATTTAATGACCACTGGGATGGTATTACGAGGAGGGGCCTTTGGGAGGTGATGAGGTCATGAGAGTGAAGCTCTTGTGAATGGGATTAGTGCTCCCATTAAAAGAAACCTGAGAGTCCTCTTGCTTCCTTTGGCCATGTGAAGACACAGTGAGAAGTCAGAAGCCTGTGACCCAGAAGAGGGCTCTCTCCAGAGTCAGACTGTGCTGGCACTCTGACACCAGCTTCCATGATGGCACCGCTGCCAGAGCTGCGAGGGACAGGTGTGTGTCGCCTATAAGCCAGCCCGTCTATGGTATTCGTTACAGCAACCCAAACAGACTAAGACAGCCACTCTATACTAGATACTGAGAAAGACACTTTATTTGAGTTCCTAACATTTAGGGTTAGTTCTAGAAGGTTCACAGTGGGACCAATGATGATGCTGATGCTGCTACTACTATGGCGACTGTGGCTAAAGATTATGATACTATCCAAAGACAGCAACCACCATGATGATAATAAAAATAGTAGCTAGTGCTTCCCTGGTGGCGCAGTGGTTGAGAGTCCGCCTGCCGATGCAGGGGACACGGGTTCGTGCCCTGGTCCGGGAAGATCCCACATGCCGCGGAGTGGCTGGGCCTGTGAGCCATGGCCGCTGAGCCTGCGCATCCGGAGCCTGTGCCCCACAACGGGAGAGGCCACAGCAGTGAGAGGCCCACGTACCGCAGAAAAAAAAAAATAGTAGCTAATATTTACTGAGGACCTTCTATGTGCCAGGTACTATGCTAAGCACTTTTTATATATTATCTCATTAAATCTCCTCAACAATCTGAGGTAAGGACTATTATTTGTCAGGACTGTTGCCTTTTCCAGTTTTTTCATTTAAGCCACGGAGCCAAATTTAAGTAATTTAAGTTGACAGCAGAGAGAAATATGAGGATAGGAAATCAGAATAGTTTAGAAAGCAGTGGAGGTTAAATGTGGAAATATTTGGACAAGTGGCTTGTATTATAAACTGCTATACAAATGAAATATATGTATTATTTACCCTGATTTTGTTCTACACTGAAGGTAGTCAAGAGACCAGCGGGCAGGAAAAGTCTGCCCTATCCCCCTGGGAGATGCTGGCAGCAGATGCTTCAGCCATCTGGCTTGGTCCTGCCAGGCTGACATCTACCCCAGGAACCTGTGCAGATAAGAGGGTGGGAGGGAAAGAAGAACCTCCAAATACAGAATCCCCAAGTCCCCAAGGGAGACCAACATATTATCCTTCTGTTTTTTTCCTAGAAGCAATAACCTCCCCCCCAACCCAGAGAAATGAGGGTGACCTCAATCTGAACAAAACTTCCCAGTCCAGTCTCATGCGCTGGCCAAGTTTAGCTTCTGATGCTCCAATCTCACTATCTTCCACGGGTCCTTCTTGATGCTGCCTGTTCTGGAAATGGAAATGCCTGTGTCCCATGGGCTGCACAGAGGCGGATGAAGTCATGGGTAAGAAAGCACGGTGCTCATGAGATGTGGATTTGTACAACTACTACTACAGTCAAGGGCCGGCTTGGGAATTTGCACAAATATTTCACTTCGGCAGATAATGAGATTTTATAACGAAGTCATACAACTGGGGAAGGCTCCCCTCTGACTATGCTTCTTTCCTTTTCAAAATATCCCTGGAGTTCCCCAGTGCTTACCGAGTCAAGCTACAAATCCACAAGCCCATTGAAACCAAACTCTAACAATACTTGTCCGTCACTGCCATCTCCTAGAAATGCCTGTGAAACCGGGAAATGGTAGTGGAATTCACATCCTGGGGGTGGACCTTTGACCAAGGGGAGATCAGAATCCCCTTTCCACTTCTGCAAGATAACGCTACTGACCTCAGATGCATTTTGCCCCACAGATGCAGCAAGGAGCTGCCCACAGCAGTGGTCCACTCAATAGGACCGTCACACTGGCTCCCCTCCCTTCCCTGTTTCCTCCTCCTGCCCCTCCCTTCTGCTCCCTGATACAGCAATAATAGTGCACAAGGACTTTCCTGCCTCAGGCTCTGCTTTCTGGAGAACCCACTTAAGGCATCCTCATTTCCACCTATCACAACCCTCACCACTCATTCAGCCATCTTATTTTGAGACCATCGTTTGTTTGAGGCCACGTAAGATTATTGAGAAAGAAAAGGGCTCAGAGTCCACACTGCTTTTTTTTTTTTTTTGCGGTACTTCCGCCTCTCACTGCTGTGGCCTCTCCTGTTGTGGAGCACAGGCTCTGGACACGCAGGCTCAGCGGCCATGTCTCACGGGCCCCGCCACTCCTTGGCATGTGGGATCCTCCCGGACCGGGGCACGAACCCGTGTCCCCTGCATCGGCAGGTGGACTCTCAACCACTGCGCCACCAGGGAAGCCCCCACACTGGTTTTGAATCCTGGTCCCACCCACTTACTGGCTGTGTAACCTTGAGAAGGTTGCTTTGGTGGATACTGTGGACCAGCTTGTTCCAAAGTTAGTCTCACTCCTTCTAGTGGGAGTGAAATGTGTATCCTTTAAACAGCGATGCAGCTAACATTCTGAATGTGAGTTAGACGTGTGAGATTTGAAAGGCAGAATTGAATTGGAGACCATCTTCTTCCTCCTTCTTGGCTTCTACTGGTGAGCAAGGCTGTGACAGTGGTCCTATGAGGACACTCCCTTATTCTGGGTGTTGACAGGAAGCCACGATGACAGAACGGTCTGAATGTTTGCACTGCATGCCCCTTGTCAGAACGAAATGAATAAGGAGTTATTTTCAGTCTGTGAAAGACTATTGGTTAAATAACCAATGAATCTGAAGGTAGAACTTTCAGAGCAGCTTTCAAGGAACAACATCTGAGTTGGCCCTAAGACTGGAGTAACTTCAAAAGTCAATGTGAGCAGCAACTCTTCTCAGCAACTTCTCTCTTTTGGAAATAATGCTTCCCCTTCCTGGAGGACTTCCTTAGAGACTGATCTTAACTCTGCCGTCTGTCACGATGTGACTGTGGGTAAGGCACTTGGACTGTCTCAGCCTCTGTCTCCATCTATAACATGTCAGTGATGATCCCAGCCCTGTGCAAGAGTGTCTTCTGTAGACCGTCCGCCGGAAAGCCTTGGGCTGTGAGCGTGTCTGTCCATCTCTGAGTTTGTGTGTAGATGGATCTGCGTGGGTCTATATGTGTGTATCTGAATGTATCTTTCATGTCTGTAAATATATTCACTTGCGTGTCTGTGTGAGTTTGTACAGACACGTGACTGTGTTCATGACCAAGTTGGTGTGCACGTTGCTGGTGGGTATATGCATATCTATGTATGTTGCGGGTGTGTGTGTTTTGTACGTGATGGTGGGTGTGGTGTTTGTCCATGTATATGCATTGTTGTGTCTTTGCCTGCGTTTCTCTACCTGAGTGATTTCAGGTGAGTACACTTAAATTTGTCTTCCAGTCGACCAGTTGTCCAGGCGGGCTTGGACTCTGGGCCCTGGCCTGCGGGTCAACTAGCTGTCCTCCTATATACACACAGAGCGCCCTCTAGTGTTCTCCAGGAGAAAGCGCCTTGCTCACTACAACACGGCAGGACTGGTTTGTGGCTTGGTATCACATCCACATGACCAAGTTTCCAGGACTGTGCTTGAGAGGCACAGAAGGATCGTGCCTTCTGGAGTTGGGAACCCGTGTAACAGAGAACACTGCACAGGCTCCAACCCACGGGAAGTTCTTAACGGTGTGAGGTGAAATACGTACCCACTGGTGGTGGGAACAGGATCACCAGGGAGCGGGCGGGATGGGGAAGTGGACGCTCATTACACCACATTTCTGTTTGGTGAGTCAGTAGGCTGCTGGCACATAATCAAATGGCGGTGGAAGGAACTCTCCTTCTGGCCTCTACATGTGAGGGTCCCTGCCCCTGAGAAGTTGACCCCAGAATAGACTATCTTCCTCTAAGCTCTGTATAGAGAATCTTGGGGCTGCCAGCACCCACAGCACCTAGGGGCTGTTGTGGAACGTGTACTTTGTGCCAGGCACTGCACTAAACTCTTTACGCCCTATCTCATTTGATTCTCTAAACAACTCTATGAGGTGGGTACTATTATTATACCCATTTTAAAGATGAGAAAACTGAGGCCTAGTAAAGCTAAATAAGCTGCCCAAGGACAGTTAAGAGGCAGTGAAGTCAGCTTTTGAATTCATGCTGTCCAAATTCAAAACATTATTCATAATAATTACAGGGCATTTCATGGTCATCTGCATCCATTTTTGCAGAAGACATGGAAGTCGGAGGCAGGGTGCTTGCTAACCATTTGACATAAGATAAATGGAATGCAAATACTGATGCCTTAAGAAAATGTTAAATTTTCAGCAAAGGTGCAAAGTCCATTCAGTGGGGAAAGTACAGTCGCATCAACAAATGATGCTGAGACAATCACAAAATGATTTCTGACCTGGGAGTCCCTGTCCTAGCAAACCATTCATCAAGTGTGAGGCTGGAGTACAAACATTTTTGGACATGCAAACATTTTACTTCCTGTGGATGCTTTCTCAGGAAACCACTGGAGGATGTGTTCCCATCAAAACTGTGGGAAAAAATAAGAAAAAGGACAACACAGCACCCAGGAAATGGGGTTTTACTACAGGAGAGCAATAAATGAAAAATTCTGGCTGACAGCTGGACAAGAAGTCTGGAAACACGAATCCATATTAGCGTAAAAAAGACTGACAATTTTAGGAAGGAGGTCTTAAAGGCAAAAAAAAAAAAAAATGCAAATAATATTTTGATGATTTAGACCATGGAATAAATAGGTCTGAGAGAAAATAGTTCTAGGAAATGGACTAAATGAAAAAAAGTGAGGAAATAATTGACTCCAGGTAAAACAAAATATTGTACACAAAGTAAGCACAAATGAGTCCACTACTTCACGCAACACCGCTGACAGAGACAGGGGTGGGTAGAAAGCAGCAGCTCTCAGATATAACCAGAGACAGCTCAGGTAAGACAGCCCCACACTTGTACTATAGCACCACCTACTGGAAAACAGAAGAAAGGCCTCGAATTTCTAATCTGTTAAATCCTTAGAACCAAGCAGAAAGATGCTCCCAAATTCAAATGGCAGATGAATACTACTCATCAAGCACCGTGAAGAACCACAGTAAAACTGTACCACAAAAATAAAATGGCAATCCTCCAGAAACCAAGCTTAAAGGCACGGGATACTGCACTCCAGCAAGAGTTCAAAATAGCTGCTGTGATGAAACTCAACGAACTACGTGAAAGCTCAGAAGGCAGTTCAGTGAGCTCAGGAATAAAATGAATGAACAGAAGGAAGCCTTTACCAAAGAGATTGAAACTCTAAAAAGAACCCAACAGAAATTCTGTAGTAAATAACTCAATACATGATCTGAAGAGTGCATTAGAAAGCATTGGAAGTAGAGCAGGCCATATGGAGGAGAAACCTAGAAATAATACAAGTGGAAGAGGAAAGAGAAATAAGATATAAAATATAAGGAAATTCTACAAGAGCTATTCGACTCTTTTAGGAAGGGCAACATTGAGGTAATGGGTATCCCAGAAAAAGAAGACAGGGAGAAGGGAGCAGTCTATACAAAATTAAAAAAAAAAAAATAGCTGAGAACTTCCCAAGCTTGGGGAAGGAACCAGATATGCAAGTCTATGAAGCCAAGACAACACCTAATTACATTAATGCAAAAAGATCTTCTCCAAGACACGTTATATTAAAATTGTCAAAAGTCAATGAGAAAGAGTTTTAAAGGCAGCCAAGGAAAAATGATGGTAACCTACAAAGGAACAAACCTCATTAGGCTATCAGCAGATTTCTCAGCAGAAATTCTACAGTCCAGGAGGGAGTAGAATCACCTTCTCAAAGTACTGAAAGATAAAAACTGGCAGCCATGAATACTCTACCCAGAAAAGTTATCATTCAGATATGAAGGAGAAATAAAGACTTTTCCAAACAAACAATTCTTCAGTTCTTTAAAAAGATACACAAAATTGACAAAACTTTAGCTAGAAACACTAAGAAAAAAGAGAAGGCTCTGATAAATAAAATTAGAAACAAAAGAGAAATAACACAGATACCACAGAAATACAATGGATTATAAGAGAGCATTATGAACAGCTATACACCAACAAACTGGGCAACCTGGAAGAAATGGACAAATTCTTAGAATCATACGACCTTCCAAGACTGGATCATGAATAAACAGAAAATCTGAATAGATTGATTTTCTAGTACAGAGGTTGAAAAATAATGAAAAAGCTCCCGAAAAACAAAACTCCAGGACCAGATGGCTTCACAGGTGAATTCTAATAAACATTCAAAGAAGATTTAATAACCATAATTCTCTATAATGGAATACTACTCAGGCATAAAAAAAGAACAAAAATGTTGACATTTGCAGCAAGGTGGATGGACTTGGAGGGCATTATGTTAAGTGAAACAAGTCAAAGACAAAGACAAATGCTGTATGATATCACTTATACATGGAATCTAAAAGATACAACAAACTAGCGAATATAACAAAAAAGAAGCAGACTCACAGATACAGAGAACAAACTAGTGGTTACCAGTGGGAGGTACAAACTACTGGGTGTGAGATAGGCTACAAGGATGTATTATACAACATGGGGAATATAGCCAGTATTTTGTAATAACTATAAATAGAGTGTAACCTTTAAAAGTTGTATACAAAATAAAAAAATAAAGTGTAGATACTTTGATGACAAAAAAATCCATTCTTCTCAAACTATTACAAAAAATTAAAAAGGAGAGAATACTTCTTAACTCATTTTTTAAAATATCTTTATTTATTTATATATTTTAACATCTTTATTGGAGTATAACTGCTTTACAATGGTGTGTTAGTTTCTGCTTTATAACAAAGTGAATCAGTTATACATATACATATGTCCCCATATCTCTTCCCTCTTGCATCTCCCTCCCTCCCACCCTCCACATCCCACCCCTCTAGGTGGTCACAAAGCACCGAACTGATCTCCCTGTGCTATACGGCTGCTTCCCACTAGGTATCTATTTTACGTTTGGTAGTGTATATATGTCCATGCCACTCTCTCACTTTGTCTCAGCTTACGCTTCCCCCTCCCTGTATCCTCAAGTCCATTCTCTAGTGGGTCTGTGTCTTTATTTCCGTGTTGCCCCTAGGTTCTTCATGACCATTTATTTATTTATTTATTTAGATTCCATATATATGTGTTAGCATACGGTATTTGTTTTTCTCTTTCTGACTTACTTCACTCTGTATGACAGACTCTAGGTCCATCCACCTCAATACAACTTAACTCATTTTAAGAGGCCAACATCACCCTGATAACAAAACCAGACAAAGACAACATATAAAAAGAAAATTACAGGCCAGTATCACTGATAGAGATAGATGCAAAAGTCCTCAACAAAATATTAACAAACCAAATACAACAGTACTTTAAAATCAGTGCACCATGATTAAGTGGAATTTATTCCAGGAATGCAAGGATGGTTTAACATTTTCGAGTCAATCAGTGTGATACACTACATTAACAAAGCAGAGGATAGCAGACCTCTGATGGGCAGAGAGTATGAAGCTTTTGCTGGAATTCACAGTGTGAGCAGGTGGGGAGGAACAAATCCTTGGCAGACACCTGCTGTCAGTGGAAAGCTGAAATGCACAGGCTTGACCAGTCAATGCCTGGAACTGTTGGGACAGAAGAGGTCAATCAACAGGGGTTATCTGAACACAACTTCTGAGGGGACAGTGTTTAGTAAGGCTGGAATTAAATCACACTGAGTCAGAGTTAAAGTGGAGTCTGGTGGAGGTAGAAGAGAGATCTTGATGGGGGGTGACTAAGAAATGCATCAGTGAGACCCACAGAGTGTGTCAAGTTTGTTGAGAAATGGATGTGTTTTTTTAAAATTAATTTTTATTGGAGTATAGTTGCTTTACAGTGTTGTGTTAGTTTCTACTGTACAGCAAAATGAATCAACTATACATATATTCCCTTTTTGTTGGATTTCCTTCCCATTTGTGTCACCACAGTGCATTAAGAAGAGTTCCCTGTGCTCTACAGTATGTTCTCATTAGTTATCTATTTTATACATAGTATCAATGGTGCATATGTGTCAGTCCCACTCTCCCAATTCCTCCCCCCCACTTTTCCCCTTGGTATCCATACATTTGTTCTCTATGTCTGTGTCTCTATTTCTGCTTTGCAAATAAGGTCATCTATACCATTTTTCTAGATTCCACGTATATGCATTAATATATGATAATTGTTTTTCTCTTTCTGACTTACTTCACTCTGTATAACACTCTCTAGGTCCATCCATGTCTCTACAGATGACCCATTTTCATTCCTTTTTGGCTGAGTAATATTCCATAGTATATAGAAATGGATGTCTTGAGATTGGGTGGCATCAGTGCAGCAGGTAGGGTCTAGAGACAAAGTAAGGTCCGGCTGGACAAAATGATCCAGTGTCTGCGTGTGGTCTGGGGAAGATGAGAAAAGGCAAGTGGTGGGCGTGAAAGACGGCTTATTAGGGATGTGGGATACGGTGGTAAAAAGGGCTCTGGTGACAGAGAAGACCAGTGTTGACGGTGAAAGTGGGGGGAAAGCAATGGTGAGGGGGCACAGTTGAGAAAACCAGTGGCGGGGGGAGAGAAGGGTAAGTTAAAGTTTAGAAGGGCCAAGGGGCAAGGAGGGATCTGAGGACATAAGTGGTAACAGCCGTCAGAAAGACTGGAAATGGTCTTTTTTTTTTTTTTTTAAATAATAAAGACCAAGGATTTTATTTATTTTGTTTGTTTGTTTTTTTAAATAAATATTTATTTATTTATTTTTGGCTGCATTGGGTCTTTGTTGTTGCATGCGGGCTTTCTCTAGTTGCGGCGAGCGGGGCTACTCTTCGTGGCGGTGCACGGGCTTCTCATTGCGGTGGCTTCTCTTGTTGCGGAGCATGGGCTCTAGGCACGCAGGCTTCAGTAGTTGTGGCGCACAGGCTTCAGTAGTTGTGGCGCGTGAGCTCAGTAGTTGTGGCTCATGGGCTCTAGAGCACAGGCTCAGTAGTTGTGGCGCACGGGCTTAGTTGCTTCATGGCATGTGGGATCTTCCCGGACCAGCGCTCGAACCCGTGCCCCCTGCATTGGCAGGCGGATTCTTAACCACTGCGCCACCAGGGAAATCCCCATATATTGGTATTAAAAGTATAAAAAAGACACGGAAGAGAAATACCCAGCTTGGTCTTTATCCCTGGGGTGGAGGGAGGCTGATGTGAGCTCTGAAAAAGAGGCAGGAGAGTTAATAAATACAATAATCAAATCAAATAAAAACAAAACAACAGGAAAAGAATACCCAGGGGCTTTGTGCCAAACTGTTGGTTCTGTCTCTTTCCACCTGCTCTTTTAATAACGAAGCGGCTTTCCGGGGCTCAGCCCCTCCTTTAATGGCTCACACCCTCCCTCTGGTGGTAGTTTCCTGCAACCGCAGATTATTTCCTCGTGATGCAGGGAAATGCTGAGTGTCAGCCCTAATGTACTGAATTAACTTCGCCATGTAAACTCCAAGACCTGCTGTTCTCAAAGTAAAATGATAAATACATCCCCCAAAGATACCAGAAGTTCCACTTTCCTGGGGAACTGAACAATTAAAGTGGCTTTGTTGGGTTACAAGCGAGGGTGTGGAGAGGGGGAGGGTGCAGTACAGTCTAGTTTGATTTTGGACAATGAGAATTTAAGAGGAGAGGGATTTGGAGAGGTATGTGAAAGCGCATGTAAAGCACTGTGTACCTGTGTGCTTATATGCATTAAAGCTAGCCTGACAATCAATGTAGTTTGCTTGTTAACTTTTTTCTCATCATACTTGGGCCTATGTCTCTCTCATTTTTCTTCCCTGATACTAGACAACAAATGTACATCACTATTTGTGCATTGTTCTTTCACATGCTGATATTTCTTATTAAATTTTTCCTGTTTCTTACATCTCTGAACTAAACAGTTCTTACTAGGTATACTGGACATAGAATTGATTTCCAATGCCTTATTTCATTCATTCACCACACGTGCCTTAACTCAGGTGTGTTAACATTTTTTATGAATCAAAGGCTATATAGTCAACTATTTATTACACGAAGATTTTTTTTTTTTTTTTTTGCGGTACGCGGGCCTCTCACTGCCGTGGCCTCTCCCGTTGCGGAGCACAGGCTCCGGACGCGCAGGCTCAGTGGCCATGGCTCACGGGCCCAGCCGCTCCGCGGCATGTGGGATCTTCCCGGACCCGTGTACCCTGCATCGGCAGGCAGACTCTCAACCACTGCGCCAACAGGGAAGTCCCCCAAGCTTCTTTTAAACTAAAAGGAGAGGCAGTAAAATCAAACATTTCCTGGTTCCGGCACGACTCCGGAGAAGATGTGTGAATTTCTTTTTTCCTGCAGTCATTCACAGGTGGCCTTGTCAGGATGTTTCCTGTGAGCTAAACAAAGGTATTTGAGCTTAATGCTCATTACCTGGGAGGCAGAGGTCCCAGAGATGGGCCATTATGTATAACTTAAGCTTATAGGCAACATCCCTTTAGTGATGAACTTGTAATAGAACACAAAGGCTCTTCCCTATTACATGACCTTGAAAACGTTATTTAACCTCTTTGAACATCAGTTTCCTCATCTTTGAAATTGGATAGATAATAAGAGTGTCTACTTCAGAAGGCTGCTATAAGGGTTATAGAAGCAAAGATTTGTGAAGAGCTCAGACTGTCCACTGTCTATAGTAAATTCTGCATGAACATCTACTCACACATACATATAAATTCACAAAGACCTGATCCTTTTCTAGCTATGTCATTGGCCAACGTTTGTGACCACGGACAATCCTGTAACTTCTTTAGCTACATTTTAGTCCTTATTTATACAGTAAAGGGGTTGGACTAAGCTCCATTCTAGCTGTGCAAGTCTGTGATTCTATCTTGGTGTTTGGAACCAGTAGTAAAGACATGAAGAGCATCATGGAAATAATTATTGGAGTTCACAATAAATCATCTACAGAAATGGGTGGAGATGATTCAGCTGCCTTTCCATTCACCCGGTACTTGAAAGCACAGGATGGTCTGTAGCTGATCCCAGATTCAGGAGCTTATCTACATAGGCCTCTGCCAGATAAAAGGAACAGACTAGTGGCATCAACCATAAGATACTTTTACACTAAAAATGAAAACTTGATGATACAGACTTTGTAAAGCCTGGCTATAGCTAAGATGAGGAAACAGCTATACCTTAGTCAGAAGAAGAAAAAAGCCAAACCCTTAAAACAGCAGTGACACTTAGCCACTCTCCAGGCTGAGTCAGGTGCGCCACCAATACAGACTGTCCGGCAAACTTCCACTGATGCCCTCAGGTGTTACCCTCAGGTGATACTTCAGATGATGTCCTCAGGTGACGTCCTCAAGGAAAAAACTGTAAAATGAAGGAACTGAGCAGGGTTTGTTTTCTTTTTTATTAAAATAAATTCCATGATATTTGGAGAATTCTCATCATGTGAAACTGAACAAAGTTTAAATTCTCAAGTTGGGTGGAAAAAGAGATACATCCAGAGACCAAACCATTTCACTGCAAAAAAAATGATGTACCTTATAATGTAGACCTTAAATCAAGTCAGAGTATCTTTAGGATCCTTAAAATACTTTTCAATTTTTATTCTCCCTTTATTCTTTGGTTGAAATCAGAGGTAGGTTTTGAGTATGACCTTAGGTCTTGTTGGTGAATTTGAGCTCCTTGCAAAGAAAAGAACATTGCTGAAAGAGCCATAAATAAACAGGAAGTCAGTGTAGATTTGCAAATATTTCCTCCAAGCTCTAAGGGTCACTGCAGTATTGGAAAATGGAACAAAAGGAACAGTTAAAAGACAGAGCATCAACAAAAATGAAAACTTCAAGGGAAAATACACAGAGAAGCAGAAATATTTAGTTAAATTAACGTCGACTGAAAGGGTCAAAGATGTTATAAGAACCACATAAAGTAAAGAGATCTTTGAGAGGGAAAAAGGCATGCCAATAAATAAAAAGGAGAGTTGTGATAAGACTTTAAATGGATAAAACTGTGAATTTACTGTTTTCTAAACAGGCTGATTTTCAAACCCAGGCAAGGTCTTTACTGTTAGAAAGTCCTAAAGACTTTTTAAAAAGCCTGGGGTATTGTATTCACTTTGAGGCATTTCACTGCCAGGATGAAGGCAAACAGAGATGAGAATTCAGAGGAAAGAAAAAATACAACAAAAGTATTTCCGTGTCTATGGAGGATTGACTTTTCAAGAGACAGTACTAATAAATAGAATAAATAATAGCTTGGTTTGCAAAGTCTAAAGAGAGGGAGGTGATATGCTATATGTGCCTAAAATTTAACAGAGGAAAATCACAAGGCAACAGGCAGCACCTCATTCAAATCCCATAAATGTATTTTGTTATCAGTGTGATTCTTCCATTCACGTTAGGGTTTGGACATCTATTTATGAGTATTTGTGTATATGGAACATTTGTACACATGCACACACACACATCCATATAGCCAATGAGTATCCAATCTTCTTTTCCTTTTTCCTGCATTTTCATCTTGAGTTGACCTCTGAGACTACTCAAAATGATGCTACTCATATTTCCTCTAAAGAGATTTAAGGAACCTACATCATTGGCTGAGCTAAAGTTTGCCCATCTCAGCTCTGGCTAAAGTGAGCTGCTATTATTTTCCATAAGAGTATACAGTACAATCCTTTTAAAGGTGTAGCTTTGTTTACAGTGAATTATTGGAGGGGGATTTCTAGTCATTACAATATTAAGGTAATTAAGTGTATGCTATTGCTTTTTCTCTCACTGTACAACAGATGAGAATCTCAGTAGAAGACACTGACCTCCACTGAAATAAATTATTGAACACATACGAGCAGGTAAGAGACTCAAAATATATAGATTTAATATTGTTGTAGCTAACCTATGGCTGTATTCTATTTTCTGTTTATTACCCATTCTCTTCCCTGCTCTATTTCAAGCCTTTTACATAGTAGGTTCACTAAACAAAAAATTATTCAATAGACAAACGCCAAAGGTTTTACAGATAGAAAGGTCCAGGGAGGCTAGGCTGTTGACTTCTGAAATGCTGGGATGTTTTTAGCCTTATTTATAATCCTTTCTGCTGCGTTAAGCCGTAGATTACCTTGCTCTATGGTTGGGTAGCTATGGATGTTCCATCAATGGGAGCAACAGGGCGAGGCTCAAGCAAATGTTTTGTGCCGCCAGCTGGGCTTCAAAACGTGTCAGTCCCAGTGTCTGTTGCCGACTAGTATTTTTCAAGAAAATATAAAAATTGTCATCTCCTCTGTCAGCACGAGATCACTGAATCATTAAGATTCACCAGCAGAGATGTTTTCCTTTGCTGTGAATTTCACCATTTTATGGGGAGCGGTTTTGAAAACCCTGAGTTTAATGCGATGGAAATGACATTTATTGCACAACAGGTATTCATAGAAGCTATCACAACTAAACAAAGGTGAACCGAATCTCGGAAAGTGGCAGTTCCAGCCGGATGACTGAATTTAACTCGAAACAAGATGAGGGAAGGCGGCAACATCTCCCAGTGACCAGCAGGGGCCACTCGACAACCAGAAAACGAATAGAAGGGGCGTGCGTTCTGGCGGCTGAACCGCCGGGCCGAAGATGCTCACGTGCGAGGTAGCAGGATGTCCTCCGGGGACACGCAGAACCCACTCAACACCCTAACTCAAAACCGAAAAACAGAAATGCACTTCTCAGAAAAGACGTTTTCCTCTGGATAAAAGGGGAAAACCTTGGGCCCAACTCTGGGGCCCTGCGTGGAGTCGGCGGAACTGGGGTCCACGAGGATGGAAGAGACGGAAGGGGAGAAACTCTCTGCCGAGCCGGATGCCATCGATCCAGAGACGCAAACCAGAGAGCCCAGCCTCCAGCTAGGCTGCCTTTGCCATGTTCAAGTGCAGAACATTAAAAACGATTCCTGACCCCTTGTGTTTCAAAGGTTTTTGTAAAATACATTTTTAAAACATTAAAAAAAAAAAAGTTCCGATGGCCGGGTTTTTTAACAATGATTCTTCTCTTCTTGCAGCTGCTCTGTATTCTCTTGCTGTTCAACGTCTCCCGTAAACAAAGGTGTGTCCTCATTGTTGCTTTGTCTTTGGATTCCTGAATCATTCCCTGAGAGATCTTCAAGAGGATGGATGAGTCGTAAAGGCAGCAGGGAACTTTCCTGAGAATGTGCTGTATTGGGCTCTGCCCGGAGTGCTCACTGACTCTGTGAATGTCTGATAACCCACAAAGGGGCCCTCTGATGTGGACACCACTTTAAGAAGGATGGTAAAACTGAGCTTCACAGAGCCCAGGTTTGGTAGATGTATGCTCCCAGCACCCATGCTGTTTGACTATAAATCTCAGGCCAGAGGACATAAAGGAACTTAAAATTCAACTGTTCCTATCACCTGTCTGATGCTCAGATTCCTTCGATGGCACCTCTGTCAGCTGGTGGCCTTGCTGTGGTTGCACATTACCGTGATGGGGACCCATGGGTCTTTCTACATCTCCAACTGTAAGAGATGCCTTACGGTTGGCTGGAAAAAACCTCTGTGCCTAGAGGGTCAATAAAGGAAGACTGATTTCTCTTCCCCTGACAGTACTTCCCACATCTGAAGGGCGTTATTCTGAATTTCCTATGTGTTAGTGTTCTCCAGAGTAACAGACCCATAGGAGATTTCCTATAAGAATTGGCTCACGTGATTACGGAGGCTGAGAAGGTCTATGATCTGCCGTCTGCAAGCTTAGAACCAGCAAATCTTGTGGTGTGGTTCAGTCTGAGCTGAAGGCCTGAGACCCTGGGAAGCTGGTGGTGGTGTGAGTTCCAGTCCAAGTCCAAAACCTCAAGAATCAGGGGCAGACGGTATAGGTCCTGGAGTCTGAAGGCCGATATCCGGGGGCAGGGAAGATGGATGGCTCGGAGGAGCGAATCAGCACTTCCTGCCCCTTTGTCTTCCATCCAGGCCCTCAGTAGATTAGATGTCAACCACCCACAACATCTAATGGTGAGGATGATACTCTTTTCTCAGTCTACTGATTCTAAAGCCAGGTCTGGCCTCTGTACCCCGACACATTGAATCTCGGAGACAGAGTTTTGGGTGAAGTAGAGAAGAATAGCTTTATTGCTTTGCCAGGCAAAGGGGGACACAGTGGGCTAATGCCATCAAAACATTAAACATTAATGTTAACATTAAACGTTAAAACATTGTTGACACACCCAGAAACAATGTTTTACCAACTATCTGGGTATCTCTTAGCCCAGTCAATTTGACACATAAAATTAACCATCACACCCTGAGTCTTCTCTGTTAAATGCATTGCGAGCTCTCAGAGGTCTTTTGATTTTTTAAGCATGGGATCATTTTCAATCCTTCCTCCATCTGAATGACCCTCATGGTCCACTTTCTTCCTACATGTGGTCCCCAGAGTGGATCTGAGGTCAGCCGACAGCAGGTCTGTCATCTCTGTTTTCAAGATGCTATGTTTCTATTGATGCCTGTTTTCTAAGAAACCCTTGGATTGCTATTTTTTTTTCTCCTGCTTCTTGTGTATTTTCTCTTTACTTCCCAGAAATGATGCTTTATTTCTGGGTCCTTATAACCAGATAAAAAGACACACAACAATATGATGAAAAATAACTTAGTGATGGCATATGACAAAAGGCAAAATTGTTTTTTTTTTTATTTTTCCAGCCGTGCCGCGCGACATGTGAGATCTTAGTCCCCCTACCAGGGATGGTACTCGTGCCCGCTGCAGTTGAAGCACAGAGTCTTAACCACTGGACCACCAGGGAAGTCCCAAGGCAAAAATGTTTTAGTAAACATTAGGCTCAGTGGTATTCAATGGTTGGATTCAACCTCTGAAACATTCCTTGACTTTTCTTATAACATCTATGCTAACGGTGCTTTACAAATTATGGTGCACACACTAGGCTTGGTTGAAGTAATAAAGTTTAGGAAATTAACACTAAATTCCTGGCCAGTTACCTCTATGCTTTTATAAAAACTCATATTTAAATAACTTTAGATGTATAGATTATAAAAATAACATGCTGAAGCCGTTGCCTTCTTAGGAACAATTTACAAGTATGATTTAGAAAAACTATTCAGCTATTCCAAGAGAGTGTTTTGAACAAGTTGGAAAACAGAATTAAACAGCATGTCATGCAAAGTGGTGACTGAGTAAATGTTTCTTTTTTCTTTCCAAGGGACTCTAGAGCATTATGAATATATGCAAACAATCTGAACTAAAGCTGCCTGAGATGTCAATTCAAAGTTATTAGAGTCATTTTATAGGCATTAAAAAAAAACACCTGGCGTTATCTTTTCGTTCTCAAATTTCATAAGTGGACAAAATCTATTTGCACATGGTTGCACCCAGACGACGTTAATTTTTAATGTGGTTAAACTCCATTTGAATGAATGCCAAGATAGAAGCCATGATTAGCTTATTTTGAAAATGACCACTTCATTCTTCCCCATTATCAGATAACCTCTGGTGAAGAGAGAGATTTCATAAAGTCTTCCTGTCTGAACTCTTGAATGGTCATAAAACTGAAGCTCCGAGCCTGACCTTTAGACCTCATGCTGACCCATTGCGAATTAGACCTTCTTCAGGACTTGAATTGAAAGATATTGAGCCAATGCTTGGAGGAGTCCTTATAGAGCTTAACTCACACAGCATAAGAAGATGGAGAATACAATTTAAGAAAATTTTCCTGCTGGTAAAGAAAAGGACCTTCCTGACATGAGAAGATCAAAAGAGAAAGATAGAAGAGATAGAAGCAGGTGAGGCCTGAATTTCTCAAAAGGAATCCAGTGCCGTAGCTCTTTGGGTCTCAAACAAGACTGTCTATGTGATGGTCAAAACCTAAGATAAGTTGAGGGGCATCCAAACAAAATAGAGATCTGTGTCCACCTGAAATCCAGAGAAGAGAAAGCCTTACCAAGTGCCTCATACCACATGGGCAGCTTTAGAAGAAGAAGAAAAAAAAGATGTGTGTTCTGAAGTAGTGAAGGTCTCACAAAATTACACAGTACCTGAGATAGTGCAGAGGGGCCATTTGTGCTGTTGGCAGGTCTGGGGAGGGGGGTAGGGGTGTGGGGTAGAGAGGGAACAGGTCTGAGGTCCAGGCCACTGGGACATTATCAGACACGGCCTAATAAGAGACCAGGAAAGAACTTGGAGAAGCTCAGAAGTTCCAAATGCAGATACTAACAGGGGCTGGTGTGTAGCTAGGATGAGCCAGTTGGCTTGCCCCGTCTTCCTCCTTCTGCAGCCCTGAGTCCACTCTGGGAAGGAGCATGGGTGAGCCTCCTGGAGGGTGAGACAGTGCATGGAGCAGAGGCAGCCTCCAGCTGAGGCCCCTGAGACCAAACTGCCTGTCCACACAAGGCATGAGACTGAGGCCATCTTGGACCATCCAGCCTCAGCAGAGCCATCAGCTGACCACAGAGATTAGCCCCGCTGGCCCAGACTAGAGGAACTACTCAGCTAACCCAGAGGATGGTGAGAAATAACAAATGACAACACATATATTTAAGTACTGAGAAGCTCCCTTCACTGTCTCATAGACCAGAGCAAGAGTCACCTGTGTTTCAAGTTGTGTTCATTCGCCTGTTAAGACAAAGGCTGAAGATACACTGACCATGTGTCCACTTTATCTTTCTGGTCTTGACTATGCCAATTTAAACAAAATGCTCTATCTAAAATATTGCCTTTTACTTAATGAAAGGCATTTTAGTGTGGTTTATGTACAGCATCAAATAAAGAATATTTAGCACTTCTCACATTTTATAGATGATCTTTAAGATCAGATGCTTTTTTTTTTAACGCCTTTATTGGAGTATAATTGCTTTACAATGGTGTGTTAGTTTCTGCTTTATAACAAAGTGAATCAGTTATACATAAACATATGTTCCCATATCTCTTCCCTCTTGCATCTCCCTCCCTCCCACCCTTCCTATCCCACCCCTCTAGGTGGTCACAAAGCACCAAGCTGAAGATTAGATGCTTTTAAAATTCACTGTGACAAGGTATGTTAGCAAAATTTGCTAAAAAACAAAATAAAACAGCAAAAAAATAATAAATAACATGAGAAGTAACAAATGCTTGGTAATTTAACAAAGACCCTTTATTATTATCCTCAAGTTTCATAACTGGAAAAAATCTATTTGCACATTGTTTTAATATAACATTACCCTGATGATATTGATTGAATTTAATTTATTTATTTATATGATTTTTTATTGAACTACAGTTGATTTACAATGTTGTGTTAGTTTCAGGTGTACAGAAAAGTGGTTCAGTTATACATATATATACATATGATGATATAAATTTTAACATAGCTAAAGTCTATTTAAATTTGGGTCAAGATAAAAGCAACAATTTAGTCTTAGAAATGACCACTTTCAGGCTTCATCACATTGGACAGGTTCAAACCTTACAAAAATGAAGTTAATCATATATATTGATGAGGTATTTATTTGCTGAAATTTGAAGGACACTCAGAGCAACCTGATAGTTCAAACTTATGTTTTCCTCTGGTCTGCTCTGGAGTCTAGAATTCCACAGTTTTAAGGCTTACTTCCTGAAGTTGAAAACATCTCAGATTTTCCCCACAGTTAAAGAGCTAGAGAAAAGCCTCAGAGATTGTCCAATCTAGAGGGTGCCAACCGGTCATTCCCAGGCCACTTTTGGCTGACAGCTGTGTTTTGTTTGGTCTACACGGAGCTGCTCACAAATTTTAAAAATTTGAATTAGTTACACTGCCAAATTTTTGGAAATTGGATAATCACATAGAAAATCTGCATATCCAAATTCTCTTGAAAAAATATGGAGGTGAGTCAGCACTGAGCCTGCAGGACAGCTGTTTACTGAAGCTGAATACAGGTGGGAACTGGCGAGGTCCCTAAGGAGACCACCTCTGCCCGCTACCTGACACCCGGTTTGCATAGCTCATCCACAGGACACACTCAGCCTCCATAGGTATGTGAATGCATAACCTCTGATCTACTTCAATGACTTAACTTTCCAGATAAGCAAATGTAGGTTCAGATAAGAGTGACTTTGTCGTCAGACAGTGATGGACTTAAAAATATGGTATAAGGATAAAGTGCGATCAGCTGTGGGACTGATGTTAGCTCTCCTTCCCACCCAGCAGCTGGCTGAGGGAAGAGTTGCCTTGGAACAGATGTAAGCAGCACGGAAGGGTCGGGGATTGTCCAAGACAGCAAGGCTGGAGGGCAGCTCGGGGACCCCAGCGTCAGTGTCAGACCCTCCGTGGTTAGAGGGTGGGGGGCCCCAGAAGGCAAAGCAAGAGCTAGAAGATGTGGAGGGTGAGGGAAGCAAATACCTCTTGCTTCCTTAGGTTGCTCCCCGCCTGCCATGTTGGGTTTACTGTCTTCACTGGGAAAACATTGTGCTACTGATGATGTTGACAGACTTTAGAATTCATGAAAGTCTCTCAAAAACACAACAGAGACTGTGAGATTCCAGCTAATCTCACTGATGGCCAAGTCTTTTTTTTTTTTTAATTTTATTGACATATAGTTGGTTTACAGTGTTGTGTTAATCTCTGCTGTATAGCAAAGTGATTCAGTTATACATATATATATATATATATTCTTTTCCATTATGGTTTATCACAGGATACTGAACATAGTTCCCTGTGCTATACAGTAGGACCTTGTTGTTTATCCATTCTATATGTAATAGTTTGCATCTGCGAACCCCAGACTCCAATCCATCCCTCCCTCTCCCCGTCCCCCTTGGCAACCACAAGTCTGTTCTCTCTGTCTGTGAGTCTGTTTCTCTTTCGCAGGTAAGTTCATTTGTGTCATATTTTAGATTCCACATATAAGCAATATCATATGGTATTTGTCTTTCTCTTTCTAACTTACTTCATTTAGTATGATCATCTCTAGGTACAACTGATGACCAAGTCTTGATTAAAAAAAAAAAAAGCTTCCTGAAAGTTGTTTAAAAAGATGTTTAAAGTTCTAAATACTTCCTAGAAATCAGTCTTCCCCAATATCCAGTCATTAGCCAAGTTCCATCTCACAAGCATCTCTTGAATGTCAGCTTTCTCCAGTTTTATTCCTGCTGTCGCTGCCTGAGTTGAGGGCACCCACAATTCACCAGCCTCCGGACTGATCTCCACGTTTGTGATGGGCTCTCGTCAAACCTGCTCTGCTCGGGCTTCCCTGGTGGTGCAGTAGTTGAGAGTCCGCCTGCCGATGCAGGGGACACGGGTTCGTGCCCCGGTCCGGGAAGATCCCACATGCCGCGGAGCGGCTGGGCCCGTGAGCCATGGCCGCTGAGCCTGCGCGTCTGGAGCCTGTGCCCCGCAACGGGAGAGGCCACAACAGTGAGAGGCCCGCGTACCACAAAAAAAAAACCCCAAAAAACCCCTGCTCTGCTCAGACCCACCCATGCATTGTAGAGCAGGAAATGAGTTATCGCCCAGGCCCACAGCTTACTTCAGAGCTACAACGTGATCACAGTGTGTGATGCCTAATCGCCTGATGGTGATTATGTGATTTGTGGGCATTTTTTTCAGGATGCTTAGGTGGCTCTCTCAGGAATTATACTTGGAATGCAGATGCTCAATCCAGCTAACAGACTTTGCTAATGGTTTTTGCAACTGTAAAAGTTAATTCTGCTGGAGTGTAAGGGACTTGTGGTTTTGGTAAACCCCTGCTTGGAACCTCCCAAGGCCTGGCAGGACACTTAGCTGACAAACGTTGCCACCAACCAGGGACATTTTCAATGAAGAGATGGGAGACTTGCTGAATATTCCACAGTCTAAGGTCCTCAAATGTCCTTTGCTGAAAATGTGTCCTTTGAGCTCATTAGAGAAAAAAGTCACCTGTCTGTGTCAGAGGCCTTAGTCTCACCTGCTCTCAACTTGCTTCCACCCAGCTCCTTCTCTGCGTAGCTAACAGTCATTTTTTAACCCTTCAAATCTAATTACGGCATTCCTCCACTTGAAGAATGCAGACCTTTGATCTTAGGATACATCCCATGATCCTCACCCCTTTCTGACTGCTCATATCTCTTTCTATTTCCTCCTTCACACGTTAAAATTCAGCTGTACACAGTCACTTTTTTGTTTTGTTTTGTTTTGCGGAACACGGGCCTCTCACTGTTGTGGCCTCCCCCATTGTGGAGCACAGGCTCCGGACGTGCAGGCTCAGTGGCCATGGCTCACGGGCCCAGCTGCTCCGCGGCATGTGGGATCTTCCTGGACTGGGGCACGAACCTGCGTCCCCTGCATCGGTAGGGGGACTCTCAACAACTGCGTCACCAGGGAAGCCCTAAAGACAACTTTTACTTGGCCATGGTCAGGCGAAGTAATTGGGTGGTGAATTTGTTATGAATTTCCCGTCTTTATTTTCTACAACTTTTAAAATCCCACACTTTAAAAACTCAGTAATAGAAGGACTTCATAGATTGTGTCTTCCAACAATTGTATTTCTATATACATTAGGCACTTACCCTTTGCAAACTTAGGGAGTCTTAGGGCCTGCAAGTGATTATGTTAACCTAAACTCTAATCATTTCCTTTGGCATAAAAAGTCCAGCAGTCAGGAAGAGGCCAAAGGCCCTAGCAACTGTTTCAGTACAATCTGGATGGATGCAGATGAAACTGCACTCACATTTTATGTGTTGGATGCCGTCCCAATTATGAGCTTAGTCACATCCGAGAGTTCAGAGGGCTCAGAGCAGGGGTGGGGGGAGGATACACGGTTCCTAGTAATTATTCCGGGACAGAACGGGCTTTTCTCTGCTCTGAGCAGCATGGAGGTGAGCTCTGACTGTCTGATCCTAGGTGGATTAAAAAAACTTCTCCAGTCTTCCCAAAACATTATCTTTACGAAGTTTTATGCTTGGGCAGCTGGTTGTGGGGAGGGGGAAAGGGAGAGGTGGCATTGCGGGAACGGCTGATTCAGATGCTGCAATTATTTCGGGACTGGAAACAGAATTGAAATGACCCAGATGGTTGGCCTAATGAAGCTGAACCAAAATCTATGCCAAGAGGGACCAGAGCCACGTTTTGTGTGTGTGTGTGTGTGTGTGTGTGTGTGTGTGTGTGTGAGAGAGAGAGAGGAACCAGTGTGCATGCATGGTTGATTTTTGGTTGAAAAGATCTTGCGGCTGTAGGAGTGAAAGTGCGGCATGCCGAGATGGATGTGCTTATGTAGAGAAAAGAAATCACAACCAAACACAGAGCCTTTTCCTGCCCTGGTCTGGCCTCAGGCAGGCCTGCTCCCTCTCAGTTGCACCCATATGGAAAATCCACTTTCCTTTGGCTTTTAAAATAGACCATATTTCCTGGGAGAGTATGGTGCCTTTTGGAGAAGGTGCTTGAAGTGATTAAGCAGAGCGGGGGACATCCATGCTGCCGACTTGTGCCAGGGCATTCGTCCAAAACTGCCTCGCTGGTGGAAAACACATTGTGCTACATGCTGGAGTGATGGGCCCCGGTCACCTTGTCTGTGGACTCTGACTTACCCATGCCAACCCCCATACCACTGCCGAGCTTGAGTCAAGAGTGAGAACAAGGCTCCAGACCAACCCCACATCTCCCTGGGTTTTAGAACCATAAAAGGATTTTTTATTTTAACTAAAGTAGTTAATGTATGTAAATCTTTAGAACACTGCCTGGTACCTAATATATACTAATTATATTTTGATGATGATGATGATGATTGTAAGCAGCTCTTTGCAGGAAACTGCCCTCAGCAGGAAGCCCCTTTCCTTGTCACTTTAGCAAAGCTACATTGTAACTAACTTTTAAACCAGGTGCCCCCATGCTCTACTCATCTCCAGACCAAACACACTTTTCAAATCTTTTGATCACACAATGCCTTGCCTAACCTGTTGGCTCTTTCCATAGATCAAAGAAGTAAAAATGGGGCTTCCCTGGTGGCGCAGTGGTTGAGAGTCCGCCTGCCGATGCAGGGGACACGGGTTCGTGCCCCGGTCCAGGAGGATCCCACGTGCCGCGGAGCGGCTGGGCCCGTGAGCCATGGCCGCGGAGCCTGTGCGTCCGGAGCCTGTGCTCCGCAACGGGAGAGGCCACAACGGCGAGAGGCCCGCGTACCGCAAAAAAAAAAAAAAAAAAAAAAAAAAAGAATAAGTAATTAACAGATGACCAGGTCTCTTCCCCAGCTTCCCTTTCAGTTATCTTGTGAACAAACTGTATGAACAAGATAACATCTAAAGAAAAATCGCGGGGGGTTGACAAGTCTACAAACAATGGGAGATGGTGACGACTCTGACCCCCTATCTCAATGATAACTGAGAGTACTTCACTTTTTCCCTTTAAAAAGTTTAATGGCCAAACAGAATCTTTAGAGTTGGTTTTTGGGGACACTGAATCACCTTCCCCCCGACTGTGGGGCTTTTCTGATTAAAAGCAACTTTCCTTTCTACCAACACTTGCCACTCAAGCATTGATTTTTGAGCAGTGAGCAGCTGGATCTGAGTTTGGCAACATTATTATTATTTATTGTTTATTTAACATCTTAGCTGTGGGCTACAAAAATGCCGAGTACTGTCACCAGTCCTCTGGTGGACGGCAGTGTGCCCATCCAGTCTGCTAAATCTTTCTCGACTGACATGAACACAGGGCCTCAGGATAGGACGTTTTTGCAGGCACACTGCTTAAACCACAAAGCAGATCGTGTTAGGGGTCTGGCTCCAAGAAGGCAGTCAAATGGAAAGAGATGAGGCCATAAAAGCATCATTAACGCTGCGTCCTGGGCTCCTGAGTCTGTCATGCAGTGCTTCAGTGCCTTTCTGTTTAAAAGTTGCTTCCTCAGAGTGCAAATCTTTACTTGCTTTTATCTTTCTAAACAAAACTTATATTCTCAAGTTGAGTTGCACATTTCCGTAAGAAGAATTGTGCTGGATGTGCACAATAAAGATAGGGGCTGTTTCTGCCCAATCTGCCTGTGTGCTTGGTTCAGACAGAATTGCTCTGCTCTTGGCAGTGATCTTGGAAGCTGCTGGCTACCGGGGGTTCCTAAATGGTTTCGGAAGCTGCTGGAAACCATCGGAATACGCAGCAGAAGGGAAACAGCTGTGCTTGCTGCAGGGGAGTTCAGGGTGTGGGGTCCTGGCTCTTCCTCATATCAGTCACACTCACAGTAGTTCTGTGCTGATGGTGAAAAATGTCTCTTTCCAGTGGGATTCTGTTACATCCATCAATCTTCAACACACAAATGGTGAGCTGCTTTCAACCAGAATAGTTATTCCTTCACTTGACAACACATATCTCACTTTTAAGATCCAGTTAACTGTTTTCATTGACCAAATGATGGGTAATTGGCTGTTTTAAAATTAGGATGGGGACAGACATTCTTTTGTATTCAAGAAGGGAATCTTTGGTGTCCAAAGCTGGAGTGTTGCTGCTTCTGGAAATGTCTTTGTCCTGGTTTCTGTGGTACCACACTCTCCTGGCTATTTCTCAGCAGTACTTTTCTTTGCCGGCTTCTACTGGACCTCTAAATGTCAGACTGATTCAGTCAGTGCTTGTTTTTTTTTTTTTTTTTTTTTTTTTTTTTTTTTTTTTTTTTGCGGTATGCGGGCCTCTCACTGCTGTGGCCTCTCCCGTTGCGGAGCACAGGCTCTGGACACGCAGGCTCAGCGGCCATGGCTCACGGGCCCAGCCGCTCCGCGGCATGTGGGATCTTCCTGGACCGGGGCACGAACCCGTGTCCCCTGCATCGGCAGGCAGACTCTCAACCACTGCCCCACCAGGGAAGCCCTGCTTTATTTACTCTTTTAAGATGATTGTCTGGCAGTAGCTTCCACGGGAGTGACACTTGTAATTTACACAGTAACCAAGTAAGCTGGTTATACCAGCCAGTACCCAGTGGAAAACAAAATTTAACTTAAGTGATGCAAGATATTTTAATGGAGAGAGTACTTACAGAGATATGTGTATTTGGGTGTACGGGTGAGAGAACCCAAATAAAGAACTTGGTTGAGATACCAAGACATTAGTAACAGCAGGAAGCAGTTAGCATTTTTAGTCTTGAATTGGCAAGGAGAGGAAATAGTATCAACGGAGCCCAGCGTGAGATGGAACTAAAGAAACGGAATCACAGATAGTAGCTGAGCCCATGAAATGATGCAACCACTGCTGTAAAAGTGGCCCAGAATGTGTAGGTAGGGGACAAAATACCTCAACCTCTTTTCCTTCTGCTAATAAAGCCCATTGTTTGAACCCAATCAGAAGTCAGCTAGCCAATATGGAGAGCAGTATGGAGGTTCCTTATAAAACTAAAAATAGAGTTAACATATGATGCAATCAAACTCCTCATCATATATCTGGAGAAGATCATAATTCCAAAAGATACATACACCCCAATGTTCATTGCAGCACAATTTACAATTGCCAAGACATGGAAGCAACCTAAGTGCCCATTAACAGGTGAACAGGTAAAGAAGATATGGTGTATATATACAATGGAATATTACAGTCATAAAAAAGAATGAAATAATGCCATTTGCAGAAACATGGATGGACCTAGAGATTTAAACTAAGTAAAGTAAGTCAGATAGAGAAAGACAAATATCATGACATAACTTTTATATGGAATCTGGAAAAAATGATACAAATGAACTTATATACAAAACAGAAAGAGACCCACAGACATAGAAAACAAACTTATGGCTACCAAAGGGGAAAGGGTGGGGGAGGGATAAGTTAGGTGGTTGAGATCAACATATACACACCACTATATATAAAATAGGTAACCAACACCTACTGTATAGCACAGGGACCTATGCTCAATATTTTGTAATAACCTATAAGCTAAAAGAATCTGAAAAAAAATGAATCACTTTTCTCTTCACCTGAAACTAACACAACATTGTAAATCAACTATAGTTCAATTTAAAAAATAAGAAAAAGTAAAAGAAGTCAACTAGCAAGAGCTAGCTGTCCAGGGTGATGTAATCTTATATCGGTCAGGCTCCCAAAGAAGGAGCAAGACAGAGAAGGACAAAGAAGAAATGAGGAAGGATCTCAGAGGAGGGAGACTCCTTCAATGAAAAATTTCAAATATTAGAATTTATGGACATGGATACCTGGCTTACTTTTCCCTTAGCACTGAAGAAGTTTCATTCAATCTTTTCTTCTCTCTGCTGAGATGCAAGGAAATGAGGCACATTATTTATAAACTTCCTTTGTTTTTCACAGCAACGTGCCTTTAGAAACTGGATCAGAAAGTAGAATGACCAGAAATAGATCATTTAGTATTATATGCTAAAAGATACGAACATTTTAAATTTACTTATGTCAAACCCACTCCCAAGGAAGAACCTAAGGCTGCTCTGTAAAGGCTGTAGTCACAGCTTCTGTTCCTGGACAGTATTCATGCATGGATAAGGGGAAATTCTGACTCAGGGGAAAAAAAGTCAGCTGAAATGGAAGAGAATCTGTCAGTGTTATGAAAAATGAACTCTATGGGCTTTTAGACACACTGCATGACCAGATGGGTAAAATTAGAGATTGTTTGTAGAAGCTTCTGTAAAGGAAATGTGATTGAATGAAGGTATTTTGTGATATGCAAAATACAAAAAGTGATGCATATGTGTGCATGTGTCTGGAGAAGGGTGTGAGGGGGAGGGAGAGTAGTAATACTGATGGCAACATGCAGAGAAAGTGTAAGAATACGTAACAGCTTTTCATTATCTAGGAGGGTAAGTGACACTCTCAAGAAACCTATGGTGAAAGAATTTCTATATTCATAGAAACTTTCACTGTTTTTTTTTAACTCTTTTTTTTCTCATCTTGTAGAAATGCCATCAATATCACATCAATTCTCCAATTTTCCAGGAAGGCAATAGCAGAGTATAGGCAAATACAGGGCTGGATTTGCACATAAGAGAGATAGAGATAGATTCAGATTCTGACCCAAGTTGAGATTTCAACAAAACTTTCTGCTGCTAAGTTCAGTGCTGAAAAAGTAAATCTTGCTGGTTTTCATTGCCCTTAGATTACACCTGCCTTTTTGTTGTAAACACATGTGTCTTTCACATCATCCCAATACAATTTGCCATGGGTGACCCCATTTCAAAGCAATGTTTGTTTAGCAAAGGTAGCTTATCCTGGCAAAGTTTTCTAAATAATTCATAGGCGATTTCTACCAACTGAGAAAGAAATGTTGGTCTCCAGATATGAAAAAATAAGTAGTAAATGTCCATCTTTCATCAGACAAAAATGCCTTCATCAAAGGGTATAATACGTACCTAAAATGTAGAAATAATGAGGGCAATGTTCATAATGTCATTACCTGTCACACAAAGTGAAAAAAAATTACCAAAGCCTGCAGAACAGTGGGAATTGTTCTACAGCTTGGAACTCTAAGCCTCCTGGTGGGATATTGGGCTCATTTGTATCTATACCATCAGCAAATATTTTAACAGTTTGTGAATCTGTCCTTAAAATAATATGCTACCAAATTACTCTTGCTGACCTACAAATTTGAAATAAAAATTAAAAGTGCAATGAGAAAGAAGCAAAAAATACTGGGAATCAGGAGACCTTGCAAGTTTATCCTCTGCCACTAACAGCTTGTATGACTGCTTAGAATTAGTCTCATTTGAAAATCTTGTTGTGATTCTGTGACAACAATGAAACAGAATTAAGCCCCCAACACTTGTCTTAATGAAATGAAGGATTCTTTGACATCACTAAGTATAGAAACTAATAAGTAATTTAGAACTCTTTATTTACCATGACTTTAAAAAATGGATTATAGAAAAAAAAAATCAGTTCTTAAACAAGTCAAATTATATGGGAATAATTGTGCACTTTATGGCTTTATCCTAATGTGAATACCTTTAGTCCTCTCAACCACTTGCAGTTCTTGATAGCTTCATGCTTTTTTTGCTTTTGGGTCTTTGCTTATACATTTTTCTCTCCCTGTGTCCTGCCTTCACTGGGTAAATCATATGCATTCTGAATCCCCTCCCCAACCTGGATTAAGTGATGCTGAATGAACCTCATAATTGTATAGGCAGTATGTCTGTGTCAGGGTGGTAGTAATGAATAATTCCAAAGTTATTAGGAGGGAAGGGAGAGGGGCACAACCTTTAAAAGAATGACATAGCCATAAAACATGACAAAAGCTGGTTAGAACCGACTAGGTCCAAGATGGCGGAAGATTTAACTTCCAGTGGACCTTGAGCCTCATTATACGCTCATTGTAACACATTAGCTAAATGACACACCCGCCAGCACCATGACAGTTCTGAGGTTAACAGTAAAAGGTCAAAACGTGGGCAGTAGCCCAATTCCTGGAAATCTCTGCCTCTTCCCCCAAATAATTAGAATAATCCTCTCACTCTTTAGCCTATGAAATTACCAGCCCATTAAAACTAACCACGCCGTACTTGGAGGCTCTCTCGCCTTCTGAGATGGCCCACACTCTGTCTGTGGAGTGTGTTTCTCTCTAAATAAATCCACTTCTTACCTATAACTTTGTCTCTAACTGAATTCTTTTTGCAATGAGACATCAATAACCTCAAATCCACCAGAAACAAAGTCTCAATAGGCTTAATGTAATAAGTCTTTAATTCTCACCTATATGACACAAATGCTGGTTCACAGGAGTTTTCTGTTCATTGTAACTACTCAGGCACCCTTGCAATGGAAGCTTTACTTGGTATACATGTCCATGATCACCTGTCTCCCAAAGTCTCCAGTGGGAATGACACATCACTGTTGCTCATTTATCATTGGCCAAAGCAAGCCCATGTTTCCAACTTCAATATTTGTTCAGCAGCATCAGTGAGCACCAGCTATAGCAGTGGTAAAGAGTAAGACTTTGGTATCCAACCACTTGGCTCAAATTCTATCTCTGATCCTTGCTGGGTGTGGTTTTTGACAAGTTATTTAAACCTTTTTTTTTTTTTTTTGGTCTCAGTTTCTCACCTGTAAAATGGTGCTTATAATAGTACATTCTTATTGGGTTTTGAAAACTATATGAGTTAATACATGTAAAACACGAATGGCACTGCTTAACATGACTTTAAATTGGTGTTAGCTATTATTTTACCCTATATGCAGCTTTTAGTGCATCATAATATAACTTTTGCTTACATGATTATCTCTGCTACCGGAATGGTCTCCTTGTTAGTGGGAATCTCCTTGTTGAGTGTTGTAACTTCAGAGCTTGTAGAGTAGGAACACAACAGGTATTTTATTCCCTCTAAGTTTTAGGTGTCTGTATTAACTCTTTCAAATCATTAGAATACTACCTCTGTGCAGCAAACTGCACTTGAAGACGTACAGAAATTAATTAACTTGTATACTCAACCAACAGCAGAATGTCTTATCCGCTGCAATAATTTGGTTTAGTTAGGAGACTTAAAGAAGCAAACAGCTACTTTCTACCTGTTTATCATTTATTTCTGGCACATTGGAGAGACTTGTGAAAGAAGAAAAACACTCCTAACATTCATGGTTTCATTAAAAATAAAATAGTTCCAAAGTCCTAAAAATGGAAACAACTTTCTTTCTCCATATGTTTTCACTAAACTTCCATGACCATCATATGAATTACACAGAGTTTAAATGACATGTGGGTAACAAGAACATATCAAACTTCAATACAATTTCACTCACAATTTGATTCGGCAAGGCAAGAAAAATAGGTTACTTAAACGCTGTCCACATTGCAGTACAGTGTAGTTGACAGCTGTGAATAAAAGTTGAATAACGCTGTGCTGAAAAGGCCAGCGTTTCCTGTTGATACTCGTTGGTGGGATGGGAAGGGCCTCTGGGTTGTCAGTGCTCCCTCCAGGGACACACATTGTGGTGGAAATTTTAGAGGTCAGACTTTCTGAGATAAGGAACAGGACTTGTTTGCTCACAATAGTTCTGAACTCAGAAAGTCATTCATGAACTCTTTTGAATCATTTTTCCACCAAAGGCTCAAGTAAAGAATGTGGGTTAATAAAACTGGGTAGTAGCAGGAGACATGAGAATCATTATCCTGTGTCTTTTAACTGAGTTTAATATTGCGTTTGAAGAGAAAGTAAAAATACAGGAAAACTACAAAAAAATGTATATGTATGATAAACATATCTGGTTCAAATCTGTTTTTTTTTTTCTGTATAAACTCCATCATTGTGGATCAGCTTTCTTTAAATACCTTCCTCCTTTCTGAGATTCATGGTTTTTGAGGGTGGATCTATATTCCGAATAAAATGATTGGTGGTTGTCAAATAATTTCAGTGTTTGATGTAAAAATTAAATGTTTCTAATATCAAGATAAGGGTCAGTTAATAAGGAAATATATCTTTTGGCCAATAATTCTTTCTGGTACAAGCTCTTCCACAGTACTTTGTGTCCAGGAGCTTAGAATGTTTTGTGAGATGCATCATTGTAGCATTCCTTTCATCTAATATTAAATCATTTTTATTCATTTAATATCCAATAGATATGGATATTGACCCTGTAAAACCATATGATAATAAACATTGGATTGAATTAAAAAGTCATCAATATTTTCCATTGAAAAAATACACCTGGAGATTTTAAGATTGCTGGAATAAATATTTTTTAAAACCTTTATCCAGGTATTGTTATTGTACAGACTTGGATTAGAAAATAATTTCTACGTTGTGGGCCCGTGGCAAATCCTGGCTACTCTGCTTGCTGTTCTGAAACCTGGCTCACTACCATTGCAGCAGGAAGATTTACCATTGAGTTGTCACCAGCTCTCCTGCAGGTCAGGGGCACACACTTCCTGACAATTCTCAGAGCCATAGAAATTGGCTGCAGGCTACAGGAATGCAATACAAGTTTAATCTGTAAGAATAAACATCTCCTATTTCATAGAACATAGAAGAGTGGTTGCCAAGGGCTGTGTGTGTGGGGAAATGAGGAGATATAGGTCAAAGTGCACAAACTTTCAGTTATAAGTGAAACCAAGGAGGACACTGTGGGGCTCCTGGGCACAAAAACCTTTCTGGGTCCCCTGTTTCTTGTTTGTAGGAAATAAACAATTCAGCCTCCTTGATCTTCCCTGAGTTCCAAAGGTCAGATGCAACAGTTGCTAATTAGGGAAAGAAGGGGATGAAGAAACAAGGGGGTAGCAGTCAAGAAACAACAGTGCAGCCTTGGGACAGGGCCCTGGTTCCTCTTCAAGGAATATATGTAACAGTATCTCTGAGTTCTTCTGCAGGAACTAAGCAACTTTAGGCTGAGCACAAGGTTCCTGAAACACGGCCCTGTTACCTCACCTTCAACCAGTCAGGAGAAGGTCACACATCCTGCAGCCCTCAGTCAAAATTTTGCCTATAAAAACTTTTCCCTAAAAACCATCAGAGAGTTTGGGGTTTTTGAGCATGAGTCACCCGTTCTCCTTGCATGGACCTGCAATAAACCTTCCTCTCCTCAAAACTCTGACTTTTCAGTTTGTTTGGCCTCCTCACTGTACATTGGGCACACAGACTTGTGTTTTGTAACATAGGGAGAATTAAGTTCTGAGGGTCTTATGCACAGCATGGTGACATAGTTAATAATACAGTGCTGTATACATGAACGTGGCTGAGAGTAGGTCTTAAGTTTTCTTACCACACACACAACAAAGAGTTAACTATGTGAGATGATGGATGTGTTAAGTACCTTGATCTTGGTAATCATTTCATGAGGTCTATGTACATGAAGTCATCACCTTGTACACTTTAAATATATGTGACTATATTTGTCAATTATTCCTCAATGAAGCTGGAAAAAAGAAAATCTGCTATTTTAGTCTACTGTCTCCCCACCTCACTTCAAGGTTGTTCCCTGTAAAAAATGTTTTGACACATTAAATATTTTTCTCTGATGTTTGGTAGGAGGTTTGCAGAAGTGAATATTAAACTCCTATAATTCTTAGCATTTAAATAATGACAAAGTTGAAGTTCACTTTTTAAAAAAAATTTATTTATTTTATTTATTTTTTGCTGCATTGGGTCACTAGTTGCAGTGAACGGGGGTTACTCTTCGTTGTGGTGCACGGGCTTCTCATTGCGGTGGCTTCTCTTGTTGAGGGAGCGCGGGCTCTAGGCGCATGGCCTTCAGTAGTTGTGGCGCGTGGGCTTATAGTTGTGGCTCGCAGGCTCTAGAGTGCAGGCTCAGTAGCTGTGGTGCATGGGCTTAGCTACTCCACAGCATGTGGGATCTTCCTAGACCAGGGCTCGAACCCGTGTCCCCTGAATTGGCAGGTGGATTCTTAACCACTGCACCACCAGGGAAGTCCAAAGTTCAGTTTTATTTATTTACATCAGGTAACTAATTTGTTGCTCCAGTGGTTTCTTCTCAGAGACTATATAGGAATATACTATCAATTGGTTTTGACTTACTTTTTTCAAAAAGAAATTATTGGAGTATAGTTGATTTACAACACTGTGTTAGTTTCAGGTGCACAGCAAAGTGATTCAGTTATATCTATCTATCTATCTATTCTTTTTCAGATTCTTTATCCATATAGTTTATTACAGAATATTGAGTAGAGCCCCCTGTGCTATACAGTAGGTCCTTGTTGGTTACCTATTTTATGAAGTGAGAATGGGGACAGAGGTCAGGAGTAAGAAAGCAGGATTTAAGATTTTCTAAATACCAATGGCCTTCTATCACAGTTGGAATATGGAAAGTCTAAAATGACATTGTAAAATTCTCCTTTGTTATCTAATAAAACATTCAACAATAGTTACAGCAAAGCTTACATATACACATTAACTGAAACAAATTTGCAGTTTCTTGCTATAATCTATTTTGCTAGTTATGAGTTCATAGAATACGTGATATCTGATGCTTTGTATTTCTGAAGTGGAGGAGGGTTATTATAGACCTGAGTGAAAGGGGTGAGAATCTGGGTAAAGAGGCTAAACAATTATTTTTCTCAAAATAAAAATTAAAAAAAAACCCTAAACACAAAAATGTGCATTAATCCTGCTCACTTTTTGTAGTCAAATGTCTAATTGCATCTCTCAGCCTTTCCATTTGTGACATTCGGGGCAGGTGTCACGCTGGCCAATGTTTATCATAATTACACTGCATCTTAACACCTGAGTAGAAGACTACTGAAATGTTGCACATAAATGTTTCAATGTAATAAAATCACATATTAGGACATACATCTAAAGGTAGAGAAGATGTGAACAGAGCATTATATATATTACTAACAGCGACTATATAATTTCTTGAAAGATTCAAGAAGTCTTGTTCCCTTTCTCTTACCCTCACTCTCTGGACCAGAGTCCAGCAGATGTTCAAGGTCACTGTCATTCATTTTCCACAGTGCCAGGGACCTTTGAAGGATTCAGCATAACCGAGTGGCCATACAGTTGTAAAAGACATTAACTTTCCCATTAAGCTCTTGAGAATTTTGACCTTTCTGAAATGTCAGAAAAGGTATATTTTGCAGATAACTTGTGATCGACTAGATGCATAATATACCAAGTATTTAGGTCCCTCTGTCTATCTCAGACCCGTGGGGGTGATGGATTGAATGAAATGCTGTTTTCTATTACATGGGAGTACTTGATAATTTTCATAGAGGCTCTCTTGGTAGAGAAAATGCTACAAGATCTGACACTGGTGATCATAGAATTGTATTCATCTAAACCAGTCCCCACGTTTTACAAATGAGAAAACTGAGCCTCAGAGAAATGAAATGATTTGCCCCAAGTCAGTCAGCCAGTTAACAGCAGAGCTGGGCACAGAATCCAGATCTTCTGACCCCTAGCCTGATATTCTTTCTACTTTATCACCCCCAACTGCATTTTTTCTCCCTTGTACTTTTTTGTCCTTTTATGTAATTTATTATATATTAAAGTTCCAAGAAGAGGAATTTAATTTTTCATTATAATTTTAATAAGGTGCCACAAAACATGAAATTCATATTTGAATCCCAATTTTCTTTCCTTAACCGTAAAGAGTTCTGAATAGTAAAGGCAAACCTGACCACATAAATTACCATTGTGTCTGGACTTCCCAATTTTGATGGTTCTATACGTGTTATTATAAATCCAAACACATCTCTTATAGTGCCTTTTGAAGGTTTACAAGCCTATATGAGGCTAATTATCAGCCCTGTTAGATCTTTGACTAATTTTGTTTTTTTCTGGTTCAAATACTCCTGGCTTAGGCTCTAGAAATCTCTTTAGAATCCTTGAAGAATAGCAAAACATTTTCCAGAAAGACTGAGAATGTGTGTCTGTGCGTGTGTGCATGTGTGTGTGTATGTGTGCATGCTTATATGTGTATCTTTTCCCTCCACAAAACCCAAGGAATTTACTTTTTCCTCCACAAAACCCCCAAAGTATTACTGCTTTCTAAGTGTTGGTTCTCCGGCACTTAAATTCCTGGCTTCCTACACGTACAAGGCTGAGTAGTCTTTGGCAGTTGCCTATATGGTTGGCATTCACTGGGGTTAAGTGAAAAATCCATTGCCTAAAAGATGACATTTATAAAAGGATGTTCTAATCCAAATAGGAAACTACATGAAGTCAGATTTATTCTTTCTTAAAAATTAGCTGGAATCCCTCTAAACTGCACTTTCATCTCAAAGAACATACTGGTAATGTTATCTCTGAAGCTAATTTTAACACATACATGGTATTTTAGAGTTCTGAGAAAGTGCCTTTATCTGATTTAAATCGATTATACAGAGTGAAATACCATTGTTTGGACAGTGTGCCAGTTTTCACGTTATCAAGATAAATTTTGCACTGAAATGGCATTCTCTGGCCTTCCTGCTGGCTGGCAGCACTCCCCACTCTTACTGTCAGCTCTGAAAACCACTTTGTCTTTTGCCCAAATCCCCTGCTGGGTACAATCATCTTACCAGCTGAGGAAGAGCTCTGGTTTTATCTTCTATTTATGACCAGCCCCCTTTTCTAGGTTCTCAGTAGAGAACCATATATTATTACTGAAATAAATTGTTAAAACTAAAAAGGCTCTTGACAATCACTCAGCCCAACCCTTTTATTGATAAATGAGGACCAGGGAGTGTAAAAGCCTTGCCCAAATTCAGAACTTCTTAGTGGCATCGGTGGACACAGAACCCATGTGTCCCAACTTTAACTTCCTGTCAGCTCTGCTTTTCCTGGTCCTCTCTCTTTGATAGACTATAAAAATTCAGTCACATTTGGTCTGATAAACTCTGGATAGATCAGATGGGTCATTTAAAAGTAACAAGACTTTATAATCCTCAGAAAGCCCCAAAGTACTCAGAATCTGCAATCTTCAAATATTTCTTCGAATTTGACGAATTGCACCTTTTTGTTTTAACGGATTTTGTTCCTCGTCTGATATCTCCATCTTGTTCCACTAAGGATGTGACCTTTGCACTGTGAGGGGTGCCTGGAGGTCTGCTGGGGGGACCTGCCAGGAGGATATTCAAGTAAGGGTTATACGGAGCATTTTGCAAATGAAAGGAATCTCTGCCACTGGATGAAGAGGGAGTGAAATATGGAAGCTGGCTCGATAGCCTGGCTCAGTGAGGAATGAATGGGGATGAAAATAGGGGTGAGCCCTGATGAGACCAGCCAGGGTTCCCTCAGGAATATGCATCTTCTAGCCATGCCGCATGAACCAATGGACACATCCAAGAGAGAGAGGGGCTTAAAAAAAAAATCTAAAAAGAAATTAAATTAGAAAAAGCTATTTTAACTAAAATCTCTCTGAGACATTTGGTATGTAAATCAACACATTCTTGGTACTTAGGTTAAAACTGGAACACATAGAAGAGCACAAGAAAGCCAGTCTTTAGTTTCCATGAGGAATTCAGCATTGCTTAGATCTCTGGAGGTCTTTTGAGAACTCACAGCTCTGGTATCAGTGGGATCTGTTTCTTACTTTTTCCCTGGATCAGACCCCAAACACTTAATGACGTTTTTGTGTGAGAAAGATGACAGGCAGCTTGGAAAGTGTAGGGTCTGTTTGGATAAGAGCCTGGAGAGCTTTTGGGTGAAGGACTTTTCTGGAAGGTCTGGGCAAAAACAATGGTGTTTTGAGGTCTGTCTTGGAGAATGTGGCACAAAAGGAAGGTGAAGGCATCCCCTCCTCTTTGCCACCCATTGCCCCTCAAGTTTTGTACTTTGAGGGGCCCATGTTGCCAGTGATGGGAATGCCCAGCCTTGCCTGCTGGAAAATGACAGCCATGCCTGGTGGACAGCGTGGGAATTTCAGGGCAGACTAGCAAAGCAAGAGGTGACTTGGGAGCTATTCACAGTGGAGGGGGCAGCGTGCCCAGAGGAGGGAGGGCACTAAGAAGATGTGGTCTTGGTACCCGGGGGTGCTCACCAGAGCCTCTGCAAACACTTGTGACACCTTTCAGGGGACTCTCAGAGGCTATTCTGAGTCTCTGTGATTGGGTGAAGGGAAAGAGTTTGGAAACTTGAGTTGCGTTTGCTTTCTACTTCTCAAGTCTCCTGATCCTAGTTGTGCTTAGGTTAGAAGCACATCTGTTTACTTGTAATTTCAAATTTATAAATTAAAGAACACTTCTATGGAACAGATTTGTGGTTGCCAAGGGAGAGGGGGTGTGGGAGGGATGGATTGGGGGTTTGGGGTTAGCAGATGCAAACTATTATATGTAGGATGGATAAACAACAAGGTCCTACTGTAGAGCACAGGGAACTATATTCAACATGCTGTGATAAACCGTAATGGAAAAGAATATTAAAAAAACAATGTATATATATGTGTACCTGAATCACTTTGCTGTACAGCAGAAATTAACATAACATTGTAAATCAACTCTACTTCAATAAAAAAGAACACTCCTATGAATACTAGCATTATCGTGAATGATTGCAATATATTATTATTATTTTCTTGATTCTCCTAAAATAATATCCTCTGAACGAACAAATCACAGGTTAACTGCTCCATACTTCATACTAGAATCTTATACAGTTTAATTTCTTTTCTCCATTATAACTTTGCACCCCTAGAATTTTGAAAGAAAATTTCAGTTTTCGAATTTTCAGTCGCCTCTTTGCTGCAATGACAAAACAGCATAAGAATCATGAAAGAAACAGAATAATTTCATCAACAACCTTTTCAGTGTCTGTGTCTAACTTTCCTTAAGATCTCACGTCCTTGGTCAAACTGAGTCTCCAGATGGTACTGTTGTCAGAAAGATTTAGGAAAATAGATGACCCAAATATATTTTTACATTTGTGTTTACATTTGTATTTTTTACATTTATAAATCACTTGTTTTGTTTTTGAAATGTTTTTCAGGTCAAAGCAGTTTGAAGATCCCTCTTCAGCAGTTACTTGCCATTCTCACTCTATTCTTCCCATTCTCTGTGTATTAGATGATTTTTCAGTCTGGAATTTATAGTTCCCAGTGCAATACAAAGAGTTTTTGAGAATCTACATTTTCTTCCCTGGTAAAGCTTCTTTTAGCAACAATGAAAGTACTATAGATTGGACTCTGTGTCTGAGAACTGGCTCAAGCCTGGACACTACGGAAGGGGCAGTGAGTTGTCCATTAGTACAGATAACACCAGTCTTCTGTTCAGCTGAATTTCATCTTTATAAGAAACATTTTTATTACATGTTACCAGGCAATGTATTTGTTGTCTGCCCATCTATCTTGTCCTAGAAACTCTGTGGTTTATTAGAGATCACCACAGGGACTTGCAGCTTTGATGCCTATTATGGTAGCTGTCTTCCTTGCCTGGTGATTAAGCGCTGCTTTTCCAAATCCTTCCCTCCCCACCAACACAAGGAAGTCAGCATCCTACCTCCCATCCCAGCCTACTGAGAATGATCACGAACAAGCTTCTCAAGGACTCCAGTGTCCTCCTCATTGGTGCATCCCCTGACTCTTAGTAGAGGGGTGTCTTCTGGGAGTTCCCAGGGAACGTAGTCCGCTGGTGGAGTCTTAGATTTTTCATAACCACCTTGTCCACTTCTTTCAGCCTGCCGATCACTTTCTCAAACTCTGCCAAAGAAGTTCTGGTATTTCTACCTCAATTAATGGGAGTCGCTGGTTTTGTCAAAGTCCTAGGAACAAAGCAAGCAAAATACATCAGGACTGGCTTCAGGTGCCCTTGCTGGGGTGTTAAAGTCAAGAGCATACCCACTAGCAACAAACTCTCACCATGAAACCTTCTGGTTTACCTTTTCCAGACCATTCTAGGCACATTCATTGACCATTTCTAGGCACATTCTTTCAGCTGCTCCCAGCACCTGTTAGCCAGGCTCTTTATCTCTTTCAGTAAATAATTCCTTTCCTCCTTTAGCAGAGGCAGTACTTTGTCAATAAGCTCCTGCTGGTCCAGCAGCCAGGAAGGGAGCCCACCTTGAGGGACAAGTATAACTTTTGCAAAGCGTTGGTCTCAGCTGAGGCTTCTGCACAGTCTGCAGTGAAAGGAAGCTGCTGTTCTCCAGCCAGAAGGATGGAGGAACTTTTTCAGGCCCAGAGGTTTAAGGGAAGTGGGGATTCGATGATTCTGGGTGCATCCATGTATCTCTGTCCTAAGTCCCAGGATCCCATCCCTTCTCTATCAGAATCTACCTTTAGCATCAGTAACTTACCAAGGTGCACACCAGCCTCTCTGCAGCTTTGCAGCTCTCACTCTCCAGTCTTGGTTCTTGTCCTCAGCAAGTCTTCCCTGCAGCTACAGATGGGGATGTTCTCTTTAGAGGCTGCCATGGAGAACTTGTGGCATTGACACTATGCTCTGAATTGGTAATTGGCAGACCTAAGTTTGTACTTTTATTGCTCCTGTCCATTCGTGGGACTTCATAATAACCATGAACCCCACAGCTCTTGTAATTACCCTCACTACCATATGTCCCAAATGCTAGAAATACTGTCAATCCAGTGTACCACTTTCTCTTGTATCTCATCCCAATTTGCCACACACAGAAGTTTTAGCAGTGGCCTCTGGTTTTTGTCACTTTATCTACCACCAACAATGGGGTTCCTATTGCCATCTAGCCTGTGAGTCAACCAACTCCAGAATCCTATTCTGAGTTTCAGTCTCCAGGATCATTTCTGGTATGAACTGTCTCAGGATGGGTTTCCCGGGAGCAAATCCTGAGATAAGAATTTTTGTGAAAGTGACCTGTGAGGAAGTGTCCCCAGGAAGGCTGGTGGAAGAGTGGGAAAGTGAGACCAGGAAGGGAAAGACATTGGGCAAGGGTGAGGTGCCAGGCAAAGTGCCATGAAGAGGAACTTGAACTCCTTCCTGCAGGTAAGATCCAGAGACACCTCAGGGCTGTCATGACCAGAAGACAGGGGAACTGAAGTGTTTGTGCCTCTGCAACCCTGGGCCATTGGTGAAGGCAGTTGCCACTGCTGGGAAAACAACTCCCAAGCAGGTCCAGTTCTTTGTGTGCACAGGCAAAGGGTTCTGGTCTCCTTAGGTCCATTCTTCTGTAAAGAGATGTGGTTCTGGCTGTTGGGAGTGAAACCACTCTGGTGGACATAACTATTATGGATGAAAATGTAGGGAATTCTAAGAGGATTTGGGAGAAGCACCAAGACTGTCTTCTAGAACATAAAGAAAGAGATTGTTATCAGAGGGAGTGATATCCATTGATAATACTGGACAGGCTAAATAGCACTCCATTCCCACTACCTCTGGACATTAGTCTCCAGAGTAGATTTTTTAGCCTCAAAATTTCCAGATGGTCTGTCTCACTGTTTATCTCACTGCTACTTACCCCACTCCTTCTCTTTGCCTCCTTTTCATTTTTCTTCTTTACTGTACCCATTAAAAAAATTAGGCAATGACAAATCACTGACCATTCTGTGGACCTTTTTAGTGTTTTGCCTTCCAATCTTTTTTCTGCACACAAAATTTAATGATTTTATTCTTTAAAGTATTTTTAAGTGGTTGTCTTTGTTCAAAGGAAACGACTAATATGGAACAATCATTCAATAAAAATGTATTGAGCACTTTATATATGCTTCATAATGTTCTAGCTACTGAGGTTATAGCAATAAACAAAATAGGCAAAAATACCTGTCCTCTAGTTAGGAACCAAAGATAATAACTAATATATAATATGTTAGATGGAGATAAGATAGATCTGCAGGGTACAGAGGTGTGGGGGGACTTTGTGCATGTGTGTGTGTGTGTGTATGTGTGTGTGTGTGCACCTGTGTGTGTTTGGAAATTGCTTTCAAAAATTGCTTACAAATGTTTTATGAATGAATCTCAAGCCTTTGAATGGTTTTTTTTTAGTCAAATGATATGGGAAAGTTTGTGTGTGTGTTTGTGTGTGTATGCAGGCATGTATGTGTAAAATGCACATGTGTGTATGTGTTTAAGAGAATTAGAACCTGCTGCTTTAAGTTTGACAGTTCTCACTAGAAAGCACTTAGCTTTATACTCAGTTCTTGCTGGTTTATGAAGACAATAGTAAAATACGTAAGCTCTGGGAGATGAACAGACTTTTTCTTCCTACTTACCCAGAGTTGACTTTGAGCAGGGTTGCCTTTGTGAGAATTCAAAAGAAAGTCATCTTACCAATATATTATTGGTTTTAAAAAGTTCAACATTTATTTCAGTGCTACTTTTGGTTTTTAACTCCTTTTAATGGTGCAGTTAAAATCTCATTTTGACTCAACATTTTCAGAAGACAATTTGGTTCACAGTGACAATTTTTCTACTTGTTTTTTTTTTTTTTTAACTTCTATGTGTACATGCATGTGGCTCCATCTAACACCTACAGAAAATCACTTATCTATGCAGATCATTTCTCTACAGGCATCCCTGAACACCTCAAGTTATATTCATGATGGTTGTTCAAAATGATACATGGCTGCCCTTCTTTGAAATATAGAATTACACCCAGCTGCCTTCATGCAGTGCAATCCAAAATAATTACAGTCAAATTCCAACTTCTACCTTTTAAAGCCCAGAAGGTAGCAGAGAACTCATGAGGGAAATAAATTGTGTATAACCTTTTTCAAAGCCTCTCTTCCTCTCTCCTTTCTAAAGAGCTTGTATAAAAACTTCACTAAGTGACTATTATTTACACATAAAAAAGCTACAGCATTTTTATCTTAAACTTGTCCCTATAAAATATTCTGAGACTGAAATGTGTTTCAAGACAACATCTAGAGTTTTCTCAGTAATTCAGAATTATTTGACATTATTTTCTGCCTCTCATAAACATATTTGGGATAGGTTTGCCTATATTATTTAACATAAAAAACTTTCAAAATACATGACCATGAACTGTAGTCATATATTTGCCTCACTGTATGAGTATGTAAAGTAGAGGATTTGGTGCTGAGCATTTTTACATTGATTGCTCATTTGCAGTTATTTGCTGTATGAGAAAAAACTATGATGACAACATCTGCTAATAATATTTGAAACATCATGGCTTTTTAAAGTGGAAAAGAAAAAAGTTTTGAAGAAAATTCAAATAATACTGGTACCCTGATGGAATTACACATCCTTAAAAGACACATGAAATATTCTGAAGAGAAATATTGAAAATCTTAACTTTTGACTGCCAACTATTTCTAAATAACAGTCTTCAAAACATTATTTAAATTAAAATTGATTTTGAATATGTAGAAACATGATATTACTTCTCTAAAAGAAAGTTTTTAAGTTATAGAAATATGTTAAAATCAGTATTAGATAATTTGTTTAGATTTTATCAATTTAGATTTATAATAAGAACATAATTAGTCTGAAGTTTAATTTTATATTATGAGGGAAGCAGGATATGGGGTATGGGAAAGAAAATAAACTGCCTACAATAAATGATACTGCAAAGGGAATCTTCACCATTTTTTGGAGAAAAATGTAAGCTCTTCTAACTACCTTAGAAATACTGACTTACGAACAACATACTGCATAGCAACTTGGATAGACCACACTTTGAAAAGCTGATTGAAATTTTGTTTTCATCTTTAATATTATTTATAGGAGACCACATTAACCTAATTTTGAATATATTTGGAATACAGAGAAAAGTATAAAGAAAAGGTAATTGTAAGCCTATTGAGAAACCTTGTTAATACTAAGATATTGCCTTTCAGGGTTTTTTTTTTTTGGGTGCATATTTACATTTATAATATATATACAGAGATAAACATACTTTACATATTACAAAACTGGAATAAAATTGCTTATGTAGTTTTGAATATAAATATTAATGAGTGATTTAAAAAATCTTTGGAAACATCATTTTTATTGGTTGCATAATATTCCATGGTGTAAATATTTCATAATTTATCTATTTTTCTAATGTTTAGTATATTTCAGACTTTTCTTGCTGCTTTAAAATCATGTTGATGTGGGGAATTCCCTGGTGGTCCAGTGGTTAGGACTCCACACTTCCACTGCAGGGGGGCCGAGTTCCACCCCTGGTTGGGGAACTAAGATCCTGTAAGCCATGCAGCATGTCCTCCTCCCCCACCAAAACATTGATATGAATGACTTTATAAATAAATCTTCACCTACATCTCAGATTATTTCATTAGGAGAGATTCCTAGAGATGGGTGCACTGTTCAGAGTGTCAAAGTTTTAAAGCTATTACTACATTACAAAAGATTTCCTAAAGAACTTGTATTTTTTTACCTTTCAGCTGACAGTATAGGAGACTGCCAATTTCACCATACTGACTCAACTTTGAATGTTACTATTTGAAAATCACTGTTAATTTGATAGGCAATGGTAGCTTATTTTAATTTGCCTTTTTTGGTTTGTTATGAAGTTAAGTTTCACAAAATACTAACTTACAATTATGACTAAAAGGACTTTTAAACCATGCATAGCTAAAGCACATGAAATGGTTAAAAGACAAGTGTATTTACAGAAATCATGTACCTGGATGTCAGTCTTTATCTATATTAGTTGGATGAACTTTTATGTCATTCTGTCTCTTCTATAGTTTGCACATCTGTCAAGCAGACATAAGATTTGCTCTCCTAACTGTATTGTAGGAATGTACAAAAGATCAAACAAAATTACGAATGTGTGTAAAACCACAGTGATGTTACTGAATGCAAATTTGTGTGCCTGACACACTGTGAGGACAAACAAACCAAAACGTTGGAGTTTGTAGCAGAGAAAGATTTATTGCAGGGCCAAGCAAGGAGAACAGGTGGCGCATGTTCAAAAATTTGAATTTCCCAATGGTTTTCAGAGAAAAATTAAAAAAAAATTTTTATTTTTTTTTTGGCTGTTTTGGGTCTTCGTTGCTGCACACGGGGTTTTCTCTAGTTGCAGCAAGCGGGGGCTAGACTTTGTTGTGGTGTGCAGGCTTCTTAGTGCAGTGTTTTCTCTTGTTGCAGAGCATGGGCTCTAGGCATGTGGGCTTCAGTAGTTGTGGCATGCAGCTCAGTAGTTGTGGTGCATGGGCTTAGCTGCTCTGCCGCATGTGGGATCTTCCCAGACCAGGGATCAAACCCCTGTCCCCTACACTGGCAGGTGGATTCTATTTTTTTTTTGTGTGTGGTACACGGGCCTCTCACTGTTGTGGCCTCTCCCATTGCGGAGCACAGGCTCCGGACGCACAGGCTCAGCAGCCATGGCTCACGGGCCCAGCCGCTCTGCGGCATGTGGGATATTCCCGGACCGGGGCACAAACTCGTGTCCCCTGCATCAGCAGGCGGACTCTCAACCACTGCGCCACCAGGGAAGCCCTGGCAGGTGGATTCTTAACCACTGTGTCACCAGGGAAGTCCCCAGGGAAATCCCCAGGGAAAAGTTTTTATAGGCAACACTTGGGGTGAGGGCTGCAGGGTGTGTGACTTTCTTTACATTGGTTGGTGGTGAGGTAACAGGGCAGTGCTCCTGGAATCTTGTGCTCAGCCTGACGTTACCACCCTCCACCTGGGTGGGGGGCTTAGTCCCTATAGAAGAACTCAAAGATATTGTTCTGTATATCCCTTGACAGTGAAACCAAGACCCTGCTTTATCACTACACTATTGTTTCTTGACTGCTTCTCCTTAGTCTCTGCATTCCTTCACTTCTCTGATTAGCAACTGTTTGAATCTGCCCTTTGGAGCTCAGGGAAGGTCAAGGAGGCTGAATGAAGCCTATTTCCTGCAAACAAGAAATGGGGGACACAGAAAGGATTTGTATCTGGGAGCCCCACAGGGTCTTGCTCAGTTTCAGTAACTCACTGCACATCTGAATTTGGATTCTAATTCTAACACCTCTAATCTCTGTGATACTCTTAGCCTCAGTTTTCTCTGAATGAAGATGATAATAGTGCCTATCTAAAAATAATTAAGTGAGGTAATATTTATAGTGTTCAGTAGGGGGCTTGACCCTTGTTAATACCTAGTAAGTGTAAATAATTAGTAGTATTTAAGTATGTGAAAATAAAGTACAAAACACTTCATAAGTGTAAGCTTTTATTAATTTATTATTCAGATAATAAGTCAATTATCCAATTTGCTTAGGGGTTTTATTTCTTTCCCTGGAGTTTTGGCATTGCTTTACATAGGAGATATTGGAATGTTTTTACTAATAAAATGTGTTTTGAAAATAGTCATGGATATAGAAATCATAATGAAACCGTGCATCTCAGATTGGGACTTGAACCCAGCCTAAACCCAGATTGGGACTTGGACCCACACGGCTGGGACTTGAACCTGGCCAAAACCCACAGTCTTCCAACTGAGATCACACACCTGGTTTCAGGACTTAATGAAGCTCAGGTTCTTGATGTCTCATCGCAGGAAGAATTCAGTGAGAGACAAAATGATAGGTAAGAAGTGGATTTATTTAGAGAGAAACACACTCCACAGGCAGACTGTGGGCCATCTCAGAAGATGAGAGCAGCCTTGGGGGAAACACGTTCCATGGACAGAGTGCGGGCCATCTCAGAAGGTGAGAAAGGCACCAGGGTATGGGGTTGTCAGTTTTAACAGGGGTGGGTAATTTCATAGGCTAATGAGTAGGAAGAGTATTCCAGTTATTTCAGGAAGGGGCGGGGATTTACAGGAACTGGGCTTCGGCCCACTTTTTGATCCTTATGGTCTGTCTTGGAACTGTCATGGTGCCTGTGGGTGTGTCATTTAGCTTGCTGATGTGTTACAGCGAGGGTATACTGAGGCTCAGGGTCTAGTGGAATTGACTTGTCTGCCATCTTGGACCCATTTGGTTCTAATCAGTTTATGTCATGTCCTCCGGCTATGTCATTCTTTCAAATGTTGTGCCCTGCCGCCTTCCCTCCTGTTTCAATAGTATCATAGTATCAAAAATACATTTGCTTGCAATGCATATTACCATCAGAGTAATATGTTATATTGAACATGCCTGGATATATTTCCCATTTATTTTCTAAAATTATGCGGTTAATTTAAAAAAGTGAGTCGATGGAAGCCTTTCTCTTTTGACCAAATATGATTTAGGCTCCTCTAAGTCCACTTTTTGACTTGCTCATGGGCTCTGTCCTTGGCCCATTTAGTCAGGTTTTAGCAAGAATCCTGCTGGGTCATTTCATTGAAAATCTCCTCATCTTTGATGATCTGATCAAATTCCTAAGCCCCCCTCTTGGTATCCTATCATCCTTACCTGCCTTCAGCAAAAATCCTATCAAGTGGGTTTAGCCAGAATCCCCCTAGCCTTGATGTTTCCTCTTAGTAATTTTCCATACACTGACCTTCACCCTGCTCCTTGGCTATAAATCTCCACTTGTCCTTGTTGTGTTTTGAGTTGAGGTTAATTTCTCTCCTTTACTACCAGGCCCCTCCTTGAATAAAGTCTGCCTTGCCATCTTTAACAAGTGTCTGAATAATTTTTTCTTTACCAGAGTTCAAAATCATGAACTGAGCACAAAAAAATTAAACTCAAGCAAATTTGAAGTAATTATTCACAGAAATCACTGAACAACACAGGGGGAAATCTGCATTTTACAAATGGGTTGGGCAGTGGTTCTTTCAAAGGAAAAAGTCGGAAGAATGACTCTGATTGATCTTTGGTCCTGAAGTTATAAAGGCAGGAACACAAATGGTTGCTATTAACATAGCCTTGGGGAAGAAAGAAGAAAGAAACTAATGTTGAATTTCCAATATTGCTCTGTCTGCTCTGATATTCTGGAAAGCCAGAAAAAAATGGAGGGGACAGTACAAATCTGCATTTCCCCCTTATAGAATGCCTTTCCTGCTATTTTCATTTGGCCTCAAGGTTTTGGAGAGATCAATACAGATACTTTCCAGGGAAGGAAATAAGACAAGAACATGTGCCCTGTTGGAGGTGCTTAGAATATTGAATAGTTTTTGACATAACGTGATGGAGAGGCAAGGTATTACTCTTCAAGGAGAGAATTGCTACTAGAGTGTGAAGCTCATGGGGGGAAAAGAAACTAAATGAAAACTGGAAGGAGAATGAGTGGAGGTTTTCACTCCTCCCTACTTCCCAAGTTCGCAAATAAGATGGTGAGTTGAGAATACAGGAGCTCAAAAAGAGCACTTTCCTCTGATGAAAACTGTTTCCCACCTCACCATCTCTATAGCAGAGGGCAATGAAAATGCCTCTGCCTCGATTTTAAATCAAAATTCATTCTTTAGGGTAGTATTTGCTTTCTTTCCTGTTTCATTTGATGGTTGCACTGCTGACATGGATTCAAAATGGTTATTAAAATATTCACTGCAAAGAGCTGGTGTGAGCTCATTTACTGCTACTCTTTTACTCATCTGGATTAACTTTTCTCAAGCAATCACAGCATTGTAAACACCCCTCAGCATTAAATACAAAATAGTAGTGTGCAGGTTTAAACGATTGCTTCAGCATTGTCTCTGGCTCAATGCGTGACTTGTTTTTAGCAGTTTCTGCATTCCCCCACTGTTTAACAATCATGCACAGCTGAAAGCTTTGCCCTCACTTTCTTTCCCTTGTTTAATGAGGCCCAAGATAAAATACTCTCTCCTTCCATTTTTCCCTTAAAGGTCAAGACTTGAATCAGAATCAAATTTGGAAGGTCAGTGTTCAAATGTTACTGCTTTAGCCTACATAGTGCCAAGAAAAATCAGAAGTCAGTTGCATAGAGAGTGGCAAAAATTAAGTCAATGTTGGTTAAAAAACTTGTATGTATTCATGCAACATTGTGGCTGAGAATTTAAACTCATAAAAGTCAAGAAAGTCAAAATTATGATCCTCTCAGCTATGGTTATTCATCCCTTGCCCACATGATAGTATTTTATGTACTATATTTGCTGTTATATTTATATAGAATATGCCAAGTTATAGTTACTAGGGGAAGCATAACTTTTCATTTCTAACTTTCCTGCATTCTAATTCTTCAGCACAATTAGCATTAGCCTTCCTTCACTTTCCCCTCATTTTGTTTCTCAAAGAAAAAAAAATGAGATGATCATGTATCTCCTCCCTGTTTTAACTGTTCACTGACCTTTGGGACATATTCTGTATTTGTGGGTCAGGGTGAATAATGTAGAAAATTTCCTTTGTTTGGGAGAAGAGCTTTCTGCAGCTTGCAGAAGGCGAGCAGAAACTTGATGGAGCTCTCCAGGGTCCTAATGCTCTATCTTTGTACTGTTCATAGATTTGTATGTGCTGCTTTATGCTTAGTTTGACAGATAAGGTAAGGTTTAAAGGTAAAAACATAGTAAATAACAGAGTACAGGTCTGTGCAGTTTCAGAGTAAATATTTAAGAGAAAATAACCAGTTTTTACTAGATTGGACATTGTTCTATTTTCAGAAGAGAAAGTGTAACAGGGAAGAACAAAATCTGACTCCATGTTGGATCTGTTTCTTTTACTTTAACCTTTGCTTTCTGTTGCTTTTCGTTACTGTAATCACTAAAATGATGTTGTCTATAGCTATTGGTATATATAATGGCCTCTCTTGGGGAACCCTGCTCCTCTGCCTAAATGTTAAACTAAAGTGCCTTTGTTCAGCCCACAGGGAGACATTCTGGCTCTTGCCCACCTGTGAATGGCTGCAAGAAAGGAGAAATTAATACATCCGCTTCCCAAGGCTGGCCAAACCAGGAGATGTTTTGCAAGACTTATGGCCTTTTTACTTTACTTCCTCACCTCCTCCCTCTTCTCTATTCTATAAAAGAAACTAGCATCCAGACCCTGATAAGATGGTACTCTAGGACAGTAGTCAGCCATCCTCTCAGATGCCTGGCTTTCTGAATAAAGTTGCTACTCCCTGCCTCAACATCTCATCTCTCGATTTATTGGCCTGACTTGCAGCAAGCAGAGTGAGCTTGGACTCAGTAACAAAAGTGCTTTGGAATACTTGGTACAGATAATCTAAATCCACCTTAATCAAACTGGGTAATTAATGCATGCTTAGAGACAAGAGGTTTATTCAGAGTCACTTTCAGGCTCTATTTATTCAGCATCATGTAGCTGGTAGTGGAAGACATTTTGGAACAGATGGATCTGGATTCAAATCTTGATTCTGATTCTTACTAATGGTCCCATTTGGACAAGTGACTTAAAGTTTCTGAGTCCTGATCTCCTAACTTTTTAGTCTGGTAATAATGGCACTTTCTCATTGGATTGTGTAAAGATTACATATGTAATTTAAATCATCTGTCAGGTGACTGGTGCTCATAAATGTATAGCAGAGTGATTAGAAGCAAGGTTACCAAAACCAGACTGCCTGGGTTTGTATTCAGGCTATACCACTCAGCTGTGTGACCCTGGACACACAAGTTAGTTGATCTCTTGTTTCACATTTCTTATTTGTAAAATAGGGATAATCATGAAATTCTTGTGAAAATTAAATGAGTTAATTTATGTAATTTTTTTTAGGACAGTGCCTGGCATATGTTAAGCACTCTATCTATGTCAGCTAATAATACCATTTCTCCCTTCTAGATATTTAGTGTCCAGTTGATTCACAATCAAAAATAACTTGAGAGATTTACTCCTTACTAAATATTTTGCGAATTTTCAAATTGCCTAATTTGTTTTTCAACATTTAGAATTTCCCTCTCTGATAAATAATTCACTTTCAACTTATTTCTAACATCTGGTAAAACTAATGGATATTTGTTTCTAGTTAAAGTTTGAAACAAAGGCAAACTTTGTGTAGTCAGTATTTACAGCCAGGTTACATATGATGCCCATAGTCACCATTATTGCACCTTTTAAGATCATTTTTTTCTTTTTATATAACCTTTCAGAAACTATTAAATTTACTAGTGTCAAATTTTGATTTAACTTCCTTAAATCATGACTTTGCATAAATTACTCTTGAAATAAGTGGCCCAAATTTCACATAAATTATGTTGATCTTTCAATTACATTGTTACCTTCCTTATGAACAATATATATGTGTTCTTTATCACATTCATTTCACTGTATAAATATCTCTCCCTTTGTCTTTGGTTTTGTAACTTCAACCAATACTTACTCTTTGTTTTAAGTGCATCTTCTTTACTTTCCAAATGTATCTACCTTAACACTTGCCTTCTTTTAGGTCTCAAACATGCAAATTATTCATTCCTGCATGTTTTGGAACATTTTTATTTCCTTGGACAAAATACTCCTGATAGGTAAGAAATTGTTTTCACTTTCATTTGTCATTTTATGTAATAAATACTTACTAAGAACCTATATTATGCCAGGGACTAGGGGTTTTAAAGCATATACTAGGCCTTGGGATATAGCAAAGAACAATTATCCTAACCCTTGTTTGATACCACTAAAATGTCTATATCAGTGCTCTCATATGATATATCTATATATATAGATATATAGTATAATATATGCCAAATATATAATTAAAAAATTTTTGTAGCTATATAAAAAAAGTAAAAAAGAAAAAGTTGAAATTAATTTTGATAATGTATTTTATTTAGCCCAATACATGCACAATTTTATCATTTCAATATTTAATTTATATAAAAATTATTGATGAAATATTTTACATTCTTTTGTGCACACTAAATTTAAAATTTTTTAGCTTTGTTGAGGTATAATTTCAAATAAAATTGTAAAATATTTAAAGTATGTAATGTGATGATTTGATATACATAAAAATTGTAAAAGAATTCCCCCCATATAATTAATTAAAACACATCCATCACCTTACATATTTATTTATTTATTTATTTTTCTTTTTCGTGTGAATACACACTAAGTCTTTAAAATCTAATGTGTATTTTACATTTTCAGCACATCCCAATTCTGACTGACCACATTTCTACTGCTCAATACACACATGTAGCTGTTGGCTACAGTACTGAACAACACAGGCTCCTTTAAGACAGGAGGCTCATATCAAACACTGTAGCATAATGTGGGATTAAATAGCATCTATGCAATAAAAGTATTTCACTGTACCTTCAGTAAAATGGTTTTGGATATTTCCCCTAAGTCACTGCATGTTGGTATCCCCAACATAGCAATTAGCATTAAAAATACATTGTTAAGATCAATGATTTTTGGTGAAGATGTTACAGTTAAATTATAAAAGCCATTTATAGTTGAGACAGTCTTGGGGACTGATACATTATTACCTCTGATGAATTTTTTTTTTCTGGATTTTAAAAAATAGCTGAACTTTAGATTTTAGGGTAGCATAAATTTAACTAGAAGTAAATTCCTGGAGTATAAATTGTAATGACTTTTTTTTACCTTAAAGGACATAACATAGAAACACACAAGATCAAAGATAAAGTATACACAGGCAGGAGACATTGGCAGTGAAAGATGTTTCATCTTCGAGACACTCACATTTTCAAGTAATCTAAAGGAGCTCTGAAAGTCACCTATATAAGCCCAACAGTAATGGCTTGAGTAGCACTACAGACAGGAGCCCTGGAGGTGTTTCAGAACGCTGGTTAGAATACTATCTTATAATTCAAGGTGAGTCCAATGGAAATCTAAAAGTGTGAACTGCAAGTCAGGCATTTTAAAACCATAAAAAGGGGACGAAGGAAAAAAAAAAGGAAAATGGAAAGTCTGAAAAAAACAAAACAAAACAGTGATCTCAAGGGAGGCCAAGATAATATACACTGAAACAAAATATACAAACTTTTTTATTAGTTTAAAATGAAATTTTTTCCATTAAGAGAATTTGGTAAAGACTGAAATAAATGGAAGTCTGAAGATGCAATGTCTGGTGAATATGGTGGGTGAATCAGAACTTCCCAGCCAAGCTGTAACACTTTTTACCTGGTCATCAAAGAAAGATGTGGTCTTGTGTTATCCTGATGGAAGATTATGCGTTTTCTGTTTACTTCTGGATGCTTTTTGTCGAGTGGCGCTTTCAGTTGGTCTAATTGGGAGCAACACTTGTTTGAATTAATCGTTTGGTTTTCTGGAAGGAGCTTGTAATAGAGGGTTCCCTTCCAATCCCACCATATACACAACATCACCTTCTTTGGATGAAGACCGACCTTTGGTTGGTGGTGGTTCATTTCGCTTTCCCCACAATCTCTTCCATTCCACATTGTTGTACAGTATCTGCTTCTCATCGCCCATCACAAATTGTTTGAAAAATGGAACGTTTTCATTACATTTCAGTAGAGAATCACATGCGGAAATATGGTCAAGAAGTTTTTTTCATTTAACTTATGTGGAACCCAAACATCAAGGCGATTCACATAACCAAGCTGGTGCAAATGATTTTCAGTACTTAATTTGGATATTTGAGTATGTTGGCTGTCTCCCGTGTGGTATAATGTTGATTGTTCTCAATTATTGTTTTGATTTGATCACTGTCAACTTCAACTGTTCTACCTAACCGTGGAGCATTGTCCAGTGAGAAATCTCCAGTATGAAACTTTACAAACCACTTTTGACATGTTTAATCAGTCACAGCAGCTTCTTCATATACTGCACAAATCTTTTTGTGCACTTCAGTTGCATCTTTACCTTTCTTGAAATAATAAAGCACAATATGCTAAAAATGTTGCTTTTTTCTTCCATCTTCAATATTAAAATGGATACACAAAAATTCACCAATTTTGATGTCTTTTTTAAAACGTAAGTTGATATAACAGCTGTCACATAAAATCTAACAAAATTGTTTGAAATGAAGTTAAAGACAACTATGTGCTACTAGAGCCATCTTATGGAAAAAACCAAATGCAACTTTTGGCCCACCCAATATGCCCATCTCTAAGCTGGTTTTGGGAGCAGCAGACTGAAATGAGTAGAAACATTCATGGATTCCTTCTTTGGACATCAAATGCTCCATTTTCTTCATTGATGATTGTAACTGTTGTCATGTGGTATAAGTGAAGGACCATGTTCCTTAAGGGTGTAAGAGGATATCTATACCAGTTTGTAATACAGTAAGTCCCTTACATATGAACCTTCAAGTTGTGAACTTTCAAAGATGCGGATGTGCATCTGGTTCCAGCAAGAAACCAGAACCTGTGCCATCAACATCAAGCATGAGTGACATTGCAGCTTGCCCTCCATCTCCTGTTGCTGATGATCCTTCAGCTCTACCATCTCCCACCTCCTCTCCCCCCTCCAGTCAGTAACTCTTCTTGCCTGTTCCCTCTATGCCAGCCCCTGGATTCCAGCTGTTGTACTGTACTACTGTACTTTTCAAGGTACTGTACTGTAAGACTAAAAATGTTTATTTTTGTGTTTGTTTTTTATGTATTATTTGTGTGTAAAGTATTATAAACCTATTACAGTACAATACTATATAGTATTGCATTTTTAGGTTGTCTCTAATTGGACAAGTGTACAAGAGGATTTGTTGAAGGTGATGCTAATGACAACAAACCAAAGCTGGGAGGAAGAAAAAGAAGTGAGAAGGAACATATTATGCCCAGGTTGAGCTTATGAGTAAAAAGATTTTATGCCAGAAGGAAAATTCTTGGGGACCACAAAAATGTTAAGTATGGAGAATTATCTCTTGGGCTGAGTTTTTATTTTTATCAGTATCTCCTCTCTTGTGTAGTTAAATGTGTTATGTTTCCCTAAATGCACTCCGGGCTTGCCCTGCACTGCTATTGCTGTTGGTATTTAAAAACTACCTACTTTCCGGCGCCGCCCGCCCCGGCGGGCGAGCAGACAAGCCTCTTGGGCTGGTCGGCACCGATCCTCTGTGCGGGAATCTCTCCGCTTTGCCCTTCCCAGGTACGTGGGGGAGTTTCTTGCCTTTTGGGAGGTCTGAGGTCTTCTGCCAGTGTTCAGTAGGTGTTCTGTAGGAGTTGTTCCACGTGTAGCTGTATTTCTGGTGTATCTGTGGGGATGAAGGTGATCTCCGCGTCTTACTCTTCCGCCATAGGGGTAAGACAGGAATAAAAACACAGATCTACTAGAGAAGGGACTTGAGGATATGGGGAGGGGGAAGGGTAAGCTGTGACAAAGCGAAAGAGCGGCATGGACATATATACACTACCAAACGTAAGGTAGATAGCTAGTGGGAAGCAGCCGCATAGCACATGGAGATCAGCTCGGTGCTTTGTGACCGCCTGGAGGGGTGGGATAGGGAGGGCGGGAGGGAGACGCAAAAGGGAGGGGATATGGGAACATATGTATATGTATAACTGATTAAATTTGTTAATTAAAAAAATTAAAAAAAAACTACCTACTTTCAATTATGATAACATACACTTTGCAGTCCTGTTGGGCTAGAGATAACTTTAGGTTTCAACAAGACCCAAGCAATTTAGTGATGATTTTTTAGTAATAATTAGGGTCACATTTTATTTCCCGCCCTCCCAGACGAAGACACCCTTCGTCTCTGGGCTGTACTCAGAATTGACATAATCATGCACCTGCCTCATCCATATTTACCTTTGCTGCAGAATCCTGCCTTTTCCTGCCCATCCCACTTCCTCCAGGGCTTAACCTTGGGGAAGAGTCCATGGCTCTTTGAGTTAGGACTGAACATTTTCCTCTGGCCAATAACTAAAGAGCCTCCATATTAAAACAAACAAACAAAACAAAACACATAGAAATCAACCATAAAGAAAATAGAAAAGAAAACAAAGAATATTTAATTTCACATCAAATTTCTAACCTGACATTAAAAAATTCTTTTGTTTTATGTCCCCAGTTTTCTAAGTGGCCCCATTTAAAATGTTCTATCCCAGTGTCAGACCATATGCTAGACCAGGCCTCCCTATGTGAGGAGAAATACAATAATTGTGTCCCAAGAAGGCTTACAACTTGATATTGAGCAGGCCTGGGCTAATTCCACATAGACCTTGGGCAAAGGCTGTAAGTCCTTATCTGTATTCTCTAGAGAAATTATGTAGTGATGTCTCATTCTGAGATAAGATGAGAGATGGAATGGGGAGAGTGCTGAAAAAGCATTTAAAATTCTGCAGAAAGGACAATTTCCAAAACAACTCAAACAGAAGGGCATTCCTGTATCTTTTTTCTCAAAAAATAATTTTAATTATCTTTGTTCCATTGTGATAAGAGTTAAAGAGACTTTTAATAGATGAAATTCATAGAAAATCTACATTTCTTATTGACTAAAATAATAATTACTTCCTTTTTTTGATTTTTAAAATTATTTTCTGTAAAGATAGTAATTATATATTTGAAAATGTAAGAATACCAAGGATATTCATCACGGATATTTCTTCTTACTCCTCTCCCTCAGGTATACAATTCTCAGTTCAGCAAACTAATATTATCAATTTCTTATGTATCTTTTATTTATTCTTAGGTATCTTTATTTTCTAATATTTTTTCCCTATTTTTTAAAACAATTATATGCATACTACACATACTGCTCCACACTTAGCTTTTTTTTTTTTTAACTGATAGTATATCTTGATTGCTCAATTTATTTTAATATACCGAGAGCTTCTTCATTCTTTTTTAAATGACAGCATAGTATTCTCTTATGTATATTCCTTAATTTAACAAATCCACTGTATGTGAACATTTAGGTGGTTTGCTCATAGAAAAAAATGTTACAATGAATGTGTTTTCCAATGAATGTATTTTCCTAAGTGCATGAGCACATCTATAGGATATAGTTCCAGAAGTGGCATTTCTAGGTGTGTACATTTGTAAATCTGCTGGATATTGACAATTATCCCCATATAAGTTTTGAAAATGTGGACTCATCAACACTGTATGAGAGTGTCTGTTGCTCTATGTCACCTACATTATCTTATTAAACCCCTGGATCCCTGCCAGTCTGAGAATAAATACTGGTATTTATTTGGTACCATTATATTTCCATTATGAGTGAACTTGGACATTATTTCATTCATTTAAGAGTGATATTTATTTCTTGAAAGTGAACTATGTGCTTATATTTTTTTGCCATTTTTCTGATGTGTTATTAGACTTTTGAAACTGATTCATAGAAATTCTATATATTAAATGGAAGATAAACCTTTATGACATTGTTGTATTTTTCCTCCAGTTTTTCATGTGTTTTCACTTTGCTTGGTGAATCTTGCCATGCAGAAGTGTTTGCTATGTAGGTAGCTAAATTTATGAATTTAACAATCTTAGGACTTCTGAGATTTAAAATCATGATTAGAAAGGTCTTCCCCCTCTAAGATGATGGTAAATTCTCCAAAGATGTCTAGTACTTCTGTAGTCACTCCCTTCCTTTAGAAACACACCCCCCCCCCACACAAAATAAAACAAACAAAAAAAAAACAAAACCTAACGCATCCTAAAGGTGGCTGAGGTACAAATATCAAAAGGAAAAAGGAAGCCCTTCTGGCACAGACACAATTGAAACAGACCTTCCCGCTTGGCTCTGAGAGGTTTCTCCTTGAATCTGCTTTCTGAGGTCATCTGGTCCAGCCCCTGCTTTCCTCATCTACTACTCTTGAAGTGGAAGGCAGCTGAAGTTGACAAAGATGTTATGCAGGTTATAATTGAGGGTAATGTCTCCCTCCTGCCCACCGATGGTAGTAAAATGAGAACATGATATTAGTTTGTGCAGGGCTGTAGAAAGCAATTGGAGGCACATACACTGTGGGATAGATCTGATATCATTAACTTTAAGGTTAAATGCCTTCGCAGTGAGTTACCTGTGCAAGTAAATTAAATCAAACATTTAACGTTAGCTATGCAGGTTACTTCATTTATGAAGGTTAAATAGTGGAATTTCAATATAATTTTTAAGCTTCTGGGTGGTGGAGATCTGGAAAGGGTTCCTGTTGTGTATACCCTTCTAAATTGCTTAAGGAAAGCATCCATGCATATTAATAACTTATTTTCTCACCTTTTCAATGTGGTAATGAAATGCCTGCAGGGGGCAAGTAATATAAATTAGCTACTTATTTGATTAGTTAAAAAAACACAAAACAAAAAAATGATCATCCTTCTTTGTAACTATGAAAGTAACATAGTTTATAAAGGAAATACTAAATACTGATTGCTTAAAGAATGCCAAAAAGATTAAAAAAAATTTCCCCCAAATAAAGAGATTTTTCAGAGCTTGGGATAATTTAATTTTCATCACTGTCAAATATTTACATTAAGATTGCATAGCCATTGTCAAATATATGATACACTGCTCTCCGAAGTTGCCATTTTTATTATAGCAGAATTACACTTTTCTAACACCACACTCAACCTGATGGGGTCAGGTTGAGGTTTCTTGATTGGTGGTGGAAAGAATGGGAATGTGGCATTTATGGCTTATTCAACAGACTCGTGCAATCACACAAACCCAGTGTCCAGCAATTGGAAAATAATGATTTATAAACTCCCAGTGAACATTGCACTGAGGCCAGGAAATCTAATACAGTATCAATTATTTATTAATCACTAAGCTAAAGAATTAGCTTTACAGCATGAGATTGGTACTGTGTGAGTTTGACCCATAACCATGGGATCTACATTTTGGAATGATTCACGAATGTCATGGGTTTCAAAGCCCAAGTTTTCTCCAAGGGTTGGAAAGCTGTAGAAGGTGGGACTGGAATAATTGTGCAATATTTCCCACTGTGGAAATGTAACAGAATGAATATTAATCTGACTTAATATTGCATACAATCAATTTTTTCCTGTAAAAGCTAAAGTTACCTGTAGGAAAACCTGATATCACGTATAAAACAGATGTAGTCTTGTCCCCCATATCACCTGTACATGGCATTCAGCCACAGATCTTGAATTTCCTGAGACTTCAGTGTGTATTTTTCCTTTACAGCTTAGCTTCCTATGAGTGAAGCATTAATTCCCATATTTTGACCTCCTCAAAGGAAAAGTCTCTTAAAATGCCAAGTTATAAGCCCTACAAGGTTCAACTCAACAGTCTTTAAAAGTAATAGCCCAAAGCAGTAATTTATTGTTAAGAAAGAAGAAAAGAAACAGAGTGAAGTCTCTAAATTGACTGCATTAAAATGGAATCTCTCTTCCCTGGCTCTCTTATTTAATGGTTAATCAACTATTAACATTTTCTAGTTATTTTATGTTATGCCTGTACTTTACTGCCACATGTTTTTAAATTATAAAATAAGCATATACGTAACTTCTAACATGAGCAAAAACCTTTTATTAGATTAGCTGCTGACAGAAACAAGTTTTCTTAAAAGGACAAAGGAGTTATGTGAATTTTATGTGACTTAATCAGCCAGATTTCTGGGTGTGATTTTTAAGATGCATTATCATTATTGCAGCTGAATTTAACACCTAATTCTTGCTTGCATGTATGAGACTAATAGCAATAGGCCTCTTTTTGATATGGAGAGAGAAAACTTCTCTCCATTTCTTCTTTCCAATTTCCTTCCTTAGGAAATTTAAGGCTCATCAATGGCAAAATCAGTGCTAGATATTTTTCTAGCTGGGTATAGGAACAAAGAATCTTTATATGTGGCATAAAAATATATTAGTTGAGGCCATATATATGGTCATTTGTTAATGTTTTGCCTTCTGGCACACCTGAATTTTCATAATTTATGCTGGATCTGCTAGGCTGAGTGCCAGTGTTTTGCAGGCATTCAGTGCTGCAAAGTAGAATGTGCATATGCAGTGGGACAGCTTGTTTTGGTGGCCTGGGCCACGACCCCTTTCTCAGAGAATCAATCTTTACCTTTCTGCCCATAGATACGGGCCACAACAATCATCTTGATAGCATGTTGTCACTTTTCTTTGCAAAAGCAACTCAGAGCAGTAGTGAATAGCAGACCATAGTGGTTAAGTCAGATTTGCTCTTAGAGACAAAAACCAGCATGTAGAAAACAACATGGGGTGGGGAGAGGTGCTTTGTTTTCTGATCTTTTCCCAGGTCTTAGATCTAGTTCTTTATGAGGCTTGGTTACATTAAGTCTTTTTAGAGAAAATTCCTCCTTGTGACTGAACTAATTTGAGTGGATTTCTGTGTCTTACAACCAAAAGAAACTTGACTAAGTCAAAGGGAATAGTGACAGAGTGGTTAGCATCCCTTTTCTTGGCATTCCTCCTTTCTTACTAAGTCAAGTCAAACAAAAAACAGTAAGAGAACTGATTGTTGTGTCATTTCAAGATTATTTGAAGAAGTTTTAATACTGACAAAAACTCTCTCCTCTGACTAAGCTTGAGTCAGGATTCTCTGAGCCCTCAACTGACTAGGCCATGAACTTGGGCTCTGTCTTTGGATGGCTTAGTTCAGGTTCATCAAGAATCCTGTTAAATCAGTTCATCAAAAATTCCTCATCCTCTGTACCTGATCAAATTCCTCATCCCCCACCCTGGGTGGTTTACCACTCTGATCTACTTTCAACAAGAACGTTGAGTCAGTCTAGTAAGGATCCCTCTAGCTTAGATGTTTCCTCTTAGTAACTTTCCATCCACTGGCCTTACACTGCTCCTTGGTGGTAAGTCTTCTCTTTCTCTTGCCTTTGTTCTATTCAGAGTTGAGCTCAATCTCTCCTTGTTAGGGAACCGTTGACTGAAACTGCCCCCTTGGCCAGGCATGGTAATGACTACTCACATGAGTTGTCTCACAACAGGAAGTCCCCATAAGAAACATGCCACTGCCACCAAAAACTAACTGGGAGAATTCAGGAAGGGCCAAAAGAAGGGAAGAGACAGTCCATAATATGTCCTGCCAACCTCCCAGAAACCCTCACGCTGGAAACCATTTTGACTGAGAGATTCAAGCACCACCAAGAAGGGCCTTGAATCAGACCAAATATGGGCACAGGCAATATAGTTGGCCAGAGACAACTTGGAAAGCTAACTGCATCACCATAAAACCTGAGACTTGAGCCATGTGGCAGAGCAGTCCTCCTGCGTTTCCTTACACTGCTGCTCTCTGCCCGGGCGCCCCTTCCCAATAAAGTCTCTTGCTTTGTCAGCACGTGTGTCTCCTTGGACAGTTCATTTTCAAGTGTCAGACAAGAGTCCACTCTTGGGTCCTGGAAGGGGTCCCCCTTCTGGTACCATCCCCTACTTCAGGACTCCCATTGCAGTACCCCCCTGAATAAAACCTTCTTTACCATCTTTAACAAGTATCTAAATAATTTGTTCTTTAATTACATATCTACATGGAATTTATCCATCTCAAGCTTCCTCATGAAGAGAGTCTTTTAAAGAAATGAGGTTCCAACAGATCTCTGAGGAGGAGTGCTTGACCCTTTGACGAAAGTGTTTCATATTCATTTAGCGTTACCTGAGAAGGTAAGACACATTTAGTGTTGAAGAATAGGTGAGATGGCAAGGCAGGAATGAATCAAGAGGAGTGGTTGATGGCAAAAGTTAAGGATTTTATTATCACAACTTGATAAAAACTTGGTAACCTCCAAATTAATTTTTGAACCAAATGAGACTACATCAAAATGCCAACTGAGCATTTATCACACTGTATCATTAAATCTTTCATGAGACTTTGCTTTCCTGAGTAACCCAAATCAGGATCTGGCAAGCCTATGGCATGTGTCAGAAAATTCCACAAGAATTTATGGAATTGTTTTCCTTCCCTTAGACTGTGGTATTAGGATCCAAAGCATTGTCTGGATGATATTTTGTGCCTATTATCCCCCAAATGATGCTAAAGTGAATTCATTAATTTTTAACCTGAAAACACTTTAATTCAGAATATGAAAGGTTAGTTTGAAAATAAGGTATGATACAAAGGGGATGGCAGATACTCTGGTGTGCAGCAGACTACCTCTGATCTTTTGCAATCCAAATGAGAGAGGCTGTTGTTCAGTTATGGATGAAGAGGCTCATTATCTCAAAGATAATTGCCCAGATGCCATACCAGTGAGATCACACTAAACAGGGCTGTGGTTTCTGAACCAAATACTTGAGCTAATAGTTAAAGGTGTAGGGAATCATTTTTAATGTGCTGTAGAGAACAACCAATAAATACTTCCCTTAGCCAAAAGGTTTACCCATTCCTGGAGACTGGATGGAGCTACATTGTGAATTTGCAATAATTAGGAAGAAAGGAAAAACAACTTTTTCGTTCTAGAATGTAGTCATATGTTTTCTCTATTGTTCAAGTGAAATAAAACTCATATTTTATGGCAAGAAAAAAAATTAAACATAAAAAATTCCTCTCTGCCCTTTGCTCAATCATAAATAGCAACATTCTCCTAGCATCAACAAGATGACTCCTTAAGAGACAGCATTCTTTCCTGATCTTGTAAGGGGTCACATGACCTACCACGATGACAATTAGATGTGGATTATGTAAACTGCCAGTAACACATTATTTGATGTACAGTACTCTGTCTCCAAAATCTTATATAACTGTGCCTTGACTCTTAATAGGCAGAACTGTTCTCAGAGCTTTCTGAGATGCTCTTCCTGGGTTATAATCCTCAAATTTGGCTCGAATAAAGTTTTCCATTTCTTTCTTAGGCTGATTAATTTTTCATTGACACATAAAAGGATAAGTAAAATGTTTTAATATATTTTTGTTCTAGTCTACATTCTGAAGCTAAGCCTTTATGTTACAAGGTTTGTGAATACATTTGAAATGTTGAAGCCCTAGACATTGAAATTTTCTGGAAAATATGTTTATAGAAAGCTGCAATACAGTGGGTGAAGGCAGGGCTGAAAAAAAGAAAAAACAAGTGAGAATCTGACCTCTTACTTCAGTCTCTGACTCTTCCAAGTAAATGTTATGCTTGCTTGGTTTTTTGAATTGCATCATCTCATAATGACTCGGCAGGTGGTGCTATCTGAATTGAAATTAAATTTTATAGTTAGTCACAGGGTCTTTTTCTGTTAGAACAACTATGAACACTTTCAAAACTAAGCAAATTTAATGTGGATTGTGTGATTTGTATGTGATAAAGATCAAGGCTGACCATTCCATAATTGTATGTATAATTTCGTCCTGTTCCATTTTTGCAATTTGTGGAGCGGACAATTAAGAGCAGCAATATCTATAGTAAAAACCAAGTGTGGACTTTTGAGCATTTGCAGATAAGCACAAGGAGGGAAAATTTGGATAAAGTCTGGTGTGGGATATGGAATCTACTGGAACACAGAATGAGACAAATTAGCATCATAGAACCGACACAGTGAAAGAATCTTTTTCTCCAAGCTGAGACTGGCTTAAGGCTTTATCGATTTTTCCTTTGTGAGATGACTTAGAACTTTAGTACAGGAATTGTAGAGGATTTTTCTTCTTGTAAATAATTTTTTAATATGGAGTGTATCTAGTTATCAGCCACACTGGAGTCGTTTTTTGGAAAAGACTGCTTGTAATGAAACCCTTCTCTCCTTTTGGGTGACAGACCCCTTCTTCATGACACAGTGACACAGTGAGTCAGTATCATTTTCCTGGCCACAGTGATTGATTCAGTCATGTGCCAAGCTAGGTTGTCTTTTGGATGAAAGTGATGGGGAATTATCCACTTCCTCTCTTTTGTGGGATTGTAAGCTTTTGACTGCAGAGATGCCTCCAGCAATGTTACTCTTCACAAGGAGAAACCCTGAGAGAGTGAACCTGATGCCCAGGTCCGGGCTAGCCCACGAGTCTTGATACTTTCTAAATTCCTAGCTCTAGTCCTGGAGGTCCTCAGGGCTGCCCTGCTGTCTTGGAGCACTTCTCATTATGTGGCTACCACAGGAGTGATGGGGTTTAGGACACATTACCCTAAAGTTTGGCACCTTGGCATGTTGACTATTTTGAGCTAAAAGAGTTTGAGACATGGTAGGTGCAGGAAGGACTTTCTGACTTTCCCCTGAATCAAGTCATGAAACACTCATGTGAGAGGTGCCCTTCCTATGCCCAGAAGAAAGGAGCATCCTTATCGCCAAAGAAGAAAAGGAACTCAGGGAGGGACTAAAACCAAGCAGGACACTGTGGGATCCTCCTGGGCACAAAAACCTGTCTTGTCCCCAGTTTCTGATTTGCAGGATAAAGGCTTCAGCCTTCTAGACTTTCCTGAGTACCAAAGAGCAGACTCCAACAGTTACTAATCAGGGAAGTAAGGGAATGCAGAAATAAAGGAGCAGCAATCAAAAAACATAGTTAAATTTGTTTTTCTCCTGTTGATCTGTCTTATGTCAATCAATTATCAGAGCAGCCAGAGATCCTAGAAGGGAAGAAAGGAAACTTTTTCCTTCCCAACAATATTCAAGGGGAATCTCTCAGCTTGTTGCCACTTACCTGTACCTGGAACCATTCTTGCTTTCTTCTCTCTTGAGTCAGAAGAGGAAGTGTCCCTTCTCACACATGACACCCTCTGTCCTGTGTCAAGACTTTCTCATGCTTTTCCTTCTGCCCAGCATACTGCTTTCCATTTACTTCCTTTCATCTTCAACTCCCCAGAGAATTCTGAACCAGAGACTTCTGGGGCTTCCTCCCCATATTATCCTCTTACTATGTATGGTTTCATATCCCTCACACTCATCCCAATTATGTTTATGTTCTTATGTGTTGGCTAACATTTTCTCAGTCTCCTCTACTATAGTGGAAACTCTGTGAGAGCAGGGACCATCATTTATGTTACTCTAGCACCTAGCTCATTTTTAAGGCATTGATTAAATTAATGAATAAAAATTCTTTTTGCTCTTACTGAAGATAATTACCTAATCAGAGTGAACTTCCACCATCAATTATAATTATGATTCAATTCCTTAAAATGGGCAAATCTGAGGAAATGTACACATGCGACTGATTTCATTTGGTTGACTATCAAGCTCCCCTTGTCTCCCATCCCTGCAAACAGAACTTTGAAATTTTCCAGACGTTGGGCATCCATTTGCTTGGGAGAGCAAGAGTGGTACCCTCCTCAGCACCAAGCACCATTCTGATTAGTAGAAGACAACACTGATAGTTCTATTCCCTTTGCCAATGACTCAGGAATGAGCATGGCTAGGGAGGTCTGTTGGCCTGCTCTGTGGAAGTTTCCCTCTCTCTTAAGAAAGGGGGTCCAAGGAGTTAAAAAATGATTAAAGAAGATATTTTAGGAGATACAAACAAACTTTATTTAACACTTCATGAAGTGAGCAGTCTCCATTAAGAAAACTGCAGGGAATAGCTTCAAGATGGCGGAGGAGTAACACCTAGAGATCACCTTCCTCCCCACAAATACATCAAAAATACATCTACATGTGGAACAGCTCCTACAGAACACCTTCTGAACACTGGCAGAAGACCTCAGACTTCCCAAAAGGCAAGAAAATCCCCACGTACCTGGGTAAGGCAAAAGAAAAAAGACAAAACAGAGACAAAAGAATAGGGATGGGACCTGCACCTCTGGGAGGGAGCCGTGAAAGAGGAAAAGTTTCCACACACTAGGAAGCCCCTTCACTGGTGGAGATGGGGGCTGGGCAGCGGGGAAGCTTTGAAACCACATAGGAGAGCACAGCAACAGAGGTGCGGAGGGCAAATAGGAGAGATTTCTGTACAGGGGATCGGTGCCGACAAGCGCTCACCAGCCTGAGAGCCTTGTCTGCTCACCTGCTGGGGCAGGTGGGGGCTCTGAGTTGAGACTGGGGCTTTGGAGGTCAGATCCCAGGGAGAGGACTGGGGTTGGCTGAGTGAACACAGCCTGAGGGGAGCTAGTGCACTACAGCTAGCTGGGAGGCAGTCCGGGAAAGTGTCTGGTACTGCCTAAGAGGCAAGAGACAATTGTTTCAGGGTGCATGAGGAAAGGGGATTCTGAGCACTGCCTAAATGAGCTCCAGAGACAGGTGTGAGCCGGGGCTATCAGTGTGGACACCAGAGATGGACATGAGACGCTAAGCCTGCTGCTGCCGCCAACAAGAAGCCTGTGTGCAAGCACAGGCCACCATCGACACCTGCCTTTTCCCAGGAACCTATGCAGCCCGCCACTGCCAGGGTCTCGTGATCCAGGGAAAACTTCCCCAAGAGAACAGGTCATGCCTCAGGCTGTTGCAACGTCATGCTGGCCTCTGCTGCCACAGGCTTGCCCTGCATTCTGTACCTCTCCCTCCCCCTGGCCTGAGTGAGCAAGAGCCCCCTAATCAGCTGCTACTTTAACCTCGTCCTGTCTGAGTGAAGAACAGACACCCTCAGGCGACCTACACGCAGAGGCAGGGCCAAATCCAAAGCTGAACCCCAGGAACTGTGCGAACAAAGAAGAGAAAGGGGAATCTCTCCCAGCAGTCTCAGGAGCAGTGGATTAAATCTCTACCATCAACTTGATGTACCCTGCATCTGTGGAATACCTGAATAGACAAAGAATCATCCCAAAATTGAGGCAGTGGACTTTAGGAGCAACTGTAGACTTGGGTTTTGCTTTCTGCATCTAATTTATTTCTGGTTTTATGTTTATCTTAGTTCAGTATTTGGGGCTTATTATCATTGGTAGATTTGTTTATTGATTTGTTGCTTTCTTCCTTTTTTACATATATATATATATATTTTTCTCCTTTTATGAGTGTGTATGTGTATGCTTCTTTGTGTGATTTTGTCTGTACAGCTTTGTTTTTACCATTTGTCCTAGGGTTCTGTCTTTCCTTTTTTTTTTTTTTAACTATAGTTTTTAGTGCTTGCTATCATTGGTGGATTTGTTTTTTGGTTTGGTTGCTCTCTCTTTCTTTCTTTCTTTTTTTTTTTACCTAATTATTTTTAATAATAATTAAGCATTCTTTATTTTAATAACTTTATTTTATTTTATTGTATTTTTCTTTCTTTCTTTTTTTCCTCCCTTTTCTTCTGAGCCGTGTGGCTGACAGAATCTTGGTGCTCCAGCTGGGTGTCAGGCCTGAGCCTTTGAAAAGGGAGAGCCAAGTTCAGGACATTGGTCCACCAGAGACCTCCAGGCCCCACATTATATCAAATGGTGAAAGCTTTGTTAGAGATCTCCATCTTAACGCTAAGACCCAGCTCCACTGAATGACCAGCAAGCTACAGTGCTGGACACCCTATATCAAACAACTAGCAAGACAGAAACACAACCCCACCCATTAGCAGAGAGGCTAATAATAAGGTCATAATAAGGTCACAGACACTCCAAAACACACCACCGGAAATGGTCCTGCCCATCAGAAAGACAAGATCCAGCCTCATCTACCAGAACACAGGCAACAGTCCCCTCCACCAGGAAGCCTACAAAACCTACTGAACCAACCATAGCCACTGGGGGCAGACACCAAAAACAGTGGGAACTATGAACCTGCAGTCTGCTAAAAGGAGACCCCAAACACAGTAAGTTAAGCAAAATGAGAAAACAGAAATACACTGCAGATGAAGGAGCAAGGTAAAAACTAACCAGACCAAACGAATGAAGAGGAAATAAGCAGTCTACTTGAAAAAGAATCAGAGTAGTGAGAGTAAAGATGATCCCAAATCTTGGAAATAGAATAGAGAAAATACAAGAAACGTTTAACAAGGACTTAGAAGAACGAAAGAGCAAATAAACAATGATGAACAACATAATAAATGAAATTAAAAATTCTCTAGAAGGAATCAATAGCAGAATAAACGAGCTGGAAGAACAGATAAATGACCTGCAAGACAAAATGGTGGAAATAACCACCACAGAGCAGAATAAAGAAAAAAGAATGAAAAGAATTGAGGACAGCCTTAGAGACTTCTGGGACAACATAAATGCACCAACATTCGAATTATAGGGATTCCAGAAGAAGAGAAAAATAAAGGGACTGAGAAAATATTTGAAGAGGTTATAGTTGAAAACTTCCTTAATGTGGGAAAGGAAATAGTCAATCAAGTCCAGGAAGCTTAGAGAGTCCCATACAGGATAAATCCAAGGAGAAACACACCAAGACACATATTTTTATGGTTCAAAACAAAGAAATTTAGAGAGCCCTTCATATTTGATTGTAAGGTCAGAACATTTTTGCAGCTATATTTTACATTGATAAGATGCTAGGGTGTATAGGGAGACCCTAAAAGCCATGCTCCAGGAAAAAAATAGATGGGTTTAAAATTTTTCTCTCAGGAGTAGGGGTCCTGTTGCTTGAGAGTTGATTGTGATGTGTATGTTTTGGAGCAAAACACTACACCTTACATAGAAAACAAACTTATGGTTAACAAAGGGGAAAGGGAGGGGAGGGATAAATTGGGAGTTTGGGATTAGCAGATAGATACTACTACATGTAACATAGATAAACAACAAGGACCTACTGTACAGCACAGGGAACTCTACTCAATATCTTGTAATAAACCATAATGGAAAAGAATCTGAAAGAGTATGTGTGTGTGTGTGTGTATGTGTCAATAACTGAATCACTTTGCTGTACACCTGAAACTAACACAACATTGTAAATCAACTATATTTCAATTAAAAAAAGGAAAATAAAACATAAAAAAGACTTCAAATCACACATGCCTAGACATGTTTTATTATTTAATTATTTATAATTATTGTTGCTTGATGTAACAAAGCAGTCTTAATAAAATTTAATAGAAATAAAAAAACCCCCACTGTGTCTTAAAGTGTAGTCTCAAGTTTAACTGCATCCACAGTCATCACACAGAGGCACCATTCCTTGGAGATGGGGCCTAGGAGTCTGCATTTTAAAGAAGGTCTTTCCCATCCAAAGTGTTTTTATCCACACTAAAATTTGAGTGGCATTGTTCTGTATAATAGAGGATATGTGTAGTAGAAAGAAGGGAAGGGAAGAGCAGGAGAAGAAAGAGAACAGAAATAAACTGGGAAATTTAGACAGGGAGGTGGGAATTAGAAAAAATAGAGAAGCTAGTGAGAATGAGCAAGACCCTGAGGGGCCTGCCCACAGACAGGCCCCTGTGTCCCTACCTCTTATTTGTAGAAAAACTTTCACCTCCACCTTCTAGGCCTTCCCTGAGTTCCAAAGAGCAAATTTAGAGAAGTGAGAAAATGCAGAAACAAAGGAAAACAGTGAAGCAAGGCAAAATAATAATAGTCTAGCAGTAAAACAAAGTCAAGGACATTTAGTTCCTCCTCAAGGGCTACAGATGATATCATGAGCCATGTCCTTGAGTTGTTTTGCAGATACTAAAACCCCTACCAGGTGGAAAAATTTAACTGCATGCTGACTACTGGCATATAGATTTCAGACTGGTTGGCATCAGAAGGTAGATTCCTCATGTAAGTGAGATCATATAGTATTTCTCTGACTTATTCCACTTAGCATAAGGCCTTCAAGCTTCATCTATGTTGTTGCAAATGGCAGGATTTCGTTCTTTTTTAAATAGCTGAATAGTATTCCATTGTATATATGTACTACAACTTCTTTTTTTTTTTTTTTTGCGTTATGCGGGCCTCTCACTGTTGTGGCCTCTCCCGTTGCGGAGCACAGGCTCCGGACGCGCAGGCTCAGCGGCCATGGCTCACGGGCCCAGCAGCTCCACGGCATATGGGATCCTCCCAGACTGGGGCATGAACCCGTATCCCCTGCATCGGCAGGCGGACTCTCAACCACTGCGCCACCAGGGAGGCCCTGTACTACAACTTCTTTATCCACTCATCCATCAGTGGACTCTTAGGTTGATTGGCTATTGTAAATCATGCTCCAATGAACGTGGGAGTACATCTTTCTCTTTGAGATAGTGATTTCATTTTTTTGGATATATACCAAGAATTGGAATTATTAGATCTTATGGTAGTTCTATTTTTAATTTTTTGAGAAATCTCCATACTATTTTCCATAGTGGCTGCACCAATTTACCTTCTCACCAGCAGTGCATGAAGGTTCCTCTTTCTCCACATCCTTACCAGTGCTTGTTACTTGTCTTTTTGATAATAGCCATTCTGATAGGTGTGAAGTGATACCTCATGGTTTTCATTTGCATTTCCCTGATGGTTAGTGATGTTGAGGATCTTTTCATCTACCTGTTGGCCATTTGTATGTCTTCTTTAGAAAAATGTCTGTTCAGATCCTTTGCCCATTTTTAAACTGGATTATTTGTTTTTTGCTCTTGAGTTGTATGAATTCTTTTTATATTTTGGATAATATCCCCTTATTAAGTATGTGGTTTGCAAATACTTTCTCCCATTGTATAAGTTGCTTTTTCATTTTGTTTATTTTTCTGTTGCTATGCAGAAACTTTTTAGTTTTGATTACTATAGTTTTGTAATACAGTTTGAAATCAGGAAGTGTGATGCCCCCAGTTTTGTTCTTGTTTTTGGCACCAGGGGAATGTGTTAATTGGCTGAAGAAATAAAACCACATCAGGTAGGGCAGTTATAATTGGAGTCACCACATATTTAAGATTATGATCATACATTGTCATTCTCCAAGATCCTAAGGAACCCTAAGGAATGGCCAGATGTGTTATTACATGCTGATTCATGGCCAGTTATCTGGCTGGGTGGTCAGGGATTTGAAAGGGACATGACTGGAAAATTGGTGATAATGAAGTTTGGGGAAAAGTTCGGTGGATAGACCTGTGTGGATGGGCAACAAACATGAAGATATTAGTGTTTCATGTGAGTGTTCCCCAAATGGTGAACTTAGTAGAGGATTATTTTAATAATAAAGTAGATAGATGACCCATTCTATGGATACCTGTCAGCCTTTTCCCTCATTCATCCCTGTCATCATGCAATGGGCTCATGAACAAGGTGACCAGTGTGGCAGGGCTGGAGGTGATGCGTGGGCTCAGCCACATGGACTTCCACTCAGGGAGGCCTAGCTGGCTACAGGCACTGCTGAGTGTGTAATCTATCAGCAGCAGAGACCAACACTGAATCCCCAATATGGCACCGTTCCCTGGGGTGATCAGCCAGCTACCTTGAGGGAGACTGATTACATTAGACCCCTTCCACCATGGAAGGGCCAATGTTTTTTTCTTACTGGAGTAGACACCCTGGATATTGATTTGCCAACCCTGAACTCAGTGCTTCTGCTAAATTGCCATCTATGGTCTTATAACATTTCTTATCCCTCATGATGGCATTCCACACAGCACTGCTTCCAATCATGAAACTCACTTCACAGCAAAGGAAGCACAGCAAAGGAAGGCCCATGCTTGTGGAATCCACTGGTCTTGTGTTTCCCCCAATTCTGAAGCAGCTGGCTTGATAGAACTGTGGAGTGGCCTTTTGAAGACTTAGTTACAGTGTCAGCTAGGTGGCAATACCTTGTAGGTCTGGGCAAGGTTTTCCAGAAGGCTGTGTATGCTCTGAATCAGCATCCAATATATGGTGCTCTTTCTCTTGTAGACAAGATTCCCGGGCTCCAAGAATCAAGGAGTAGAAATGGGAGTGACACCATTCCCTGTTACCCCTTGTCAACCAGTAGCAAAATTTTTGCTTTCCGTGTCCTCAACTTTCTGCTACGCTGAAGGCTGGCCTAGAAGTCTTAGTTCCGGAGGGAGGAATGCTTCCACCAGGAGACACCAGAAATATTCTACTGAACAAGAAGTTAAGAGTGCTACCCAGCCACTTTGGGCTCCTCTTTCCTCTGAATCAACAAGCAAAGAAGGGAGTTAGTGTGCTGGCCAGGGTGACTGCTCTTGACTACCAAGGGGAAACTGGAGTACTGCTCCACATGGCAGTAAGGAAGAGTACAGTAGATCCCTTAGGGCAGTTCTTAGAATCACCATGCCCTTTGATTAAGGTCAATAGAAAACTACAGCAACCCTGACCCTTCAGGAATGAAGGTTTAGGTCACCTCACCAGCTGTTGAACCATGACCACCTGAGATGCTTTGCGGGAGGCAGACGGAACATGAAGTGAGTGATGGAAGAAGGTAGTTCCACTATGTATGTTAAAAATACACATGTGTCACACACAAATGTATTCGCAATATGTTTGCTTTCTTTTCTCCCTTAACCCGTTATCATGTAACATAAGATACATTGATTTTATGTCATAGTGCTTAAACATTGTTAATTTTACATTTACAATTAAGTTATGAAATATCTTAAATATCTCTTAAGGATTTTACCTCCTCTTCTGGGGAAAGAGTTAGTGTGTTTTTAGTTGTATGCAGGTTGTTGTATCATGTTAGGTGGAATTATGACCTTGTTATTGTTTTTATTTGGAAATTAAGTATGGTTTAAGAATATGTGTATGGGTGTCAAGTTGACAAGGGATGAACTTGTGATGGTTAATTTTGTGGGCCAACTTGGCTGGGCCCTGAGGAGCCTGGATAGTTGGTTAAACATTTTTGAGTGTGTCTGTGAGGGTGATTCTACCTGAGATTAGTACTTGAATCTGTAGACTGAGTTAAGTAGATTGAACTCTCCAAGACAAGTGGACCTCACTCAATCAGTTGAGGGCTTAAATAGAACAAAAAGCCTAAGCAAGAGAGAATTCACTTGCTCTCTGTCTGATTGCTTGAGCTAGAATATAGGTGAATATAGGTCTTCTGCTCTTGGACTGGGACTTATACAAGTTTCTCAGAACTTCGGGCTCTATCTGGAAATATACCTCTGGCTTTCCTGGATTTCCACTTTGTTGATTACAGATGATGGGACTTCTCAGCCTCCATAATCATGTGAGCCAATTCCTTATACTAAATCTCTTTATATATATATATATATATATATATACACACACACACACACACATGTATAATTACATGTTATTAATAAATACCTAACAATTATAGTATTATAGGGATAAAGTGTATAATTATGTAATAATTATACATAGTATATAATATTCAAGGTAATATATCCTATATAGATAATATATTATAATAAATATCTCTATGTATATTTATTTATTTGTTTTTCTATATATCATGTTAGTTCTGTTTCTCTGGAGAGCCCTGACTAATGCAGTGTGTTTTTGTGGAAGTCTTAGATTATGTTACAAACTATTTTGGAGAGACTTATATAACTCTTTGCCCCTCCAGCCTTAGCTCAGTCCTTACGATAAACGTGGGCTGAGAAGGTTTGTTGACACTGATCCTGAGTCAGGTTTTTAAATTATTGGATGGCGATCAACCTGGAGTTTTTCTTGATGCTATCTCTAACTGTGTATTTGTTGAGTATATAGTGTCAATAAATGTTGTATGCTTCCTTAAGTACATTAGAAGTAAATATTTACATTCTAGACAATGGATATGCTGGTGGGAAATCATATCTGTTCAAGAAAGCCAGAAATTTCATTAGTCAATCTTCCATTAGTTTAGTTCTAGACATATTATTCTTTAGAAAGTCTGCCAATATTAAATATTTTACAAATTCAGAATGCCTTCTCTCAGGCCGTATTAACAAGTTTTATTGAAAAAGCAGAATGTATATGATCCTCATAGAACCCCCGCTATAAGGATATTTAACTTCTTTTTATCCATATGGAGGTCATGGCCATGCTTTAGGCATTTAACAGGTTGAATTTTGTTTCCAAAATAAGAAAAAAATGAGGTGCATTGACATTCATAGCTATAATGAGCAAATGAGACAAATGAATTGTGACTTGTCTTATTGTAATGAAATATTTATGCCCTTTGGAAGTCTTAATTATAATGCTTCTCTCCCCACCCTCTTAGTATTTCAGAAAATGAAAAAAGAAAGAAAAAAGAAAAAAACAGAGTAGGGTTGTTAGAGGATTTTATAGTGTAGAACCGAAGCCAAAAGGACCTCAGAGGGCACTTGGATGTTGGGTGATGCTCTCTTCTGCCTCCAGGGGATCCTGTTGCTTCACAGGCTGAGCTGCCTTGGTAGATGCTCCTCTCTTTGCAGAGGTCGACTGCAGTGAAGGAGCAAATTTAGAGATGATTTCCTAGCTACAATGTGGCCAACAGAGTGTTTATAGCAAAAAGGTAGTGCTGTCATGCATAGTTTGGAATATGACAATGGCAAATGTTCTTATGATGATTACAATCTATTTCTGCTGGATTTGAATGATCCAGCCAACTAGGGAAGTGTTCTCACACTTGGACTCTGTCCACTTTCCTGCTGTGTGTTCACTTTCTTGTTCTCTATCTGTTCTGTCCTGGCAGCCTATCAAATTGAAGTTATGAAGCCTCGTAGTTTAGTTAATGCCTCCAGTTAAGCTTGGGGAAGAAAGCAGGAAGCAGGAGACTGGCTTCCTAAGCAGGTTTAAAGGGGGTAAGAGCACCCTTAACAGATGGCAGTTTGACTTGTGGAAAAGTCAATTGCTTCCTTTCATTTCCAGCAGGTATTGAGAAGAGCTGGATGAAGAGTTCACAGAGCAGCCTGGATAAAATGCCACTGAGCGTAGAAAGAGGGAACAAGGAACTTCTGAGCCACATCAGATGAAAGGATGTCTGAGGCTGGGTTAGCACTGGAGCACTTCAAAAGTGTGACGTGAGCCCCTCTGCCCGTCTCCAGCCTCAAATGCTGATCTAACATTATGGGATAAGCTTTCATATGCAAAGCAAAAATGAGAACTGTCTTTCCCAAGAAATGCCTTGTTATTTTTTGTCTTTCATTAAGATGGGACCTGAGAGCACCGAGAGAGGAAAAATATAATGATGAAGTTAAGCTGAGATTTTTGTGGAGATGAAGCTCTTGTTAAAATTCAGATGCTTAAGTGTGGCTAGTGACTGTTTAAAATGATTATTTCAAATGGTAGCCTTGCTTCTCCCTGCTGAACTCATTTACTGATTATCTCATTCTGGTTTGGATTTTCTGAATGAAGAAATGAATGACAAAGAAAGAAGAAATGGAGGAGTATATGAATAAAATGCCATTGCTGGAACTTTAATGTTATGAGCTTGCAATGCCATATTGAACAGGAAAAAATGAAGAAGAAAGCTTTCTATTCAGTGACCGTTTGAAGCTCACTAATGTGCAATATGTTTTCATCACATTGAAAGCATCTGACAATAGAAACGTGATATGCAGTTTCTTTCTTGTTCTCTCTCTTTTTTAAATTGAATGGCTGAGGTATATCAGTCTGCTGTATCATGACCTTTACTAGAAAACACTTGGAGTATTTTAAAGCCACAACAGATGGAAGGGCTTCAGCTGAATGGAGTAAAACTGAGGAGGTTTTTAGTCTCCTGATTCAACTTATTCACAGGTAGAAAGGAAGAGATAACTATAAAAATAAATTAAAAATGCATTTGTCTCAATAGAATACAGATAAATGAACAGAGCAGCAACTGTAATATTGTAGTCAAATTACATTTAAAAAATATTAATGAATTGTAGGTATGTACCACATCTTCTATGTCCATTCATCTGTCGATGGACATTTAGGTTGCTTCCATGACCTGGCTATTGTAAATAGAGCTGTAATGCACATTGGGGTGCATGTGTCCTTTTGAATTATGGTTTTCTCAGGGTATATGCCCAGTAGTGGGATTGCTGGGTCGTATGGTAATTCTATTTTTAGTTTTTAAGGAGCCTCCATAATGTTCCCCACAGTGGTTGTATCAATTTACATTCCCACCATATTACTCAGCCATAAAAAGGAATAAAATTGGGTCATTTGCAGAGATGTGGATGGACCTAGAGTCTGTCATACAGAGTGAAGTAAGCCAGAAAGAGAAAAACAAATATCATATATTAACGCATATATGTGGAATCTAGAAAAATGGTACAGATGAACTTATTTGCAGGGCAGGAATAGAGACGTAGACATAGAGAATGGACATGTGGACACAGGGTAAGGGGAGGGTGGGACAAATTGGGACATTAGGATTGACATATATATACTACCATGTGTAAAATAGATACCTAGTGGGAACATGCTATAAAGCATAGGAAGCTCAGCTCAGTGCCCTGTGATGACCTAGATGGGTGGGATGGCGGGGGAGGGAGGTCCAAAAGGGAGGGGATAGAGGTATACATTGAGCTGATTCACTTCATTTACAGCAGAAACTAACACATCATTGTAAAGTAATTACACTCCAATAAAAAAATACATAAAAAATAAAAATATCAATCGAGAGTAAGACAAATACAGAGCTAAAACTGCACTCCTTGGATGGGACTCAAACCCAGCCGCACCTCAGATTGGGACTTGAACTTATGATCCCTGACTTAGGAGGGGGCTTGAACCCACAGTCTTTTGTTTTTTTAATACATTTATTTATTTTATTATTTTTAAAATTTATTTTTGGCTCGTTGGGTCTTCACTGCTGTGCATAGGCTTTCTCTAGTTGTGCGAGTAGGGACTACTCTTTGTTGCAGTGCACGGGCTTCTTATTGCTGTGGATTCTCTTGTTGCGGAGCATGGGCTCTAGGCGCGTGGGCTTCAGTAGTTGTGGCACACAGGCTCCGTAGTTGTGGCTCGCGGGCTCTAGAGTGCAGGCTCAGTAGTTGTGGCGCACAGGCCTAGCTGCTCCATGACATGTGGGATCTTGCTGGACCAGGACTCGAACCTGTGTCCCCTGCATTGGCAGGCGGATTCTTTTTTTTATTTTTTTTTTATTTTTATTTTTTATTTTTTTATTTTTTTATTTTTATTTTTTGCTTTATCACAAATTTAATCAGTTATATGTATACATATGTTCCCATATCCCCTCCCTTTTGCGTCTCCCTCCCACCCTCCCTATCCCACCCCTCCAGGCGGTCACAAAGCACCGAGCTGATCTCCCTGTGCTATGCGGCTGCTTCCCACTAGCTATCTACCTTACGTTTGGTAGTGTATATATGTCCATGCCACTCTTTCACTTTGTCACAGCTTACCCTTCCCCCTCCCCATATCCTCAAGTCCATTCTCTAGTAGGTCTGTGTCTTTATTCCTGTCTTACCCCTATGTTCTTCATGACCTTTTTTTTTTCTTAAATTCCATATATATGTGTCAGCATACAGTATTTGTCTTTCTCTTTCTGACTTACTTCACTCTGTATGACAGACTCTAGGTCCATCCACCTCATTACAAATAGTTCAATTTCATTTCTTTTTATGGCTGAGTAATATTCCATTGTATGTATGTGCCACATCTTCTTTACCCATTCATCCAATGATGGACACTTAGGTTGTTTCCATCTCCGGGCTATTGTAAATAGGGCTGCTATGAACATTTTGGTACATGTCTCTTTTTGAATTATGGTTTTCTCAGGGTATATGCCCAGTAGTGGGATTGCAGGGTCATATGGTAGTTCTATTTGTAGTTTTTTAAGGAACCTCCATACCGTTCTCCATAGTGGCTGTACCAATTCACATTCCCACCAGCAGTGCAAGAGTGTTCCCTTTTTTCCACACCCTCTCCAGCATTTATTGTTTCTAGATTTTTTGATGATGGCCATTCTGACTGGTGTGAGATGATATCTCATTGTAGTTTTGATTTGCATTTCTCTAATTAGTAAAGATGTTGAGCATCCTTTCATGTGTTTGTTGGCAGTCTGTATATCTTCTGTGGAGAAATGTCTATTTAGGTCTTCTGCCCATTTTTGGATTGGGTTGTTTGTTTTTTTGTTATTGAGCTGCATGAGCTGCTTATAAATTTTGGAGATTAATCCTTTGTCAGTTGCTTCATTTGCAAATATTTTCTCCCATTCTGAGGGTTGTCTTTTGGTCTTGTTTATGGTTTCCTTTGCTGTGCAAAAGCTTTTAAGTTTCATTAGGTCCCATGTGTTTATTTTTGTCTTTATTTCCATTTCTCTAGGAGGTGGGTCAAAAAGGATCTTGCTGTGATTTATGTCATAGAGTGTTCTGCCTATGTTGTCCTCTAAGAGTTTGATAGTGTCTGGCCTTACATTTAGGTCTTTAATCCATTTTGAGCTTATTTTTGTGTATGGTGTTAGGGAGTGATCGAATCTCATACTTTTACATGTCCCTGTCCAGTTTTCCCAACACCACTTATTGAAGAGACTGTCCTTTCTCCACTGTACATTCCTGCCTCCTTTATCAAAGATAAGGTGACCATATGTCCGTGGGTTTATCTCTGGGCTTTCTATCCTGTTCCATTGATCTATCTTTCTGTTTCTGTGCCAGTACCATACTGTCTTGATTACTGCAGCTTTGTAGTATAGTCTGAAGTCAGGGAGCCTGATTCCTCCAGCTCCATTTTTCGTTCTCAAGATTGCTTTGGCTATTCGGGGTCTTTTGTGTTTCCATACAAATTGTGAAATTTTTTGTTCTAGTTCTGTGAAAAATGCCAGTGGTATTTTGATAGGGATTGCATTGAATCTGTAGATTGCTTTGGGTAGTAGAGTCATTTTCACAATGTTGATTCTTCCAATCCAAGAACATGGTACATCTCTCCATCTATTTGTATCATCTTTAATTTCTTTCATCAGTGTCTTATAATTTTCTGCATACAGGTCTTTTGTCTCCTTAGGTAGGTTTATTCCTAGATATTTTATTCTTTTTGTTGCAATGGTAAATGGGAGTGTTTCCTTGATTTCACTTTCAGATTTTTCATCATTAGTATATAGGAATGCCAGAGATTTCTGTGCATTAATTTTGTATCCTGCAACTTTACCAAATTCATTGATTAGCTCTAGTAGTTTTCTGGTAGCATCTTTAGGATTCTCTATGTATAGTATCATGTCATCTGCAAACAGTGACAGCTTTACTTCTTCTTTTCCAATTTGGATTCCTTTTATTTGCTTTTCTTCTCTGATTGCTGTGGCTAAAACTTCCAAAACTATGTTGAATAAGAGTGGTGAGAGTGGGCAACCTTGTCTTGTTCCTGATCTTAGTGGAAATGGTTTCAGTTTTTCACCATTGAGGACGATGCTGGCTGTGGGTTTGTCATATATGGCCTTTATTATGTTGAGGAAAGTTCCCTCTATGCCTACTTTCTGCAGGGTTTTTATCATGAATGGGTGTTGAATTTTGTCGAAAGCTTTCTCTGCATCTATTGAGATGATCATATGGTTTTTCTCCTTCAATTTGTTAATATGGTGTATCACGTTGATTGATTTGCGTATATTGAAGAATCCTTGCATTCCTGGGATAAACCCCACTTGATCATGGTGTATGATCCTTTTAATGTGCTGTTGGATTCTGTTTGCTAGTATTTTGTTGAGGATTTTTGCATCTATGTTCATCAGTGATATTGGCCTGTAGTTTTCTTTCTTTGTGACATCCTTGTCTGGTTTTGGTATCAAGGTGATGGTGGCCTCGTAGAATGAGTTTGGGAGTGTTCCTCCCTCTGCTATATTTTGGAAGAGTTTGAGAAGGATAGGCGTTAGCTCTTCTCTAAATGCTTGATAGAATTCGCCTGTGAAGCCATCTGGTCCTGGGCTTTTGTTTGTTGGAAGATTTTTTATCACAGTTTCAATTTCAGTGCTTGTGATTGGTCTGTTCATATGTTCTATTTCTTCCTGATTCAGTCTTGGCAGGTTGTGCATTTCTAAGAATTTGTCCATTTCTTCCAGGTTGTCCATTTTATTGGCATAGAGTTGCTTATAGTAATCTCTCACGATCTTTTGTATTTCTGCAGTGTCAGTTGTTACTTCTCCTTTTTCATTTCTAATTCTATTGATTTGAGTCTTCTCCCTTTTTTTCTTGATGAGTCTGGCTAATGGTTTATCAGTTTTGTTTATCTTCTCAAAGAACCAGCTTTTAGTTTTATTGATCTTTGCTATTGTTTCCTTCATTTCTTTTTCATTTATTTCTGATCTGATTTTTATGATTTCTTTCCTTCTGCTAACTTTGGGATGTTTTTGTTCTTCTTTCTCTAATTGCTTTAGGTGCAAGGTTAGGTTGTTTAGTCGAGATATTTCCTGTTTCTTAAGGTGGGATTGTATTGCTATAAACTTCCCTCTTAGAACTGCTTTTGCTGCATCCCATAGGTTTTGGGTCGTCGTGTCTCCATTGTCATTTGTTTCTAGGTATTTTTTTATTTCCTCTTTGATTTCTTCAGTGATCACTTCGTTATTAAGTAATGTATTGTTTAGCCTCCATGTGTTTGTATTTTTTATAGCTCTTTTCCTGTAATTGATATCTAGTCTCATAGCATTGTGGTCGGAAAAGATACTTGATACAATTTCAATTTTCTTAAATTTACCAAGGCTTGATTTGTGACCCAAGATATGATCTATCCTGGAGAATGTTCCATGAGCACTTGAGAAAAATGTGTATTCTGTTGTTTTTGGATGGAATGTCCTATAAATATCAATTAAGTCCATCTTGTTTAATGTATCATTTAAAGCTTGTGTTTCCTTATTTATTTTCATTTTGGATGATCTGTCCATTGGTGAAAGTGGGGTGTTAAAGTCCCCTACTATGATTGTGTTACTGTCGATTTCTCCTTTTATGGCTGTTAGTGTTTGCCTTATGTATTGAGGTGCTCCTATGTTGGGTGCATAAATATTTACAATTGTTATATCTTCTTCTTGGATCGATCCCTTGATCATTATGTAGTGTCCTTCTTTGTCTCTTCTAGTAGTCTTTATTTTAAAGTCTATTTTGTCTGATATGAGAATTGCTACTCCAGCTTTCTTTTGGTTTCCATTTGCATGGAATATCTTTTTCCATCCCCTTACTTTCAGTCTGTATGTGTCTCTAGGTCTGAAGTGGGTCTCTTGTAGACAGCATATATATGGGTCTTGTTTTTGTATCCATTCAGCCAATCTGTGTCTTTTGGTGGGAGCGTTTAGTCCATTTACATTTAAGGTAATTATCGATATGTATGTTCCTATTCCCATTTTCTTAATTGTTTTGGGTTCGTTATTGTAGGTCTTTTCCTTCTGTTGTGTTTCTTGCCTAGAGAAGTTCCTTTAGCATTTGTTGTAAAGCTGGTTTGGTGGTGCTGAACTCTCTCAGCTTTTGCTTGTCTGTAAACGTTTTAATTTCTCCATCAAATCTGAATGAGATCCTTGCTGGGTAGAGTAATCTTGGTTGCAGGTTTCTCTCCTTCATCACTTTAATTATGTCCTGCCACTCCCTTCTGGCTTGTAGAGTTTCTGCTGAGAGATCAGCTGTTATCCTGATGGGGATTCCCTTGTGTGTTATTTGTTGTTTTTGCCTTGCTGCTTTTAATATGATTTCTTTGTGTTTAATTTTTGACAGTTTGATTAATATGTGTCTTGGCGTATTTCTTCTTGGATTTATTCTGTATGGGACTCTCTGTGCCTCCTGGACTTGATTAACTATTTCCTTTCCCATATTAGGGAAGTTTTCAACTATAATCTCTTCAAATATTTTCTCAGTCCCTTTCTTTTTCTCTTCTTCTTCTGGAACCCCTATAATTCGAATGTTGGTGCGTTTAATGTTGTCCCAGAGGTCTCTGATATTGTCCTCTGTTCTTTTCATTCTTTTCTCTTTATTTTGCTCTGCATTAGTTATTTCCACTATTTTATCTTCCACCTCACTTATCCGTTCTTCTGCCTCAGTTATTCTGCTATTGATCCCATCTAGAGTATTTTTCATTTCATTTATTGTGTTTTTAATCGATGCTTGATTCATCTTTAGTTCTACTAGGTCCTTGTTAACTGTTTCTTGCATTTTGTCTATTCTATTTCCAAGATTTTGGATCATCTTTACTATCATTATTCTGAATTCTTTTTCAGATAGACTGCCTATTACCTCTTCATTTGTTAGGTCTGGTGGGTTTTTATCTTGCTCCTTCTCCTGCTGTGTGTTTTTCTGTCTTCTCATTTTGCTTATGTTACTGTGTTTGGGGTCTCCTTTTTGCCGGCTGCAGGTTCGTAGTTCCTGTTGTTTTTGGTGTCTGTCCCCAGTGGCTAAGGTTGGTTTAGTGGGTTGTGTAGGTTTCCTGGTCGAGGGGACTAGTGCCTGTGTTCTGGTGGATGAGGCTGGATCTTGTCTTTCTGGTGGGCAGGTCCACGTCTGGTGGTGTGTTTTGGGGTGTCTGCAGACTTTTTATGATTTTAGGCCACCTCTCTGCTAATGGGTGGCGTTGTGTTCCTGTCTTGCTAGTTGTTTGGCATAGGGTGTCCAGCACTGTAGCTTGCTGGTCGTTGAGTGAAGCTGGGTGCTGGTGTTGAGATGGAGATCTCTGGAAGATTTTCGCCGTTTGATATTATGTGGAGCTGGGAGGTCTCTTGTGGACCAGTGTCCTGAAGTTGGCTCTCCCACCTCAGAGGCACAGTACTGACTCCTGGCTCCTCAATTTGGGATGATTTGTTGTCTATTCATGTATTCCACAGATGCAGGGTACATCAAGTTGATTGTGGAGCTTTAATCCGCTGCTTCTGAGGCTGCTGGGAGAGGTTTCCCTTTCTCTTCTTTGTTCTCACAGCTCCCGGGTCTCAGCTTTGGATTTGGCCCCGCCTCTGCGTGTAGGTCGCCGGAGGGCGTCTGTTCTTCACTCAGACAGGAAAGGGTTAAAGGAGCAGCCTCTTCGGGAACTCTGGCTCACTCAGGCCGGGCGGGAGGGAGGGGCACGGAGTGCGGGGCGAGCCTGCAGCGGCAGAGGTCGGCGTGACGTTGCACCAGCCCGAGGCGCGCCGTGCGTTCTCCCAGGGAAGCCGCCCCTGGATCCCGGGACCCCGGCAGTGGCGGGCTGCTCAGGCTCCCGGAAGGGCGGTGTGGACAGTGACCTGCGCTCGCACACGGGCTTCTTGGCGGCGGCAGCAGCAGCCCCAGCGTCCCACGCCCGTCACTGGGCTCCGCGCTTTCAGTCGCGACTCGCGCCCGTCTGTGGAGCCCCTTTAAGCAGCGCTCTTAATCCCCTCTCCTCGCGCAGCAGGAAACCAAGAGGGAAGAACAAGTCTCTTGCCTCTTCGGCAGCTCCAGAGTTTTCCCGGACTCCCTCCCGGCTAGCTGTGGCACATTAGCCCCCTTCAGGCTGAGTTCTCGCCGCCAGCCCCAGTCCTCTCCCTGCGCTCTGACCGAAGCCCGAGCCTCAGCTTCCAGCGCCGCCCGCCCCGGCGGGCGAGCAGACAAGCCTCTCGGGCTGGTGAGTGCCGCTCGGCACCGATCCTCTGTGCGGGAATCTCTCCGCTTTGCCCTACCCAGGTATGTGGGGAGTTTCTTGCCTTTTGGGAGGTCTGGGGTCTTCTGCCAGCGTTCAGTAGGTGTTCTGTAGGAGTTGTTCCACGTGTAGCTGTATTTCTGGTGTATCCGTGAGGAGGAAGGTGATCTCCGCGTCTTACTCTTCCGCCATCTTACCCGGAAGTCCGGCAGGCGGATTCTTAACCACTGTGTCACCAAGGAAGTCCGATTGAAACTGCTCATCTGGTGTCAGGACTTACTGAAGCTCAGGTTCTTTGTCTTGATGCAGAAACAATTCGGTGCGAGGCAAAATGATGGGCAAAGAGTGAGTTCATTAACGTAGGATGCTTGTGAGAGGCACAAGCAGGCAGGCAGGGGAGCACAGACCTGAGAACAAAGACGGTTACATTTTTACAATCAAAGAGAAAGTGGGAAGGGAGAAGACCACCTTCCTCATTTTGGGGTAGACGTCAAGGTTTACATAGTTAGTTTCTCCTTTGACCCTATATGGTCTAACCAGGATTGTCATGGTGCTATTTAAATCATATGTATATTAGCAAAAGGATGGTGACATAGACTAAAATATGGTATTCATCTCGTGTTTTGGTATAATGTCCACTTTCACCTAGTTTCTCTCCCCTTTCACCTGTATTCCTGTCTTGGCTACAGGCAGAAACACTACTCTTCAAGCACAGTTAACTCCTTGACTTCATTTAACAGGATTCAGACCCCATATCTACTGTCTTGTGTTTTAACTATCAGGGTTTTTGGCTTGAGTGTGCCTGGTGCTTGAATGCACCTGGTCTTCCTTCAAAGTAGTATAGATTGTTGCTACGTTACTGGATTCTTTCCTAGAGTGGTCACTAGCTTACAACAGTGTCCCAGAATTCCTTAAAATTCCCTTTCTGTCTGTAATCCACTAGTGGGATTTCTAAACTATTTAATTATCCTACTCTTTCCCTATCAGAACTGGTTGCATTAGGTTCAAAGATTTATGTTTCATTCTGAGCTATTGACAAACTCATTCATAATTCATTTTCACTGAACAGCAGGCTGACTCAAAGTTCCTGATGGGACTCACCCATATTTTTGAGGATAAAAGTGCATAGGTGAAGCAAATCCATAGACCTCATATATCTTGTTCTTCTTGAGGCACCAAAGGTCAAATACATGGCCTGTGGCACGAAGCAGCCTGCTGAGACCTTCTGCTGTGATGTTTAAAGTTAGACAACATCCTTGTCCTTCCTAAGTGTCAGAGGGAATACTGGTGAGTCTTTTCCTGAGAAAATGGCCAACAGTATTGCATATCTGGATGGATTATCAGACTTACTCTCTGAGTCTTTGTTTTCTCATCTATAATGTGGGGATAATAACAGTAAAACTCAGTGGAGTATTGGAGAATTAAATAATCTGTGTAAGGCACTTAGCCTGAGAAATAGCACATGTTCCTTGTCATGATTGTTTTGCTGTCCTTGCTGTATTTATCTGAGCTTTAACATCCTTGTTGGAACAAATGACGATTTTTAATTACCTTTATGCTGAAGAAAGCTGTATGTGCAAAGTTTTGCTCTTCAAAGTGTTCATTCCTTCAAAGATACTGTTTCATGTGACCACTGTTCTAGAGGATGCTGTGGGATGCATGGAGGAAGTTGTCTCTGACCAAGAATGCATAGGGAGGTTTCCACGGAGGAGGTAATGTCTCCACTGAGTTCTGGTGTACTAGTAGGAGCTGGGGGGAGACTAGATGAAAAAGCAGGAAAGATGGTTTGAGGCAGATGGCACATGTGGACGGACAAGGACCTAAGGACTAGAATTATGGCGTGCAGTGGATAAGTAATTTCCAAGGATGGAGGGGAGCGAGAGGTGAGGGGTAGAAGGGAGTGTCATGCATATACTACAGGCTGGGAGATTATAAAGAACGTCAGTGCAAGGGTAAGCCATGGAGAGCTCTTGAAGGGTTTTCAGAATGTGACAAGACAGCTTGATCATGTTTGTGATTTAGAGTGGGGGTAAGATTGAGAGGGGTGGGCAAGCAGAATCATGGAAATCTGGAAACAATTATTGCAGATAATTATGTAACAAATGATAATTTGGGACTAGAATATACACACGACTATATATAAAATAGATAACCAACAAGGACCTACTGTAGAGCACAGGGAACTCTACTCAATATCTTGTAATAACTTATAGTGGAAAAGAAGCTAAAAAAGAATATATATATATAACTAGATATATGTAACTATATATATAACTGCATATATATATAAATGTATATATATAAAGAATGTATATATAACTGTATCACTTTGCTGTACACCTGAAACTAACACAATATTATCAATCAACTATATTTCAATAACATTTTAAAAAAATGTGAGAAAAAAGAAATGATGAGACACTGACTTAATACTCCAGAAGTGGAAATAAAGAGTCAGGGATCCATAGGAGAGGGGTGAAAGGCAGTGTCCAGGAATTTGTGACTTTTTGATGGTGTGGAATTGTGGAGAGAAAGAGGCTTCTGTGCCCAAAATAGAGTAAAATGACTGAGTTGACAAAAAGAGACGTGAAACAAGTTATGGCAGGAAGTGGTTTATTTTGGATATGCTGCTTTTGAAGTGCCTAAAGCATATTCCCAAACGATTTCTATTAATCACCCTCAGAGCCAAGAGGATCTCTAAGGGTGTACATACAAATAAGACTGTTGGTGGGTACACAGGTTTATATAAAAATATACGTACATACTCCAATCACCAAAAGTATTTAATTGAAATAATTTCTAAACTCAGTTGCATAGATTTATTGTCTTGAGCATTAAAAATATTAAATCTATTAGCAGCCCTACTGACTCATTGATGCCTCTAGAAATTCAGTGACCCAAAATGGAATGATCTTTTGCTCAAGCAACTAATTCAGACAGAATTGTGCCCAAACCAAATGAAATAGACATTAAAATAGGAAAACAAGCTGGTTCTACATAACTTAGTTGATGAAGTCTAATCATATTTGGCCCATTGCTTTAATATCAAGAATACATAGAATTACAATAAAATAATAACTCTCTCTCCCTTAAGAATAATAAAATTTGGAGTCAGTAGTCTAGCATGATTAGCTGGAAATGAACAGAAAAATAATTATTACAATATTGGGTTATGTAAAGGATATTCCTTTTTTTAGGAGACAATGCCAGATTCTTGCTTTGGACACAGAAAAAGTCAGCCTTTTACTTGTTCATTGTAACCTGTTGGAAGATAAGTCTTCCTTAATATTTAATATTAAGGTCTCTGAAATGTTCACCTGTTTTCTTTAGTAGTTTGGTGTCTTAGCAATTGATCAATGAATGGCCAGATGTACACAGTATGAAGCATTTATTTCTCATGCGTTGAGATCAGACAGGGGTAGAGCAGGCGACTCTTCTGGGTTTTGCTGGGATCTCTCACATGTTCAGGAGCTGATCTAGGCTGGCTGTAGGGTGACTGAGTCGTACAACAAGAGCTTCTCAGCCTCCAACAGGCTGGATTGGATGTGTTCTCTGGCAAAGGCAGAAGTGCAAGAGAAGGGAAAAGTTATTCACCCAGGGACAGGCCAATTGCCCTGTGCATACAACAAGGAGTAAAGCATAAGTAATGAAGGGCTGGGAAGCGCTCTCAGAAGACACATTATTCTTGAGGGAAATTCAGGACCATTGGACATGATTCTTTTTTTTACATTTTATGAAGACTAAATTATATTAGCTATTATGTGTATGTGGAAGTGATTACTTTTAAAACATATATATAACTTAAAAAATGTTATTATTACCAATTTGCATTTATGATATAATTGATTTGTTAACTCACCGCATTTTAATCAGTAAAATTTTTAATTCTCATTACTTATAGGAGTTATGAACATGATCTATTATGAAGTAGCAAAAATTACATATATCTATATGTATTAATAAAAATCACATTTTTTGTTATGCTTATTAGAACTCAGGGAAATAACAAATTTGATACTAGTACTTGTTTATTTTTTTATTTAAAAAAATTTTTTTTATTAGTTTCTGCTTTATAACAAAGTGAATCAGTCATACATATACATCCGTTCCCACATCCCTTCCCTCATGCATCTCCCTCCCTCCCACCCTCCCCATCCCACCCCTCCAGGCGGTCACAAAGCACCGAGCTGATCTCCCCGTGTAGTACTTGTTTAAATTGACAAACTACACCAAATCTGGCTTTAGACTGTTACAGCCCTTTTCTGTCATGAAACTTCTTGTTCACTTCTTCTCCCAGAAATCAATAATCCTGAGTGATAATGTTTCTTGCAAGTCTTTGGATCTTTCTTTCTTTGTGTAAATAATGGGTAGACATTTTTACTTTAAATTATCTTGGATTTTGACTTTTTTTTTATAGACACTGCTACTTTAGGGTAACACTTTTCCTTGTCAAAGTGCAATCATCTGACAGCTCAAACAAGGATATTCTAATGAGAAGTCATCACCCTGTATGTAAATGGTTTTCAGTGTTTAAATGGGAGACAGGTATTTGGATTATCTCCTGCTCAAAGTCTGATCCTGCTTCAAAGATAATGCCAGGGAACACACGTCGCCACTACTAAGAGAGGCTCAGTATCTCCAGGACAGAATCACTGTTTCTCTCATTTCTTGTAATCTCATTTTTGCCATAATAATTGATATTGAATATCATAAAGGATTCTGGCAGGAGACTGAAATAACCTTTAACTGAACATCTGATACCTGGAGAGAGTGTTAGTTAATATAGATTTTATTATTATTAACACATCAAACATTAGCCAAAGTATTATTTATACCAATATCAGAGCATTACTATGAGACCTGTTTTAGTCATATGATTCATAGTCTCTTGATTTAAATATAAATTGAATTTACATAGAATGGCTTTATGCCAGTTAATCTAAATATAAGGATAAGATTTCCAGAGACTATGGGAATATTGTTAAACATATTAAGCATTCTTTGGGAATCAGGATTACAAGTTACATTTAGGAATGTGCTATAAAGTGGAGAGGATAAATCTAAATGATGGAGAGTAAGTTTAAATTCAGACTTATTAATGTATTTTTCTTTAGTTGAAATATGACAATGAAGCGCAGTGTGAGAACATTTTTTTCCTGGTTGAGGGAAATGTAAGGAAAGCAGGAGTTTTGTGCTCCTTAGACCCTGTCCTGGGAAGTCCAACTAAGCCAGTTTGAAGGTTGTTAAGGCACATTTGCTGATTAGTATATGGGCTTAGAAAACCAAATTCTTAATTTGCTTTTCTATTGAAAGATGGACAAAGGAAAACTTCTCAACAGTGTCCTAAGACTTGGGAGAAAGGTACCAGGTGGAGAGGAACTAAGAGCTACTGGAAACTTTGCTCAAATGTAGTTGGATTCCTCTACGTGGCACTGTTACATGAAACATGACACTGCCCAATTAGTCTGCTTTTTAAAAAACAGTTATAGTCTACTTAGGTTTTTATTTCCTAGCCAATTAAAAAAAATTATCATGCCCTTTTCAACTTTTGTTCTTACCAATTTATAATTTCTGCTTTTATTTTTTTGAATGAATTTCATTTCTCCCTTCCTCCCCTTCCCCCTTATATAAAAATAATATACGCAGGGTAGACCATCAAGGGGAAAAAAGGGAAAATAGTGTTGACCGCTGAATACTTCTAACCTGCTATTAGCACTGGCTCTTAAATTGACATATTTCATCCCATTTTGTTTAACATTGTTGAAACTGTCCTATAAATAGATATTTTTATCATGCTTTTTCTTTGTAACATTGTATCAAGAATCTTCTCATGGTATTTTCAACATATCAAACATTATAAATCTGTGTCTATGTCTATATAATATTCTAAGTGTGGCTGTGTTTTTACTTTATCTAGGGCGACTCACGTGTGATTTAAAATTTGGGACTCTGTCATTGTTTTATTTTCTTAAGTAGCTAATTGGGTGCTCTTACTTTAGGCAATTTTAAGTTATTTAAAATTTGTTAAAGCAAAATTTAAGCTACCCATGCATTCCATCCTGAAGTCCCACTTCTGAAAACTTTCATTTTAGCCAAAAACATATGGCACACATGGCTTTTCTTTAAGAATATTTATCACATATTCTCAAAAAGATTCCCCTTCAAGATGTCTCTATATATGGAGTTAACTTTTGGCTATTTTACACCAATATCTTTTTACTCTCCTTAAAAATAGCCAGCCTGTAGACTGTGCCATGGAAACAAATGATTGGCTATCATTTATCTTATTCCATTGTTGAGGAAAGATTTGGAATTATGACTGGTCATCAGAAAATATTTGAGAGTCAGAACGCATCCTTATGATAAATTAGGAGCTTGGGATTAGCAGATACAAACTACTATACTTACAAAAACAACTTATCCTGGGGCTTCCTTAGCGGTCCAGTGGTTAAGAATCTGCTCTTCCACTGCAGAGGGCCTGGGTTCCCTGATGGGGGAACTAAGATCCCGTGTACTGTGTGGTGCAGCCAAAAAATAGAATGAAAAATGAAACAAAACAGAAGAAACAACTCATCTTTATGAAATGCACAAGACTGTTTATTGACCAGCAAACTGGCAAAGAGTTTGAAAGAGCTATCGGTTGACTTTAAGCAAATGAACTAGTCAGGAAAATGTTCTTTCTTTAATTAAAAAGATGGCCCATATTGCGAGAACACTTCACTAATCCATGGATGTGATATGTGGCTCTGTGATATGTGGCTCTATGAAATCTCAAGTCGTTTGTCTAAACCTGTGCGTTGCACAGAACAAAGGCAGGGCCCTGCCTGCAGTTTTTTGTTTGTTTTTTTTTGCAGTACGCGGGCCTCTCACTGTTGTGGCCTCTCCCGTTGCGGAGCACAGGCTCCGGACGCGCAGGCTCAGCGGCCATGGCTCACGGACCCAGCCGCTCCGCGGCATGTGGGATCTTCCCGGACCGGGGCACGAACCCGTGTCCCCTGCATCAGCAGGTGGACTCTCAACCACTGCACCACCAGGGAAGCCCGACTGCCTGCACTTTTAATCTGAAGGTTGATGTGCTCCCATAGGACGATGGCAGTAAAGCCTGGCTCACAGCAGTTGGGGGAACGGGTTCTTTCCAGTTCAGCAATCGATTATTTCCCACTGGTAGTGTGACTGTAGGAATGATCCTCACAGACCTACTAGGGATTTTGGAACTTTGGGACTTTTCTTCTAGTGACTGAGCTCTCCTTCTGCTATTCTGCTGGGTGGGATTTCAAGTAGGGAAGCCTCAGCAACAGGCTAAGCCAGTCGAAGGTCGAGTGCAGAATCTAGAACGTGTAGTATGTCCTAAATGAGTACTTGCTGAGCTAACGCTGATCCATCAACACGTCTTTCAGAATTTCAAAAAGAGATGGCTTTTAGGAAGTGAAATTTTTTTAAATTAATTAATTAATTAATTAATGGCTTGTGTCTTCATTGCAGTGCGTGGGCTTCTCATTGCAGTGGCTTCTCTTTATTGCGGAGCACGGGCTCTAGGTGCACAGGCTCAGTAGTTGTGGCTCATGGGCTCAGTAATTGTGGCATGTGGGCTCAGTAGTTGTGGCTCGCGGGCTCTAGAGCGCAGGCTCAGTAGTTGTGGCGCGCAGGCTTAGTTGCTCCGCAGCGTGTGGGATCCTCCCGGACCAGGGCTTAAACCCGTGTCCCCTGCATTGGCAGGCGGGTTCTTAACCACTGAGCCACCAGGGAAGTCCCAGAAAATGAATTTCTTTATGTTAAAGAGTTAGATCCCTTTCCATTTCAGATGTATTCTTTAAAAAACTTGAGAGTTAAAGGCAGATTGCCATGCTAATCTTTGTTAATGTCAGGGAGATGCGTTTTAAGTGCTTAAACCCACGTGAGATAATAGGCTTTCACTTATTTCCATTTTGTTCTGCAGTGAGACAGACATGGGATGAAGTAAGGTTCTCACCCTCCTTCCAGTGGCAACTGATTACACAGAGCTGTGCTACTCAGAGTGAAGTCTGTGGACCCAGGCTGGTCCACAGTAAGATAAGTTACTAGTCTGCAGTCAGGTAAGTGGGGAGATTCAGAACCAGTGAATAGAAACATTTTATAGCAATCTGACATTGTCCAAACACCCTAGCATCCGAGTGGACTCATCTCCTTGAACATGATATAGACCAAAAATATCAGTTCACCAATGTCAAAAACGAAGTGAAAATAAAGGCAAACAAAACTGGTCTTCTAGCACAGATGGATTAAGAAGCACTGATGCACTTAGATATGTGACCTCAACGCGACAGCCTTCTACACTTCTTATACTCTCTGTGCCTGATGCTTAAGGTGATTATTTCTGGAGATCTGAATGGCAGACTTGTTAGTGACCAAGTCCGAGGTTTGTCCATATAATGTAGGATCTTGAGGGCTTTTCTTTCTCCTCGATGAGTCCATTGTCTAGTAATTGTTATGTGACTTCAAGAAGAAAGCACCTGGTTGGATTCATTAAAACACTAATTTAATGTCAAGCAAGTGAAGAATCTTACAGCTGGTTCACTGGGAAGAAATGTGTACATGGCCACCTGGTGCAGATCCTTTCTCACCTCTAGGGCAAGTGCCTCAGGAAAAACCAAACCAGTTCACACTCTGATCTTGGACTCCCAGCCTCCAGAACTGGAAGAAGATAAAATTTTAGTAGATAAGCCACCCAGTTTGTGATACTTTGTTAAGGCAGCCCCATACTGTAATACACTCCGTATGCACTAGATGTAGCCATATAGGAAGACTTTTATAATAAACTTGAATTTTGCCATCAGGCACTCTGAGATGAATTCAAACTCTTTCTGTGTTTTATTAAAAACATTAGGAGAGAGTAATTAGTAGTACCCTCTCATCTTTGTAGTAGTTATATTGATCCTATGTTGGTTTTGCATAGCTAATGTGTCACCATTCAGTCATTTATTCAACTCCTGAAGTATGAGATCAGCATTCAGCTCTAAATCAAAAAGCTGACTTTATTACTACTTAAGAAAGGGAGAACTATGTTTGTTAGGCACAGTCTCTTCAAACAAGACTGCTGATCTTATATAGGATTGTTGAGAAACATGGAATCCAAATACTGGTGAACTTTCAGTGTCAAGAAGCTTTGTCACTGGGATGGGGTTGTCGCTGACAGGCTGAGTTTCAGAAATATATTCATTGACGTGAGGCTATCCCTGACTGGCTGGATGTAAATGGCGGGAGGATGGCACTGGTTGGCTGGCTTTCAGAAGCAGGGTTGTTGATGTGAGTCATCATTGATTTGAGCCAACAAATTTAATCCGGTTCTGGTTGTTACTTTTTACCATGACTATAAAGCAATCAATCTCTTCCTAGGAGTGTGGAAACTGTGACTTGCAAATAGTAAGTGTCAATAAATATTTGCTGAACTAATTGACAAATGAAAGATAGGTCTTTAAACACACAAGTCTGGGTTTCAAGGGAGAGTCTGGGCCTTAGGAGTCGCCACTATATGGTTGGGATTTAAAGCCTGATTCTGGATAAGCTCACCTTGGGAGTACACGTAGGAGAAAGAGGGTAAGTCGGAGAAGTGATCCCTGGGGCATTCAGCGTTTTGCAAGGCTTTCTTCTCTATAACATGTTAGTTTACAACCTCAATAGCCTGAAACGTCAAAAATATTAACCAAGCTATAAAATTAATTGGCATATGGCTTAATTACTATGCCAATTTCTTGTGTTTGCTTTGAGTTCTTTGTAACCATCCTGTACTCCGGGTTACTGAGCACAAAGAAATGAGAAAAGTGATGGTAGGGTTCACTGACTCCTTTTGAGCCCCGAGATAAAACTGAGTAAGAAAGATCCACGTTTGTTCCCACCCTCCTCTCCCAAGTTGGAGCATAAATAGAAAATTTGTTGGAAGACAGTGTTCTTTCCAGAAAGCAGAGATTGCAGAAAAAATAGTGTTAGAGCATGATCCCGCCCATCCACTGGATGATGAACGGCAGCTTTCAACTCTTCCTGCTGCAAAGAAGTGCTCCAAAATATTTCTCAGGAAAACTGGGAGCAATTTAAGCCCAAGGAATGGTGCCCACTTCCTGGCCTAGGCGTGTCCCAAAGACCCGTTCTCATGGTGTGGGGGTTCAACGCTGATATTTGGGGAGAACGTAGTAGGAGTAGCCTGAGTCCACACCAGCAGGTGGATGAGGGTAGATGGGGTTGCCTGGGAGTAGGCAGTGAGCTTTGGAACTAGAAGAGGCAGGGCGTGCTGTCACCACAGCAGACTGACAAAACGAAAGAAAAATCAGCCTCGGTGGGATGCATGGAGACCAAGAACGAGGCCAAAGGGAAGGCCAAAGGTAATGCCCCCATGGCATTATTGATCCCAGAAAGCTGTGCAATAAATGTTTCATTGGAGAGCCAGTCATGGGCTGCTGGGACTGGCGGCCAGACAGGAGGAGTAGACTGGTGGTGGTAGGCAGCCAGGGATGAACATGAAGCAGACGCATAGCCTCCCTGTCCCCCATCACCTAGTGCAAGGGGTCACTGGGAAGACCCTCGTACTCCGATGCTGGTACAGCCAAGAAATGCATGAAGGGAAGAGCTCCCTAGGGGTTCAGAGTTAGGTGGGAGGGGGAAGGAGAAAGTGCAGGAATGAGAGTTTTGAAAATCAGTCGTTTCTTCATTTTCCGCTACCTGACTTGGATTAAAAATGTCTTCCTAAACTGAATTTACTCAAATGGGATGCACTGTTATTAGCTCTTGGGATTTAGCACAAATATAAGAGAAAATGATCTTGACAGAGACGCAAAATTGACCAAGGTAAAGAACGTTCTGGAATAACGTTAAGCTTTGTTCTTTCTCATTGACCTTAGATCTGTGCCTGACATAGAGCAAGACTTCAGTGGAATTTTGTACCTCTTCATAAATAGCCCTTCAAGTTATCCAGAGGCATTAGGATTGATCTGAGAATTAGAAACAACGTTCAGCTTGTTCTTTTAATTTTTAAAGTAGGCTTTTTTTTTTGAGGCAGTAAAAAGCATTAATTTTACTAAATTTCGACCCTTGAATATCTTTTTTTTTAATACGCTGTGTGACAAAATGGGATGTCCATAAAGCATGAAGTAGGCTTTTGAAACTCATGCTGGAAAAACTAGATTTGAAAAAGCAAACTTTGATTTGCAAGATATGAATTCTGTTAAGAAAAGAAAGACTCTTATGAACTAAAGGGAGGCTGTGAAGGAAGCAGGGTGTGGACTTCACAGTATTGCATTAAATCCAGCAGAGAGCAGGGAATAGAAGGTCCCCATGCTGGAAGCAGGAGGAAAAGCGTCTTGGATCCTGAGCTGGAGAAGCTCCGTGGTTCTGGTACAGGGTACCTGAGTTTAGTGGAGTAGTAGAAGCTGCTGAATATCTTAGGTGACCAGCACCAGGGAGTCAGGCAAATGTCTCTTTTCCTTCTGATAAGCTTGGGCTGCTGCTCGGGGGTCCTTCTAGCTGATTGGCTCATGGCTGCCTGTTGTCTTGCCTCAGTAGAAGCCTGTATGCTGTCCACAGGTTGTCTAGCACAGGTGATGCATTCCCTGCCCACAGATGTGATGAGTTGCATCCAAACTCTCCACGTTCACATCCCTTTTCCCAATGCTCAGGCCACACTGCAAAATAGCCAGCGAAGACTATAACATACAGACTGGTGGCGGTCTTGTGGAAGGAAGACTTTCAGCACCGGTGGCTTGGTGGCGCTGGAGGGTGGAAAAGCATTTCTATTACATGTTCAATTAATTCCCGTTATAGCTTCTTGTGCTCTTTCTTATCTGCCACCTCATGTCATCTGCAGATGTCAGCGATTACATTTAGGATGGATTAAACAACATGGTCCTACTGTATAGCACAGGGAACTATATCCAACCTCCTGGGATAAACCATCATGGAAAAGAATGTAGAAAAGAATGTCTATGTGTGTATAACTGAGTCACTTTGCTGTACAGCAGAGATTGCACAACATTGTAAATCAACTATACTTCAGTGAAAGAAAAAAAAGAAACAAATCTTACCAACCTTTCAAATGATCACCAAGTCACCTCTTCTGTGAAAACCCATTCTTTACTTCACTCCCATGCCATGCTTTCTTGACTGGTATACTAGTTTAAGCAAACAAGGGAGTTTGTTTCCTCTACCATCCAAGACAGAGAATGCACAGGGATGGGGATGGGCCTTTGGAATGACTGAAATCCAGGGTTCAAGTGCTGCCGTAACCCTCACTCTGCATCTTTTATTAATGCTTCACTTTAAAGCAGTATGAATTTGCCCAAGCTACTTCTCCCCATGAGGATGTAATCCAGGCTACCGGAAGAAACCATGGCTTATATTTTTCCAGCTTCATCACTGGAGAAAAATGGAACGTCTCTCCTTGATCCCATTTCAGTATAATGTTATGGGATGGACTCTGCACATGACCAGCCATGGGGTTATGGTTTTGGGGGTAGTGATTGGCAGTCCCATGGACATGAGGGGAAGCGGTACCCAAACAATCGTGATGGTTTTCCTGAAAAAACAAAACAAAACAAAACAAACCCACTCTGCAAACCAAGCCAAGATAAATTAAATACAGGGAGAAAATGGAGTGACACTGTAATGACTAGAAAATTATATCACATTTCATATAACCTTGTTATAATAGTTCCATTTCTGATGGTTTGCATTGTTGTATTAAAAGTATGAGGAGGGTATATTAGGTTAGGAATTGAACAAGGTAATAGAACTTTTGTGGTTTAGTGATTTATCTTTATATCTCAAGACTCAGACTGAAATGAGAAGGTATATTTTCTATTTTTTTGTTAGTTTTTTATTTTTATTAATTGAAGTGTAGTTGATTTACAATGTTGTGTTAGTTTCAGGTGTACAGCCAAGTGATTGTTATCTATCTATCTATCTATCTATCTAGATATATTCTTTTTTTAAACATCTTTATTGGAGTATAATTGCTTTACAATGTTGTGTTAGTTTCTGCTGTGTAACAAATTGAATCAGCTATATGTATACATATATCCCCATATCCCCTCCCTTTTGTGTCTCCGTCCCACCGTCCCTATCCCACCCCTCTAGGTGGTCACAAAGCACTGAGCTGATCTCCCCATGCGATGCAGCTGCTTCCTACTAGCTATCTATTTTATATTTGGTAGTGTATATATGTTAATGCTACTCTCTCACTTTGTCCCAGCTCACCCTTCCCCCTCCCCGTGTCCTCAAGTCCACTCTCTATGTCTGGGTCTTTGAGTTATTTGTAGTGAGGTGGATGGATATAGAGTCTGTCATGCAGGGTGAAGTAAGTCAGAAAGAGAAAAACAAATATCGTATCCTAACACATATATATAAAATCTAAAAAATAAAAATAAAAATCGTTCTGATGAACCTAGGGGCAAGACAGGATAGATATATTTTTTTCAGATTCTTATCTGTTATAGATTACTACAAAATACTGAGGATAGTTCCCTGTGCTATATAGTAGATATATTTTCTATTTTATAAGTTAATATAGGTGTTACATATCCAAACATTCAAATTATTTATGCATCATATAAGGAACAAAAAGGTCTATTTGGTTTCATCAGAAATTAACTGCATAAGATAATAACTCAATTATTTGAAGAATATTTCATAAAATAGCTTATGCAATGAAAACAATTAATCAACCCCCCCTATATATTAAGTATCCAATTTATAATCTGTTTATAAAAATTAAGTTTTAATTTAAGCAATCTACTCAGTTGGTCTACATAGTAGACAATTCTGACATTTGATAGATCTAATCAAATTGGAAACATAAAAACTGTAACATATCTGTAGGGTCAAAATGCAAAATTATCACCATAAAGGCAAAATACTGGTTTCTGGTTTCCAGGGGGATGTAAGTGGGAGGGAGTGGGGAAAAACTGCTTCATGGCTAAGGGATTTTGCTTTTGGAGTGATGGAAAAACTTTAAACTTAGGTACAGGTGGTGGTCACACAACATTGAGAGTGTACCAAATGCCACTGAAATACTTACTTTAAAATGGTTAATTTTATATTTTGTGAATTTCACCTCAATAAATTACTTTTTCTAAAAAAAAAGAAATTAACTGCATAATGGGTCCATAATGAAATCAATATCGTCAGTGCCTTTGGGATATTGCTGATACTGTTTTTTAAAAAATTCAAATGTGAAACTTCCTTTGACACACAGCAGGATTTTAGGTGAAATGTGTCTGTCATCAATCAGTGTATACACAAATAATTCAACGACTTGAAGTGAGTTTACAAAAACTATCCCGTACTTCTGCAAACAGCAACAACAAGAAAAACTGTTTAGGTTCAAGCAGCAGTGAGAATAAGTTCTAGAATGGCTCCTTTTCATAGTCTTTCAGATTATGCCAAATGTTTCTCTAAAAACAAGGAGGCAGCAGTTTGAGTGACATATAAAGCCAGTCTTGTGATCATGTATTTACCCTTCATAATTTTCAATTGTATTTCTCACTATCACGCCTGTGAGGAAGGACCAACACTGACAGCTGTGGTGTGATTTGTGATCTATTGTAAATTCAGAGCCACAGCCCAGGATCATTATCACATATAAAACTGTCATAATTTTAGTTGAATTCTTTACTTGTTAAAGACGGTTGCCCTGAGGGCAACCCTTACAGTTAGGTTTAATTTTACAATGGTCATTAAGTGACCAGATAACTCATTTACAAAGGACCAGTTTGTAATGCAATTAGGGGAGAAATAAAATCCTAGTATTTTAAAAGTTTTCATATTAGATCCAAAGACTAAACTGTAGTTCCTGTGTGAGTGTGTGTGTGTTGTGTGTTTTGATAAAGAATAGCTATTCCAGGGTGGTCTAGGAGAATTTCCTTTGCCATTTAGAGAAATGAAGCTGAACTTTATAATTCACATTTGTTTGTTTTTTTCATGAGCTAGACAACAATTTATGGTTCCTCATCATTGTATAAGATGCGGTCAAGAAAAAAAGTCCTGTCACAGATATCAAGAAAAAAGAATCAGGGAATCTTCCCACAAGTGGTTTTTTATACCCTCCAACTCATGCATGTCATCCTGGTGACAGCTGTGGGGGCAGAATTGATAAAACTATAACAAAGCTTAATGAGATATGTAAATTATTATTTAAAAAAAACCCTTCAAGCACCAAGCTGTTTTGCAGTTGTGTAAAACTCTATTGCAGAAGGGACTTGGTTTAGAATAAATAACATTTTTCTCTCCTGCAAAGAAACAGAAAATTTAACAGATCTTTCTGCATATGAATTGTTAAAAATCTCTTATAGTTGAGTGTCATAAGCTGAATTATGATGCCCCTAAGGATTTCTCACATCCTAATCCCTGGAACCTGTAAATATATTACCTCACATGGTACAAAGGATTTAGCAGTTATGATTAAGTTAAGGATCTAGTAATGGGGAGATCATCCTGGATTATTTGGGTGGACCTGATGTCCCCAGTCACAAGAGTCCTTATAAGAGGGAGCAGGAGAGAGCCCATTGTAGATGTGACAAAGGAAGCAGGAGATGGGAAGGACGCCAGGAAGGGCCCACAAGCTAAGAACAAAGCTGGTTTCTAGAAGACAAGGAAAGATACACGCACCCCGATGTTCATTGCAGCACCATTTACAATAGACAAGACATGGAAGCAACCTAACTGTCCATCAACAGATGAATGGATGAAGAAGATGTGGTACATATATACAATGGGATACTTACTCAGCCATAAAAATGAATAAAATAATGCCATTTGCAGAAACATGGATGGACCTAGATATTATCACATTAAATGAAGTAAGCCAGACAAAGATCATATGATATCACTTACATGTGGAATCTAAAAAAAAATGATACAAATGAACTTATTTACAAAACAGAAATAGATCCACACTCATAGAAAACAAACCTATGGTTACCAAAGGGGAAAGGGAGGGAGGGGAGGGATAAATTAGGAGTTTGGGATTAGCAGATACACACTACTATATATAAAATAGGTAACCAACAAGGGCCTACTGTATAGCACATGAAACTCTACTCAATATGTTGTAATAACCTGTAAGGGAAAAGAATCTGAAAAAGAATATATATATATATAAAACTGAATCACTTTGCTGTACACCTGAAACTAGCACAACATTGTAAATCAACTATACTCCAAGAAAGAAAAAAAGAGAGAGAGAAAGAAAGGATGGAAGGAAGGAAGGAAGAAAGGAAGAAAGAAAGAAAGAAAGGGAAAAAGACAAGGAAATGGATTCTCCCCTGGAGGCTTCAAAGGAACCAGTCCTGTGGACACGTTGATTTTATCTCCATAACACTCATTTTTGATTTCTGACCTCCAGAAGTGTAAGAGAATAATTTTGTTATTTTAAGTCACTGTTTGTGGTAATTTGTTACAGTAGCAATAGGAAACTGAGTTAATGCTGTGGCATTTACACAGAAATTTTTGCACCATTTCGTGTGCAAGAGTAAAAAACTAAGGAGTAGCACCGATTACTTTTATTCTGATTGCTTGTGTTATTACCTTAAGAATAGGGCTTCCCTTCTGAGAGCTGAATTGATGCTAAGGTGATTGTTTACTTAATTAACTAACTCATGCATTCAACACGTAGATATTGAATACCTGCTATGTGCTTGGTAAACAAAACAGACATGACTCATGTTCTCACATGGAATAGTGGGGACCACAGGAAGCCTGAAATGAATGATTTCACATCAATTTTTATTTTTATTGTTAATTTTAATATTTATTTATAAAACAAATATTTTAATAAATATTTATAAATATTCTAATATTTATTATTTATTAATTTATTTAATATTTATTTTTAATTTCAATTTTATTTTTATTTTTATATAGTTTATAATACCATAGTGTTCAAAACAGGGAAACTGATTTAGCCTGTGATATTAGGGAATGCTTCCTTGAAGAAATGTTGGTTTGTTGAGACATATGAGTAGGAGAGAGAGTCTTTTGGTTATTAAAAAATAATTTTACAACTCTATTTTAAGAGATTTTAGAAGGGGTTCATGGCTTTTAAGAAACACCTGGGGCTTCCCTGGTGGAACAGTGGTTGAGAGTCCGCCTGCCGATGCAGAGGACGCAGGTTCGTGCCCCGTTCCGGGAAGATCCCACATGCCTTGGAGCAGCTGGGCCCGTGAGCCATGGCCACTGAGCCTGCACGTCCGGAGCCTGTGCTCCACAACAGGAGAGGCCACAACAGTGAGGGGCCCGCATACTGAAAAAAAAAAAAAAAAAAAAAAAAAAAAGAAATACCTGGCTGCAGTGTGGTTTGGAAGGAAAAAGAAATATAGAAATACCAGTGATGAGCTATTTAATCAGCCTAGGAACATGATAATAGTGTATTCTGATAGGATGGTGTCAGTGGGGATGAAAAAATTCAAGAGAAATTTAGGGTACAGACTGAACAGAAAGGGGAGGGGCAGGTGGAATATGAAGAAACACTTGATACATACATGCCCAAATTAAGCAATAAAGAAATATGTTAGCACCTTGCTTGTTCTGCAACATTTCATACCTTACATATAAAGAAAAATGCAATATTCAAAACCCATCACTTTCTAATAATTTTATTACATTTTACTATTATCCCAGCTCTGGAGGTTATTTACATCTATTGCATCTGTATGGTGGAAAATTTATATAATGATGTGCTACTAACCATGTCTTCCAAACTCCATTACCAGTGATATAACTCTGATAGCTGGAAACTAGTCATGATAGGAGTATTTACATCATGGAAATCAGCAAATGCTACAAATCAGGGCTTGATTGATTGTTTTGTTCATTGGGTAAAATTAAGAAAACAATAGAGAGAAGGTTAATAATGCACATTAAATTCTAAAAGTGTGCATGTCTGTAGCCATTGTGTTGTAAAAAGCAACAACAACAAAAAAAGGGGAAATATTCTGCCAGTATTTGAAAATTATTATCCTGTTCAGCAAAGAATTGGCTCACATTATAATAGAATGAATGAAACTCCAACACAGATCTTTGTTTCACTTTCGTCCTAATTATTAATGTAAATGAAAATATCAACCAACATTCATCTTAAAATCGTACTTACTCATCACTTGCAAACAAAGTTTGGCTACTGATAAAAACATTTGGCAAAAATCAAAGAAAATATTCTCTGAGAATTGGTTGTCCAAATGGGATTTACATAACAGTAATGTATATTTTAGTATTTGTAAGTTGTGTGATATACAACTTTATTTCAGTAAACTTTGTGATAAACTTATGCACCATGTATATAGGCAGAATTTTTTTTTCTTCAGAGAGCTTGTTAAATATTTGCCAGCTTGGAAATATATCTACAGAAGGTACTGAAAGTACCATTGTGCAGTTTTAAATTGGAACATAGGTCTTACTGTAAAAATTCCCAGAGTCTTAATTCTCTTTTCTATTGATTCTAATCCTTATGATAATGGCTTGAAGTTCTCCAGGAAAAGCATGACTTGGACTCATCTATCCTGGATACCATCTCAAGAAGAAAGAAGTGCTTTCTGTTGTGTAACCTTAATCTTGGACTCAGCCTGGATATGCTGGGAAAAACAGAGGAAGAAGGGCCAGACAGAAACATTGTAATCACCAAGACCCATGTCCCCTGTAGCTGTGGCCCCTAAGAATGATGGGGTAATGCAAAATGTGGCAGAGACCAAAGGCATCGAGCAAGCCCAGTGAGCAGCTCGCATAGGGATTTCCTTACGTCCTTTTAGTATTATTGGTTTACTTGGGTTTTTGACTATATCTGGCGTCAGTTTTGGTACTTGAATTATCCCAGAGTAATATCTGTTCTGTCATTGTTTTTAAATTAATAGTTCTAGCTTCTCAAGTTGAATGCTTATTTGTTTTCTACTTTGATTTAATACAAAAATATGGAAACCCATAAATTTTCTCAGGAGGAAATTTTTTACCAGGTTCCCAAATTATTGACATGTTAATTTGTTTTTTTTTTTTTTTTTTGTGGTACGCGGGCCTCTCACTGTTGTGGCCTCTCCCATTGCGGAGCACAGGCTCCGGATGAGCAGGCTCAGTGGCTATGGCACACGGGCCCAGCCGCTCCGCAGCATGTGGGATCTTCCCAGACCAGGGCACGAACCCGTGTCCCCTGCATCGGCAGGCGGACTCTCAACCACTGCGCCACAAGGGAAGCCCGACATGTTAATTATAATCATTTAAAAAAAGTTGTCTGTCTCAAAATAATTGTTGCCTCACATAAATGAAAGTTTGCTGTTGGAATAAACTGTGTAGTAAGTAGGCTGATCAACAACATAATATTGGGAAGAACACAAATTCTTTCACTGTGTTCCACCATTTTGTGTCAGTTTCATTTTTTTTTTTTTTACTAGTTTCTGCTTTATAACAAAGTGAATCAGTCATACATATACATCTGTTCCCACATCCCTTCCCTCATGCATCTCCCTCCCTCCCACCCTCCCCATCCCACCCCTCCAGGCGGTCACAAAGCACCGAGCTGATCTCCCTGTGCTCTGCGGCTGCTTCCCACTATCTATCTACCTTACGTTTGGTAGTGTATATATGTCCATGCCTCTCTTTCGCTTTGTCACAGCTTACCCTTCCCCCTCCCCATATCCTCAAGTCCATTCTCAAGTAGGTCTGTGTCTTTATTCCCGTTTTACCCCTAGGTTCTTCATGACATTTTTTTTTTAAAATTCTGTATATATGTGTTAGCATACGGTATTTGTCTTTCTCTTTCTGACTTACTTCACTCTGTATGACAGACTCTAGGTCTATCCACCTCATTACAAATAGCTCAGTTTCGTTTCTTTTTATGGCTGAGTAATATTCCATTGTATATATGTGCCACATCTTCTTTATCCATTCATCCGATGATGGACACTTAGGTTGTTTCCATCTCCGGGCTATTGTGAATAGAGCTGCAATGAACATTTTGGTACATGTCTCTTTTTGAATTATGGTTTTCTCAGGCTATATGCCTAGTAGTGGGATTGCTGGGTCATATGGTAGTTCTATTTTTAGTTTTTTAAGGAACCTCCATACTGTTCTCCATAGTGGCTGTACCAATTCACATTCCCACCAGCAGTGCAAGAGTGTTCCCTTTTCTCCACACCCTCTCCAGCATTTATTGTTTCTAGATTTCTTGATGATGGCCATTCTGACTGGTGTGAGATGATATCTCATTGTAGTTTTGATTTGCATTTCTCTAATGATTAATGATGTTGAGCATTCTTTCATGTGTTTGTTGGCAGTGTGTATATCTTCTTTGGAGAAATGCCTATTGAAGTCTTCTGCCCATTTTTGGATTGGGTTGTTTGTTTTTTTGCTATTGAGCTGCATGAGCTACTTATAAATTTGGGAGATTAATCCTTTGTCAGTTGCTTCATTTGCAAATATTTTCTCCCATTCTGAGGGTTGTCTTTTGGTCTTGTTTATGGTTTCCTTTGCTGTGCAAAAGCTTTGAAGTTTCATTAGGTCCCATTTGTTTATCTTTGTTTTTATTTCCATTTCTCTAGGAGGTGGGTCCAAAAGGATCTTGCTGTGATTTATGTCATAGAGTGTTCTGCCTATGTTTTCCTCTAAGAGTTTGATAGCTTCTGGCCTTACATTTAGGTCTTTAATCCATTTTGAGCTTGTTTTTGTGTATGGTGTTAGGGAATGATCTAATCTCATACTTTTACATGTCCCTGTCCAGTTTTCCCAGCACCACTTATTGAAGAGGCTGTCCTTTCTCCACTGTACATTCCTGCCTCCTTTATCAAAGATAAGTTGACCATATGTGCGTGGGTTAATCTCTGGGCTTTCTATCCTCTTCCATTGATCTATCTTTCTGTTTTTGTGCCAGTACCACACTGTCTTGATTACTGTAGCTTTGTAGTATAGTCTGAAGTCAGGGAGCCTGATTCCTCCAGCTCCGTTTTTCGCTCTCAAGATTGCTTTGGCTATTCGGGGTCTTTTGTTTTTCCAAACAAATTTTGAAAATTTTTTTTCTGGTTCTGTGAAAAATGCCAGTGGTAGTTTGATAGGGATTGCATTGAATCTGTAGATTGCTTTGGGTAGTAGAGTCATTTTCACAATATTGATTCTTCCAATCCAGGAGCATGGTATATCTCTCCGTCTATTTGTATCATCTTTAATTTCTTTCATCAGTGTCTTATAATTTTCTGCATACAGGTCTTTTGTCTCCTTAGGTAGGTTTATTCCCAGATATTTTATTCTTTTTGTTGCAATGGTAAATGGGAGTGTTTTCTTGATTTCACTTTCAGATTTTTCATCATTAGTGTACAGGAATGCCAGAGATTTCTGTGCATTAATTTTGTATCCTGCTACTTTACCAAATTCATTGATTAGCTCTAGTAGTTTTCTGGTAGCATCTTTAGGATTCTCTATGTATAGTATCATGTCATCTGCAAGCAGTGACAGCTTTACTTCTTCTTTTCTGATTTGGATTCCTTTTATTTCCTTTTCTTCTCTGATTGCTGTGGCTAAAACTTCCAAAACTAGGTTGAATAAGAGTGGTGAGAGTGGGCAGCCTTGTCTTGTTCCTGATCTTAGTGGAAATGGTTTCAGTTTTTCACCATTGAGGACAATGTTGGCTGTGGGTTTGTCATATATTGCCTTTATTATGTTGAGGAAAGTTCCCTCTATGCCTACTTTCTGCAGGGTTTTTATCATAAATGGGTGTTGAATTTTGTCGAAAGCTTTCTCTGCATCTATTGAGATGATCATATGGTTTTTCTCCTTCAACTTGTTAATATGGTGTATCACATTGATTGATTTGCGTATATTGAAGAATCCTTGCATTCCTGGAATAAACCCCACTTGATCATGGTGTATGATCCTTTTAATGTGCTGTTGGATTCTGTTTGCTAGTATTTTGTTGAGGATTTTTGCATCTATGTTCATCAGTGATATTGGCCTGTAGTTTTCTTTCTTTGTGACATCCTTGCCTGGTTTTGGTATCAAGGTGATGATGGCCTCGTAGAATGAGTTTGGGAGTGTTCCTTCCTCTGAAATTGTTTGGAAGAGTTTGAGAAGGATGGGTGTCAGCTCTTCTCTAAATGTTTGATAGAATTTGCCTGTGAAGCCATCTGGTCCTGGGCTTTTGTTTGCTGGAAGATTTTAAATCACAGTTTCAATTTCAGTGCTTGTGATTGGTCTATTCATATTTTCTATTTCTTCCTGATTCAGTCTTGGAAGGTTGTGCATTTCTAAGAATTTGTCCATTTCTTCCAGGTTGTCCATTTTATTGGCATAGAGTTGCTTATAGTAATCTCTCATGATCTTTTGTATTTCTGCAGTGTCAGTTGTTACTTCTCCTTTTTCATTTCTAATTCTATTGATTTGAGTCTTCTCCCTTTTTTTCTTGATGAGTCTGGCTAATGGTTTGTCAATTTTGTTTATCTTCTCAAAGAACCAACTTTTAGTTTTATTGATCTTTGCTATTGTTTCCTTCATTTCTTTTTCATTTATTTCTGATCTGATCTTTATGATTTCTTTCCTTCTGCTAGCTTGGGGTTTCTTTGTTCTTCTTTCTCTAATTGCTTTAGGTGCAGGGTCAGGTTGTTTACTCAAGATGTTTCCTGTTTCTTAAGGTGGGATTGTATTGCTATAAACTTCCCCCTTAGAACTGCTTTTGCTGTGTCCCATAGGTTTTGGGTCGTCGTGTCTCCATTGTCATTTGTTTCTAGGTCGTTTTTAATTTCCTTTTTGATTTCTTCAATGATCACTTCGTTATTGAGTAGTGTATTGTTTAGCCTACATATGTTTGTATTTCTTACAGATCTTTTCCTGAAATTGATGTCTAGTCTCATAGCATTGTGGTCGGAAAAGATACTTGATACAATTTCAATTTTCTTAAATTTACCAAGGCTTGATTTGTGACCCAAGATATGATCTATCCTGGAGAATGTTCCACAAGCACTTGAGAAAAATGTGTAATCTGTTGTTTTTGGATGGAATGTCCTATAAATATCAACTAAGTCCATCTTGTTTAATGTATCATTTAAAGCTTGTGTTTCCTTATTTATTTTCATTTTGGATGATCTGTCTGTTGGTGAAAGTGGGGTCTTAAAGTCCCCTACTATGATTGTGTTACTGTCAATCTCCCCTTTTATGGGTGTTAGTATTTGCCTTATGTATTGAGGTGCTCCTATGTTGGGTGCATAAATATTTACAATTGTTATATCTTCTTTTTGGATCGATCCCCTTATCATTATGTAGTGTCCTTCTTTGTCTCTCCTAATAGTCTTTATTTTAAAGTCTATTTTGTCTGATATAAGAATTGCTACTCCAGCTTTCTTTTGATTTCCATTTGCATGGAATATCTTTTTCCATCCCCTTACTTTCAATCTGTATGTGTCTCTAGGTCTGAAGTGAGTCTCTTGTAGACAGCATATATATGGGTCTTGTTTTTGTATCCATTCAGCCAATCTGTGTCTTTTGGTGGGAGCATTTAGTCCATTTACATTTAAGGTAATTATTGATATGTATGTTCCTATTCCCATTTCTTAATTGCTTTGGGTTCGTTATTGTAGGTATATTCCTTCTGTTGTGTTTCTTGCCTAGAGAAGTTCCTTTAGCATTTGTTGTAAAGCTGGTTTGGTGGTGCTGATCTCTCTCAGCTTTTGCTTGTCTGTAAACCTTTTAATTTCTCCATCAAATCTGAATGAGATCCTTGCTGGGTAGAGTGATCTTGGTTGCAGGTTTCTCTCCTTCATCACTTTAATTATGTCCTGCCACTCCCTTCTGGCTTGTAGAGTTTCTGCTGAGAGATCAGCTGTTAACCTGATGGGGATTCCCTTGTGTGTTATTTGTTGTTTTTCCCTTGCTGCTTTTAATATGATTTCTTTGTGTTTAATTTTTGACAGTTTGATTAATATGTGTCTTGGTGTATTTCTCCTTGGATTTATTCTGTATGGGACTCTCTGTGCCTCCTGGACTTGATTAACTATTTCCTTTCCCATATTAGGGAAGTTTTCAACTATAATCTCTTCAAATATTTTCTCAGTCCCTTTCTTTTTCTCTTCTTCTTCTGGAACCCCTATAATTCGAATGTTGGTGCGTTTAATGTTGTCCCAGAGGTCTCTGAGACTGTCCTCTGTTCTTTTCATTCTTTTTTCTTTATTTTGCTCTGCAGCAGTTATTTTCACTATTTTATATTCCACGTCACTTATCCGTTCTTCTGCCTCAGTTATTCTGCTATTGATCCCATCTAGAGTATTTTTCATTTCATTTATTGTTTTTTAAATTGATGCTCGATTCATCTTTAGTTCTTCTAGGTCCTTGTTAACTGTTTCTTGCTTTTTGTCTGTTCTATTTCCACGATTTTGGATCTTGGAAATAGAATCTTGGATCATCTTTACTATCATTATTCTGAATTCTTTTTCAGGTAGACTGCCTATTACCTCTTCATTGGTTAGGTCTGGTACGTTTTTATCTTGCTTCTTCACCTGCTGTGTGTTTTTCTGTCTTCTCATTTTGCTTATGTTACTGTGTTTGGGGTCTCCTTTTTGCAGGCTGCAGATTCGTAGTTCCCGTTGTTTTTGGTGTCTGTCCCCAGTGGCTAAGGTTGTTTCAGTAGGTTGTGTAGGCTTTCTGGTGGGGGGGACTAATGCCTGTGTTCTGGTGGTTGAGGCTCGATCTTGTCTTTCTGGTGGACAGGTCCACGTCTTGTGGTGTGTTTTGGGTTGCCTGTGGCCTTATTATGTTTTTAGGCAGCCTCTCTGTTAATGGGTGGGGTTGTGTTCCTGCCTTGCTAGTTGCTTGGCATAGGGTGACCAGCACTGTAGCTTGCTGGTCGTTCACTGAAGCTGGGTGCTGGTGTTGAGATGGAGATCTCTGGGAGATTTTCACTGCTTGATATTATGTGGAGCTGGGAGGTCTCTTGTGGACCCGTGTCCTGAAGTTGGCTCTCCCACTTCAGAGGCACAGCACTGACTCCTGGCTGCAGCACCAAGAGCCTTTCATGTACCCGGCTGAGAATAAAAGGGAGAAAAAGGAGAAAGAAAGAATTAGTAGAAGAAAGAAAGAGAGAGAGAAAGAAAGGAAGAAGGAAAGAAAGGAAGGAAGAAAGAAAGGAGGGAAGGAGGGAGGAATGAAAGAAAAAGGAAGAGTGAATGGAAGAAGGGAGGGAGGGAGGGAGGAAGGAAAGAAAGAAAGAAATAAAGAAAGTAAGAAAGAAAGATAGGAGGGAGGGAGGGAGGAGGGAAAGAAAAAAAAGTGAAACGAAGAAGGGTGTGAGGGAGGGAGGAAGGAAGGAAAGAAAAAGAAAGAGTGAAAGGAAGAAGGGAGGGAGGGAGGAAGGAAAGAAAGAGAGAAAGAAGGAAAGGAGGGTTGCAGGGAGGGAGGGAGGAAGGGAAGGTAGGAAAAAGAGAAAGAGCAGGTAAAGTAAAATAGAATAAATTATGAAATATAGTAGCGTTATTAAAATTAAAAAGTAATTATTGAAAAAAAAAACCCGACAGATAGAACCCTGGGACATATGGTGGAAGCAAAGCTATACAGAGAGAATCTTACACAGAAGAATACACAGACACATTCACAAAAAGAGAGCAGGGGGAAAAATCAAATATCTTGCTCTCCAAGTCCACCTCCTCAATTTGGGATAATTCGTTGTAAAAAGAGGAAAAGGGGGGAAAGTCTTAAATCTTGTCCTCAAAGTCCACTTCCTCAATTTGGGATGATTCGCTGTCCATTCATGCACTCCACAGACGCAGGGCACATCAAATGGACCGTGGAGCTTTAATCCGCTGCCTCCGAGGCTGCACAGAGAGATTTCCCTGTCTCTTCTCTGCTCTCACAACTCCCGGGTCTCAGCCTTGGACCTGGCCCCGCCTCTGCGCGTAGGTCGCCGGAGGGCGTCCGTTCTTCGCTCAGACAGGACGGGTTTAAAGGAGCCGCTGATTCGGGGGCTTTGGCTCACTCAGGCAGAGGGGAGGGAGGGGCGCGCAGTGTGGGGCGGGCCTGCGGCGGCAGAGGCCGGCGTGACATTGCACCAGACCGAGGCGCTCCGTGCGCTTTCCCGGGAAAGGCGATCCCGGGTCCCGGGACCCCGGCAGTGGCGGGGTGCACAGGCCCCCCGGAAGGCGGGGCGGACAGTGACCCGCGCTCGCACACAGGTCCCGCGGCGGCGGCAGCAGCAGCAGCAGCCCCAGTGTCCCACGCCCGTCTCCGGTGTCCGCGCCTTTAGCCGCGACTCGCGCCCGTCTCCGGCGCTTCCCCAAGCAGCCCTCTTAATGCCCTCTCCTCGCGCACCAGGAAACAAAAGGGAAGAAAAAGTCTCTTGCCTCTTCGGCAGCTCCAGACCCTTTCCCCGGACTCCCTCCGGGCTAGCCGTGGTGCACTAACTCCTTCAGGCTCTCTTCCTGCCGCCAGCCCCAGTCCTCTCCCTGCGCTCCGACTGAAAGCCGATACCCGAGCCTCAGCTCCCAGCCCCGCCCGCCCCGGCGGCCGAGCAGACAAGCCTCTCGGGCTGGTGTGTGCCTGAGGGCACCGATCCTCTGTGCCGGAATCTCTCCGCTTTGCCCTCCACACCCCTGTTGCTGTGCTCTCCTCCGCTACTCCGAAGCTTTCCCCCTCCGCCATCTGCAGTCTCCGCCCGCGAAGGGGCTTGTAGTGTGTGGAAACCTTTCCTCCTTCACGGCTCCCTCCCACTGGTGCAGGTCCCGTCCCTATCCTTTTGTCTCTGTTTATTCTTTTTTCTTTTGCCCTACCCAGGTATGTGGGGAGTTTCTTGCCTTTTGGGGGGTCTGAGGTCTTCTGTCAGCGTTCAGTAGGTGTTCTGTAGGAGTTGTTCCACGTGTAGATGAATTTCTGAGGTATCTGTGGGGAGGAAGGTGATCTCCGCGTCTTACTCTTCCGCCATCTTCCTCCGGGGTCTTGTGTCAGTTTCATATTGAGACTGGCTCTATTCTTTTTTTTTTTTTTTTTTTTTTTTTTTTTGCCGTACGCGGGCCTCTCACTCTTGTGGCCTCTCCCATTGCGGAGCACAGGCTCTGGACGCGCAGGCTCAGCAGCCATGGCTCACGGGCCCAGCTGCTCCGCGGTATGTGGGATCTTCCCGGACCGGGGCACGAACCCGTGTCCCCTGCATCGGCAGGCGGACCCTCAACCACTGCGCCACCAGGGAAGCCCTGGCTCTATTCTTTATCACAGCTAGTTGCTTTCTTGTTCACATGCAACAAGGCAGATTGAGAGAATTTCTCCTGTAACCATGACATAAGTCCTTTCCTCCAGATTGGACCACTATGGTCACATGACCACTCCTGAGACAAAAGCAGACACAAAAAGCCAGCTTTTGGTGTGCTCAGACTAATCAGAATCCATCCTAAATTTGGAAATAGATTCAGCCTTTCTCAAAACACAAATTTCTGAAGAGATAGAGGAGATACACGATAATATGGTGAGAAAGAAGAGGGAAAAAGATGCTGGCTAGTAACCCACCTTGGTCTTTTTCATCAGTTTATGCCTATTATGTTGCTTTATGTGGGTTTTAAATTTGTTATTATTGCTATATGAATGCCTTTTATATTAAGGATAGATATTGAGCTGAAATATATGCTTAATTATTTTTAATTTATTTAATTTTAATTATTTTTTGATTTTTTTATCCAAAGTTTACAATTTTTTACAGCTAGATCTATCAATTAGAATTTCTTCTATTTCATCAATTTGTAGAAGTTTTGTTTTTGTGTGTGTGTGGTACGCGGGCCTCTCACTGCTGCCGCCTCTCCCGTGGTTGAGGAACATAGGCTCCAGACGCGCAGGCTCAGCGGCCATGGCTCACGGGCCCAGCCGCTCCACGGCATGTGGGATCTTCCCGGACCGGGGCACGAACCCGTGTCCCCTGCATCGGCAGGCAGACTCCCAACCACTGCGCCACCAGGAAAGCCCTGTTAAACTTTTTTATAAGTCAATTTCCTATTGATTCCAAGACAAGGGTCACTGATTATGATGCCATTCTTGGAATCCTAAAAGGCAAGAATTCCATGAAATCGATTTTAGGAGTTAACGTAAAGAAAAATTCTCTTTATTAAAGGACTTCAATGCTTTTGTCTATCAAATAATAAAAAAAACACACAGAATTGACTGCATTACTAATTTTGCTTTGTCTTCAGAGAAAGTTCAGAGCTAAATGTCATGCTAGCTCAGAGTTACTGCATTTGATTTCATGGTTACCATGTTTATTTCTAACTATATATAATGGCTTGGAGTTTTATATGTATAGTTTTTAACAGCCTTATAATAAATATACCCTTTCTTATAAGCCAACTCAAATCCAATTTAAGAATCAGGAAAAAAGATGTAAGTTAAACATTATCAGATATATTCTACTTCCAAATGTTGGGATTTACTAGACTACCAAAAAGCCAGCTTTTCAGATTCTGCCTTCTAATTGGTTTGCTTTGCAACAGAACAAAAAACTCTCTGGATGAATGCCATAGAAATTCAATTAGCTAACATCAGTTTCAACAAGATATTGAAGCAGCTCAGACTATTCAAATGTCTGAGTGGAGAATAACTTCAACCACCTGCTTAGAATAGAGAATAGATCTGTAGTAGAGTTTTAAAACCTCTTTTATCTCATCTCACTCCCACCAAACAAAGAAACTTAAAACTAAAACTAAACCAAAATCAATTAAGCAAACCACATATGTAACACCCAGAATCCCATCTTTCTCATCAGGACCTTGCTGTGGTCCATGGCAGTGATATACAGCCCTCCATCCAGACTTTCTTAATTGCTGCAACATTCCAGCCACTTCTTCCTGTGTCCATGTGCCTAAACCACTAAGGGATGCAAAACAAACAAACAAAAGCAAAAACAACCATCTAAACTTAAGAATACTAAACTACTTCCCCACTAGGTACTCCTGATTCTGACTTAGAACACAGGGTGCCATCATCTAAATGATAATTAACACTTTATCTTGAAAATAGACTCAGCACATAAGGACTTCATAGCCTGATGGAAATTATTGATATAAGTACATTTGGAGATATTTGACACACACAAGCATAATAACTTTTGATGGATTTGTGAAAACAAATGTATCACAACTGTTTTATAATTCATCCCTCAATTGAGGTTTGTCATCTTGGCTTAGAAATGTGTATCTTTGCTTAGGAACAAATAATAAAAAACAAAAACCATTTTTTCATGGATCTATAATAGAAACCATTGTGTCTCCTAGCCCTTTGAAAAACATATCATGAGTTTCAAAGTATCTCTTTAAGTAACTGACTTTGAGAGTTTCTAACTGGAGAATTTGATGTCTTGACATACCTTTTCCAGAAACAAGAGGTGCCTTCTTGGTTTTCAGTTTGGAGGTTCTGCAGTCTGTCAGCTACCTTTATGGAACAGGGAGCTATATTTGGAAAGGAGTCAGCAAACCTGAGATTGTAATTGTTTTCCCTGCCAAAAACACAGAGTTCTGCTGAAGGCTTGACAGCTGTGCCTTGTCATGGAGAAAAATCTTCAACAGGAAAACAAAGAAACATTTATCCCTATCATATATTCTGCTCTAGCAGTGTGCATAATCTGTCCATCATTTTAAAAACTGTGTACATAATTTTAAATAACTCTACCAAGAAGCAACAATATTAAAGTTTTTTCTTCCTATTTGGCTTTTAAAAAATCATAGAATTGTTTTGGTTGGGGGAAAAGAGAAGATAATTATAGATAGATCATTTTCCAGTATGTCAGGGGGCAGAGTTACAAAAAAGTAGTTTTTCAGTTTTTGTGGGAGCTTATTCGTATAGACGACACTTGGAATTTAGGCATTTTCATCATTTCTATAGTCAGTTAAAATAAAAACTCTACTGTTATGCTATTACACTTTCACATTAAAGTCTAGAATTACTTGCACGATTATTCACGACTCTTTGCTTCAAAAGCAGGAATTTGTATTTTGGCAAAATGGTTTCCTAAAAAGTCTGACTATAATTCAAACTCTTTCTCTCAAAATGGTGTTAGGGAGAATATATATGAGCATTTTTGAATATTAGAAATCAGTGGACTCCTGAAATAAAAAGTTGATTTGCACAGATTTTTGGAAATGCGTCCAGAAATCAGAATGCATGTTAATAATTTTAGGTAAGAAAAGACACTCACTTTGGACCCAAGTGCTGGAACACCCATCAGAGTTTCTCACGTGGACACAGTTTAAGTGCAGCTGGGATGGTTTCCTCCAGAACCTCAGTGTGCCAGTCATAGTACATCATGCTCTTTTTCTAAAACTAAATAAATCTAACTTCAAATGATAGGAAATGCAAGCTCAGTTCTTTCTTTATCTGCAACCTAATCATGGGACAATTACTAGAGGTCTTACTTAGAGTCCTACAGAAAAGGAGGTCCCTCTGTGCTTTAGACATGGGTAGTGATGTCCAAGCTGCCACGAGTCCTTGAAAATGAGAGGCCTGCCATGCTGGGGGCTGGGTGGGCACATCTGTCAGGGCTAAGCGTGCGGGAGCCTCTGCCCAGCCTTCTCTGGGTCCCTCAGTTGATCACATGCTATTTCTTTTCTCTCTGAGTACTTGTGTACCTGAGGACCCCAAGTGGGAACGAAACGATGTTTTTCCCTTCTGGGGAAGCCACAATCTTCTCTCATTTTCCCAGTTGTGAAAAGTCCCTTGCTCTCATCTCTTTTTGTCTTTCTCCTTCCTACCTCAGAACTACTGAGCTAGTAATCTCCTCATTGGGGTTACCCTTTGAAAACAAAAAGCAAACTAACAAAACTAAGGAAACCTCCTCCCCTCATCAGGGTTATTCTACTTTTCAACCTATAATATAAGCAAATAGGAAAGGGTACATTAAGGAGAGACTGCTTTTCCAGGAAAAAGGGAAGGGGGGAAAACACAAGAGAAAAACAACAATTCATACCCACAGAATTATCTTTCTAGCTTTGTGAGTTTGGGCAAGTTATTTAAACTCTGTACCTAGGTTTTCTCATCTATAAAATGGGATAATAAGTATACCTACGATGAAGATGAATGTCTGTACTACACTCAGAACCATACCTAACACATCACGTAGCTATTATTAATATTCTTTTTCTTATTTTTGAGAGAGTATAGCAGAGTGCAGGAGAGAACTGCACTCTGCTCAGGTTTATACCCGCAAGCCATCTGAATTTGGGCAAATTTACCTGTCAGAGTGTCGGTTTCTTTGTCTGTAAAATGATGGGGATGGTAAACAAGCCAGCTCATAGATTTTGGGGAGTGTAAAGTGCTTGGGAAGGTGACTTGTGCAAAGAACTAAAAAAATCTCTTGATAAAAATGTACCTCCTGACATACCAGTCTTAGACCAAATACGTGTATCATATATCACAATCCAGTGAGTGGGTATGATATAATCTCATGATATTATACATGTTAGTGAACACAGAAAAATCAATTAATTTGTTTTTTTAAAGATTTTTTTTGATGTAGACCATTTTAAAAGTCTTTGTTGCTTTGTTACAATATTGCTTCTTTTTTATGGTTTGGTTTTTTGGCCCTGAAGCATGTGGGATCCTAGCTCCCCAACTAGGGATCTAACTTGCACCCCCTGCATTGGAAGGCAAATTCTTAATCACTGGACCACCAGGGAATTCCCAATCAATTTGTTTTAAATGTCTTCTGAACTTGATAAAATGAGTTACAGAGCAAAAATTAAAAAAATTTTTTTGAATTGTTCTGAGCTTTTGCCCTCCTGTATTGATTAAAAACACCACTAACAGCAGCAATAAATCTAAGGTCTAGGTAGTTCAGAGTTGTGGATATAGTGGAACAAATTCTGGGGATAAATGATCAACTTTTAATAAAGGCTGTGTCTAATTGAGTGAAGTCGTACTTTGAGTGATATTTTTTCCAGAACAAGTATTGGATTTTATACCACTGAAAATGTTAACTTTTATTGTAGCTATAAATTAGATTTTGGAATTTTCATACAGTAGAGAGTTTGAAGATTTTAAACATCACTTTTTGCTCTCATCCCTTTTCATCACCAAGAATAACTCATAATAGGTATAAGAAAACAGCAAAATATGAAGAATAATTGGTCTCTGGATTTTACATAAATCTTTACAAAACAATTGAACTTCCTGAAAACGAGCCATGGTTTCAAATACATCAGGAATAATGCGAAAATACAGAAAAATCTGAAGTGTCTGAAAAGTGTACTGTTACTCTAGTCATTTTTGATATCCCATATGGTTACATCAAATGTCTTCAATAAAGTATCTGAACCATCAAAGCCAATTTGGCTCATGTGGTAGAGAGAATAAATTCAGTTATATACTTAGCTGTAGAGCACATACTGGAAAACAGAAGAAAAACATTGCCCTAGCAGCAGTTACAAAAATGGAATAAGGTTGCTTGTATGATTTCCAAGGAGTAATTCTGAATCGTTTAGGACAGTTTTCATGTAAAAATAGGTTATCTACACACAAGTAAGATTAACATACGGCATTAAATAAGGGTGATAGATGAACAGGAAAAATCTTGGGAATTTTTTTCTTCCTAAAAATTTAAGGTAATACTCTGTGTGTGTGTATGAAAAGAGATTGCTAACTTAGCAACTCAGGGTACCTGACTTTTTAAAAAAGAATGAAATATTGCCACTTGTAGCAACATGGATGGACCTAGAGATTACCACACCAAGTGAAGTAAGTGAGACAGAAAGACAAATATTATATGATATCACTTATATGTGGAATCTTAAAAAAATGATACAAATGAATTAATATACAAAACAGAAACAGATTCACAGACATAGAAAACAAACTTACAGTTACCAAAGGGGAGAGGAAGGGAGAGATAAGTAAGAGTTTAGGATTAACAGACACACACTACTGTATATAAAATAGATAAACAACAAAAAACTACTGTATAGCGCAGGGAACTATATTCAATATCTCGTAAAAACTTATAATGGAAAAGAATCTGCAAAAGCATATATATATGTATAACTGAATCACTTTGCTGTACACCTGAAACTAACACACACACACACACACATGCACAAAGGGTACCTGACTTTTATACTTTTTAAAGTTATACTTGACATAACTTTTAAATTCAGTGTTTTTTTATACTTTGAGTAATTTTATACTACTTAATAGGCTGACACACATGGTGAATTGAAAAAAATGATCACAATTTAAAAACAATAAAATAAGGCAAGGTTTTAAATACTGTTGATAATAATTGCTTTGTAAAAACCAGTTAGAGGGATTATACTGCTTTTAGTCTTTCAAACAAAATACATGCTTCTGCTTGAGCCATAACCAGAGTCGAAAGATCTTCCAATGGCACGTTTTCACTAGTAAACTCTTTCCACAATGATGGCGCATGCAGTGAGAAAACCTCAGTGGTGTACCAGATAGGTCTTTCTTCACCATCAGTTTATGCATCTGGATCTGCTAGAGGTGTTTTGCTCCCTGGGTCAGCGGGTGTCGCTTTGCTGCATGTGTTCATCCTCCTTTGGCCAGCAGGTGGATATCCTGTGATCTCCTTGTGAAGACAGCAGAGATGCAAAAAGGAGTGCCTCCCTGGACAAGCTCATATCACCCTCTTGCTTGTTTGACCAACACAAGTCCCAGGGTCAAGACCAAAGTCAAAAGCTGAGAATAAAACATTTACTGTCCTCTCCCAAAATGAGGCCATCACAGGGGCTTGGACGCAGAGAAGGGTGAAGTCTTGTGGCCAATTATTCAATCTGTCACATGTAGTTATTGCTACAAAGTTAGAAAAGCTAACTTAGAAGGACATCATTTATGGAAGAAATTGATGGAGTTAAATTTTGAATACTGTGGATGGACACTTCCAGTTCTAGGTTATATGACAGACAATGACTATAGTACATCACACCTGGAGCCCTGAATGGTTTTCAACCTGGAAGGTAATAGTAAAGTGCTTTTTAAGCAAAACTAATGGACTTGGCTCTGGAAAGCGTTCTTCATGTTCTGTGATGCATTTTGAAATTATTGAAAAACACACCTAGTAACTAGCCATTGGTTACTTTCACTAATGAGTAAGTAAGTACTTTCTTTATAGTCCAGTCTGCTTAGTATATTCTAGCCTTGAAATTATTAATATTTTCTATTCTGAAGTGACAACTTTTAGGCTATTCCAGGGAATTCATCTTGTGTGTGTGTGTGTGTGTGTGTGTGTGTATGTATACACCCTGTTTTATTCCCTCACTCCCCAACCTGTATGCACATCTTTTCTCTTAATGGTCAGCATACTCTAACAGGAAAAAGCAGGAGCTCATATCATTGTCTATTTTTTATTTTTTATTGGGCAGCCTGAAAATACTTATGCTCAGGGGCACAATCTAATTTCATTCACATTTTTCACAATTTCCTTTAATGTTGAATCAAGATTAGGAGGCAATGTCAACTGTTCTCTATGATTAATGGAATATGGTAATTGGCATTAAGGCATAGACTTTTTAATTTGAGTAGCTAGACTCTTTACAGCTGCATTCATAGCTGTTACTCTGTTAGTACCGATCACAACATATTTTTTCTTTTTCTATTCTACATTTTGGTGCACAAAGAAATCATTAACTAAAGTAAAAAATATCTCTTCTACTGTGTCATGAATTTTCAGCAACAGAAAAAAAAGCCAGCAAATTTCCTCATAAATTCCTGCTGTGTGTGTGAAGAGATAGTTGAAGCTCTGCCCATCCTTAGCTTTATGCAACTCTAAGGTGGAATCTCTCTGACATGCATTGGAAGTAGTACCTGGTTTTTCAAATTACATGCTCTTGTCATCCGGTGCCATTCGAGGAAGGAATTCTGCCAATAACTCGCTGATATTTAACTAATAGAGATTGTTAGTGAAGTACTTATAATTTTTTTCTTGGTAAAACACTTTCCTGACTCTGTGCATGTGTGTACACTTAAAGTGGAAGGAAGGCACATGAAGGTGATGCTACACAGTTTTAATTTATTTATTAATTAATTCCATTTAAATGATTAACTTAAACATAGCACTTTTAATTTTTATTCATTTATTGGAACTTTAAAAAAAATTGACTGAAAGATTCTTTAAATTCTGTAATGCTTTACAATTTTCAAAAGTTTTACACACATGATTTCATATAATCCCATAGTAACCCTTTTTCTCCCTCTATGCCTATCTTGCCCTCCCTCCTTCCCTCTCCCCACTGGTAGCCACTAGTTTGTTCTCTACATCTGTGAGTCTGCATATAGCACTTTTAAAATGCCAGGCAGTATTCTAAGTGCTTTGAAAACATTAACTCATTTAATCATCATAATATCATGATGAGGTTTATACTTTTATTATTCCTGTTTTTGCAGGTGAAGAGACAGAACCATGGACAGCCCCCCACACACTTGCTTTTGTACAGAGGAGCTGGGATTCAACACAGGCAGTTTGGCTTCGGGTTGTCTATATAAACACATTTCTTTGTTACAATACCATTGTATTCTAAGTCTTTCAATTTCCAGGATCTTGGAACACTGAATTGTTCTCATGAAGACAAGATGAGAAGAAAAACTATTGCCTAAGAGCAACCAGTTAGAACATATTGCTGAAGCAGTAGGTGAGCAGAAAGCAGTGAAAGCAGATTGGAAGACAATAAGCCTAAAGTGATATTATTTGACTGCTCTGGAGTTGGACAGTACAACACTTGACAATTTGGAAAATGGAATAAGAGACTATTTGGTGAAATCAAGTATCTATTTAAACTTGTTGGTAGTGAAATTTTAAAAGAAAGTTAGGGCTTCCCTGCTGGCGCAGTGGTTGAGAGTCCGCCTGCCGATGCAGGGGACGCGGGTTCGTGCCCCGGTCCAGGAAGATCCCACATGCCGCGGAGCGGCTGGGCCTGTGAGCCATGGCCGCTGAGCCTGCACGTTCGGAGCCTGTGTTCCGCAGCGGGAGAGGCTACTACAGTGAGAGGCTCGTGTACCGCAAAAAAAAAAAAAAAAAAAAGTTAAATATGTAAATACACGTTTGTTATAGTTAAAAGGAAAAGTAGGTAATCACAGTTCAAAAGGCTACTTTGTAAATGAGAGTTTATAACAGCAGGCATATATTTTTTTTAAATGCAAAGGACACAAGAGGTGACCCTGTAGTTTTAGTATGTATCTGTAGCTACTTTTTATTTGTTTTTGATAATTTCATTTAAGGAACTAAATGCTAACTCTCCTTATTCAATATTACCTTTCTTATGTGTGTTTCAACACACACACCAGTGAGATCTGACAGGACGCCCTTAAGTTACCTACTAGCTATCATATATAATAACATGATATAATGTTTCAGATGAACATAAATAATTTGTTCAAACTGTGTATTTATGTTTCAAACTCTGCATTTAACATGACATAGTTAAATACTTAATAAAGTGGGAAATTCTAAATATATGAGAATGTGTTCGGTTTGTATGTGTGTGTGTATGTGTGGGTGTGTAATGGCTTGTGAGATCACTCTCACTGTTTCAGTGTAATTTCCTACAAGCATAGGAAAGTAAGTATAAATTAAGATCCTGTTTACGCTTCTCCTGGAAGTTTCATATTTTTGGTTTCATATACGTTATTTTAGCTAAAGCCATGAGTGACCCAGAGGAAAGAAAAAAAAATCTTTGATAATGTACATATTTGTATTTTAGATCAGGAATTCCAACTCAGTCAACAAAGCTTATACAGGAAAGCATATGGTCTATCTTAAACTAAAGTAACATTTCATAAAGGATAAGGAGGCTAAGAATGATTGGGAATTTCATTTCACTTCTATGATGACAAGGGTCTCTTGTTCATCACCATGTCCCCAGGGCTAGAAGAATGCTGGCACACAGTAGAGTTTCCAAAAATGAAAGAATGAATGAACGAATGATGACTGCAAGGATACAGGTTAAAAGGGCTTTGCAAATTGAAAGGCATTTTTTATCATCACCCAAACTGTATGTAAAGTTTGCTTATTATAACAAAACAAAAAAATGTTAAGGATTTCTGGGCTTTATCCTGTCACCCTGCAAAGTAGTTTTTTTTTTTTTTTCCCTCAAGAAAATGTAGCTCTTCTGGTTAAAGACTGCAGCAAACTCCTGGGGCTAGGTAGATTTCCCAATCCCTTAATTCCCTTCAAAGAGTTAAGTTTTGCTAAATTAGCTATAAGTCTAGTGCAAAGAGAAATGCTCTCAGAAAGATGGAATTCTACAGTCAAGTGAAGTAAAAGAATAAATGGAGATAGAAGTGCATAAACTGTAGGTTCCTCAGGGGGGTTGAAACTTGCCTACCAGCTCATTATGGGGAACTCAGACAAAGCACAAATAGCTCTGATCAGAAAAGGACACCTTGTTTTAGAACACTAAAAGAGTGAAAACAAGTAAATTCTAAGAAAGAATTTAGCAAAAACCTTCATTGAACATGTATGCTCTTTTTATTTTATTTTTTTAATCGAAGTATAGTTGACTTACAGTGTTGTGTTAGTTTCAGGTGTTCAGCAAAGTGATTCAGTTATACATATATATTATATTTCAGATTCTTTTCCCTTATAGGTTATTACAAAATACTGAGTATAGTTTTCTGTTCTATACAGTAAGCCCTTGTTGGTTATCTATTTTAAATATAGTAGTGTGTATATGTTAATCCCAAACTCCTAATTTATCCCTCCCCCCTCCCCTTTGGTAACCATAAGTTTGTTTTCTATGTCTGTGGGTCTATTTCTGTTTTGTATATAAGTTCATGTGTAATTTTTTTTTTAGATTCCACATGTAAGTGATATCATATGTTTGTCTTTCTCTGACTTACTTCACTTAATATGATAATCTCTAGGTCCATCCATGTTACTACAAAAGGCATGATTTCATTCTTTTTTATGGCTAATATTCCATTGTATATATGTACCACATCTTTATCCATTCATCTGCTGATGGACATTTAGGTTGTTTCCATGTCTTGGCTATGGTGAATAGTGCTGACATGAGCATAGAAGTGCCTGCATCTTTTCGAATTATAGTTTTGTCTGGATATATGCCCAGGAGTGGCATTGCAGGATCATATAACAACTCTTCTTTCAGTTTTTTAAGGAACCTCCATACTGTTCTCCATAGTGGCTGCACCAATCTACATTCCCACCAACATATATTCTCCCTAAAACAATGATAAAACAAATTTCATCCACAGGTCCTTGCTGACAAATGTCTACAGAGTTTTCCGTCTGTTGGAGACAGTTGATGCAATCTGGTAATCTATGTTATGGATTAATAGGCTTTTGGGGTTATCATATTTGCTCATGTGGTCCAGGTGGAAAGAGTCTGTAGTAATGCCTAGAAGGTAATTAAGGTGTCTGCACCCGAATCAATAAGGAGAGATAAAGGAAAGCAGATTAGTTAGTTGGCTCATAGGATAAATTTGAGAGGTGACGATGTCAGTCTTCCGGCGTATGGTGAATTATCAGGCAGGGTAATTTTTCTCTTTCTAGTACAATGTAGTAGGAGGTGGAATTTGTCAATCTTTCATCAAATATTTATTGAGTGCTTATTTTTTGCACAGTGCTGTAGGCAACACAGAGAAATAAAGCTATCCCTAAGTGTGCACTATCAAATACAATTTAAAAAACTTGATGATCTGCCATGTATAAGTTTATGAATGTGTATAACTTCTCCATGGTTTATTTTCAGGGAGAGAGTAGCAGCTATTCTACTTCATATTTTGACAGGAACCAGAAAATATTGTGATCTTTGGTTAAACATATGGCAGCATAGAACAAACCACATTTTCAGTCTCTTCTGTAGCTTGATGGGGTTATGTCTCTAAGTTCTGATAAACAGACGTGAGCACAAGTGTGCCTAAAGGGAGTAGTGTGTCCTGTTCTCTCCTGTGGGCTGAATTGTAGAGCTGGCCGGAGTATCACAAGATGAGGGTGTCATGGGTCCTTCATTACCCGAGATGGTGCCTTTGTGTGAAATAGATGGCAGGCATACCTCATTGAGGAAATCTGCTTCCATTTGTGTAAACCTGTTAATAAAAATTTACCGTGTCTATGATCTGAATGACACTCTTCAGAATCATGCAGTGCAGAACCTGTACAACCATACTTGGTAGACCTGCTTGATAATTACCACACCATAACTGGTCCTGGACTGCAAACACATTTTACAAGTTTGTTTGTTTTCCACTTTTTTAGTTTTTTTTTTGTCATTCAAGACCAGACCTAATCTTAGTTAAAACACCTTTCTCAAGAACAAAAGCTCGGACTTCCCTGGTGGCGCAGTGGTTGAGAATCTGCCTGCCAATGCAGGGGACACGGGTTCGAGCCCTGGGCTGGGAAGATCCCACATGCCGTGGAGCAACTAGACCCGTGAGCCACAACTACTGAGCCTGCGCTCCTCAACAAGAGAGGCCGTGACAGTGAGAGGCCCGCGCACTGCGATGAAGAGTGGCCTCCGCTTGCCCCAACTAGAGAAAGCCCTCACACAGAAACGAAGATCCAGCACAGCCAAACATAAATAAATAAATAAATAAATTTATTAAAAAAAGGGCGAAAGCCCCCCTGCAGCAAGAACATTATCTACTTTTCTCATGGTGTTTTCCAGTGCCTAGAACAGGGCCTGCTATAAAGAAGATGCCAAAATATTTGTTTTGTTTGTTGGATGGCTTACTGAAAAAAAGAAAGGAGGGATTAGGAGAAAGTGCGCACGTGGGTTGCTGGCACCGCTCACCCAACTATTTCCCAAAACTACCAGGAAGCATCTCTGATAAGCCCCTGACTCTCCCTGTGTTTGGATGTAGGTTTCTCCAGTGTTTATTTTCATCTGCTGATAACGTCCTCCCTTGTTTTTCCAGCACAGTTTTGGACTTGTTTTCAAATATATTTGTCATTTCCCTGAAATCTTGGGACAGGCATGAAGTCAATGTAAGGGTCAGTTTTTCTTTACATTATTCTATAGATAAGGTCACCAGGATTTGTGTATTTTTTTCCTTTTTACCCCACACTTCTTCTAATGTAATAACCATAAAGAAAAAAATCATTTGTTTCCACAGTCTTATATATTTTTTTCTTTAGTCCTATATATTTTGAAATGTATTTTGTTCTTGCCCTTCTTCAAAACTATTTCTGACTGTGAATTCCATGCCACTTGGAGATAAGAGGAGAGATGGGCAAAGAAAGGTGCTTGAAAGCTGTGTTTGATGTGGATGAGAGGGTGTGTTTAACCAAGTGCTTAAGTAATAAAGTCGCATCCCTATGTGCAAAGTTAAAAGTTGGCAAGTCTATTTTGAGATTCATAGGGAGGCTTTCATTTAATCCCTAGCCAGCCTTGGTAAGATTTACACAAACACATTTTTAATGTTGATGTGACTCTTACCAAGGTGTCATCTCAGATCAGTAAATTGGAGACTGGAAGAGGGCCCTGCTGGACTGAGAACTCTAGGTCATAAGGGAGAGCTTGTCTCTTTCTTTATATGGGTTTGTCCCACTGCAGACACCTCCTCAAAGCACTGATTGATAATATGGCCACTTAAATAAAAGCTCATGAATGTTGACATATTCTCCAAAAGATTCTTCAACATGGGAATTTTTTAAGCAGTAGAAAATCTGGTTTATTAACAGAATATATCTAGCCGTCCAACAAGTTTAGAAAGATTATCCAGGGTTTTTTCTTTATTATCCAAATAGTTAGAGGTCCCCAACACCACCAGGTTCAGTGATTCTAGACTATTCTAGACTATTCTGAGTTACAGGACTCAGGATATACTCAGGGTATGATTTATTAGAGCAAAAGGCTACAAAGCAAAGAGGAAACACACAGTATACGCTGAAGCAAACTCTTAATTTTCTTAAGAACTATGCAGGAGTTGAGTGGAAAAAAAAGTAGCAAGATAAGCTGTAACCTGCAGTAAATATATATGTATATGTATTTCTGACATCACTCTCTATTAAATCTTTAAGCAATTTACTCATGGGAATTCAAATGGATTCATTTCTTCTACTTTTCCCTATTTGTTGCCTGAAAGTTACTAAAATGGGACAAACTATTAGTCACCCACACAGTGGGGAGGAAGAGACTTCCTATGCAGTAAAGGCTCAACCCCAGGCCTGAACTGAGACAGCTCTCTATGCTTAGAAATATCTATTTGCAAGGTCGGGCAAAGTCCAGAGGAAACCAGGCCCAAGCTTCCAGGGGTTATTCCCCAGAGGAGTCACACAGAACATGCTGAATTCCTCCAGCACAGAGTGGTGACAAACTGTTTTCCAGGGAAGCTGTATAGAGACTCAGCGCCCAGGATTTTTATCAGTGCTGGTCACAAGGTCGCCCTCCGCTGAGCACATACCTGAATTCTAGACTGCCAGGAGAAAAGTAGGTGTCCAGCACAAACCATATTGTTTGTACAAACAGTTTAGGCTCAGCATACCATCTTTATCTCTAGAGAATCAGGGGAACACTCTTGAGACCCAAGTTCCCAGATGCCAGCCAAGGGCCGACCTTGCAAACAGACGTGTCTAAGCATAGAGAGCTGTCTCAGCTCAGACCTGGGGTTGAGTCTTTACTGCATAGGAAGTCTCTTCCTCCCCACTGTGTGGGTGATTAATAGTTTGTCCCATTTTAGTAACTTTCAAGCAACAAATAGGGAAAAGTAGAAGACATGAATCCTTTCAAATTCCTATGAGTAAATCTTTTAAAGATTTAATAGAGTGTGATTTTGGAAATATGTATACATACATATTTTCTACAGGTTGCCTATAGTCTTGCTACATTTTTTCCCCACTTGAGCCCTGCACATTTCATAAGAAAGTTGAGAGTTTGTTTCAGAATATACTATATTTTTTATTTTATTGAATTATGTGATTTATTAGTTGTTTTTATTATTCATTTATTTTTTGATACTTAAAGTTTTTATTTTGAGATAATGGTAGATTCAGATGTGATTGTAAGAAATAATGCAGGGAGATCACATGTACCCTTCACCCAGTTTCCCCCAATGGTAACATCTTGCAAAACAATAGTACAATATCACAACCAGGAAACCGACTGAGTACAACCCACAGAACTGATTCAGATTTCACCCATCTTACATGTATTTGTGTGTGTGTGTGTGTGTGTGTGTGTGTGTGTATGTGTATGTCTCTTTCGGTTCCATGCAATTTTATCACATGTGTACATTCTCATACTACCACACCTACATCATCAAGATAGAGAACAGTTTCATCCCTGTAATGATTTCTTATGCTGCCCTTTTAAAACCACACCTATATTCCTCCTCACCCACCTCCCCTCCACCTTCCCACTCCCAAAACCCTGGTGACCACTAATCTTTTCTGTATCTCTATAACTGTGTTATTTCAAGAATGTTGCACAGGGCTTCCCTGGTGGTGCAGTGGTTGAGAATCTGCCTGCCAATGCAGGGGACATGGGTTCGAGCCCTGGTCTGGGAAGATCCCACATGCCGCGGAGCAGCTAGCCCCGTGAGCCACAATTACTGAGCCTGCGCGTCTGGAGCCTGTGCTCCGCAACAAGAGAGGCCGCGATAATGAGAGGCCCGCACACTGCGATGAGGAGTGGCCCCCACTTGCCGCAACTAGAGAAAGCCCTCGCACAGAAACGAAAACCAAACACAGCCATAAATAAATTAAAAAAAAAAAAAAAGGTTTCTAAAAAAAAAAAAGAAAAAAAGAATGTTGCACAAATGGAATCATATAGTATGCAAACTTTGGGGTTGGGTTTTTTTCACTCAGTTAATTCCCTTGAGATCTTTCCAAGTTGCATATAACAATTGTCCATCCTTTCGATTGCTGAGTAGTATTCCATGGTGTGGATGTACCTTAGTTTATTGAACTATTTACACATGGACAGACATTTGGGTAGTTTCCGGTTTAGGGCTATTACAAACAAAGCTGCTATGAACATTTACAAATTTCTGCAGGAGAATAAATTTTCATTTTTCTGCAGTAAATGCCCAAGAGTACAGTTGCTGCGTTTTATGGTAATTACACGCTTATTTTTATAAGAAACTACCAAACTGTTATCCAGAATCATTGTGCCATTTGACCTTCTCACCAGAAAAGTTTGAGAGATACAGTCTTTCCACATCCTCACAAGCATTTATTGTTGTTACTTTTTAAAAAATGTTAGCCATTTTTACTTGCAGTTTTACTTCATTTTGGTTTTAATTTTAACTTCCCTAAAGTCTAATAACTTTGAACATCTTTTCATGTGTTTATTTGCTATCTCTAAATCATCTTAGGTGAAATGTCTATTGCTTATTTTCTAACTGGATTCTTTTTATTGTTGAGTTTTGAGAATTCCTTACATATTCTAGATACCAGTTCTTTTTCAGATATTTGCAAATACATTTCCCAGTCTGTAGCTTGCCTTTTGTCTTTTCATCCTCTTAAACAGAATGTTTCACAGAACAAACGTTTTTAACTTTGGTGTCTAATTTGTCGATGTTTCCTTTTGTGGCAAATCTAAGAATGCTTAGCCCTAGGTCCTAAAGATTTCTTCCTAGTTTTTTTTCCCCTAAATGTTTTATATGTTATGTATTTAAACTGACTGCCTAGAGTGATAATTTTTAGCAAAAACACCACCTAGAATGTCTTTGTGAGTGGTGACACACTAGACGTGTTTTGTCACTGTATAATTGTCAAGTTTGTGTGAACACATTGTATTTATTCTGTTCTAGGACACAGGATGCTGTTAATGCTAAGTGAGAAATAGTAAAATGGGAAAGAAATAAACTTCAATTTTTTGTTAAACTATATTTTGAATTAAATTTTATCACATTTTCTCACCTCAGCCTGTTTCTTTATTGATCTGAATAACTGAAACAATGTCAAACAAAACACAGGAAACAATGAAACATGTGGGTGTTCCTTATTTTTTTCTGGAAATTTAAAACTAAAACTATAATATTTTAGTAGTAGAAAGATCATTTCATCTTGTAGAATTATACCTTAAAAGCATTTTGAGAGTGCTTATTCATAGATGTCTCAGGAAAAAAAAATTCTTGTTTTCATTTTAAATAAAATACAGAATAACTCTTGACTATCATCGTGGCTCTTCTCCAGGCTGCACTTTACCTCCCATCTTGTTCAACTTTAACAGGGTCAAGTACATCTACAAACTCAATCCCACAGAAATGTCTAATTCTGGATGTTTTTATTTTGCTTGAATTTTGCTTGACACAGAAAATCATACCATAAAATTTGGCTTTTAGCCTGCAAGAGCTTCCTTTCCATACTTGTCACATATTAGAATATGGTTTCCTTCCTGACGTCTATGCAAGGATTTTTAATCTCTCTCAGAAGAAAAAACTCCCCCTTTATATTTTTTAACTTGTTTATTTATGGGTTTTTTATTTTTATTTTAAATTTTATTTTATTCGAATATAGTTGATTTACAATGTTGTGTTAGTTTCTGCTGTACAGCAAAGTGATTAAATTATACATATATATGCATTCTTTTCAGATTCTTTTCCATTATGGTTTATCACAGGGTGTTGAATATAGTTCCCTGTGCTATATGGACCTTATCCATTCTATATATAATTGTTTGCATCTGCTAATCCCACCCCCACCACTTCCCGCCCCCAGATTCCCCCTTTTTAAACTATAGAAGTTGAATTGCAGGGAAGGTTTTCCAACCCTGTGGGTCTGGAGTCAGGGACTAGCTCTAAATACATCAAACTGGGGAAAATGACCTGATTGCCTGTAGATGGCAGACTGCCACTATTTGTTCTCAGTTTTAGAACAATCCCTGGCTTTTAGTCACCAGGTAGCACAGGTGCCTATCCCCAGATGCAAGAACCATTCAATTTTCCAATTCTTTTTTTCACTGCTTTCTTTGTATTCTGAAGTTGCCTTGGACTTCGGCTACTTTGTTTTGACTCACATTCTTGTTACCACCCCTCGATGTTCAGACATTCTATGTCAATTGTTTGCAAACGTATCACTGTTTCCACCCTAATAAATTTGATATACACGTACACACGCTCTAAAATCATTCACTGGCATTTTTGTGCTGAATCAGCCTAATAGCATCACTCACATAAATAAAATGTAAGTATATAAATAGAAAACAAGTTTATTTCATGACATTTCTCAACCAAATAGTGTTATATAAGCAAGGTATTAACTTCCTTTCGACCTAAACTGCATTTTTATTCCATATATAATTTTTCTTTCACCTATCATTTATATGAAGAGGATATGAATTTGAATTTCAAAAACAATGACAGGAGGGCAATGACAGGACATACATTGACAGTGTATGTCCAATAATCTCCTCATGTGTGAATTCTCTACCAAAAAGGAAAGTGAAAGCGCTCTTTCAACGGAACCACAAGAGTTTTATGCTTTCCAGCCCTTTTAAAAGTCAACTTTATTTCACAATAACGTTTGAAGAAAGAGATTAATTTTGAATTATATATATATATATATATATATATATATATATTTGTTGTTGTTGTTGTTGTTGTTTTTGCTGTACGCGGGCCTCTCACTGTTGTGGCATCTCCTGTTGTGGAGCACAGGCTCCGGACGCACAGGCTCAGCGGCCATGGCTCACGGGCCCAGCTGCTCCGCGGCATGTGGGATCTGCCCGGACCGGGGCACGAACCCGTGTCCCCTGCATCGGCAGGCGGACTCTCAACCTCTGCACCACCAGGGAAGCCCTTGAATTATATTTTAAGTGTTACAGGATTTTAAGGTAGAACTTAGAATTTAAATTGATTTTCTGACTTAGTATGCCATTTTGAAATACAATTTTAGCTGATGTAAAATTTCAGGTGGCTCTCAGATAGCTACAGCTCTGCGTCTGAAGATGTGAGCCCTGTTGGTTTTCAAAGTTAGGGCTTGTGGGGGCTCGTCTCTCAGGTGCAGGTCCTAAAAGAGCTGTGAATCTTTTTTCTTCCTGGACCAAACTAAAGTGAACTTCGTTCCTGTCTGATATTTCTCCAGCTTCAAAAGTGGAAGCACCTGAAGCTACTTTGTTCAAGTTTCCTGAGTTTCTGGGAAGGCCTGGTTTCCCCAAAGGAACGATTTCTGGTAGAATTCTGGAGGTCTGACCCAAGAAAAATAATCCAGTATAGCCAATGAATTGAGGACAAGAAGGTTTCCAATCAGCAGTTTAAGCCAGGAGAGTAAATCCAGTTCCTATTACTCCATCCTGTCCAGAAGCACAGGTCTTAAGTGAAATTTAATAGCAAAGAAACAGTTCCAAATTTTACAACGGATCTATCACTGGTTGTTAGCATATGTTCCCACACCCAAGACACCAAGATACATTCTACTCACTGTTAAAGCTTTATGATGAGCAAAACTTCCACCACTGTGCTTCCTTAGCATCCAACAATATGAAAACCTGAAGCCAAGCTGACAAATAGAGTGTGAAGGGCCTTCTACTGCATTTAAGAAAAAACTGACAGTCGGAGCGCAGGGAGAGGACTGGGGCTGGCGGCAGGAAGAGAGCCTGAAGGGGTTAGTGCTAGCCCGGAGGGAGTCCGGGGAAAGGGTCTGGAGCTACCGGAGAGGCAAGAGACTTTTTTCCCTTTTGTTGCCTGGTGCGCGAGGAGAGGGCATTCCCCTCCCTCCCCTCTGCCTGAGTGAGCCAGAGCCCCCGAATCAGCGGCTCCTTTAAACCCGTCCTGTCTGACCGAAGAACGGACGCCCTCCGGGGACCTACGCGCAGAGGCGGGGCCAGGTCCAAGGCTGAGACCCGGGAGTTGTGAGAGCAGAGACAGGGAAATCTCTCTGTGCAGCCTCGGAGGCAGCGGATTAAAGCTCCACGGTCCATTTGATGTGCCCTGCGTCTGTGGAGTGCAGGAATGGACAGCGAATCATCCCAAATTGAGGAAGTGGACTTTGAGGACAAGATTTAAGACTTTCCCCCCTTTTTCCTCTTTTTACAACGAATTATCCCAAATTAAGGAGGTGTACTTAGCAAGATTTCAGACTTCTCCCCCTTTTCCTCTTTTTACAACGAATTATCCCAAATCGAGGAGGTGGACTTGGAGAGCAAGATTTTTGATTTTTCCCCCTGCTCTCTTTTTGTGAATGTGTATGTGTAATCTTCTGTGTAAGATTCTCTCTGTATAGCTTTGCTTCCACCATATGTCCCAGGGTTCTATCGGTCCGTGTTTTTTTTCAATAATTACTTTTTAATTTTAATAACGCTACTATATTTCATACTTTATTCTATTTTACTTTACCTGCTCTTTCTTTTTTTCCTCCCTTCCCTTCCTCCCACCCTCCCTCCGCTCCTCCTTTCCTTCTTTCTTTTTCTTTCCTCCATCCCTCCCTCCCTCCCTCCCTCCCACCCTTCTTCTTTGCACTTTCTTTTTCTTTCCTTCCTTCCTCCATCCCTCCCTCCTGTCTTTCTTTCTTTCTTTCCTTCTTCCCTCCCTCGCTCCCTTCTTCCATTCACTCTTCCTTTTGCTTTCATTCCTCCCTCCCTCCCTCCTTTCTTTCCTTCTTTCTTTCCATCCTTCCTCCCTCCCTCCCTCCTTTCTTTCTTTCTTCCTTCCTTCCTTCCTTTGTTCCCTTCTTCCTTTCTTTCCCTCTTTCTTTCTTCTACTAATTCTTTCTTTCTAATTTTTCTCACTGTTATTCTGAGCCAGGTGGATGAAAGGCTCTTGGTGCTAGAGCCAGGAGTCAGTGCTGTGCCTCTGAAGTGGGAGAGCCAACTTCAGGACACGGGTCCACAAGAGACCTCCCAGCTCCACATAATATCAAGCAGCGAAAATCTCCCAGGGATCTCCATCTCAACACCAGCACCCAGCTTCAGTCAACGACCAGCAAGCTACAGTGCTGGTCACCCTATGCCAAGCAACTAGCAAGGCAGGAACACAACCCCACCCATTAGCAGAGAGGCTACCTAAAAACATAAGGCCACAGGCACCACAAAACACACCACCAGATGTGGACCTGTCCACCAGAAAGACAAGATCGAGCCTCAACCACCAGAACACAGGCATTAGTCCCCCCCACCAGGAAGCCTACACAACCTACTGAAACAACCTTAGCCACGGGGGACAGATACCAAAAACAACGGGAACTACGAATCTGCAGCCTGCAAAAAGGAGACCCCAAACACAGTAACATAAGCAAAATGAGAAGGCAGAAAAACACACAGCAGGTGAAGGAGCAAGATAAAAACCTACCAGACCTAACAAATGAAGAGGTAATAGGCAGTCTACCTGAAAAAGAATTCAGAATAATGATAGTAAAGATGATCCAAGATTCTATTTCCCAGATCCAAAATCTTGGAAATAGAATAGACAATATGCAAGAAACAGTTAACAAGGACCTAGAAGAACTAACGATGAATCAAGCATCGATTAAAAACACAATAAATGAAATGAAAAATACTCTAGATGGGATCAATAGCAGAATAACTGAGGCAGAAGAATGGATAAGTGACGTGGAAGATAAAATAGTGGAAATAACTGATGCAGAGCAAAATAAAGAAAAAAGAATAAAAAGAAGAGAGGACAGTTTCAGAGACCTCTGGGACAATATTAAGCGCACCAACATTCGAATTCTAGGGGTTCCAGAAGAAGAAGAGAAAAAGAAAGGGACTGAGAAAATATTTGAAGAGATTATAGTTGAAAACTTCCCTAATATGGGAAAGGAAATAGTTAATCAAGTCCAGGAGGCACAGAGAGTCCCATACAGAATAAATCCAAGGAGAAATACGCCAAGACACATATTAATCAAACTGTCAAAAATTAAACACAAAGAAATCATATTAAAAGCAGCAAGGGAAAAACAACAAATAACACACAAGGGAATCCCCATCAGGTTAACAGCTGATCTCTCAGCAGAAACTCTACAAGCCAGAAGGGAGTGGCAGGACATAATTAAAGTGATGAAGGAGAGAAACCTGCAACCAAGATTACTCTACCCAGCAAGGATCTCATTCAGATTTGATGGAGAAATTAAAACGTTTACAGACAAGCAAAAGCTGAGAGAGTTCAGCACCACCAAACCAGCTTTACAACAAATGCTAAAGGAACTTCTCTAGGCAAGAAACACAACAGAAGGAATATACCTACAATAACGAACCCAAAGCAATTAAGGAAATGGGAATAGAAACATACATATCAATAATTACCTCAAATGTAAATGGACTAAATGCTCCCACCAAAAGACACAGAGTGGCTGAATGGATACAAAAACAAGACCCATATATATGCTGTCTACAAGAGACCCACTTCAGACCTAGAGACACATACAGATTGAAAGTAAGGGGATGGAAAAAGATATTCCATGCAAATGGAAATCAAAAGAAAGCTGGAGTAGCAATTCTTATATCAGACAAAATAGACTTTAAAATAAAGACTATTAGAAGAGACAAAGAAGGACACTACATAACGATAAAGGGATCGATCCAAGAAGAAGATATAACAATTGTAAATATTTATGCACCCAACATAGGAGCACCTCAATACATAAGGCAAATACTAACAGCCATAAAAGGGGAAATCGACAGTAACAAAATCATAGTAGGGGACTTTAACACCCCACTTTCACCAATGGACAGATCATCCAAAATGAAAATAAATAAGGAAACACAAGCTTTAAATGATACATTAAACAAATGGACTTAGTTGATATTTATAGGACATTCCATCCAAAAACAACAGAATACACATTTTTCTCAAGTGCTCATGGAACATTCTCCAGGATAGATCATATCTTGGGTCACAAATCAAGCCTTGGTAAATTTAAGAAAATTGAAATTGTATCCAGTATCTTTTCCGACCACAATGCTATGAGACTAGACATCAATTACAGGAAAAGATCTGTAAAAAATACAAACAAATGTAGGCTAAACAATACACTACTCAATAACGAAGTGATCACTGAAGAAATCAAAGAGGAATTTAAAAAATACCTAGAAACTGGGCTTCCCTGGTGGCGCAGTGGTTGAGAGTCCGCCTGCCGATGCAGGGGAAGCGGGTTCGTGCCCCGGTCTGGGAAGATCCCACATGCCGCGGAGCGGCTGGGCCCGTGAGCCATGGCCGCTGAGCCTGCGCGTCCGGAGCCTGTGCTCCGCAATGGGAGAGGCCACAACAGTGAGAGGCCCGCGTACCACAAAAAAAAAAAAAAAAAAAAAAAAAAAAAAAAAAAAAAAAAACCTAGAAACAAATGACAATGGAGACACGACGACCCAAAAACCTATGGGACGCAGCAAAAGCAGTTCTAAGGGGGAAGTTTATAGCAATACAATCCCACCTTAAGAAACAGGAAACATCTCGAGTAAACAACCTGACCCTGCACCTAAAGCAATTAGAGAAAGAAGAACAAAAACCCCCCAAAGTTAGCAGAAGGAAAGAAATTATAAAGATCAGATCTGAAATAAATGAAAAAGAAATGAAGGAAACGATAGCAAAGATCAACCAAACTAAAAGTTGGTTCTTTGAGAAGATAAACAAAATTGACAAACCATTAGCCAGACTCATCAAGAAAAGAAGGGAGAAGACTCAAATCAATAGAATTAGAAATGAAAAAGGAGAAGTAACAACTGACACTGCAGAAATACAAAAGATCATGAGAGATTACTATAAGCAACTCTATGCCAATAAAATGGACAACCTGGAAGAAATGGACAAATTCTTAGAAATGCACAACCTGCCAAGACTGACTCAGGAAGAAATAGAAAATATGAATAGACCAATCACAAGCACTGAAATTGAAACTGTGATTAAAAATCTTCCATCAAACAAAAGCCCAGGACCAGATGGCTTCACAGGCGAATTCTATCAAACATTTAGAGAAGAGCTAACACCCATCCTTCTCAAACTCTTCCAAACAATATCAGAGGAAGGAACACTCCCAAACTCATTCTACGAGGCCACCATCACCTTGATACCAAAACCAGGCAAGGATGTCACAAAGAAAGAAAACTACAGGCCAATATCACTGATGAACATAGATGCAAAAATCCTCAACAAAATACTAGCAAACAGAATCCAACGGCACATTAAAAGGATAATACACCATCATCAAGTGGGGTTTATTCCAGGAATGCAAGGATTCTTCAATATACGCAAATCAATCAATGTGATACGCCATATTAACAAGTTGAAGGAGAAAAACCATATGATCATCTCAATAGATGTAGAGAAAGCTTTCGACAAAATTCAACACCCATTTATGATAAAAACCCTGCAGAAAGTAGGCATAGAGGGAACTTTCCTCAACGTAATAAAGGCCATATATGACAAACCCACAGCCAACATTGTCCTCAATGGTGAAAAACTGGAACCATTTCCACTAAGATCAGGAACAAGACAAGGCTGCCCACTCTCACCACTCTTATTCAACCTAGTTTTGGAAGTTTTAACCACAGCAATCAGAGAAGAAAAGGAAATAAAAGGAATCCAAATCAGAAAAGAAGAAGTAAAGCTGTCACTGTTTGCAGATGACATGATACTATACATAGAGAGTCCTAAAGATGCTACCAAAAACTACTAGAGCTAATCAATGAATTTGGTAAAGTAGCAGGATACAAAATTAATGCACAGAAATCTCTGGCATTCCTGTACACTAATGATGAAAAATCTGAAAATGAAATCAAGAAAACACTCCCATTTACCATTGCAACAAAAAGAATAAAATATCTAGGAATAAACCTACCTAAGGAGACAAAAGACCTGTATGCAGAAAATTATAAGACACTGATGAAAGAAATTAAAGATGATACAAATAGACGGAGAGATATACCATGCTCCTGGATTGGAAGAATCAATATTGTGAAAATGACTCTACTACCCAAAGCAATCTACAGATTCAATGCAATCTCTATCAAACTACCACTGGCATTTTTCACAGAACTAGAACAAAAAATTTCAAAATTTGTTTGGAAAAACAAAAGACCCCGAATAGCCAAAGCAATCTTGAGAACGATAAAAGGAGCTGGAGGAATCAGGCTCCCTGACTTCAGACTATACTAAAAGCTACAGTAATCAAGACAGTGTGGTACTGGCATAAAAACAGAAAGATAGATCAGTGGATCAGGATAGAAAGCCCAGAGATAAACCCACACACATATGGCCAACTTATCTTTGATAAAGGAGGCAGGAATGTACAGTGGAGAAAGGACAGCCTCTTCAATAAGTGGTGCTGGGAAAACTGGACAGGGACATGTAAAAGTATGAGATTAGATCATTCCCTAACACCATACACAAAAATAAGCTCAAAATGGATTAAAGACCTAAATGTAAGGCCAGAAACTATCAAACTCTTAGAGGAAAACATAGGTAGAACACTCTATGACATAAATCACAGCAAGATCCTTTTGGACCCACCTCCTAGAGAAATGGAACTAAAAACAAAGATAAACACATGGGACCTAATGAAACTTCAAAGCTTTTGCACAGCAAAGGAAACCATAAAGAAGACCAAAAGACAACCCTCAGAATGGGAGAAAATATTTGCAAATGAAGCAACTGACAAAGGATTAATCTCCAAAATTTATAAGCAGCTCATGCAGCTCAATAGCAAAAAAACAAACAACCCAATCCAAAAATGGGCAGAAGACTTCAATAGGCATTTCTCCAAAGAAGATATACAGACTGCCAACAAACACATGAAAGAATGCTCAACATCATTAATCATTAGAGAAATGCAAATCAAAACTACAATGAGATATCATCTCACACCAGTCAGAATGGCCATCATCAAGAAATCTAGAAACAATAAATGCTGGAGAGGGTGTGGAGAAAAGGGAACACTCTTGCACTGCTGGTGGGAATGTGAATTGGTACAGCCACTATGGAGAACAGTATGGAGGTTCCTTAAAAAACTAAAAATAGAACTACCATATGACCCAGCAATCCCACTACTAGGCATATACCCTGAGAAAACCATAATTCAAAAAGAGACATGTACCAAAATGTTCATTGCAGCTCTATTCACAATAGCCCGGAGCTGGAAACAACCTAAGTGTCCATCATCGGATGAATGGATAAAGAAGATGTGGCACATATATACAATGGAATATTACTCAGCCATAAAAAGAAACGAAACTGAGCTATTTGTAATGAGGTGGATAGACCTAGAGTCTGTCATACAGAGTGAAGTAAGTCAGAAAGAGAAAGACAAATACCGTATGCTAACACATATATATGGAATTAAAAAAAAAAAGTCATGAAGAACCTAGGTGTAAAACGGGAATGAAGACACAGACCTACTTGAGAATGGACTTGAGGATATGGGGAGGGGGAAGGGTAAGCTGTGACAAAGCGAAAGAGAGGCATGGACATATATACACTACCAAACGTAAGGTAGATAGATAGTGGGAAGCAGCCGCAGAGCACAGGGAGATCAGCTCGGTGCTTTGTGACCGCCTGGAGGGGTGGGATGGGGAGGGTGGGAGGGAGGGAGATGCATGAGGGAAGGGATGTGGGAACAGATGTATATGTATGACTGATTCACTTTGTTATAAAGCAGAAACTAATAAAAAAAATGTGGGGAAAAAAAATTCAGGTTGGTTTATTTTTAGTGATTGTTTCAAAGTCAGAGTACGTTAGCAACAGTAATATTTACATTGTGTCATAAGAAAAAGTTTGGAAATATTACTCTCTCTAGACTTAAGGTATTCTGTGAAACCAGATATAATGGAATTATATCTAGAAAACACATTTCAGTGAAAGAGCCACCTCCTGAGATTATATCACTCACAGGAATGGGATGGAGAAACAAGCTTTCCTAGGTGCTTGATGGTTTTAGTCACTGTGCCACAAAGAGATTAAACTGGGGAATGATGATAAAATGTGGTAGGAATTTTTCAGCTTTAAAATGCTCTTTATCATTGTTTCCAACCCTGAGATTCTATGTGAGTCCCAGTGAGTCTCTGTATTTCTCCTCAGAACTTCTGACTATTGATTAGATTGGATGTTTCCTGGAGGAAATAATGTAATTATGTATGTGTCATGTCAACATTCTTCTATTTTTTTTTTTTTTTTTTTTTTTTTTTTTGCGGTACGCGGGCCTCTCACTGTTGTGGCCTCTCCCGTTGCAGAGCACAGGCTCCGGACGCGCAGGCTCAGTGGCCATGGCTCATGGGCCTAGCCACTCTGCAGCATGTGGGATCTTCCCAGACCGGGGCACGAACCTGTGTCCCCTGCATCGGCAGGCGGACTCTCAACCACTGCGCCACCAGGGAAGCCCGTATTTTTTATTTTTTATAAAATTTATGTGCTTGAGAAAATAATTGTTAACCATATATCTGACAAAGAACTTGTAGGGAATTCACTGGCCGTCCAGTGGTTAAGACTCTGTGCTTCTATTGCAGAGGGCACAGGTTAGATCCCTGGTTGGGAAACTACAGACCCCGCATGCCACTCGGTGTGGCCAAAAAACAAAACAAACAAACAAACAAAAAAACTTGTACCTAGAATATATAAAGAACTCTGAAAACCCAGCAATAAAAGTACAAACAGTTTGGACTTCCCTGGTGGCGCAGTGGTTGAGAGTCTGCCTGCCGATTCAGGGGACGTGGGTTCGTGCCCGGGTCCGGGAAGGTCCCACATGCCTTGGAGCGGCTGGGCCCGTGAACCATGGCCGCTGAGCCTGCGCGTCCGGAGCCTGTGCTCCACAACAGGAGAGGTCACAACAGTGAGGGGCCCGTGTACCGCAAAAAACAAAACAAACAAACAAAAAAACTCCAAAAACTGATGTGCCTATTTCTACCTGGAGATCACGCCATGCTAATTAGTTTAATCTCCCAGAAGAGAATAGATTAGATTAATCCCCCTCTATTTAGAGGCTATTGTTATTGTTATGATAATTATATCAAAAGAAACACTTATTAGATATGAAACTGTTACATGCAAAAAAGTTTCATTTAAATAATTTTCTTCAGGAATCTGTACTCCTCTTAAACCTTTTATGTGTCAAATAGTCTATGAGAATTTTCACTTAATAGTTTCTTAGGATTCTGTTTCCATGTCACATATGAGGTGTAGCCTTTAACTTTTTCTTTTCCATTGGATCTAGATTATGTTATTTGGATCCTGCTTCTAAGAATACCTCAAAATAGTACAAATGAAAAATGAAGAAACATGACAACTTGCGTATAGACTATATGATCCTGGCAGAATTCTTAGTGCATTCTTTGTGGAAAGGTTAACTTTACTTAAAAATAAATTTCTCATGTAATACCATTGGTATTGCTAGAAATTTCCTTAAAAAGTTTCTAACAAAATATAAATGGTTTACCTAAAAAAAAGTCTATTTCCCTAAGACCGACTTTGAATCACAGTATCATGGTGACAGTAAACTTATGGGTTTGCAAAATGATCATTTATTTTAGAAAGCATTAAACTTTGACATTTTGGCACTTATCTAGAATGAATCTCCTTTGAGACTGGTCTTCTTGAATTAACGATGTATGTTTGGGCCAAATTCACCAGCTTGGAAGCAATTAAAAATCTTTGACCTATTTACAGACCTCTCCAGGTTTTCTTGGCTTTCATTTTATTCTTTCTGTCTTTCTTATCTCTCTATCCTGAGAGGCTTTGGGCTGAGCCCAGACTTTCCCACAGATGACTGGTCTGTTAATAGATCAAATCTTCTTCTCCCTGCTCAGAGTAGGAGCTATTGTATGTGTGACCCAGAGGTAAGCAGTCAGAATTAGACCTGAGTGGTGTTTGTTAAGCATCCTCCTATAGCGTGCGTAGGAAGCAGGGCTGGGAGAGCTGGGCTGGGGTGTGTGGGTATGGAGAATAAAATGGCTAAAACATATACCAAAAGGGACAGACTATTTTTTCCGTGTTGCACATCATACCATAGATTAGGCCAGACACTGAAATTTCTCCATGTTAATTGAGAAGCAAATCTATAGTTTAAAAACTTTAAACACCGTGGCAAGATTACTGGGTTTAGAATCAGAAGATCTGGGTTAGAATACTGACTTTCTAATGTTCCAGCCTTATGACCCTGAACGAGTTAATCCTGTGTTCTTCAATGATCTCTTGTGTAAAGTGAGGCTTGTAATACTGTTCTAAAACGGTTTTCAGAGGATTAATAAGTTAATGTATATGTGAAAGATGTCTTCAAAATATTAAGGTCTATTTAAATATGTTATAGCTCTTAATGTAGTTAATGTATGCAAATTTGTGTGTGTGTGTGTGTAAATTTGCTTCATGAAGGCTGAGAACAGGCTTCCCCCCTTTTAAACCAATATGTATCCATAACCCATCATATAGAAGGTACTTATAAATATCTTTAAAGTATAATGTATATGTATATATACATATAAAATGAATAGATGAGTACACTTCAAGAAAAAAGAATGCTCAAGTCTAAAGAATTCATTTAATCTAATTTAATTGGTATCAAGATAAGAATAAGTACAGGAACTTTTAGAGCAGGAACTGAATTACAGTATCTCCTAGTGAAATTAAATACTTTTAGAAAAGATGGTAAGTGTTTTTTTTTAAAGTTTAATTTTACTAGTGCAGGCATAGCTATGAGCATCAATCACAGCATTCTTCTGCTCATAAACCTTAAATAACTCTTACTGCTCAGAAAATAAAATCCAGTTCTTTAGCCTGGGGCTAACATTTTCAGATTTATTTTCCCATATTACTGTCTGTCTCTTTTGGATATTTCCTATATATCACTGAAATACCCCTTTCCCTCCTCTTTTGTCTCTTTGCCTGTGTCCAGCCTGGATCCTCATTTTGGAAAGCCCTTCAGTTTATTTCAATAGAATCAGATCCCACCCATCTGTCAAGTTCTGTCTTGAAGGTCACTGTCTCTGAGAAGCCTATGCAGATATCCTCAGTTAAAGGTGACCTTTTCCTGCCTGAATATACACTTCATGTTTGTCCTCTTGAAACCCTTGTCACTTCTGAGCATAGATGGTACGTTTTTGACAGCAGATTTTATGAATGATTTGCCTGTGTATTGTCAAGATTGCCTACATTGTAAATACACACCAATTATTTGTTTATTGAACAAATTTAATACATACACATTTTAATGTCTGCTTGTATTGCATTTATAAATGTCTTGCATTTATCAGTAATTGTTATTTACAAAACAGAATATATAGGTGTCCATGATTTTGACTTACTCATCATTATTACAGTTAATTGATTTTGGCAAAAGTGCAAGGTAATTCTTTTGGGAAATGATAGCCTTGTCTACAAATGATGCTGGAAAAATTGGTTACCATATGCAAAGAAAAAGAGAAAAAACAACAAAAAAGGAAATTTACATTCTTAACTCACCAATAACAAACATTAACATATAATGGATCACATACTTAAATGTAAGCACTATAAGTGTAAAACACATGAGAAAATCTTTGTAATCTTCAGTTATACAAAGAAATTTTAGATATGATAACAGCAAAAGCATAATCTATAAGAGAAAATATGGTAAACTGGACTTTATCTGAATTAAAAAGTCAAGTTTTGCTCTTTAAAAGACACTAGTAAGAAAGCAGAAAAGCCAGAGAATTCAAGAAAGTATATCTTGAATATATTGATATATCTTGAGTATATCGGGTAAAGAACTTGTATCCACAATATATGAAAAACTCTTACAATTCAATAAGAAGAAAAACAACCCAAGTAAAATATGGACACATGTTTTGAATAGGCATTTCGACATATGGGTAGCAAATAAGCACATGAAAATATGCTCAACATTGTTAGTCATTAGAGAAAAAAAGCTAAAATGGCATACCCATTGCATTCTCTAAAATGGCTAAAATTAAAAAGAAAATAGCAAATGATGTCAAGAATATGGAAAAATTAGAACCCTGATATATTGATCGTGGGAAGGTAATATAACAGAGCTACTTTGGAAAGTAGATGTATCATGTCTTAAAAATGTTAACCATACACTTGCAATGTTACCTGGCATTTCTACTTCTAGGTATTTACCTAATAAAAATGAAAATGGGTAAAGAAGATGTGGCACATATATACAATGGAATATTACTCAGCCATAAAAAGAAACGAAATTGAGCTATTTGTAATGAGGTGGATGGACCTAGAGCCTGTCATACAGAGTGAAGTAAGTCAGAAAGAGAAAGACAAATACTGTATGCTGACACATATATATGGAATTTAAGAAAAAAATATGTCATGAAGAGCATAGGGGTAAGACAGGAATAAAGACACAGACCTACTAGAGAATGGACTTGAGGATATGAGGAGGGGGAAGGGTAAGCTGTGACAAAGTGAAAGAGCGGCATGGACATATATACACTACCAAACGTAAGGTAGATAGCTAATGGGAAGCAGCCGCAGAGCACAGGGAGATCAGCTCGGAGCTTTGTGACCGCCTGGAGGGGTGGGATAGGGAGGGTGGGAGGGAGACGCAAAAGGGAGGGGATATGGGAACATATGTATATGTATAACTGATTAAATTTGTTATAAAGCAAAAAAATAAATAAAAAATAAAGATGACAAAAAAAATGAAAACTAATATCCACACAAAGACATCCCTATGAATGTTGATAGTAGCATTGCTCAAAATAGCTCTAAACTGAAAACAAACCAAATGTCCATATCCAATTGATGAATAAACAAAATGAAGCATATCCTTACAAGGGAATGTTATTTGCAATTAAAAGGAACAAAATATTGTTGCATGTAACAGCACCTATAAACCTCAGAAACATCCTAAGTGAAAGAATACACATGAAATGGTTCAGTATACTATATGAAGTTTCTAGATAAGATAAAACTATAGAGACAGAAAGCAGATCAATGGTGGCCTGGTTCTGGGAATGTAGATTGCTTTCAAATGGATGTACTAGAACTTTTGGGGGAAATGGAAATGTTTCAAAGCTGAATGGGAGTGTTGTTTGTAAAACTACATCTATTTACTAAAATTTATTGACTGACACACTGATAATGGGAGAATTTTATGGTTTGTAAATTATACTTTAGTAAAGCTGGATGGGGGTGGGATTTTATTTAGGTTTTGATATCAGGAAAAGTATGTATGGGAATAACATTTAAGCTTAGACCTGAAAGATGAAAGGGAATTAAGAAAGACAAAGAGTATTCTAGGCAGGAAAGAGAAAGGACCTTTTAGGTGACCAATGAAAGGTCACAGTGTCCAGAGTTTGGTGACAGAAAGGATGAGTGATGAGGGAAGACACTGGGGAATTAAATAAAAACAGTCATATAGAGCATTCAGAAAGCACTAAATCATTACTTGTTGAGTGAATGAGTAAATGAGTGAATGATGTAAGGATTGGAAACTTCAGTGATAAGACCTCACAATCTCTCAAAACCATTACGATTTGAACTATTACCTTGTTAGAAATATGTGTTCTTCCTTCTGTTGGATCCAAATCTGCTTTCTTATGGATAACATCCATTCATTCTGCTTCTATAATTCTGGGGCTATGGTACAGATGTACAGCCCTTCAAAGGTTTGTATAAAACTAACATGCCATTTTATATCTTCTCCAGAGCATAGTCTGTAATTCCCCTGACTGTTTTTCACCTGACTTGTTTTACAGATCCTTTACTGTGGGATTGATGGTAACTTGGATGTGTTCTCTCTCCCTCTGCAAACATGATCCTGAGAACAGAGAGCATTTTACACATAGACTTGGAGGTAGCCATGATAGAGCAGCTCCATCCCTTCCCTCTAGTTAGCTGGTATTAATAGGGCCCAGGAGCACAGTAACTTTGTAATGACTACAAGGTGACGTTGACTAAAATGGTGTTTAGTGTCAAATAAAAAATCTTTTTCTTCCTAACATATGCTGCTGCAGCTCAATTGATCTTTCTCTCTCACATTATTCTCATAAAATTAAATGTCAAAACCTTATATTTATTTTTGTTTCTATTACTCTAGGAGGTGGGTCAAAAAGGATCTTGCTGTGATTTATGTCATAGAGTGTTTTGCCTATGTTTCCCTCAAAGAGTTTTATAGTGTCTGGCTTTACATTTAGGTCTTTAATCCATTTTGAGTTTATTTTTGTGTATGGTGTTAGGGAGTGTTCTAATTTCATTCTGTTACATGTAGCTGTCCAGTTTTTCCAGCACCAATTATTGAAGAGCCTGTCTTTTCTCCATTGCATATTCTTGCCTCCTTTGTCAAAGATAAGGTGACCATATGTGTGAGAGTTTATTTCCGGGCTTTCTATCCTGTTCCATTGATCTATATTTCTGTTTCTGTGCCAGTACCATACTCTCTTGATTACTGTAGCTTTGTAGTATAGTCTGAAGTCAGGGAGCCTAATTCCTCCAGCTCCATTTTTCTTTCTCAAGATTGCTTTGGCTATTCAGGGTCTTTTGTGTTTCCATACAAATTGTAATGAAACTTAAAAGCTTTTGCACAGCAAAGGAAACCATAAACAATATGAAACGACAACCCTCAGAATGGGAGAAAATATTTGCAAATAAAGCAACTGAGAAAGGATTAACCTCCAAAATATACAAGCAGCCCATGCAGCTCAATATCAAAAAAACAAACAACCCAATCCAAAAATGGACAGAAGACCTAAATAGACATTTCTTCAAAGAAGGTATACATATTGCCAACAAACACATGAAAGAATGCTCAACATCACTAATCATTAAAGAAATGTAAATCAAAGCCACAATGAGGTATCATCTCACACCAGTCAGAATGGCCATCATCAAAATGTCTGCAAACAATAAATGCTGGAGGGGGTATAGAGAAATGGGAACCCTCTTGCACTATTGGTGGAAATGTAAATTGATACAGCCACTAGGGAGAACAGTAGGGAGGTTCCTTAAAAAACTAAAAATAGACCTGCCATATGACCCAGCAATCCCACTACTGGGCATATACCCTGAGGAATCCATATTTCAAAAATAGTCATGTACCACAATGTTCATTGCAGCTCTATTTACAATAGCTAGGACATGGAAGCAACCTAAGTGTCCATAGACAGATGAATGGATAAAGAAGATGTGGCACATATATACAGTGGAATATTAGCCATAAAAAGAAACGAAATTGAGTTATTTGTAGTGAGGTGGATGGACCTATAGTCTGTCATACAGAGTGAAGTAAGTTGGAAAGAGAAAAACAAATAGTGTATGCTAACACATATATAGGGAATCTAAAAAAAAAAAATGGTTCTGAAGAACCTAGGGCCAGGACAGGAATAAAGATGCAGACATAGAGAATGGACATGAGGACACGGGGAGTGGGAAGGCTAAGCTGGGACAAAGTGATAGAGTAGCATTGACAAATATACACTACCAAATGCAAAATAGATAGCTAATGGGAAACAGCTGCATAGCACAGGGAGATCAGCTTGGTGATTTTGACCACCTAGAGGGTGGGATAGGGAGGGTGGGAGGGAGATGCAAGAGGTAGGGGATACGGGGATATATGTATATGTATAGCTGATTCACTTTGTTATACAGCAGAAACTAACACAACATTGTAAAGCAATTATACTCCAATAAAGATGTAAAAAAAACCCTTATATTTGTCTCCATTATTTTAAATTTTTTTACAATTTAAAAAATTGAAGTATATTTGCATATAATGTTATATATAAATTACAGGTGTACAATATAATGATTCACAATTTTATATGTTATACTCCATGTATATGTATTATAAAATATTGGCTATATTCCCCATGTTGTACAATATTCTTTAGCTTATTTTATACCTAATAATTTGTACCCTTATCCCCTACCCCTATCTTGCCCTTTCTTCCTTCCCTCTCCCCACTGGTAACTATTAAGTTGTTCTAGATTTGTGAATTTTCTCTTTGTTATGTTCATTAGTTTGTTGTTGGTGGGAATGTAAATTGGTGCAGCCACTGTGGAGAACAGTATGGAGGTTTCTCAAAAAACTAAAAATAGAATCATCATATGACCCAGCAATTCTACTCCTTGTATTTGAAAAAAACAAAAACACTAATGCAAAAAGATACATGCAGGGCTTCCCTGGTGGCGCAGTGGTTGGGAGTCCGCCTGCCGATGCAGGGGATGCGGGTTCGTGCCCCGGTCTGGGAGGATCCCACCCATGAACTCCCAGGCCCATAGGTATCAGACTAAGTACCCTTGTAATACAATTACCACAACGCAGAATGTGTAGCAATATGTGCTGAATCACTTTGAAAATTTATTTTTATTTGTTATAATTTCAATTTTCTTTTTCTCTTCTTTGAGATCCTTTTGAGATGTTCTGCATGAAAGCAAGGTGTGGAATTACTATATTCTTACCATTTTGTGGAGCAGACACTATGTAGTTGGTTGAAGTCTCCCATTTTTTTTTTTTTATTACCGAACAAAGTGACTCTTGTCTTTTAAAACACATTAAGGGTTGAAAAAGTCATTAGGATGTGAATATGGATATTTCAGGAGTTGATGTACTACAATTGGAGCTGTTATATTAATGAGAGCGAGATTATCATAGAAATGAATCATATAGTCATAAACACGTAACACACAGTGCGATCCATTAGCATCTCAGTAGAAATGATGTGATGCTATCAAAGAAAGTGGGTTTTGTCTTAATGGAGAGCAAATGTGAGCACAAAGTGTAGGTGAATTTTAGGAAACTGTAAGAGGACTTAAGCCAAAACTACCCCTATATATTAAAAGTCATTAAAATAGTCTATTGTCGAAGATGAGTATACTGAGATGATGATATTATTTATTATATGAGCTAAGAAGGGTAGAAATTAGCTACTCTAAGACTGTTACTTTCTTCCTATCTTTTAATATGCACAGAATTTCTGCTGATATACAGATGCATCTTTTCTGCCTGCACCTGCCTTGGTAGCCTAAGAATCTGACATAAATTCCTTTCCCTGAAAGCAATTCAAGTCCTCTGTTTAGAAAAGTGGCTTTTGACATAGATGTTGGGACTAAAATCAAGATATTAAAAATTCACCTTTTATTTGCTGTGATTGCAGTTAAAGTGGAATTGTAACTTTCATTCTATATTGAAAATAATGTGAGTAGAATTTGTTTAGAGGAACGCATAGTAATTAATTAGTTATCCTCAAAGTGGGAAGCCTGCTTGACTAGGTCCAGTGTGAGTGCTGGGACAGAGATGCGGGCTATTGACCCTGACAAGAGAATCTGGAGTCATCGTCTAGTACGTCTGTGATTCAAAGATCTCTGAGAAGTCTCACACAGCTAAGTAGTATTTGGAAGCTTATGACTTTACCTTATTATCAACTTATAATTGACTCAGATACTGGACTGAAGGAAATCTCACATCTCAATTTAGAAATAATATCTTCAGATCATTTCGTATTTTCCATTTGTATTCTGGAAAACAAAATAGGTTACATGAAGACAATATATTTTCAGTGTTTAAGCAATCATAGCTGTGAATTGTTGAAAACTAATAAAGTAATATATAATCTGTTAAAAAATTTGGGAACTCATAAACTAAGGCTAATGGCCAAGGGGAAAAATTTCATGGAAATTTTAATGTTTTAAAATAAAATTGTGGGCTTCCCTGATGGCGCAGTGGTTGAGAATCTGCCTGCTAATGTAGGGGACACGGGTTCGAGCCCTGGTCTGGGAGGATCCCACATGCCGCGGAGCAACTAGGCCCGTGAGCCACAACTACTGAGCCTGCGTGTCCGGAGCCTGTGCTCCGCAATAAGAGAGGCCACGATAGTGAGGCCTGTGCACCGTGATGAAGAGTGGCCCCCACTTGCCGCAACTAGAGAAAGCCCTCGCACAGAAACGAAGACCCAACACAGCCAAAAAAAATAAAAAAATAAAAAATAAATAAATAAGACCACATATTGAAAAAAAATTGTGATTTTTAGAAATAAAACCTGAATCCTTAATAAGAGGATCAATTGATATTCATTAAATTGGTACAATCATGAATAAGGAAAAGGAAGCCTTCTCTGCCTCCACAAGACAATTATTTATTTATTTATTTATTTATTTATGGTTATTTAATAATAACCATAGTTATTATTAAGACAATAATTTAAATAGATATTTTAATTGTGGTGTGATAAGTGCTAAGTGAAGGGAGTATAGCAAGTGATAGAGGTACTCATACCTCGGGCACGGAGTTTAGTCTGGAAATTCTGAGATTGCTACAAGCTTGTCCTCCAATTGTATCTCGATACAAATCACAGCATCCTGAACACTGAAGATGTTTAACAACTGCTTATCAAATGAATAAATGAAGATATCATGCCTGCCCTCTAGTAGCTAACAGCTTAGCTGGGGAAACAGATACATAAAGATGTCTTGATTATATACTTGTAATAATAATGATAATGATGATGACCTTTTAGTGGGTATTTCCTTTGTGGTAGAAACCATGGTAGGTGTTTTACATCTATTATTTCTAATCTTTTAAACAATTGTGAAAGATAATAAATATAAACTAGTAGCTGACTTTCATATGATACATACTAGGTGTTAATCTTTCTGTTTTCTCCGGTTGAGTTAGAGAGAAGAGAATAAGGGGTGACACTTTTTCAGGTGAAGGGTACGTTCTGAGCAAAGGCAAAGAGATACATGAGTGAATGGTTTGTTCAGGTATCGAGGTAGTTACTTTATTTCAATGATCAAATGATTTGTAAAAGATTTTGGAATTCAGTGTTACCCTGGACCTACTGCCTGTCTGACCTTCATGTGACATGAGTCATTATTTTCCATGAAAGATGAATTTTCTAATGTTAGATCAAACCCTACTCTTTCTCCAGTATATGCTGGTATATACCATGGTCTTGGCTTCATTATGCCTGGAGGGGAGAAGGTCCTGATTCATTCTCTGTTTTGCCAGAGGAAGTATGAGTGTGACATCAGTGAGATTCACAGGGGAAGGAGAAATTATACTACTGAATCTTAAAAATCTTACAAAATGTTTTTTACACTGCTGAAGGCTCAGGCTCCTCTAAATTGGTGAAAAGCTGCTGAAATCACTCTCTGTCTCTCTTCCCTGTTTCCCACCACTGCTTTTATGTTAGAATAATGCAAAGACAAAAAACAAGCCTGTGATCTCAGCTGCTCTAAAAAAGCCACTTTCGGTTTCTCTGTTTTAAAAATATGGCAAAAGTGATTAAAGCAAATTATTAGTCACATTATTGTGAGGATGTGACAAATTATAGATGAAAATGAGAAACCCCTCCAGGAGAGGTTTATAATAAAATTGTCAACACTCTTTTTAAGGGGCCCAGCTGGAGGCAGCCACAGTCTTCAAGATCAGTATCCCCAGGTTGTCTTTTTTCTCCTTTACTGAAGCACTGACATCAACCACAGGTGGTAAGCAACAACCAATTAAGCTCCCACTTTCAAAATTAATAGCATTATGCAGCCTGACAGGCTCATAGCCTTGGCCTATGTGTGTGGACTATCAGGCCATGGTTACTTCTCTTTTTCACCAGGGAATATGTTAAATGCAGCGGCCAGAACTGACCAGGGAGCCCAGCCATCTCTCCTTCCTTCCCCTAATGAGCTACCAGCCCTGTGCCAGTGGTGACCCTCTTCCTAGAACCAACCTCAAGCAGCAGTGCCTGCTTCCGGCTCCCACCTCTGGCTTCTGGTGAGGACACAGGTGTCCATGGAAATCTAGTGGAAATGTCAAAGGGGCCGTAGAGATGTCTTAGGTTTACATGTTTCTTGCTTGAGATTCCTGAGACAGAAAGTATAAATGCAACATCTTTTTTTTTTTTAATTGAAGTAGTTGATTTACAATGTTATGTTAGTTTCAGGTGTACAGCAAAATGATTCAGTTATATACGTGTGTGTGTGTATTCTTTTTCAGATTATTTTCCCTTATAGGTTATTACCAAATATCGAATATAGCTCCCTGTGAGATACAGTAGGTCCTTGTTGGTTATCTATGTTATACATAGTCGTGTGTATGTGTTGATCCCAAACTCCTAATTTATCCCTCCCCCTGTTTCCTCTTTGGTAAGCATAGGTTTGCTTTCTATGTCTGTGAGTCTATTCCTGTTTTGTATATAAGTTCATTCATATCATTTTCTTTAGATTCCACATATAAGTGATATCATATATTTGTCTTTGACTTACTTCACTTAGTGTGATAATCTCTAGGTCCATCCATGTTGCTGCAAATGGCATTATTTTATTCTATTTTATGGCTGAGTAGTATTCCATTGTATATATTTATCACATCTTCTTTATCCATTCCTCATTTGATGGACACTTAGGTTGCTTCCATGTCCTGGCTATTGTAAAGAGTGCTGCAATGAACATTGGGGTGCATGTATCTTTTTGAATTATGTAAATGCAACATCTAATTAGCTGCATTATCTCCTACTACCTGATGCTGTTCTAATTAGTAAGGTTGAGAGATTTATATATAACTTACAATTCTATTATAATTAGTCTTCATGTTTATCTCATAGTGCTCTTACCCCTGTTTTCTTCAGACTTTATTGTTGCTGTTGTGAGTCACTTTAAGCCATGTCTTCACCAGGGGATGGTCAGACAACTGCAATAATCTTCTAAACTGTAGCATTCCCAAGGCACCCCTACCTCCATGGCCAGTTCTATTCTGTCCTGTACATTTGAGGCAGATTAACCATTATGTTATATCTTCTGTTTGGAGACTTTAAATTTTTCCACATTTCTACCACATTAAATGTAATGTAATTCAGGGAGTAGGTGGCAGAGTACCAGGAAGCAAAAACTCTCTATTTGGCTTCAATGATCTACTTACTCAGTTTCTTTTCTTCTTTTCTTACGTATCACTGTATCTCCTTCATTTAAACGTATACTTTGACCACTGCCAGACCCAATTCTACCTTTTCCTGATAAGTAATTTGCAGTATTTTCTGACAAACTGCCCTTATTGTTCCTGGTCCATTACTTCATGTTCTGAGATGATTTCAAAGAACAAACTTTCATCTGTCATTTAAAAAATGTCCACACGTTTTGCATTATAATGCATAACATACTTGTGTTCAGCTAAAAAATTTCAAATCACTTGCCATTCAGTCAAAGTCTGCAATATGCATCGTATTTATTTTGTGGACTTTTGAGGACTCACACGTATTCCCTATCATTTTTCATGCAGGACACCATCTTTGGCTGAGAGGTTGGTCTCTTCATTGTTTACTTCTTCTGTGTTATGTGTTGTTTTTGCCTTCTTGCTTATTCAAATCAAGTCAACCTCATCTCTACTTCTTCCCTGAAGCCTTCCTCATGTCCTTTAGGCTTTACAGGTCTTTCCCCCACTTTTCAGCTCTTAAAAACCAAAATGCTGTACCATGAGTTTATTGGGTGTCAGATTTGAAAAAAGAGAAAACCCGCTTGTTTACTGCCTTGCACATTTCATCTGTTTTAATCATATTTTCCAGTTAGACTCTAAATTCCTTAAAGGCAGAGGTTGTATCTTAAGCTGAATGAGTATCACCAAAAATATTTCATACTCAGTATGAAGTAGGTACTCAATAAATCCTTTTGGAGTGAATTAATGGTTGATCGTGGAAGGTTTCTCAGTTACTGGTGTGAGAGTTAAAAAGGTCTTACCACACCACTTAGTAGTGGGCTACATGCTGAGTTTTTTCCCTCTAATAATTTTTGTACAGAATTAGTCCACCTCATAAAGGCAGAACCTGTTTTTGCAAATACTTGTGCACCCTGCTGTGCTGGGTACCCTAAATACTTGACAGATTGTTGTTCCAACCTGAGCTTAGAGCTGAGAAATAAACAATATACCTAGAGAAGAAAGTGCCAGAAGGCTAATATCTTATTTCATATTCAATTTGCATTTCATAATAATGCCATGACCTTGTAAGTGTACATAAACATTTACCTTTCAAAAGCTTTCAAATTATAATCTTATTTCATCTTTTTTTGTATTGTATTCTACCGGTTCCTTACCTTTTAGGATAAGAGTGCCTCAGGTTGATTTTATAAACGACACATGACACTTGTAATTCAGTTTCTGTTACCCTTTGTGTCAGAGCAGTTTTAAATAATCTTTATATAGAAGCATTTTGCTTTTGAAAAATCAAACCCCATTTTCCTCAGTTTTATAGTTTAGAAGGTTTTCTGTAAGCTTTAAAATATTTTTAGCGCTCTAAATTTTCTCAGCCTATCCAGTGATGAATGGTAACTCACAAGGTTTATACATCACCGTCATTAGAAATCACTTAACCTGTTGTATCAACAATACAAAGTTGCCATCAGAAGAAACACATTTGTCTATCAATCACTTTATCGGCCCACCTATCTACCTATCTCTCATGTTCTATGACTCCCAGGGTCAAGAGGTGGAGTAGATATTATATCTGCTTGTTAGTGTCGCATGCATCTCATTTTCCTCCTTCCTCCTTCAAATATTTTAGTTTCTTTGAAGTTTACAACACTCACTAACCACAACTTCTAACAACCTCCTGATCCCTCTCATTCACTGAAGAATTTAGCTCCCAGGGCTTCCCTGGTGGCGCAGTGGTTGAAAGTCCGCCTGCTGATGCAGGGGACACAGGTTCGTGCCCCGATCCGGGAGGATCCCACATGCCGCGGAGCGGCTGGGCCCGTGAGCCATGGCCGCTGAGCCTGTGCATCCAGAGCCTGTGCTCCGCAACGGGAGAGGCCACAACAGTGAGAGGCCCGTGTACCGCAAAAAAAAAAAAAAAAGAAAAAAAGAAAAAAAATTTAGCTCCCAGCTCTTTGTTATCTTCCTCTTAATGCAGTCATTATTCACAGTCAATTCCACATTCACATGGAGAAGCCATCCAACATCCTGGCCTTCCAAATCATAAATCTTCTCATTTCCAAAGGTCTGTTCTCCACCTACCTTGGTCATCCACTGCCATGGTCATGTATAGCCTAGACCTTGCCATGTGCATACTTACAGCAGTTCCTGTTCTTCCAATTCACTTATTCTAGTATACTTCCCAATTCCAAAAATCTTTTAATCCAACCAAAATTTCATATCCACATATCAGTGATATCATATGGTGATTGTCTTTCTCTGTCTGACTTACTTGACTTAGTATGACAATCTCTAGGTCCATCCATGTCACTGCAAATGGCATTATTTCATTCTTTTTTATGGCTGAGTAATATTTCATTGTATATATGCCACATCTTTGCTTACATGTGGAATCTAAAAAAATGGTACAAATGAACTTATTTAAAAAACAGAAATAGAGTCACAGATATAGAAAACTAACCTAAGGTTACCAGGGGGTAAGGGAGGCAGGGATAAATTGGGAGATTGGGACTGACATATACACAATACTTTATATAAAATAGATAACTAATAAGAACCTAATGTATAGCACAGGGAACACTGCTCAATACACTGTGCTGACCTATATAGGAAAGAATCTAAAAAAGAGTGGATATAGGAACATATATAATTGATTCACATTGCTGTATACTTGAAACTAGCACAACATTGTAAGTCAACTATACTTCCATAAAAATTAATTAAAAAAATAAAATAAACTTTATATCCATTTTTACTTTCCATCCTCCTTCTCTTTTGTTTTTTTAAACTTCTTTACTGAAGTATAATTGCTTTACATTGTTGTGTTAATTTCTGCTGTATAACAAAATGAATCAGCTATACATATACATATATCTCCATATCCTCTCCCTCTTGCATAAGCCTTCCTCCCTACATATCCCACCCCTCTAGGTGGTCACTAAGAACTGAGCTGACCTCCCTGTGCTATGCGGCTGCTTCCCACTAGCTATTTATTTTACATTTGGTAGTATATATAAGTCCATGCCACTCTCTCACTTTGTCCCAGCTTACCCTTCCCCCTCCCCGTGTCCTCACATCCATTCTCTACATCTATGTCTTTATTCCTGTCCTGCCTCTAGGTTCTTCACCATTAAAAAAATTTTTTTTAGATTCCATATATATGTGTTAGCATATGGTATTTGTTTTTCTCTTTCTGACTTATTTCACACTGTATGACAGACTACAGGTCCATCCACCTCACTACAAGTAACTCAATTTCGTTTCTTTTAATGGCTGAGTAATATTCCATTGTATATATGTGCCACATCTTCTTTATCCATTCATCTGTCTATGGACACTTAGGTTGCTTCCATGTCCTGGCTATTGTAAATAGAGTTGCAGTGAAACTTGCGGTACATGACTCTTTTTGAATTATGGTTTCTCAGGGTGTATGCCCAGTAGTGGGATTGCTGGATCAAATGGCAGTTCTATTTTTAGTTTTCTAAGGATCCTCCACTCTTTTTTCCATAGTGGCTGTATCAATTTACATTCCCATCAACAGTGCAAGAGGGTCCCCTTTTCTCCATACCCAATCCAACATTTATTGTTTGTAGATTTTTTGATGATGGCCATTCTGACTGGTGTGAGGTGATACCTCATTGTCGTTTTGATTTGCATTTCTCTAATGATTAGTGATGTTGTGCATCCTTTCATGTGTTTGTTGGCAGTCTGTATATCTTCTTGGGAGAAATGTCTGTTTAAGTCTTCTGCCCATTTTTGGATTGGGTTTGTTTTTTTGATATTGAGCTGCATGAGCTGCTGTATATTTTGGAGATTAACCCTTTGTCAGTTTTTTGGTTTGCAAATATATTCTCCCATTCTGATGGTTGCCTTTTTGTCTTGTTTATGGTTTCCATTGCTGTGCAAAAGCTTTTAAGTTTCATTAGGTGCCATTTGTTTATTTTTGTTTTTATTTCCATTTCTTTAGGAGGTGGGTCAAAAAGAATCTTGCTGTGATTTATTTCATAGAATGTTCTGCCTATGTTTTCCTCTAAGAGTTTTATTGTGTCTGGACTTACATTTAGGTCTTTAATCCATTTTGAATTTATTTTTGTGCGTGGTGTTAGGAAGTGTTCTAATTTCATGCTTTTACATGCAGCTGTCCAGTTTTCCCAGAACCACTTATTGAAAGGCAGTCTTTTCTCCATTGTATATGCTTGTTTCCTTTATCAAAGATAAAGTGACCATATTTGCATGGGTGTATCTCTGGGCTTCCTATCCTCTTCCATTGATCTATATTTCTCTTTCTGTTCCAGTACCATACTGTCTTGATTATTGTAGCTTTGTAGCATAGTCTAAAGTCAGGGTGCCTGATTCCTCCAGCTCTGGTTTTCTTTCTCAAGATTGCTTTGGGGCCGGAGGAAGATGGCGGAAGAGTAAGACGCGGAGATCACCTTCCTCCCCACAGATACATCAGAAATTCATCTACACGTGGAACAACTCCAACAGAACACCTACTGAACGCTGACAGAAGACCTCAGACCCCCCAAAAGGCAAGAAACTCCCCACATACCTGGGTAGGGCAAAAGAAAAAAAGAATAAACAGAGACAATAGGATATGGACGGGACCTGCACCAGTGGGAGGGAGCCGTGAAGGAGGGAAGGTTTCAACACAATACAAGCCCCTTCGCGGGCGGAGACTGCAGGTGGCGGAGGGGGAAAGCTTCGGAGTAGCGGAGGAGAGCACAGCAACGGGGGTGCGGAGGGCAAAGCGGAGAGATTTTGGCACAGAGGATCGGTGCCCTCAGGCACACACCAGCCCGAGAGGCTTGTCTGCCCGGCCGCCGGGGCGGGCGGGGCTGGGAGCTGAGGCTCGGGTATCGGCTTTCAGTCGGAGCGCAGGGAGAGGACTGGGGCTGGCGGCAGGAAGAGAGCCTGAAGGAGTTAGTGCTAGCCCGGAGGGAGTCCGGGGAAAGGGTCTGGAGCTACCGGAGAGGCAAGAGACTTTTTTCCCTTTTGTTGCCTGGTGCGCGAGGAGAGGACATTCCCCTCCCTCCCCTCTGCCTGAGTGAGCCAGAGCCCCCGAATCAGCGGCTCCTTTAAACCCGTCCTGTCTGAGCGAAGAACGGACGCCCTCCGGCGACCTACGCGCAGAGGCGGGGCCAGGTCCAAGGCTGAGACCCGGGAGTTGTGAGAGCAGAGACAGGGAAATCTCTCTGTGCAGCCTCGGAGGCAGCGGATTAAAGCTCCACGGTCCATTTGATGTGCCCTGCGTCTGTGGAGTGCAGGAATGGACAGCGAATCATCCCAAATTGAGGAAGTGGACTTTGAGGACAAGATTTAAGACTTTCCCCCCTTTTTCCTCTTTTTACAACGAATTATCCCAAATTAAGGAGGTGTACTTAGCAAGATTTCAGACTTCTCCCCCTTTTCCTCTTTTTACAACGAATTATCCCAAATCGAGGAGGTGGACTTGGAGAGCAAGATTTTTGATTTTTCCCACTGCTCTCTTTTTGTGAATGTGTATGTGTAATCTTCTGTGTAAGATTCTCTCTGTATAGCTTTGCTTCCACCATATGTCCCAGGGTTCTATCGGTCCGTGTTTTTTTTCAATAATTACTTTTTAATTTTAATAACGCTACTATATTTCATACTTTATTCTATTTTACTTTACCTGCTCTTTCTTTTTTCCTACCTTCCCTTCCTCCATCCCTCCCTCCGCTCCTCCTTTCCTTCTTACTTTTTCTTTCCTCCCTCCCTCCCTCCCTCCCTCCCACCCTTCTTCTTTCCACTTTCTTTTTCTTTCCTTCCTCCCTCCCTCCCTCCTGTCTTTGTTTCTTTCTTTCCTTCCTCCCTCCCTCCCTCCCTTCTTCCATTCACTCTTCCTTTTGCTTTCATTCCTCCCTCCCTCCCTCCTTTCTTTCCTTCTTTCTTTCCATCCTTCCTCCTTCCCTCCCTTCTTTCTTTCTTTCTTCCTTCCTTCCTTTCTTCCCTTCTTCCTTTCTTTCCCTCTCTCTTTCTTTCTTCTACTAATTCTTTCTTTCTACTTTTTCTCACTGTTATTCTGAGCCAGGTGGATGAAAGGCTCTTGGTGCTGCAGCCAGGAGTCAGTGCTGTGCCTCTGAAGTGGGAGAGCCAACTTCAGGACACGGGTCCACAAGAGACCTCCCAGCTCCACATAATATCAAGCAGCGAAAATCTCCCAGGGATCTCCATCTCAACACCAGCACCCAGCTTCAGTCAACGACCAGCAAGCTACAGTGCTGGTCACCCTATGCCAAGCAACTAGCAAGGCAGGAACACAACCCCACCCATTAGCAGAGAGGCTACCTAAAAACATAATAAGGCCACAGGCACCCCGAAACACACCACCAGACGTGGACCTGTCCACCAGAAAGACAAGATCAAGCCTCAACCACCAGAACACAGGCATTAGTCCCCCCCCAACCAGGAAGCCTACACAACCTACTGAAACAACCTTAGCCACGGGGGAAAGATACCAAAAACAATGGGAACTACGAATCTGCAGCCTGCAAAAAGGAGACCCCAAACACAGTAACATAAGCAAAATGAGAAAGCAGAAAAACACACAGCAGGTGAAGGAGCAAGATAAAAACCTACCAGACCTAACAAATGAAGAGGTAATAGGCAGTCTACCTGAAAAAGAATTCAGAATAATGATAGTAAAGATGATCCAAGATTCTATTTCCAAGATCCAAAATCGTGGAAATAGAATAGACAATATGCAAGAAACAGTTAACAAGGACCTAGAAGAACTAAAGATGAATCAAGCATCGATTAAAAACACAATAAATGAAATGAAAAATACTCTAGATGGGATCAATAGCAGAATAACTGAGGCAGAAGAATGGATAAGTGACGTGGAAGATAAAATAGTGGAAATAACTGATGCAGAGCAAAATAAAGAAAAAAGAATGAAAAGAATAGAGAACAGTCTCAGAGACCTCTGGGACAATATTAAGCGCACCAACATTCGAATTATAGGGGTTCCAGAAGAAGAAGAGAAAAGGAAAGGGACTGAGAAAATATTTGAAGAGATTATAGTTGAAAACTTCCCTAATATGGGAAAGGAAATAGTTAATCAAGTCCAGGAGGCACAGAGAGTCCCATACAGAATAAATCCAAGGAGAAATACGCCAAGACACATATTAATTAAACTGTCAAAAATTAAACACAAAGAAATCATATTAAAAGCAGCAAGGGAAAAACAACAAATAACACACAAGGGAATCCCCATCAGGTTAACAGCTGATCTCTCAGCAGAAACTCTACAAGCCAGAAGGGAGTGGCAGGACATAATTAAAGTGATGAAGGAGAGAAACCTGCAACCAAGATTACTCTACCCAGCAAGGATCTCATTCAGATTTGATGGAGAAATTAAAACGTTTACAGACAAGCAAAAGCTGAGAGAGTTCAGCACCACCAAACCAGCTTTACAACAAATGCTAAAGGAACTTCTCTAGGCAAGAAACACAACAGAAGGAATATACCTACAATAACGAACACAAAGCAATTAAGGAAATGGGAATAGAAACATACATATCAATAATTACCTTAAATGTAAATGGACTAAATGCTCCCACCAAAAGGCACAGAGTGGCTGAATGGATACAAAAACAAGACCCATATATATGCTGTCTACAAGAGACCCACTTCAGACCTAGAGACACATACAGATTGAAAGTAAGGGGATGGAAAAAGATATTCCATGCAAATGGAAATCAAAAGAAAGCTGGAGTAGCAATTCTTATATCAGACAAAATAGACTTTAAAATAAAGACTATTAGAAGAGACAAAGAAGGACACTACATAACGATAAAGGGATCGATCCAAGAAGAAGATATAACAATTGTAAATATTTATGCACCCAACATAGGAGCACCTCAATACATAAGGCAAATACTAACAGCCATAAAAGGGGAAATCGACAGTAACACAATCATAGTAGGGGACTTTAACACCCCACTTTCACCAATGGACAGATCATCCAAAATGAAAATAAATAAGGAAACACAAGCTTTAAATGATACATTAAACAAGATGGACTTAGTTGATATTTATAGGACATTCCATCCAAAAACAACAGAATACACATTTTTCTCAAGTGCTCATGGAACATTCTCCAGGATAGATCATATCTTGGGTCACAAAGCAAGCCTTGGTAAATTTAAGAAAATTGAAATTGTATCCAGTATCTTTTCCGACCACAATGCTATGAGACTAGACATCAATTACAGGAAAAGATCTGTAAAAAATACAAACACATGGAGGCTAAACAATACACTACTCAATAACGAAGTGAACACTGAAGAAATCAAAGAGGAAATTAAAAAATACGTAGAAACAAATGACAATGGAGACACGACGACCCAAAACCTATGGATGCAGCAAAAGCTGTTCTAAGGGGGAAGTTTATAGCAATACAATCCCACCTTAAGAAACAGGAAACATTTCGAGTAAACAACCTGACCCTGCACCTAAAGCAATTAGAGAAAGAAGAACAAAAAACCCCCAAAGTTAGCAGAAGGAAAGAAATCATAAAGATCAGTTCAGAAATAAATGAAAAAGAAATGAAGGAAACGATAGCAAAGATCAACCAAACTAAAAGCTGGTTCTTTGAGAAGATAAACAAAATTGACAAACCATTAGCGAGACTCATCAAGAAAAGAAGGGAGAAGACTCAAATCAATAGAATTAGAAATGAAAAAGGAGAAGTAACAACTGACACTACAGAAATACAAAAGATCATGAGAGATTACTATAAGCAACTCTATGCCAATAAAATGGACAACCTGGAAGAAATGGACAAATTCTTAGAAATGCACAACCTACCAAGACCGACTCAGGAAGAAGTAGAAAATATGAATAGACCAATCACAAGCCCTGAAATTGAAACTGTGATTAAAAATCTTCCATCTAACAAAAGCCCAGGACCAGATGGCTTCACAGGCGAATTCTATCAAACATTTAGAGAAGAGCTAACACCCATCCTTCTCAAACTCTTCCAAACAATATCAGAGGAAGGATCACTCCCAAACTCATTCTACGAGGCCACCATCACCTTGGTACCAAAACCAGGCAAGGATGTCACAAAGAAAGAAAACTACAGGCCAATATCACTGATGAACATAGATGCAAAAATCCTCAACAAAATACTAGCAAACAGAATCCAATGGCACATTAAAAGGATCATACACCATGATCAAGTGGGGTTTATTCCAGGAATGCAAGGATTCTTCAATATACGCAAATCAATCAATGTGATACACCATATTAACAAGTTGAAGGAGAAAAACCATATGATCATCTCAATAGATGCAGAGAAAGCTTTCGACAAAATTCAACACCCATTTATGATAAAAACCTTGCAGAAAGTAGGCATAGAGGGAACTTTCCTCAACATAATAAAGGCCATATATGACAAACCCACAGCCAACATTGTCCTCAATGGTGAAAAACTGAAACCATTTCCACTAAGATCAGGAACAAGACAAGGCTGCCCACTCTCACCACTCTTATTCAACCTAGTTTTGGAAGTTTTAGCCACAGCAATCAGAGAAGAAAAGGAAATAAAAGGAATCCAAATTGGAAAAGAAGAAGTAAAGCTGTCACTGCTTGCAGATGACATGATACTATACATAGAGAATCCTAAAGATGCTACCGAAAAACTACTAGAGCTAATCAATGAATTTGGTAAAGTAGCAGGATATAAAATTAATGCACAGAAATCTCTGGCATTCCTGTACACTAATGATGAAAAATCTGAAAATGAAATCAAGAAAACACTCCCATTTACCATTGCAACAAAAAGAATAAAATATCTAGGAATAAATCTACCTAAGGAGACAAAAGACCTGTATGCAGAAAATTATAAGACACTGATGAAAGAAATTAAAGATGATACAAATAGATGGAGAGATATACCATGCTCCTGGATTGGAAGAATCAATATTGTGAAAATGACTCTACTACCCAAAGCAATCTACAGATTCAATGCAATCCCTATCAAACTACCACTGGCATTTTTCACAGAACTAGAACAAAAAATTTCAAAATTTTTTGGAAAAACAAAAGACCCCGAATAGCCAAAGCAATCTTGAGAACGAAAAACGGAGCTGGAGGAATCAGGCTCCCTGACTTCAGACTATACTACAAAGCTACAGTAATTAAGACAGTGTGGTACTGGCATAAAAACAGAAAGATAGATCATTGGATCAGGATAGAAAGCCCAGAGATAAACCCACGCACATATGATCAACTTATCTTTGATAAAGGAGGCAGGAATGTACAGTGGAGAAAGGACAGCCTCTTCAATAAGTGGTACTGGGAAAACTGGACAGGGACATGTAAAAGTATGAGATTAGATCATACCCTAACACCATACACAAAAATAAGCTCAAAATGGATTAAAGACCTAAATGTAAGGCCAGAAACTATCAAACTCTTAGAGGAAAACATAGGTAGAACACTCTATGACATAAATCACAGCAAGATCCTTTTGGACCCACCTCCTAGAGAAATGGAACTAAAAACAAAGATAAACAAATGGGACCTAATGAAACTTCAAAGCTTTTGCACAGCAAAGGAAACCATAAACAAGACCAAAAGACAACCCTCAGAATGGGAGAAAATATTTGCAAATGAAGCAACTGACAAAGGATTAATCTCCAAAATTTATAAACAGCTCATGCAGCTCAATAGCAAAAAAACAAACAACCCAATCCAAAAATGGGCAGAAGACTTAAATAGGCATTTCTCCAAAGAAGATATACAGACTGCCAACAAACACATGAAAGAATGCTCAACATCATTAATCATTAGAGAAATGCAAATCAAAACTACAATGAGATATCATCTCACACCAGTCAGAATGGCCATCATCAAGAAATCTAGAAACAATAAATGCTGGAGAGGGTGTGGAGAAAAGGGAACACTCTTGCACTGCTGGTGGGAATGTGAATTGGTACAGCCACTATGGAGAACAGTATGGAGGTTCCTTAAAAAACTAAAAATAGAACTACCATATGACCCAGCAATCCCACTACTAGGCATATACCCTGAGAAAACCATAATTCAAAAAGAGACATGTACCAAAATGTTCATTGCAGCTCTATTCACAATAGCCCGGAGCTGGAAACAACCTAAGTGTCCATCATCGGATGAATGGATAAAGAAGATGTGGCACATATATACAATGGAATATTACTCAGCCATAAAAAGAAACGAAACTGAGCTATTTGTAATGAGGTGGATAGACCTAGAGTCTGTCATACAGAGTGAAGTAAGTCAGAAAGAGAAAGACAAATACCGTATGCTAATACATATATATGGAATTAAAAAAAAAAAGTGATGAAGAACCTAGGGGTAAAACGGGAATAAAGACACAGAGCTACTTGAGAATGGACTTGAGGATATGGGGAGGGGGAAGGGTAAGCTGTGACAAAGCGAAAGAGAGGCATGGACATATATACACTACCAAACGTAAGGTAGATAGATAGTGGGAAGCAGCCGCAGAGCACAGGGAGATCAGCTCGGTGCTTTGTGACCGCCTGGAGGGGTGGGATGGGGAGGGTGGGAGGGAGGGAGATGCATGAGGGAAGGGATGTGGGAACAGATGTATATGTATGACTGATTCACTTTGTTATAAAGCAGAAACTAATAAAAAAAACACAAAATCACTGTATATATATATAAAAAAAGATTGCTTTGGCTATTTGGGGTCTTTTGTGTTTCCATACAAATGGTGAAATTTTTTTTTCTAGTTCTGTGAAAAACGCCATTGGAGTTTTAAAGGGATTGCACTGAATTTGTAAATTACTTTGGGTAGTATAGTCATTTTCAAAATGTTGATTCTTCCAATCTAAGATCATGGTATATCTCTCCATCTGTTTGTATCGTCTTTAATTTCTTTCATCAGTGTCTTATAGTTTTCTGCATACAGGTCTTTTGTCTCCTTAGGTAGGTTTATTCCTAGGTATTTTATTCTTTTTGTTGCAATGGTAAATGGGAGTGTTTCCTTAACTTGTCTTCCAGATTTTTCATCATTAGTATATAGGAATGCAAGGGATTTCTGTGCATTAATTTTTTATCCTGCTACTTTACCAAATTCATTGAATAGCTCTAGTAGTTTTCTGGTAGCATCTTTAGGATTCTCTATGTATAGTATCATGTCGTCTGCAAACAGTGACAGTTTTACTTCTTCTTTTCTGATTTGGATTCTTTTTTTTCTTTTCTTCTCTGATTGCTGTGGCTAAAACTTCAAAAGCTACGTTGAATAATAATCGTGATAGTGGGCAACTTTGTCTTTTTCCTGATCTTAGTGGAAATGGTTTCAGTTTTTCACCACTGAGAATGATGTTGGCTGTGGGTTTGTCATATATGACCTTTTTTATGTTGAGGAACGTTCCCTCTTTACCTACTTTCTAGAGAGTTTTTTATCATAAATGGGTGTTGAATTTTGTCAAAAGCTTTTTCTGCATCTATTGAGATGATCATATGGTTTTTATCCATCCATTTGTTAACATGGTGTATCACATTGACTGACTTGTGTATATTGAAGAATCCTTGCATCCCTGGGATGAACCCCACTTGATAATAGTGTATGACCTGTTTAATGTGCTGTTAGACTCTGTTTGCTAGTATTTTGTGGAGGATTTTGCATGTATGTTCATCAGTGATATTGTCCTGTAGTTTTCTTTTTGTGACATCTTTGTCTGGTTGTGGTATCAGGAAGATGGTGGCCTCAGAGAGTGAGTTTGGAAGTGTTCCTCCCTCTTCTATATTTTGGAAGAGTTTGAGAAGGATAGGTATTAGCTCTTCTCTAAATGTTTGATAGATTTCACCTGTGAAGGCATCTGGTCTGGGGCTTTTTTTTGTTGGAAGATTTTTAATCACAGTTTCAATTTCATTGCTTGTGATTGGTCTGTTTATATTTTCTATTTCTTCCTGGTTCAGTTGCGGAAAGTTGTGCTTTTCTAAGAATTTGTCCATTTCTTCCAGGTTGTCCATTTTATTGGCATATAGTTGCTTGTAGTAATCTCTCATGATCCTTTGTATTTCTGCAGTGTCAGTTGTTACTTCTCCTTTTTCATTTCTAATTCTGTTGATTTCAGTCTTCTCCCTTTTTTTCTTGATGAGTCTGGCTAATGGTTTATCAATTTTGTTTATCTTCTCAAAAACCAGCTTTTAGTTTTATTGATCTTTGCTATCATTTCCTTTTCATTTTTTTCTGATCTGAACTTTATGATTTCTTTCCTTTTGCTAACTTGGGAGTATTTTGTTCTTTTTTCTCTAATTTCCTTAGGTGTAAGATTAGGTTGTTTATTTGAGATATTCGTGTTTCTTGAGGTAGGATTGTATTGCTATAAACTTCCCTCTTAGAACTGCTTTTGCTGCATCCCTAGGTTTTGGGTATTTGTGTTTTCATTGTCATTTGTTTTTAGGTATTTTTTGGTTTCCTCTTTGATTTCTTCAGTGATCTCTTTGTTATTTAGTAGTGTACTGTTTAGCCTCCATGTGTGTGCCTTTTTTACAAATTTTTTCCTGTATTGATATCTAGTCTCATAGCATTGTCGTTGGAAAATATACTTGATATGATTTCAATGTTCTTAAATTTACCAAGGCTTGATTTGTGACCCAAAATATGATCTATCCTGGAGAAGATTCCATGAGCACTTGGGAAGAAAGTGTATTTTGTTGTTTTTGGAGGGAATGTCCTATATATATATCAGTTAAGTTCATCTTGTTTAATGTATCATTTAAAGCTTGTGTTTCCTTATTTATTTTCATTTTGGATGATCTGTCCAGTGGTGAAAGTGGGGTGTTAAAGTCCCCTACTTTGATTGTGTTACTGTCAATTTCTCCTTTTATGGCTGTTAGCATTTGCCTTATGTATTGGGGTTCTCCTATGTTGGGTGCATAAATATTTACAATTGTTATATTTTCTTCTTGGATTGATCCCTTGATCATTATGTAGTGTCCTTCTTTGTCTCTTCTAATAGTCTTTATTTTAATGTCTATTTTGTCTGATATGAGATTTGCTACTCCAGCTTTGCTTTGATTTCCATTTGCATGGAATCTCTTTTTCTATCCCCTCACTTTCAGTCTGTATGTGTCCCTAGGTCTGAAGTAGGTCTCTTGTAGACAGCATATATACAGCTCTTGTTTATGTATACATTCAGCCAGTTTATGTCTTTTGGTTGGAGACTTTATTCCATTTACATTTAAGGTAATTATAGATTTGTATGTTCTTGTTATAATTTCTTAATTGTTTTGGGTTGTTATTGTAGGTCTTTTCCTTGTCTTGTGTTCCCTACCTAGAGAAGTTCCTTTAGCATTTGTTGTAAAGTTGGTTTGGTGGTGCTGAATTCTCTTAGCTTTTGCTTGTCTGTAAAGGTTTTAATTTCTCTGTCAAATCTGAATGAGATCCTTGCTGGGTAGAGTAATCTTGGTTGTAGGTTTTTCCCATTCATCACTTTAAATATGTCCTGCCATAGCCTTCTGGACTGCAGAGTTTCTGCTGAAAGTTCAGCTGTTAACTTTATGGGGACTCCCTTGCATGTTATTTGTTGCTTTTAATATTTTTTCTTTGTATTTAACTTTTGATAGTTTGATTAATATGTGTCATTGTGTGTTTCTCCTTGGATTTATCCTGTAATGGACTCTCTGTGCTTCCTGGACTTGATTGACTATTTCCTTTCCCATATTAGGGAAGTTTTCAACTATAATCTCTTCAAATATTTTCTCAGTCCCTTTCTTTTGCTCTTTTTCTTCTGGGACCCCTATAATTTGAATGGTGGTGTGTTTAATATTGTCCCAGATGTCTCTGAGACTGTCCTCAATTCTTTTCATTCTTTTTTCTTTATTCTTCTCTGCGGTAGCTCTTTCTACTTTTTTATCTTCCAGGTCACTTATCTGTTCTTTTGTGTCAGTTATTCTGGTATTGATTTCTTCTAGAGAATTTTTAATTTCATTTATTGTGTTGTTCATCCTTGCTTGTGTGCTCTTTAGTTCTTCTAGGTCCTTGTTAAACGTTTCTTGTATTTTCTCCATTCTATTTCCAAGATTTTGGATCATCTTTACTATCCTTACTCTGAATTCTTTTTCAGGTAGACTACCTATTTCCTCTTCATTTGTTTGGTCTGTTGGGATTTTACCTTGCTCCTTCATCTGCTGTGTGTTTCTCTGTCTTCTCATTTTGCTTAACTTACTGTGTTTGTGGTTACTTTTCTGCAGGTTGCAGGTTCGTAGTTTCCGTTGTTTTGGGTATCTTCCCTCAGTGTCTAAGGTTGGTTCAGTGGGTTGTATAGGCTTCCTGGTGGAGGGACGAGGGTCTATGTTCTGGTGGATGAGGCTGGATCTTTTCTTTCTGGTGGTCAGGGCCACATCTGGTGGTGTGTTTTGTGGTGTCTGTCTGCAAACTTAGTATGATTTTAGGCAGCCTCTCTGCTAATGGGTGGCGTTGTGTTCCTATGTTGCTAGTTGTTTGGCATGGGGTGTCTAGCACTGTAGCTTGCTGGTCGTTGAGTGAAGCTGGGTTTTGGTGTTGAGATGGAGCTCTCTGGGAGATTTTCGCCATTTGATATTTCGTGGGGCCAGGAGGTCTCTGGTGGACCAATGTCCTGAACTCGGCTCTCCCACCTCAGAGGCACAGTCCTGACACCCAGCCGGAGCACCAAGACCCAGTCAGCTACACGGCTCAGAAGAAAAGGGGTAACACAAAAGAAAGAAAAAATAAAACAAAATAAAATAAAATAAAATAAAAAAGTTATTAGAATAAAATTTAAAATAATATTATTAAAATAAAAAAGTAATTAAAAATAAAGAGAAGAGAGCAACCAAACCAATAAACAAATCCACCAGTGATAAGAAGTGCTAAAAACTAAACTAAGATAAACATAAAAATCAGAAACTAGGCAGTCACATACAACAAACCCCAAGTCAACAGTTGCTCCCTAAGTCCACTGCCTCAGTTTGGGCTGATTCATTGTCTATTCAGGTATTCCGTAGATGCAGGGTACATCAAGTTGATTGTGGAGCTTTAATCCGCTGCTCCTGAGGCTGCTGGGGGAGATTTCCCTTTCTCTTCTTTGTTTGCACAGCTCCCGGGGTTCAGCTTTGGATTTGGCCCCGCCTCTGCATGTAGGTCGCCGGAGGGCGTCTGTTCTTCGCTCAGACAGGACAGGGTTAAAGGAGCCGCTGTTTCGGGGGCTCTGGCTCACTCAGGCCGGGGGGAGGGAGGGGCACGGAGTGCAGGGCGAGCGTGCGTTGGCAGAGGCCGGCGTGACATTGCCCCAGCCCGAGGCGCGCCGTGCGCTCTCCCGGGGAAGTTGTCCCTGGATCCTGGGATCCTGGCAGTGGCGGACTGCACAGGCTCCCGGAAGGGGGTGTGGATAGTGACCTGTGCCCGCCCACAGGCTTCTTGGTGGCGGCAGCTGCAGACTTAGCGTCTCATGCCCGTCTCTGGAGCTCCTTTAGGCGGCGCTCTGAATCCCCTCTCCTTGAGCACCACTTGCCTCTTTGGCAGGTCCAGACTTTTTCCCGGACTCCCTCCCGGCCAGCCGTGGTGCACTAACCCCTTCAGGCTGTGTTCATGCCGCCAACCCCAGTCCTCTCCCTGCGCTCCGACTGAAGCCCGAGCCTCAGCTCCCAGCCCCGCCCGCCCCGGCGGCCGAGCAGTCAAGCCTCTCAGGCTGGTGAGTGCCGGTCGGCACCCATCCTCTGTGCGGGAATCTCTCCGCTTTGCCCTCCGCACCCCTGCTGCTGCGCTCTCCTCCGCGGCTCCTAAGCTTCCCCCCTCCGCCCCCCGCAGTCTCTGCCCTCGAAGGGGCTCCTAGTGTGTGGAAACCTTTCCTCCTTCAGGCTCCCTCCCACTGTTGCAGGCCCCGTCCCTATTCTTTTGTCTCTGTTTTTTCTTTTGCCTTACCCAGGTACGTGGGGAGATTCTTGCCTTTTGGAAGGTCTGAGGTCTTCTGCCAGCGTTCAGTAGGTGTTCTGTAGGAGTTGTTCCACGTGTAGATGTATTTCTGGTGTATCTGTGGGGAGGAAGGTGATCTCCGCGTCTTACTCCTTCTCCATCCTGAAGCGATCTCCCATCCTCCTTCTCTTATCTTTGCTTCCTTCACATCCATCAGAGAGTCCACAGTATAGTTTTCTGTAACAGTCTAAACTTCTCTGCCTTGTTCTTCCTTTGTTTCCTCACCTGTCAAAATCCCAAACGTGATTGATATCAAATTATTTACCTTCTCTGTGGCTGCCCTGTAAAAGCTGAGTAATTTTTTAAAATAAAAAGCATACAACACTGTATGGTCTTTACAATAAATGGTATTTTATATTTTTTTATTTGCAAATTGTAAGCTGTCATTTTTGTGGGAGTAAAATTTATAATAAACTTGTGTTTGAGATATATTTGCATAGCTTTTCTACCTGGAGGGTTTAACAAATATCAAACATTTGCTAGCACACCACCGCTAATATATGGAGAATATCTAAAAAAGACCTCTTGATATTCTGTCTTCTCAGCCCTCCCTACACTTCCCTAACTGTCCCCATCCTGGCAAAAGGTATAATCATCCCATCTCTTGGAAAATTCTAAAACCTAGTAGTCATGCTTGGTTACTCCTTTTTTTTGCCTTCTATATCCAAACAATCAAGTATGTCATCTCTACTTAAAATAGAAATTATGCTGAACTTCCACTGCCGTTATTTTAACCCAAGAAACATTTGTCCATTGCTTAGACTATTGGAAAATTCTCTAAACTAGACTACACTCTTCCAGTCTTTTCCACCCAGCACAGTGATTTTTTTAAAACTGTGCATCAGATCATGTCAGTTCCTTGCTTAAAACACTTTGGTGACTTCTCATGCCTGTCGTAAGATCTGAGGCCTTAGTCAGACCCACTTGGGCCACAAGACTTTTTATCTTGTAATAAAATATAGTAGTAATGATATAAAAGTATTTCTTTTGAAGACTGCTAGTACACAAAGGACACACTGGAAACCATTATTAAGCAGTATGGTCTTGCTGATGACTCCCTCTCACAAAGGGTAAGATCCTGCCAAGCCTGAATGAAATAATGGAATTCAGAAAAGTATTGTTTTCTACTGCTCAGGTTGGTAATTTCAGTTGCATTCACATATAAACCTTCCCAGTTTTCTCTTGGTTTAGACTATTTTTGGCTGCCTTGCACAGGGGTGAGATTTTCACCAGAAGTGGTGTTAGAGCACCTTTTATTTGGATTTCTTTGCTGTTTTTGCAGAGATAGAAGCACAGCACTGGCTTTGGAACGTGAAGGTGTGTGTGTGTGTGTGTGTGTGTGTGAAAAAGCAAATGCATGCAAGTCTCTCCTGCACAATGACCATCACAACCTTACATGATAAAGACCCTGCTTTCCTTACCTATTTGGCTTCTCACAACACTCTACCTCTCACTTACTATGCTCTCCTCCTTTTAAAACATAGTTTGGGCTCTTTCAAGGGCCTTTCACTGGATATTATTCATGCTTTTTGTCCAGAGCCGAAGAGTGGAAACTTCTTTCCTCCACTCTTGTACATCTGGTTCTTTACCCTTCAGATAACAGTTCACGTATCACCTCATCAGAGAGGCTTTCCCAGACCACACACATAAATTAACCTCCCCTCATACCCACCCTGCTATCAACCTATCATCTGGTTTGTTTCCTTTTCATCACCTACTAAATTCTGGAATTATTTTACTTGTTTACCTGTGGGATATCTATTTTCCACACCATAATATAAGGACAACGATTTTGTCAAGACTACTCACCAGAGTGTGCCCAGTGTATATAACGACACTTACATATGACAGGTAATCAATTGTTGGAAGAGTGAATGAGTGAGGGGAGAATAGTGTGCTACATTAAAATCAGAGTCCTTAGGAAAGAGTCCCCATGAAGAAATGATGTTTGTGAAGGACTCTTCTGAAATAGTAGAGATACCCAGGCTTGAGTTGCATTCTGACTCATAAGACGCCTGGTTCCAGGGAGGAGGCATGCTGATTACTAATCACTGAGATACCTTCTCAAGCACATCCAGCTGCCACAATTTCCCTTTCTTTCTTGGTTGGGTCCCACAGCATCCATCTACTCATTTCTCCTCTGATGGTGTCACTAATTTCTCTATGTATTGTTTTCTGTTTCTCCCAAGACTACTCTCAGTGTGGAAGACAATATTTTAGCTCCTTATTTCAGTTGCCCTTCTAAATACATACTTATGATTTCTATCCATTTTAGGGATTTCCCTATTAATTAGTTGAGGAAGAGGATTGCACAACTAGACAATACAAGAAATTCTGGAAATTAAGGGAGGTCAAAAAGTTGCCTAGTGAAACTCATAAAGCCATCCATCCTGGTTCCCTTGCAAATATGATTTTATCAAGATGAGAATTTTATTATGTTAGTGGGATGACTGTGAATCAGTGAGGATTAGCCACTGTAGGTACTTCAAGCAGAAAGGGATTTAATAGAGCAAATGACAGCCTTGTAAAATCACTGGAAGGGCCAGAGTAATGAATGTCAGCGAAGGTGGCATGAACTTTCGGTATGGTCTGAAAATCAAGAAGTTGATGACGTATTATCTTCAGGAATCATTGGGAAACTCCCTCATCTACTCATAGTTTCCCATTCACATCCAGGTGGGTTCTGTCAGGTGGGAACTTAAACAGGTGACATCTGAAGGCCATGTAAACCCTCACATATGCTAAAGTCCATGCATCCCTTCACTGCTGCTTCTGGAAGATAAAGGCAATGGATTCTGTTTCTCTTCTTCTCCCACATCTCACATAAAGTTACCTCACTGGCAGAATGTCAATTGCATTTAGGCTCTGGAAACAAGAAAGTATGAGAAAGATATTTCCTGGGCTTCTAGCCCCTGACATTCAAGGAAGAACGTAGACAGTGGCAGGGATAAATCCTTGTTGCCAAAACAAACAAGCAGTAGCCAAAACTACATAAATATTTTCCTCCCCCACCTACAGAAGCAAAGCAGATCCCCTACAAATACCATTTTTTCCTCTAGGGAGTTGCTGATTGAAAAATTCTTGAGCCATGGAGTGTCTTAGTTGGACACAATCTTTCACATCCATTTTCTCTGTCTTTCTGTCATATAGCAAAAATGATAAGATCATATTATGAGAAAAGGTGAAAGGGTTTAAGGGCCAAATGGAATTTCCATTGATTCTGGACAATGCCTGCCCTTTGAAGATTTGAGAAAGAAGCAAAAATATTATTTCCAACATTATGCTACTTGAAAACCTAGCTGAGGAGATGAGATTAAAGCACATAGAACAAATGGAGAGCAAATATGCTGTCTGATGATAATATGCTTGATTTTGTAGCTTGTCTTACAAGGAAGAAAATATTGATACCTTTGGAATCATGGTAGAAGGATTACTGTTTGAGCCTTAAAGGTCGATAGGGCTTGGAGTGTCAGGAGGAAGGGAAAAACATTTGAAGTGTGTGTACAGAGAGGAGAACCACGTAAGCAAAGGCTGGAACAAGCACACAGAGAACAGTGGGAGATTCACAACAATTTCTTAGAATAATTTCTGTCTCTAAGTTTGGCTCTGCAATTCACTCATTCTCCATAACAACCACCAATGGCTCTCAAGTTTTTTCCCCCACCTTGACACATGAAGACCATCATTTTTAAGACACGTTCTCAGGGATTTACCCAGAGTCATGCAAATTTCATGTTAGCTATGAGTCTGCCTTCTCTTTCCCTACTGGAGAAGTATATCAAAAGGTAAGTGAAAAATGATGACGAATATTAACAATGACTTCCAACTTGAAATTGGAAAAACATGTCAGAAAATAAGTGAATTACTGAGAAATAATTGAGAGGATGGTTACTTTGCTCTATTATAATTTTTTAAAGAAAAGGTTTCATAAACGTTCCTACCTTATGAATAATGAATAACCTTCGACATGCCTTCACGTTTTGGAGACACATCTGTGAATGGTAATGCTGGAACTGGGGATGGGTATTCTACCCAGATATTAGCGAGATAGATGCAAAATGCAAATCTGGCATTGCCACCTTTGTAGAAATCATTCAGTGATTTCCTCTCATGTCTATGCATCTTAACATGTCATCAAATCTGGCCCACTGTCTGTCCCTTTGCCTTCACCTTTCACACGTCCCCCAAATGTGTGTGTGCGCCAGTAACACTGTGTTTGTTGGCCGCATGCATTATGCGGTTTTGCATCACACCATCTTAGCTAGTGTTTTTCCTCTATCTAAAAAAGTCCTTCCCAAATCTGTTTTTACTTGGTTACTTTTCTCTCATGCTTAGAAATTTGGTTCAAGCATCACCTGCTGTGCAGAACACTTTCCTTAACCTCTTTTGGTGAGTTTAATGCCCCTGCTTTCACAGAAACTTGATTATACTTTTATCACTTCACTTTCCATAGTTTATTGACATTATCTATTTGCATTTCTGTCTTCATCACTAAAATAGAAACTGTGCAAGAATAAGAACCATGTCATTTTGAATATTGATCATTGTATTCCTTGTACTTAGCAGAATCCTTGACATATAAATTGAACTTGGAGCTTGAATTCAACTGAATTTTTGCAAAGTTGGGGGATTTATCTGAAGAGCCAGATAGCTAGTTTAGGGAGGTTGGAAATGCCAGGCTCAAGCGTTCAGGTGACAGGTAGTGGAAAGCCACCTTGATTTTGTGGCTTTGTACTAGGCACTTAAAAAGTGCTTTATTCATACTTAGTTTCTTCAACTATTTTAGGAGGCAGGGATTATTGACATTTTATAGATATAAGTAAATGATGCTCAGAGATGAGAGATAACTTTTGCAGCATCACAGAGCTGGCAAAAAAGGGACTGGAACTTTAAATGAAAATCCAACAGCCTTTAAGGCCTTCTACATCATGTTGAACAATGTAAGGGAAGCAATTGATGAAAATGGTAATTTTATGTAATCACTCATTCACTGATTCCTCTCTAGAAAGTTTAGGTCATTTTTGAAAGCTTACACACAGCACAAGTGAGCTCAGATTTTTTCAATTCCATGCTGCTTTTTTGGCCTCCTGGAAGCACGCATCCACAGAGAGAACCTGTAGATCACACAGCCTACTCCATTAGGTGGGGTACCATTCAAAGTGTGGCTGGCAAATACTTCTGCCAAAGCGAATTTCAGTACAAAAGTGCTGCTGCTGAAGGCCATCATGCTACCTATTTGTAAAAGCTATCTGAAGGCATTTTTCTTTTCATTCTGTATCACCAGAGGTGGCTAATCCTTTAGTTCTTGTATTGTTGTTCTAGCCTTGCTTCTCAGAATGGAAGGCTCCCTCAGGGTTTGCCTGGGATATGCCCAGCCAGGCTCTGGCTTGACTGTGTCCTGGTGATGTCAAATGATAGAGGTTGAAGGAGGTGAAACTGACCTGCTGACTTAAAAGTGAAATCAAGCAGCATTCGTTTCAGACAGACCGCCCCATATACCTCCAAGAAACATTGCATAAGCCACAACTATTTCCCAAATTTGGGTGAGAAAAACTGAGTTTAGGTAGGTCCTGCTTTTGTGTATTCCTGTATTTCTCCATTCACAGCATTTATTATCCTTTCAATATTTTTATTCATCTCTTTATTATCTCCTAGATCCTCAACTCTATAAGTATAAAAATCTTACCTGTCTTTCAGTACTTTATCGTCAGCATCTCAGATAGTTCATGCCACAGAGTAAGCACTTAAAAGGATAATTATTGAATGGATGAGTAAATTATGAACACTCCATTTCTTGATTATTGTGAAAATTTTCACTGTATCGCAAAACCAAACCAAACCTAATCGCCTATGTCCTTTAGAACAGTGATTCTCAAAATTTCATAGATATCTGAATTACCTGAGGATCCTGTTACAGTGCAGAGTCAGCTTTAGTAAATCTGGGGTGGTGCTGGGAACTCTGCACTTCTAACAAGCTCCTGGCTGATGCCATGTGCTGACTCTCAGGGACCACATTTAGAGTAGCAGCTGTTAGAACACCTCAACCACCAACCGCTATATTCACGTTAACACTTCTCCTCCAGGATTTTGTATTTGCTAGCTGGTCTAACTGGCCTTCCATCAGAAATTCATTAGCCATCTGTGGATGGGTAAATCTCAGTGGCAACTCAGCCTGAAGCACTCTACACGGACTCCCTCTGAGAAGCAATTCAATTGCAGGTGATTGCCTTACTGTATGTGTCTGTGACTTTTGATTTAGGGCTCAGATCTGAAATCCCCATTTATTTTCTTGGTGTCGCTCTCTTAATACAAATAATGCATCTCTCCTGCCAGCAGATACTCAGGTCTGGCTGTTTACCTTATTGTCAGCTGCTTTGAAGGGTCTTCCAAAATAAAATTTGTGTGCATGACACAGCCCCTGGCCCTACTAAATGTCCTAAAAATCTATCCAGATTTTTATAGTAATATAAAGACAAAGACCAACAAACAGGATCAATACATGCAAACTTCACTTCCTTTATGGACATTCTCCTTCTGTACAATGAGTATGAGTAATGGGCTTCAGGGGTGACTGTGGGGCATGAGTGAGATAACGTATGCAAAGCCTCGAGCTCAGCTGCGTAATCAGAGCCCAATCAAGGGAGCTATTAGAATATTTTAATCATGGTTATTGTTTAATTTTATTACTGTTGCCCTCAGGTGTGTCCAGTGCTACATAATATGGGCGATTTATGGATTCCAACTGGGCAAAAGAGCCCTTTTAATATAAAGTACTTGAAAGCCGGGAAGTTCTATTCCTAGCCTTAATGCTAACCCAGGCTGTTTACTGACTGTCTCTGGTTTATTTATTTATTTTTAATTGAAATATTGTTGACTTACAATGTTGTGCTAGTTTCAAAGTGATTCAGTTATACATATATAAGTATATATGTATCTATTCTTTTTCAGATTCTTTTCCATTATAGGTTATTACAAGATATTGAGTATAGTTCCCTGTGTTATACAGTAGACCCTTGTTGGTTATTTTATATATATTAGTGTATATATGTTGATCCCAAACTCCTAATTTATCTCCCCCCACTTCTCCCTTTAGTAACCATAAGTTTGTTTTCTATGTCTGTGAATCTATTTCTCTTTTGTAAATAAATTCATTTGTATCATGTTTTTAGATTCCACATTTAAGTGATATCATACGATATTTGGCTTTGTCTGACTTACTTCACTTAGTATGATAATCTCTAGTTCCATCCATATTGCTGCAAATGGCATTATTTCATTCTTTTTATGACTAATATTCCATTGTGTGTGTGTGTGTGTGTGTGTGTATATATATATATATATATATATATATATATATATATATATATATATACACCATATCTTCTTTATCCATTCGTCTGCTGATGGACATTTAGGTTGCTTCCATGTCTTGGCTATTGTAAATGGGGCTGCTATGAACATTGGGGTGCATGTATCTTTTCGAATTATGGTTTTCTCTGGGATTTTTTTGCCCAGGAGTGGGATTGCTGGGTCATATGGTGGCTCTATTTTTAGCTTTTTAAGGAACCTCCATGCTGTTTTCCATAGTGGCTGCACCAATTTACATTCCCACCAACAGTGCAGGAGGGTTCCCTTTTCTCCACACCCTCTCCAACATTCTGATTCATTTTTTATAGAAGAGGAACAACCTCTCCCTTCATTAAATGCCAGCCAGGCTATATTTCTTTCCCTTTTAACCTTAAAAAGCATTTAAGCAATGACTTTATTTTCTGAGCTCTGTCAACTCCCTTTGCACACTTGCCTGATGTTTAGGCACTTTTTTTCTTATCTTTTCTGTTTTTGATTTATGCTTTAATTTCATGACTTCTAACCCTTTCTTAACATTTTATCTCATATTTAATATTAGGTTACAGTTTTCTTCTCCATTGCAGCCATATTTTACTGTGGTCTTTTCATTAACTGTTAGCACATCAATCAAGACTTTTTCCTTTTGCTCTCAGGATATCATTTCGTGTGTTTGGGTGGGAATACTCTCTTCTTTCTTTTCATGGCTCGTGATGGGTTTTGCTGTATTCTCAGGAGTGGGTTCCTGGGCAGATGTGGGTTTTTGCTTGAGGACTTTCTCATCTGTTGTTACCCCAAAGTTTGAACACATGGCCTCTCTGTGCAGATGTGTCCTCAGACCTGAGATCCACCTTCTCGGCCCCCTTCACATCCAGCAATGAACTTGACAATGTTCCTGACCTGTTCAGTTTGAATTCTATTCCCTGCAGGTGTTTTCCCTGCAGGGTGGGTTTCTGTCTTTCTGGAAGGAGATGACATCGGATGTCTCTGAGATGCTGAAGGGCTTAGGCGGCTGCAGCATCTTCGGGTCTTCCTAGAAACCCTGATGGGTTCCATGCAGCCTTTTCTGATTGCACTCAAGTATGTTTGCTAATTATTCCACTCAGAGTAGAGTCTTTGCTTTTGGGGGTTTATTTTTTTTTGATATACATGAAATGAAATTTGTGGGCCCTTAAGATCACGAGGATCCCCTGTATCTTCCCTCCATTATTTCTGCAAAGCTGCTAAGTCCATGCACTCATCTTCTGGGTGTTACGGACACTGGCTATGCTTTCCTCCCTGCTTTGGGCACTCTGCAAATTCTTTTAAAAACTTTTATTGGAGTGTAGTTGATTTATGATGTTGTGTTAATTTCTGCTGTACAGCAAAGTGATTCAGTTATACATACATGTACATTCCTTTTCATATTCTTTTCCATTATGGTTTATCCCAGGATACTGAATATAGTTCCCTGTGCTATACAGTGGGACCTTGTTGTTTATCCATTCTATATGTAATATTTTACACCTGCTAATCCCAAACTCTCACTCCATCCCTCCCCCACCCCCTTCCCCTTGGCAACCACAAGTCTGTTCTCTATGTTTGTGACTCAGTTTCTGTTTTGTAAATATTGATAATTTCATTTGTGTCATATTTTAGATTCCACATATAAGTGATATCATATGGTATTTGGATGTTTGTCAGTTTTTAAGAGAGGATTTAAGGAGTAGTCAGTTGAGACTAATCACCTGGGAAGGTTTTTAAAATGCTGATGCCCACCCCCTGCCACCAAGATTCAGGTGCTCTGAAGTGGGGTCCAAGCACCAGCAGTTTTGAAAAGCATCTTCTAGAATACACCATGGCAGGTAACTACTGCTCTCTGTCAATTCCATCTTACCTTCCAATTTAATTGGTGGATGGTTTGCCTAGCTAGCCCACAAGGCAGAATGGAACAGTTGGAAGTGTTTCTTTTGATACAGAAGCAGAATTTCTTTTTCTCACAGAAATGTAACAATTAAATCCTTTCTCCCCAAACATCATTCTGCGGTATCTCTTATATTTTTCCTCTTTTGCCATCAGAAAATACTTTGAAAAGTTAAGGACTTTTATCTTTATGGATTGTGGGCATAAAAGAATATTTCTTTTCTAGCCGAAAGTTGGTCCAAACAACTATTTTTACTGTTAAATGTTTTCTCCTGCTTTTAACTATATCAAAGAATTGTGAGGTTTTTAGTTTCTTGGGGCTGAGAAGAGGTTGGCTTAATTTAATACTGTCCTCACAAAAGTACAACGAATAGAATTTGACCATAGGAAGTTGGTACCAATTTTTATATACACAAATAAAAAATCTTTCCCCTATATAATAGTTACATTTCATTATGTTATGAGATAATATTTAACTTCATTAACTTTAGCACTTGGAAAATATATGGCATAAAGTAGTGTAGAAATTTGCTGAAGAAGTGAAGGTTCCAATGAAACGAATAACTAAAGTGTCAAAATTCATTCAATTAATATTTTATTAACATAACAAAGGGCCTCTATTTCACTCCAGTTGGTGTGCACCAATTGTGCAAATGAAGAGTTATTTAGTAGATATGCTGTTTAAGATCTGAATTTAATAATTTTGTTAGATTCAAACACTACACAATTTTAGAGACAACAGAGAATGTGTGATTAGATTGCTTAGGTTTAGAAAACAACTTCGAGAAAAAACAGTGTGTGTCATAGAAGTAAATAAGAAAAAATCCACAGATGTAGACAACAAATGTATGGACACCAAGGGGGGAAAGTGGGGTGGTGGTGGGATGAACTGAGAGATTGGGATTGACATGTATACACTAACGTGTATAAAATGGATAACTAATAAGACCCTGCTGTATAAAAATAAATAAATAAAATAAAATTCAAAAATTCAAAAAAAAAATATAGAAGTAAATAAGAAAAAATTAAGAGAACAATGTTTAAAAGTAAAGGATATATTTAGAGTGTGTTCTTTAGGAGAGTGACTTAATGTCCAATTCTTAGTGAACGGATCATGCAAATGTGAATCTTTGGTTTTCATTTTCTTGTAACTGTTTATCCCTTTGTCTTATCATGTAAATTTACACACATATATATATAATATAATATATTCAAAAAATATGCATTTCTATAAAAGGTGAGTTGTTTGTCCAAGACACAGCACATCCTATTTATACATTCAGGTTTCTTATTTTCAAACCACTGCAGTGTTACAACTATGGGTTCTTACTTTTAATCAAGTATCTTCTCATATCCTTAGTGAGGTGAAATATGGTCTAAGTAAATTGATCAGTCCAGGAAGGGAAAATAAATTTCGAATTTCAAGAAAAGATTTGTTTGCTTTGAAATATGACACAACATCCTCGCTTACCAGAGGGCTTTATTAATCTATTTTATGCCTCGTATAAGGATACATTTGAACTTGCTAAAAACTGTTTTTACAATATGAAATAGATTAGCTCAGGGTGTAGGAGGTATGTGTATTACCCAGGAATGAGAATACATTGTTTACATTAACTTTGTATTCATTTTGCAAATCATGAGCTTAAATAGCAGTTATCAGCATCTGCAGGTTCTTAATGACATTAAAAGTAGCAGAGTCTATTTTATACTCTTTTCAGACTCCCCAAAGGAGGAACTCTGTATGATTCAGCTTATGGTCCATTACAAACATAAAAGGTGGCACAGGTGAGGAGTGAAATAGTGGCCCTTTGTTATGTTAATAAAATATAAAGCTGTCTCTCTTCTCCTTTTTCTATCACAACAGGCAGAGCCATGAGCTTCGTGTTGGACAGTGCCATGCTTAAGTAAATGTCAGGAGTGATCTTGATTCAAAATTTAGCAGAAGACACTGTATTAGAACTGATCACCCCAGAGGCTATAAATACAAAACGTCTGACAGAGGCCCTGACAAACAAGAAATTTATCAGAAAACAAGCCAATTGCAGATCACAAGAACAAATCAGCAGTGGTGCTTTGTAGAGCTGTCCTTTTTCTGCTGAGTAGAGATAAGATTGATTGGTGCAACCTTCAGTCAGCACTGCTCCCTTAGGCAACAAAAAGAACACAAAAAGCTGTGGTTAGAGGGGAGATGGTGAAACCTACAGTTGGGGCATTTCCCAAGGAAATGGGGAAAAATCAGTGAGAAAGCTCTAGGGATAGGGGACCAGCAGATGGCACGCCACACAACTCATCACTTATCTCATTGACTGTCATCATCTCTGTGCCTTGCGTCTCATAATTAGACATGGAAAGTGACATTTTTTTCTTCTGCAAAAAGGTTCTTGTTTTTCTAATATAGAATATAAAAATGACTAGATTCTAGTTACTTCATTAACACCCCAAATATTGTACTTCTAGTTCTTTTCTATGGGAATCTTCATTGTGGTTACATTAGTAAACTAATCACATGCTGTAAAACAGTAAAGAACCTTTAGAATTAATTCAAATAAAGCAGAAAGGTACATTGTGGTTTTCTGATTAATTGGTAATAGTGAATGCTTGAGAAACAGGAGGCACCTTGAAAATATTTTTAAAATATAATTTTTTTAGAAGTTTAGTTATTCCAGAACATATACCTTATTTTTATTATTTAAAATATAAAAAGGGACCAAATAGGATTTGTGTGTGTCTAGAGGTTTTTGCTTGATTAGATTTCCCCCTCTGGAGGAAGAATAATCTATGCATTCTAAAACTGCAATTCTGTGAAGCAAGATGATCGTCAAGGTACACGAATTAAATCAATATTTTAATTTTCAAATACATTATAAAAGTCTAGGAAATATGTGTTTAGGGAAATTATTTCCAAGACATAATTGTAAGGCAGTCTCGAGGATATATATCAGTGTTGTCACATAAATTGTTACATGGAAAGTTGATAGTTGAAAGTAGCCCAGCCATTTCTTTCCATTAAATGTGGTAGAAAAGTATCAATCTTCCAAGTATCTTTACTTATGTTACCTAATGAAAACAATGAGAAGTAGTGTGTCATAGTGGATAAGGGCATGAGTTTTGGAGCCTGACGGACCTTGAATCAAATTACAACTCAGACACTTAACGGGGTGAAACTGTGCATGTTTTTTTTAGCTTTGTTTCTTCTGTGTTCTGATCTGAAAAATGGGACCAACCAATAAAGAATCCCAGCTTTATGAAGATTAAATGGGTTAATGCATGTAATGGATTCAGCCCTGTGCCTGGCATAGAATAACACAATGATATGCATTCTTCCTGTTTTTGTTTTATTTCTTTGAATCTTAAGATTTAGCAACACTACTTGGAAAAGAAACCTTGATCTTGAAAGAGAAGAAATGAATCCAGTTAAAGTAGCTTCTCAAAGTGGAGGCAGAGAATAGGCAGCTTATTTGGAGGGTTTTTTTTTTTTTCCTTACAGGGTGGAGTGTTTGTTTTTCATGAGCAATGTGTGAGTTAAATTTGGGGGGAAAAATAAAGGGACTGAAGCTGTCAGCTTAGTGTTTGGAAGTCAGAACTCAAACTCACTGTGTCAGAAAGGAAGCTCCAAGCAGCACACCTTTGTCCTAAGTGAACCAGCGGGTTGGTGGCGGTTGTTTAGAGATCCTGGCAAACAGTGTAATTTGTTCACTCGGGACATATGCTGGTTACAGTATTGTTTGGAAATCTAATTGAGGACACTTTCAGGACTTCAGAGCGTGAATGAGGGACAATAAAGGGTGTGTGGAGGGTACGTCTTTTAAAAGTGATCTAAAAAACCTTACCCGAGTCCGTCTAAATATACATCAGTTGTGTAAATTCATAAAGGAACCTATTTACTTTAGTGCTATCAACGAGGAAACTTACATAAGACTAAATCCCATTAAAATATTTTCTGAAAGCTAAATCAACATTGTTTACAGTGGATTAGCTCTGTGATGTATTCAAACACAAGGCTTCTGCCAAGTGTTTTTGCCGCCATATGTACACTTATTAATTAACTCCTTGTAAATGTCTTCAGTATTCCCTTGGGTTTGCCGAAGTTTGCTGTTGAAACATCACTTTCCCCACAAATCCTATTTATCTCAATTTTAAAAATGGAGGTTTGAGAGGACCCACTAAAGAGCACCCTCTTTTTCATCCAAGTTTGTAACCATCTGAGAAAGATATGGAAATTAGGCAAATAAGGATCCACATACCAACTTACATACAGATGAAGCTGATATTGAAGGGCATGGCTCATTGTGAGACCTACTAGGACTTGCTAATACTTCCTTTCTGAGTTAGAACACCTTCCCCATCCAGGCACCGATGCTAGATCATAGCAGGCCACTTCTCCTTGAATGAACATGAAGAAGAAGAAGAGAATATATACTCCTTGCAGTTAGGTAGACCTCAAGAGAGAGAGGAAGTGCAAGGACTCTCCCACTGTGTTATGTAACATCTTTAAGGCGTTTGAGAGAGACATCATTCTTGAAATGGGGCTGTCCTTGACCGTCATGCCACCACTCTCTCTCGGTCTTTTCCTACGTCTCGGGACCTCCAAATTAGTTTCCTTAGGTTCCTCTTTCTTATTAGACTTTAAATGTTCCACAGAGTTCTGTCTTTGGTTCTTCTCTCTTGGGATCTCCAGAGTAGTACATTCAGTTGTACATAAGATACTCTGATCTGTTAAACTCCAAAATTAGCTCAGGGTCATCATATTCAAACTTGCTCAGTGTCTCCCTCTCACTTCTGCTCCCATCCGGCATTTGCTGCTTCACTGAAAAGCGTCACCATCAGTCCCTCCATTTCCCAGGCTGTAACCTGGGGATCATCCTCAGTGTGAGTCTTTCTCACAAGCCATGAACCGTCCCACCGAACTTGCCTCCTTCATGACTCCTTAGTCTCCATTCCCCAGCCTATTCATCTGCCTTGGAGTGGACTTTCTTTTCCTCCCAACCATTCAGCCATGGCACGTCTACCCAACTGGCACATTTAGCTAAATAAAAATGCAACCTAAGCCTTCCACAGCCCCAGTTTCCTCTTCAAGTTACCATATGCATCACTTTTCTTCCACGCCACATGCCATGGACTGAATCGTGTCTCTCCCAAAATCCATATGTTGAAACCCTGACCCCCAATGTGACTGGATGAGGAGATGGGTTTTTTAAGAGGTAGTTAAGGTTGGGAATTCCCTGGCGGTCCGGTGGTTGGGATCCGGCTCTCACTGCTGAAGGGCCAGGGTTCGATCCCTGGTCAGGGAACTAAAATCCCACAAGCCACGTGGCACGGGCAAAAAACCAAACCAAAACAAAACCTGAAAAATAAAAAAAATAGATAGTTAAGGTTAAATGAGGTCATAAGGGTGGGGCACTGATCCCCATACAGAAAAGGCACTGTAAGTGGCTTTTCTCTGCCCTGTGAGGACACAGTGAGAAGGTGTTCGTCTACAAGCCAAAAGAGCTCTCACCAAGAACCAAACTGGCTGGCCCCTTGATTTGTGACTTTAGCCTCCAGAACTTTGAGAAAACAAATTTCTGTTATTTAAGCCACCCAGTCTACAGTATGTTGTTATGGCAGCTGGAGAAGACTAATGCACCAGGTCCCAAGCAAGCGTCAGTTAAGGTCAAATGTTAATTTCTGACCACTATTATTGCACAATACTGTGCCTTTGCACACTCTCTGCCGGCTGTCCAGAATTCTCTCCACTTTCCTCATGTAGGATTCTCCTCATCTTCCAAGAGCAAGCTCAGCTATTTCTTCCTTTATCTTTCCTAAGTGTTCTGACACTCACAGAAGCAGTATTAATAACACTTATTTTTGGAAACTACATACTTGTATTATAGCAATTGGAACATCATGTTTTCATATTTTTCTGCCTTAAGAGTAACCTTCTTAAGCCAAGGAAAACCTCTATTTTATTCTTCTGTCTATTTCCAGGGCTAAGCCCTCTGGTTTGATCATGAGAAAATACTGTTGAATGAAGTAATGGATTGATGAATGAATGAGAAAAATAGAGGTTGATGAATTTCCCTAAACTACTGGTACTAAATTAGAAGATGAACTAATTTAGTTCCCTGGAGTATATTTTCTTTCTGTGCTACCTACTTACTAATTTATTCAACAATTATTTATTAAATAGCTGCTACCTAGTACCATTAGCTTGATTCTCTTCAGCGTGGTGAGGAAGCTGGTGAGTTGAAACAAAGGGGAAAAATTTGCTCCATAAATAGTTAGGTTTTTGCTTTTTTTAATAACATGTTTAAATTATCAAGGGAGAAAAGTATAACTATCTATTTTAAATATAAGACCTTCCAATAAGGACTTAATGTGCCACTTCTATGGATCTCAGAGAATAACAATGAGTTTATGTAAAAACAGTGAAAAGTTTCCTCTTTAATAGCCAAGACCTTCCAGTTATCCTATGGAAAACACTGCTAATCAGAATCTTAGCTACAACAGTAAAAGAAATTTAGAGTTTGAAAAGAGTATTTGCAGTGGCAACAATAATCACCAAAATTATTCTGGCTAAAGACAAAATATAATCTTAATATTAACAGCCTCATAATAAGGTAGTCAGTGTAATTTCATGTTTTTAATTGGGCTAAAAGGAAATAATGATAATATATCTTAGTATTGTTTCCAAAATTTTAGCCTGATATAACTTGCCCTCTCATTTTCTAATATAAAGTTATGAATAACTTCAGTTATATCTTCCTGTCTTTGTTCTAATGAAATTTGTGATCCAACAGCAATACCTTCAAAGTTAAGTTCTTTTATTATCAACATTTGCATCAATTTGTCAGATTTTCCAATTTAAAAAATAGAATTTGAGGAAGTCATAGCAATCATTTAATCTAAACACTTTATTGATTAGGTGAGGAAACTTCCTGGTAAGTATTTATATACCTGGGGACACACAGATAGTTCATGGCATAGAACAGACTTTACTTCAATCTTTCAATAATATTCTATAAGAAGGCACTACTAAGACTCAATGATAGTAATTTTTCAAATTGAGTAAGAGCCAAGTGCAATAATGGAATGAACGCAGGATTTGCATTCAGCAGTCGAGGATCAAGGGGGGGCCGGTGTGCCTTTCTTGCTGTCTCAGCCTTGAGTAAATGACTTATTTTAACCTCTGCATCAGCACTTGTAAAGTAATACCAATAATTCCCATTTTACCGTAATGTTCAGAAGTCAACGAGGGCTTTCATTTGTAAGCAGGTAAAGATGACG